>NC_091070.1:70347500-70972500 GCF_032405125.1 Capricornis sumatraensis
AACAGTTTTTTCAAATATGTATGTACTTGGATGCCCTTAAATTCCCCAAGTAGAAAGAAATGCTTTCCACGAAGCTGCTTATTCCTAGTAACCCACATCAGAGCTGACACATGAAAAATGGTGAAATTACTGAAGGTAGTCCAGCCTGAATAAGGACTACCTTATTAGTTCAGGTACTTGCATCTCCCTAATTTTCATATTAATCATGTGTCCATCTTTCTCTGAAATAGGGCCATCATGCTTCATGTCAGAATTTAGCATGTAAGTAAAATTCATAGTGCTTCAAATCTCACTTGAAAATATTTGTGTGGAGAGAACAGAATGACTGATCTTATTATTACTAACAAAGTCAGATTTTCTCAAATATTCCTTTTTAGCCTTGAAATAGGAAAATCAGTATTAAGACATTTATAAAATCAATGATGACCACATAGAGTCCTTACCTTCCAAATCAACAGTATAATACAGTGCTCTTATTTAAGAGAGTTGCTGCACACTGTAATGGACCAATATTATATGTTTCTCATCAATTTTTACAGTTTCTACTGATTAAATATATATTGACTCATAAACTATTACCATCACATCAATTGTCACCAGATGCAAGCATATGTCATTTAGGTATTAACTATCGTATAAAAATGGCAGCGTGGTTGTTTAGAAGGCCTAATCCAGTACCAGTCATTCCCAAAATTTCCTAATGCATTAGCAATCTCTCAGAAAATGCTATCATTTCTGTACTAATCTGCAGCCAAAGGAGAGGAAACATCTTTAAACAGTGATTTATTTCTTTTGGTTAAACATCGCTATATATTCATGGTAAATAACAGATTTATTGATATGGAGAAAATGTGTCAGTGGGTTAAAATTTTCCATATTACTAGAAGATGGAAGTTAAGGTCAGCTAAATAAGCTAAGCTCAACAGAAATATCCATTAAAAATTTGAATGAATACAAATTGCTACTATATAAAACTTATGCCATCAATATCATCATCTATAAAAATGACTATCACTTTTGCATCACACTCCTTCTAGATGCTGTATCAGGAATGTTTTTTTTTTTTTTTTTTCATAAAGAACACTCTTCTTTTTTATAAAGGGCAATCGCTAAAGTCTGAATAAGTTATACCTCGGATATCTTAAGTTGCTAACAGAATTGACAAGTCTGGAGACATTTAAAAACCACCTTGCTCTAGAAATTAAAAAAAGAATAAAAAACATGCTTTGCTAAGAGGAGGAGAGACATCCATTCTATATGTTAACTATCCTATCAGATTGTGTAGACACTGCCTAGACTATTAAAACCTGCTAGAAACTGATAGGTAATTGTTCAGCGGCTGACTGTGGTGGTACACAGCAGACAGAAGCTGTGAGAGAAGCCCTCCTTACATGGAGCACGTGCTGCTGCTGCGACAGTTAATGCCCACAGTACCGAGACATCTTTAATGCAAACACACATTTTCTGCCTTGCTTCTATGTTTTCTATTATAATGCAACATGAAAACAGTGTACATTTCATTCCATCCCTATGAGGTTTGCATAAGCAGTTCCAAGTCAGACTAAATATTGTATTGCTCTTATTACGGTGGATAAATATTTTAAAGTTTAGGAATTAAATATTTTATTTTTCCAGTATGCTCTCTGCAACTATTATGAACTTTTTACAGCTTCTTCATTCATAGGAAGTCTTCAGGGTTTTCTTTTTTAAATGTAAGACTATTATTTGTTTCCCCACACAGAAGCAGATAAGAGTTAACAAATAAGTTAAATAAATCACTTCATCCTTAGTGTTAATAAGAACAGTATGCTTCTCCATATAAAGAAAGACTTCTAGAAGGCATGTATCTTTTAATATAATAAAAGTTGGCTAACAACAAAAATGAGTCAAGTAAATGTTACATCTTTAGGTATACAATTTCTCTCCTCATTTTTGTAACAGCATGGGTTGTCTTGCCATACATCTCTGTACTTGACACAGGTATTTCTCACACTAAATTAAGACAACACATCTAAAGAAGAGCATGTCCTGAGCTGTTTGGTTGAAATTTCCCACAAAATAAGAGATCAAGAAGCTGTTTACTCATTTATTTTAAAAGAAACAGACTAATTAAGTTAACTGATTTATTAATACATGAAGCTCTTGGTCCAATTATTAAAAGTACAAAGAGACCAGGGAACAATTTAAATGTCTACTGCACCTCAAAATCTTTTTTTTTTTTAAAGGTTAATTATAATTCTAAGCAGAGCCACTCTACACAGGCCCCTTAGGTTTTATGTAGGTTTAAATAAAATAACAACAATAACATTACCTCATTGGCTAGCTCCAGGAGCACTGGGGCAGCTCCATTTTCCCCCACTCCATTCAGATACCTAGATAAGACAAAGCCAAATGGTAAGGCAGTGACAAGAAAAGGCCAGCATAGACTTGTCAGCATCCCCTGTGTGTACATGTTTTTCCTGGGCAAATGCCACACTCAGCTCTAGTTCAAGGATGCTGTCACAGGAAAACACTGAAGGGAAAGAATAACAAAAACAACTTACCTCAAAACCACTGGCAACTAACTAAGCGAAGGTGGGGGCAGGAGGTCTGAGCATACCCATCTTCCTTGTTTTTTCCTCCTAACGTGTAAGGTGAACACAGAGGTGATTTTGAAAAGAACTAACCCTATTACCCTGGCATTATCTATACCATAACCACTTCATGGGAAGGAAATAAGTTTACTCGTGAAAAAAGTATCCATGCAAGCATATCATCTTTTGATTTACTTTTAGTTCACAGGGTTGGTTGGCACCTGATTAGGGAAAAAGAATGGAAGAGACTTTTCATCAGTGGGTCACCAACCCTTTAACAGGCAACACAAGCCATCATCTTATCTGCTCTAGATTTCTGTCATTACCTCCAGCTCTCCTCGTCCCCTAACGCTACAAAAACAAACAAACAAAAAAATCCCCAAATTCATCCCAGACGTGGATGCCAGAGTGATTTTTTTAGGACAAAAATTTGAACGTACCATTCTCCTTCTTAAAATATTTCAAAAGCCCCATACAAAATCTCAAAATTAAATTATAATCACTTAAAAATTCTTGTAAGGTTCGTTATAATCCAGTGCCTACCTACTCTCTTCAGCCAGCCTCATCACTAGTCACTGTTTGTCACTCTGACCTTTCACCTGGATAACTCATAATCCACCTTGCACATCACCTTTCTCATCCACCACAACCAGGACTATGTTAAGTGTCCCTCAATGTACAATCGAGGAGCACCCTGTTCATCTCTCCATCACTTAGCCCAGAACACTGTATCTGCTGAGTCACTCGTCCACCTCAGACACATCCCAATTGTAAGGCTGAAAGCTTCATGAAGGTAGAAAACTTTCATTTTATTCAGTTTATTATGCGTAGCACACTTCTTGGCTTATAATAGGTAATTATACTGTAATATATATTTTCTCTTTAATAAATGAGTAATTAAATAATTAAAAACATTTTAGACAAGAAAATAGAATTAAGTATGAACATTTTCTCTACAGTGTACTGTTTGATTGAAAAAATTAATGACATTTGTTCGATAGTAAAAATCAAAGTCAACAGATGAGGTCTTCTTTGTAACTGCCAGGAGAAAATACTAAATTAAATTATACTATTTTACGTGTATGTTTATAAAGATGTATAATTTCCAATAAACAAAGTGGAATAAAATCAAATTATTTAAGGTGGGTAAAAGTGTCAGGATCATTATAACTTCAAAGTAATTCTAATAAATCCATTTTTATCTGTTGGTTCTTCCTTTAAAAAAATTGTTTAGGAATCTAACTGGGAAATAAGTACTTTCATTTCAAGATCAAAGGAAAAACAAAACGAAAAATAAAAACAAACAAGGCAAGTGTGGTTGAGAGAAAGCTCCTTGGGAAATAGGTCAGCTGAGATCTTCACAATCAACTTACAGAATTTCCATTGCACTGATAGGCCTGCTCAAGAAACAACCAATCAGTTCCATCAAACTGGAGCAACTAACCAGATGCTTAACTAACCCATTAAGCATTTTGATTCTGGGTCAGGGTATTTAAGTCTATAATAGGATATCTTTACAACTCTCCACTTAACATTCACTTATCCCATAAACATTTTGAGAGCTGACTAGTTGTCAGACCTTATTCCAGGTTCTGAAGAAGCAGCAGGGAGCAAAACTTTAGCTCCTACCATCACAGAGATTATACTGCAATGGAAAGACAGAGAAACAAATGTATGGAATAATGACATATATTACAATATAAGTTGGGTTTCCCTGGTGGCTCAGATGGTAAAGAATCTGCCTGTGATGCAGGAGATGCAGATTCGATTCCTGGGTTGGGAAGATTACCCAGGAGAAGGGAATGGCAACCCACTCCAGTATTCTTGCCTGGAGAATTCCATGGACAGAAGAACCTGGCGGGCTACAGTCCATGGGGTTGCCAAGAGTTGGACATGACTGAGTGACTAACACTTTCACAATATAAATTAGATGGGCTGCTCAGGAAGTCCCTCTCTAAGGAAGTGACACTGAAGTAGAAACAGACAAAAAGGAAAGCAGCAAGCCATCAGAGGAAGGATACTCCCAACAACAGAACAGTAGGTGCAAATGTCAGGAATGGGCCTGGGCTATCTGAGGACCAGGAAAGGCTCTAGTGCCACCAGAGCAGAACCTCTTCTCAGAGGTTGACCTGGAAAGAATGAAAGAGGATAGCTAGATCCCAGATCACTGCCTGTGCCAGAAAACTGTCATCTTGAATCCAAATTATATGGCTTTATATAAACAATGCATCAATCACTATCCTGGTAATAACCAATAGGATACTTCCATTAAGTTTAAAGAAACAGGAGCTGGTCAAACAACAATAGATGACACAGACTAAATGTCATCCTTCAGTTTGCCACAGGAAGACTAACAAATGTATAACTTGTAGGTGAAACCATCCTTTAAAGACCTTCACAGAAGGTCCATTTTATGGCATTTTTTTAGTGTGAAAGAGCAGTTAGCATCTAAGATTAAAACAATATGTACTGATTTTAAACATAAGGCAAAGTTATCTAATCTTTAATATTTTTATAACAACTATTATGGGAAAACTTCAAAAACTACCAAAAGTCTTCACTAAGCTTACATCTGAACACCACTTTTGTTGATTCTATATCGAAAAATCTCTGGAACCCATCTCCATGTCTGCAACTATTTTCCCAGGGAACAAAATAGCTGAGGACAGGTACTTGTTGTTCTTATACCTGGTTCCTAGCACAGTAGACGGGACACACTGAGTGCAAAGAAAATGGAGCTAATTAAACAAAAAAGTGGTTCAAATTTTCAGAAACTATTTGTATCATTTGATGTCAATATCATATTTGAACTAACCTTTTTTTCCCATGTGAACACCTGAATAAAATCTAATTGGTCTGATTCTTCGAAGCTAATAAAGGTAGCCCCTTGGACAGCATGTGTTGAGAGAAGGGAGGAGATGAGAGACAATGTTTCTAAACTTTGCTACTGATGAGGAAACATGCAAATCTGACCAAGTTGTGAGTGTGTGTGTGTACATGTGTACCCACATGTGCATATAAGCCCGTGTGCACCGATCTAGAGAAATCTAAATAAATTTTACCAAGTATATTTCCTGTTTAGAACTAAAATACCATCATTACAGTGGGAAAGAATAGAGAGCTGTTTTCAATATGAACACTCAAGCTCTGTCTATACACGCACAACATGAAGAACTGAGGATATTTCCTCAATAATTCAAAGGGAAAATATTTTCAACTGGTGTCTGGGTAATTTCAAATTTCAGTTGACCACAATGGAATCACACTGTGGACTATATGGTCTTAAATACAGACTTCAAATTCTGAATTGAGATCATCTCAATACTAGCAAGAATACAGAGACACAGGAATTCTCTGATACTGCTAGTAGAAATAAAACCATTACAATCTTTCTAGGCTGTAATTACATTATTTCTAGTTTGTATTATATTACAATAAAATCTTACGTGTTCATTATTTGCACCAGTAATTCCATCTACAGAAATATTGAGAAACTAATCCAAAATGCAAAGACTTAAGCACGGTAATATTTATCAAAGCATTATTTATATCAGAAAAGTGGAAACATATGTGTGACAGAAGAATATTTCAATGAACTTTGATACCTTCATATGATGATGTATCAAAATGTTTACAAAAAGCTTTCTTCAAAACAATACCATGTTATACACATTTTTCCAAGTATAAAGTTCAGAATTCACAGCTGCATATATATAGTATGACCTCATCTATGTAAAAATGGATTGACAGAAGCCCGAGAAGAAAAATACCAGTGGTTATCTATGAACACCACAATTTCAGGCAATTCATTCATTTCTTTTTTATACCATTACACATGTGCTTAATATTCACAATAGGCAAGTATTACTTTTATAAAAAAAAAATAAGTTGTTAAGATTGTCAAACTGCTTAAGCATGTTTTGATATAATTTTGCCTTTATGCTAATCAACTAGAAAACAAAAATCTTTTGGGGCCAATTTACCACACAGAATACAGAAACATTCAACCTGCACATTTAGAAGAAGAGGCCTATGAGATAAAATCATCTGAAAAGTAACAACAAAGCCTGTCTCCAAGCGCAAGGTATGGGGCAAAAAGTAAGGAAGTACGGTAATAAAGTAAGAAACGAGTCAGACTGCTTTCCTATTAGTCTGTCCATTACAGCCTAACTTCAAGTTTTTGTTTCAAACATTGTGACTCCACAAAATTGAGACTCTTATATCTAACTAAATTTAAAGAAACACAAATATGTTTCTGCATTTTCATTATTACCCATTCAACTGTTCCTTGAGTAACCATACTTAAAGGAAAGATTTTTGTTTCTGGCCTAAACTATCCAGATAACCCAATAAAGTATGTTCATACTTTAGAAATCAAATATACTCTTTAATGAACCTAACTATTTTTAAAGTAGTATTTAGAGATCCTAGGAATCATCTAATTAAAACAGACTTTATACAATGAAAAAAAAAAAAAGATTATTAGAGGGCAGCCCCATGGCCTGTTAGCAGATCTCCAAATTTCTAGAAAATGCTCTGTTCTCCTTTGTTGATGTTAACAGGGCCTTAAAGTCTGGCTATAGAACCATACTTTTATATGAAAGCCTAAGACTATAAGTTTTATATGAGAACATACTTTTTGACACATGAACCACTTTTCACTCTTTCTGTGGAGGGTCTGTTTGCCAAAGCAGTTGCTCGTTTCATGGCATTTTATGGGCCGTTCTCAATTCTATATGTATGATTTAGGTGATGACTTTAATTTAGATGTTAATTTCACTGAGGAGATTATGACTTTTGAATAAGTCAATTATTCAAACTTTATAAACACTTCTTGGAGAGTAATTCTCCGAGACATAAAAGTGTCTGTGTGTGTGCTGGGGGGTGGGGGGTGGGGAGTGGCCTGCAGATATGGTGTGTATGCATGTATATTTCTTTAACAGACATTTCCACTCAAAACAGAACATATCTTTACCACATTTGGCATAGTGAATACTTTTTTCAAAACCTAACCTGAATAACTTTTCAATAAATATTTCTCAATTCTTTAAAAATATGACTTTACAGAAACACAATTCTAATATTTTATCTGTATATTGACTTAATTCATAGAATTTTCCTGCATAAAAATCATTCATCTAAAGTCAGTGGTATCATTCTCACCATAGAAAGATTGCTCTGTCAATCTTAAGTATAATAATTTTAGACTATATTTCAAACAGTTTTCCTTTCCAATATGTCCCTAAAATACTTCAGAAAGCAACCAACAATTTCTAGTTTAAACCATTATTATTTACCATCATAAGTTATTCACTCATATTACAAAGATAAATTTTTTAATTTTTTTAAAAGGAGCTATTTTAAAGACTTTTTGTTTCAGAACAAGAAAGGTTGGGAACTATAATTAGGCTTAAATTAAAAGATTTCCTTTTAAAATATAAACCCCTCTTAAAATCTGACAGTTGTACATTATTATATATCTCCATTTCTCCTCACTTGATATATATCTTTTTTTTGCATGTCTAAATGGCTAACCAATACCTACCATGCAAAATACAATTGTACCAAAATTCAATCTTACTTTCTAATATATTTTTCAACTTGCTGATTTACATGAGACATAAAAATTGGCTTGAGAACGTTCACATATACACATAGATGTACGTATGCATGAACATATGCATCTATCAAAGATATGCACTTACAGTTAATTTCAAGCATCCAATGGGGATACATAGTAAAGATTTCACACACATGTAAATTAAGATAGTCTCACTATATTCTTTAAATCTATACAACATAGTATTTGAGAAATTTTAAAAATATACTTTAAGTCTTAAATAACAGACTTAAAATGTCTTGGAATGTTACATAGAATATCAATTTATTAATCTAATTTATTCATAATTATTATTACAGTTAATAGGTATTATGATACCCTCTAGTGGGGCAGGCAGGTCATACCTCTGGTAATAACTTTCAATCGCTTCTGAAGTATGATGTTTGGCATGTGTTCTCTTAATATGTTTCTGAAACAAAATAAAAAAGATCTTTATGTTGTGTCACAGATCAGGTTCAAGAACAAAAATGACATATTTCTTGATCCCCACATCTAACAAAAAGGGCAAACCGAATAATAGTTTGGGGATTTGGGTGGCAGCGGATATTTTTTCCCTTCTCTTCTATGAACCTATGCATTTTAATCTCTATTGCATGGCTGGGATGTCTCCAGTCTGTACCGCAAGGTACAGTATATATGTAAAAGCCAACAGGGTCATAGTAATTGAATCTAAATAAGTTTGCTTAGGGTTGTAGAGGGCAGAGAAAAACTTGTTCCCTCTTTCAACCTTTGTATTAATTTTCCCTCAATTCAATTCCATCTAAGTCCTCTGCAGTCTAGTTTTACAATCCAATTGCCATTTTTAACCAGGAAGAACATTGCTTAAAAACAACTTATTTGAAAACTACAAAAAGTAATTCCATAGAGACTTGCCACTTGACTGACACCTGTCATCTCATGATAAATGACTCCATTTTCTGCCTCTCTTGCCTTCTGCCACTCCAGCAATGGTCATTTATCATCATCTCTGTCAGCAATGGAAAGCAGCACTGACAGTGCAAGTCAGCAAACATTTAGCACATGGAACCACGCAACACGGGGAAATTATTATTGTCAGAATAATAATGGTTTAGCATAATTTATTACAGGTCCACCAAATAAGCAAAGGCTAGATGTTATTAGACAGATGGATGGGTAGGCTTGGCAGGCCTCCACTGAGACGCAGGCGGTGCTTGATGTGGAAAGGAGAACATCCTCCAACCCAATCAGAGAGCTGGCAGTTCAATTACAAAGAAATAAAGGGACATTCATCATTCAATTAGGCACCTGTCAACCCTCACAAAGGAGAAAACTTCTAACCTGGTACTCCTGGGAGAAGATGCTCAGCAGAGTGGCCTGCGATTGACTGGAACAAATAAAAGAAGGACAAAGTTAATTACTGGAGTGCACGGCAAAGAAACAAAAGAGAAAGGAGCTTCAAAGGTAGGCCTGCTGCCCTGTAATCTAACAGAACATGAAAACAAGTGTGGAAAAGTTGTTCCAGATGAACACCTCAAACAAAGGCTTCCTGCTGCTAGGTCAAGGAGAGGGAGAAAGGGAAAGGGGGAAATACAGACCATCTCAAAACAAACCATCATATGATTTGGATTTTCTTAAACTTCAGAATGACTGTAAATCATGTCTGTAGCGTGCAGGTATGTTGAAAAGGGACCCAAGGTGGCAAGGTTTACTCCCACTGATAAATGATGAGTTAAATCCCATAAACAGTAGAAAACATGCAATGTATTCACTGGCAACATTCTGAAATTTATTTTGTTAGCAGGCAGGTGTCCTCTTCTGTAGCTCTCTCAGATTCAACGGGGGAGAAAACGTTGCGCTTCGCTAGAAGTAGTGCAGAGACCACTGGAACATTCCCACCGACACGGGCCTGCTTTGAATAGAGCAGGAAGCGGGGTCCTTGAGGACATCGCTCCCTAAGACTGCCATAAGCCTTATTCATCTAAGACTCCACACAATCTCAAACACCTGGCAGTGAAGCAACCTGGAAAACATTCTCCCCCAGTGGGGATTTTCCTCTCACAATTGTTAACATTTAGAAATGGAACAGATTTTTTTTTTTCCCTTGTCTAAAAAGCAATAGCCCACTGCTATTCTTTCTGATTGCCTTCTGTAGATAGAGTTGCCTTATCATATGTTGAAAATGATTAGTTATTTCTGATATATTTTTCTACTAGAAGGTATCCAAACAAATTACAGTGCTAATAATTCAACTTTCATAGTATACCAAAGCATGGTGAATAATGAAAGTTTTTCTATTCATGAATGAAACTGCTTAAGCTCATCACAAGGTAGTTTAGAGAGTATGAAATAAACACAATGACACCATATTTCTTTACTCACTGTCAGTATTGTCATCTCTTGCATATCATTACAGATTGAGTTTCTAACCCCTTTCCACCCTTATTGGCTTACAAAATATGTTGTGTTTTTTTAAAAAAAGATGCCATAAATGTTTATCAAGGAAAATCATTAATTACTAAAGGACTGTTTTGATAACTCCAAAAATACTGAGAAATTATAGCCCAGTTTTTTTCAATGTCTCTTTAAAAATGGAAGCCACCTTTGAAAGAGCCAGTTTTCTGTATAAAATCTTCCTCGTGTGCTTGGCTTGCCTGAACATCACATGCAAATCACAGACCCTAGTAGGGTTGTTGAAAACTATCCCATGAAAAAAAAAAAAGGCAAAATTAAGCACTATGTTAGGTATTTGTGTACAATAAATAGACTGCTCATTGCACAGCAAAATATATTTACCTTAACCAATTAATGGAGGGCAAAATGTCAGTGTCTCTGTGTCAAACAATATGATGGAAATAAATGTGCATGTAACAGGCAAGTCAGGGACCAATGACTAACAAGGAAGAAACTAAACTGAATAAAACAAAAATGTAATTATAGATGCTCAGAAAGGAAAGACTAACAGACAGCTGGAGGAATAAGCCCAGGAATAAACAATTCAAAGTGAGAAGTTCATCAAGAGTTGAAAGCACCACCAAAACTGAGGGCAAGATAATGTCTTCAACCAGGAAACCATCTTCAAACAGCTTGTAATTCAATTCATCTAAAGTCTTGGACATAGCCTATGAAGCAACGCATTTTCTCAGTGGCCAAGAGGGTTAGTTACAGTATAAATTCAACATTCCCTCTGTTCATTTCACAAAGAATATGGTTTCTAGCTAAGAAGAAAGAGAGGAGATGGTTCTGCGAACTGAAAGGCTTATCTTGAATATCACAGTCAGTTCCATCAGCAGTTTTCATTGAGCATCCACAGTGTCCTGAGGTCACGTGTATGGGAAAACATGCCTCCAAAATAAAACATTTAAAGCAAACAGGAACTGATTTAGAGGAAACTTTTCACATATACATGCAAAACAAGTAAAAATTAAAATATTATCAAGCACTCACATATTTTTTAGGAATTAAGTAAAGTAAACCATACCCTCGGAGAAGGCAATGGCACCCTACTTCAGTACTCTTGCGTGGAAAATTCCATGGATGGAGGAGCCTGGTAGGCTGCAGTCCATGGGGTTGCTAAGGGTCGGACACGACTGAGTGACTTCGCTTTCACTTTTCACTTTCACACACTGGAGAAGGAAATGGCAACCCACTCCAGTGTTCTTGCCTGGAGAATCCCAGGGACGGGGGAACCTGGTGGGCTGCCGTCTACGGGGTCGCACAGAGTCGGACACGACTGAAGTGACTTGGCAGCAAATCATACCCTGACTCTTCATATATTTCAAGACTGTACTGGCTTTGGAACATATACATGCCACTTAGGATATAAGTGTTTTCAATTTACATATTAAAAAATACAATCACTTAATTTGCATACATGCCCAAAATGGATTATGAAGTCTCTTCAAAGATAATTTTGTCTGTTTTTTCCCCATACTATGCTCCCAGATTAAGCTCCTCACCCTGCAGGTGTCTGAAAAAAGAAGAGCGCTGAGTGGACTCCTACACAGGCTCTCTGTAAAACCTTGTCTGAGGTGTGTGACAAACGGCTTATGGAGCAGCGTAAGTCATATTGCAGCAGTGGGGAAACAGGAGGACAAAGTCAACACACTGAGGACGATGCAACAGAAGAGGGAAAGACCTTGCGTCCTTGAGGACGCTGCTGAGCTGCTCAAGACCACAGAGTGAAGTGACTGCCTTCCACACTTCTTTTGAATAATAACACGTCTTGTTTTGAAGGAAGGAAGGAAGGAAGGAGGGGAGGGAGGGAGGCAGAAGGGAGGTGGAAGGAAAGGAGGAGGAAAGAAGGAAGGGAGGAAAGAGAGGGGAGGGGAGGGAGGGAGGGAAGGTTTTCATTTCCCATGTGCCCAGGAAGCAGGAGACATGATGGAAGAAGGGCATGGCGACAGGATGCTCCATCATGACGGCACCTGCACAGATGCAATACTCAGGAAGGGCTGTCCACTTTTACACTCTGCAATTCTCTTCCTAACTGGCAGCTACTGTACTGGGCTTCCTTAAAATTGTTCCTCCGTCACTGTGTCACTAAACTGAGGTGCCTAGAGACCATAAATTGCTGTGTGTGAGTGACTTTTCCTCACAGAATTTAAACACTGACGGGATACTCTTTACCCTCATTTTATACTGCATTTAAGACTTCAAATGCCAGGTACTTAACAGGCAATCAACCAGGGCCCCATATTGTATTTAACTCCAGACCCATCCAGCTAAGATGCTCAGTAACCTGAAGGACATAAAAGAAAATGACATCAGGGGGTTGAATGAAAGTGTTGAGAATCCCAGGGAGACTTAAAGCAAGCAGAACCTTAAGGAACACGATACTACACATTATAAATTCTTCCTTTTCTCAAGTGCCTAACCTTCAAAAAAGACCATAAAGAAAGAAATGTTTTTATTTAACTTTCAAGCTCCTTTTGCTCTAGAACCTAGGATACGTCAGTGTCTCTAATAGGCTTGAAATCCTCTAAACAAGATCAATGTTATTTCTGGAACTCAGGAAGCAGTAAGTCAAACTAAGGATGATAAAGTAAGATATTCCAACAAAGCCTTAGGTTTGCAGGCCTCACAAGGTACAATACAACCTTTCTAAACCGGTGAAAGAATACAACTAAACCACTGGCTCTGTGTGGTCAATGACTTAGTACTAGTCAAGGACGCTTTTCCATAAAAGCAATGCCCTACCCTCTGTCACGGGCTTCCCTGGTGGCTCAGTGGTAAAGAATCCTCCTGCCAGTGCAGGAGACGCAGGTTTGATCCCTGAGTTGGAAAGATACCCTAGAGAAGGAAATGGCAACCCACTCCAGTAGTCTTGCCTGAGAAATCCCATAGACAGAGGAGCTTGGTGGGCTATAGTCCATGGGGTCTCAAAAAAAGAGTCGGACATGACTTAGTGACTAAACAACAACATACTTACGTTTTATGTTAGCTACCTCAGTTGTGTTCAACTCTTTGTGAACCCATGGACTGTGGCCCACCAGGCTCCTCTGTCCATGGAATTCTTTAGGCAAGAATACTGGAGTGGGTTGCCATTCCCTTCTCCAGGGGATCTTCCTGACCCAAGAATTGAACCTGGGTCTCCTGCACTGCAGGCAGATCTTTACCATCTGAGCCACTAGGGAAGCCCACTTATATTTTATATATATGAAAAAAGTGGTTACTGTTCCAGGCACTTAACTAGTTTTGCTAGTAGGTTAATGTAAAGCCATGTGCAAAACACGTCCATCTATAGCAAGAGCTAAGAGTTATACCAACAGCTAGTTTGTGCTACACACTACACTCTGCCTTTTATTATACCCTCAAAGCAAGCCTCTAAAGTAGGTACCATTATTGTTCTTATTTTAAAGATGGGAAATGGAGGAAGAGAAGTTAATGGAAGTAAACAATTAAAGACCTAGGTAAGTGGGAGAACTGGAAATCAAAATCCAGTTCCGATTCCAGAACTCAAGCCCTTAATCCCCATGCTAATCTGCCATTCTAGTGTGTGCTAACACCCATTGCTTAAGGTTAAGCATTTATGTTACATTACCCTCCAAGCAACCCTTAAAGGTGGGCATTGTTGCTTTGGGACAGAAAATTGAAGCCACAGGAGATAAAGAGTTCTGATCAAATCTCACAGCTTTAGACAATATTCCTTAAAAAAAAAAAAAAACTTAAATTGCAGCCTTACTTTAATTAACTACATAAAAAAAAAGTTCCTATAGGAAAGAATCAATGATTAAAAAATTATTGGGTAATTTTCATTATTCTTCCTGAGGCTAAGGTGTATTTTGTTATTAATAACAATCACACCATTGCCTGAAGTGTCTCTATGTGACTGCAAATATGTCTTTTGCCCAAATGCTATCTACTACATACAAAACAGCTTTAAATCCTTCCCTGAACAACACACGTTCAAACCCAATCAATCTTCTCTACAGAGGACAACACCCTCCAGACATGTTAACTTCATTATATAATATTTAATGAAGTTTTCTAGTCATAAATAGAACATATTCTGTGTAAAATCTATAGACATCTATCTGTATTTCTGTGTTTTTTATTCTATGTCTGGTGTGTATGTGTGTGTCTATATACAAAAATAAAATTTCAAAAATTGTGTTTTAAACATACTTTTGTAACATACCTTCATTACATAAAATATTAACATTTATCTATTCCATAACACATTAATCTTTTAAAAATCATTTTTATTGGGAATAAGACAAACCACATAACCACTTTGATTACCAAATAGAATACTCCTGGGATCCAAAAAGGCATTCTGTCTGATCGCCACCCTTTCTCTCTCCAGATGAATCTGATCTTTAACACAGTGTGTATTCTTTTGCATATGTCTTCTTTTACTCAATATGTCTACGTGAGTGACTCTTGCTAATTTTAAGTATAGTTAATTCATTTTCATTGCGGTATGGTATATTCTATTGTATAAGTATACTCCACATTTATCTATTCAATTGATGAACCTCTGAACTGTTTCTAGTCTTTTGCAATGAGAATGATGCTGCTCTGAACATTTCTGCATGTTTTCTGGGGCATGTGTGTACACATTTCTGATGGGTACAAATGTGGAGTAGAATTCTGGACCATCTGATATGCAAATCTCTAGCTTTAGTAGATACTGTCAAACAATTTTCAAAGTATTTGTAACAATTTTCAGCCCCTGCCAACACTAAATGAGAGTTCCCAATGCTAAACAGCCTTGTCACACCTTCAAGTTAATGGCTTGTATTTCTATTTTCTTTCTAGTGTTTTCTGGAGGGCGGATATTTTTAATTTTGATGAAGTCCAATGTAGCAATTCTTTATTATTGTTACCTTTTATGCGTGTTGTGTGTCTTTTCTAAGACATCTTTGCCTATTCACATTCATGAAGATAATTTTGCATGTTTTCTTTTAGAAGCTTAAGAGTACTAGGTTGATGATCTACCTTGAGTTAATTTAATGAACTGAGATAGGAGTCACATTTTGCTTTTATTATTTTTGTACACATATCCAGTTGGTCACACCACCATTTACCCATGAACTATCATGTTGCCTACGAGGAAACCAAATATCTAAGGGTCTATTTTGGGACTCTCTAATCTGTTCCACTGATTTATATGTTTATCTTTGCACAGATACCACACTGATCTGATTTACTATTGGCAAAGTCTGTACATTTAAAGTATGTTCTAACATATTTAGGTTTAAGTTTATATCTTACTGAAAGCTAGTTTTCTTAGTCACCATACACTTCTTTTATGCTGAAGCTGAAACTCCAATACTTTAGCCACCTCATGCGAATTGGAAAAGACCCTGACGCTGGGAGGGATTGGGGGCAGGAGGAGAAGGGGACGACAGGGGATGAGATGGCTGGATGGCATCACCGACTCGATGGACACAAGTCCGGGAGTTGGTGATAGACAGGGAGGCCTGGCAGGCTGCGATTCATGGGGTCGCAAAGAGTCAGACACGACTGAGCGACTGGACTGAACTGAAAGTGATTTAGTATTTATTTTTCATTATTTTCCCTGTCAACTTGGAAGTTATATACTCTTATACTATTAATAATTATCCTGCATAAACACATGTCCAAGTTAAACTTGGTGATTAACTGCTGCTTGGAAAATACAAAAACTTTACAACACTATCTATACTTCTTCCATTCTGATATATGGGATATAACTGACATTGTTTTAATTCTACATACATCTTAAAATTCACAAGACACTGCTGTTGATTTCTAAAGATTCTGTTCATTCTGATATACTCACATATGTAGCATTTCATTGCCCTTCCTTCCTTTTCCATCTGCAATAACCTTCTTCTAATAATTCAATCAACACAGATGTGTTGTGATGTCAAATTCTGGTCTTTCAATGAAAATGTACCCTATGTCTCTATCTAGTTTTAATATTTTTTTAAAAAAACTTCACTTATTAGGAGTTTTAACTCTGCCATTTAGTAAACTCCTGCTTACAGTTTGTTGCACTTAAGTACATGACAATAATTTTTTCAAACTTGCTTTAACACTTTTTCTCTCCTGCCCAAGACTCCAAATGAGTCTGTGTTAGCCTTCCCTACTGTAAGCTCCATCTCTTATTTTCTCTTCATATTTTATATCTTTTCATTATTCTGTATTACTTTATGGGTATTTTCCTCTCATCTATCCTCCAGTTCACTATTTCTCTCTTCAGTAATGTCTACCTTGCTATTAAATACATCCATTGAATTAAATCCATCCAATTTCAATTACTGTGTTTGCAGATACTCTATTTGATTCTTTTTCAAATAAGTTCCCTACAGACTTTCAATCTTCTTTTTTAACATCTTGAATAAGCTACAATTATAAAAATTCTGTTTAGGTAGTTCCAATCACCAGAGCCCTGTTAAGTCTATTTCTATAGTTTTCACTGGCCTCCATTTACGTCGTCACGTCTCCTTACGTGACTTCTCCCATGATGTGCCACACTATGTGAAAAACTGCTTTATGAAAAATATGAATATGCAAATGGTTAACTTTCTCCAGTGGGGATTCTGATTTGATTCTGGGAGCGCTAGGAGTCTAGGATCACCTTCGTCCAATTACATGTATTAAATTTTTAGGCCAATGAGGTAAATTTGAAGGTAAAATACAGTAATGTAGAGGCCTTTTACTTCCAGTGCACATTAACTCCTAGGATACAGTCTTTTAGGGGGGGCCCCCCAACACCTAAGAAAGAGAATGAGATGGTTGGATGGCACCACTGATTCAGTAGACATGAGTTTGAGCAAATTCTGTGAGACAGTGAAGGACAGGGAAGCCTGGCATGCTGCAGTCCATTTGGTCACGAAGAGTCAGACACAACTGAGCGACTGAACAACAACTCAACGACTGGGGCATTTGCAAGAGTTCCCACTTCTGGTAGACCCTATAGCCAAGGATCTCTAAACCTTGTCTTCCAGCTCTACAAAGCTGTCAGGACTTGGCTAGACAATATCTGCTGAAAAGGTAATTAAGTTAGAATTCAACAATTAAACCGTTAGTCCCCCAATCCCTTACTTTAACAAATTAATGCATTACTAACTAACCAATAAATTAAATAAGAAATCACAATGGAAATAACAACAATACAACTTAAAATTGAGCAATGACAGTAGTGCATGTCAACAGTTGTGGTAAATATATTGCATTAATTAAATATAAGGGGAAAAAAGTAAACTTATTTTATTCTAGGAAGTTCTAGCAAACTGAAGATCTCAGAAAACAATAGAGGAAAAGAAATAAGAGAATCAGTTCAGAAAGGAAAGAACCAAATCAAAGCCTCCCTATTTGAAGATGAGAAGGTTTAGAAACAACAAAAGAATCTATAAACAAAGATTTTAAACACTAGTAAGACATCTCAGAAAAGTAACTGGATATAAGATTAATACAAAAAGGAAATAAAATTCTTATAAAATAGTAAAATTAAATTAGCAAATGGAATAGAAAAGTGGACCTCATTCACAATAATAAAAAAAACCATAAAGTACTGACATATATATTTAACAAAAATGTGTAAAATCTTTGAAAAAAATCATAAAACCTCACTGAAGAGTGCAAAAGAGTTCCTGATGAAGAGATAAGATATTTTCACAAAGAAAATTCCAAGAGTAAAAAGACAGTATTAATTAAAGTGTTAATTCTCTATACATCAATCTATGATTTTAATTAAAATCCAACCAAATTCACTAGTTTTCTGGTGGAATGTGATAAATTTATCTTAAAACTCAGGAAGAAGAATCATGTCAGAAATAGTCAATAAATTCTGAAAAGCAAAGATAGTGCTTTCTTACCCTATCAGGTATCAACATGGATTATATTTCAAAAACATTTACCAAAAAAAAAGCATGCTATAGAATTATACACATAATTGTTACTATTTATATAAAATACAAGAACAGCAAAATATAATTACCTTTTTGCTCATGGACGTTTATGGATATAGCAAAAGAAATACATGAGGCTAAAACACTAAACTCAAGAAAATGGTTACCTCAGGTGAAGGAGAAGAGGAAAGAAACAAAGTGTCATACTATTTCTTTAAAAAATAAAAATCTTAAAGGCTATAAATTGTTGATACCATCAGAATATTTCATTTCTATAAAAGTAAAAAGCATCTGAAAAAAATATAAACAGAGGTAGATTCAGAGTTTATTATACTATTCTCTACTCTATGTATGCTATATTTCATAATAAAATTAAATAAGTAGGAGAAGAATAATGAAAAGAATTGAAAAGGAGCCAGATAAATTGATCTAAGTTTTTTTTCTGCTCTAAGTCCTGCCCTATTCTAAGCATTCTTATTTAATTAGAGGCTTAAGTATCTATACTTTTTTCCTTTCTAATTTAATCTGGGTTTTAA
Source organism: Capricornis sumatraensis (assembly GCF_032405125.1). Taxonomy (NCBI): domain Eukaryota; kingdom Metazoa; phylum Chordata; class Mammalia; order Artiodactyla; family Bovidae; genus Capricornis; species Capricornis sumatraensis. The sequence goes on from NC_091070.1 coordinate 70,366,531, forward strand.
CTTTTTAGAATGAGCCATAACATAAACAAGATAAAGAATAAGAAGACTGGATGAAAGACACTTAATTTTTTTTTCAAGACCAGATATTGGGTCATCTTTCTCTAAAGCAATCCCGATGACTTCAATGCAATATAACAGATACAGTACAGTACAGTGTTAGTAGCTCAGCTGTGTCCGACTCTTTGTGATCCCATGGACTGCAGCCCGCCAGGTTCCTCTGTCCATGGAATTCTCTAGGAAAGAATAACAGAGTGGGTTGCCATGCCCTCCTCCAGATGATCTTCTTGACCCAGGGTTTGAACCTGGGTCTCCCACACTACAGACAAATTCTTTACTGTCTGAGCTACCAGGGAAGCCCTGTGCAAAATACTTACTGATTCTTTCTTCCTGCAATGATTTATTTTTTCATTCGTTACTAAGTCAGCTAAAACTACATATTTAGAAATCCTTAAATCTGTAGTAATTTTATTATGATTGCTAGAAAGAGTAAAAGAGAAAGAGAAAGTTAACTATAGATAATCTGATAACACAACTGCACTCATCTCACATGCTACTAAAGTAATGCTCAAAATTCTCCAAGCCAGGCTTCAACAATACGTGAACCGTGAACTTCCTTTTAGAAAAGGCAGAGGAACCAGAGATCAAATTGCCAACATCAGCTGGATCATCGAAAAAGCAAGAGAGTTCCAGAAAAGCATCTATTTCTGCTTTATTGACTATGTCAAAGCCTTTGACTGTGTGGATCACAATAAACTGTGGAAAATTCTGAAAGAGATGGGAATACCAGACCACCTGACCTGCCTCTTGAGAAATCTGTATGCAGGTCAGGAATCAACAGTTAGAACTGGACATGGAACAACAGACTGATTCCAAATAGGAAAAGGAGTACGTCAAGGCTGTATATTGTCACCCTGCTTATTAACTTATATGCAGAGCACATCATGAGAAATGCTGGGCTGGATGAAGCACAAGCTCAAATCAAGACTGCCAGGAGAAATATCAATAACCTCAGATATGCAGATGACACCACCCTTATGGCAGAAAGTGAAGAGGAGCTAAAAACCCTCTTGATGAAAGTGAAAGAGGAGATTGAAAAAGTTGGCTTAAAGCACAACATTCAGAAAACGAAGATCATGGAATCTGATCTCATCACTTCATGGGAAATAGATGGGGAAACAGTGGAAACAGTGGTAGACTGTATTGTTTTGGGCTCCAAAATCACTGCAGATGGTGACTGCAGCCATGAAATTAAAAGACGCTTACTCCTTGGAAGGAAAGTTATGACCAACCTAGACAGCATATTCAAAAGCAGAGACCTTACTTTGCCAACTAAGGTCCGTCTAGTCAAGGCTATGGTTTTTCCAGTGGTCATGTATGGATGTGAGAGTTGGACTCTAAAGAAAGCTGAGTGCTGAAGAATTGATGCTTTTGAACTGTGGTGTTGGAGAACTCTTGAGAGTCCCTTGGACTACAAGGAGATCCAACCAGTCCATCCTAAAGGAGATCAATCCTGAGTATTCATTGGAAGGACTGATGTTGAAGCTGAAACTCCAATACTTTGGCCACCTGCTGAGAAGAGCTGATTCATTTGAAAAGACCCTAATGCTGGGAAAGATTGAAGGCGGGAGGAGAAGGGGACGACAGAGGATGAGATGATTGGATGGCATCACCGACTCAATGGACATGAGTTTGGGTGAACTCTGGGAGTTGGTGATGGACAGGGAGGCCTGGCGTGCTGCAGTCCATGGGGTCACAAAGAGCTGGACACGACTGAGTGACTGAACTGAACTGAATCTGATAACAGTAGCCTATATATTAAGATATTTATAATCCTGCCCATGTTGGTTAAAACTCAACTTTCTTCCACCTCTGCATGAAGTATTATCTAATCTGTCTTCCATCCTTTCTTCTCCTTGGCTATTCTTCATTTACTTCTGAGCATGCTTCTGTCTTAAGCCACAACCTGCCTAAGGTTCAAACTACTGTCCACTGTTTCCATTCACTACTAAATATTTTTGTCTAGGGGGGTCTTTGTTCAATAAATCCTATTCAGCCTCCACCCAATGGCAATCGCACTTCTACCCTCACTTGTTAACTAAAACAAAGATACACAGAGACTTCCTCACCAACAAACACCAAAGACATACTTCTTACCTTAGCTGACCTCACTGCAGTATTTTACACTATTAAATCAAGCTATTTTAATGAAGGAAATCCTTTAAGAGACATAGACCAAGGCCAACCCTCTCATTTTAAAAATGACAAAAGTAAAGGTCATAGAGATGAAGTCACTGCCCAAAGTTACACAAAGGATTATTTTACACCAGGTACCTGTAAATCAAGGAAAAAATAAGTTGTGCTACAAGCAGGACTTAGTGGAGGAATACTTAGCTATGTTATCTTAATATATGAGAATATCACATATTTTCAGTGATTTTATTATTTCAGTAATCATGATGTTTCTGTAACCAATGTGCATAAATTAAAACAGAAACAAATCAAAAAGCAAAATATACTAGACACAAATTATATCAGCAGTAGACCTCAACCCCCAAGTTCCCACTTTTCACCACCAAAAGATAAAATGAATAAGAGATCAAAATTCTGAATTTTAGTTCTCAATGACAGTTCTTTTTACTATAAATGCAAATGTTATATGATCTTACAATGTGGAAAGTGATTCTTTTTCCAGGTAATGTGCACTTCTCCTGACTTAGGACCATTTGTTAGCCCTTTGGAATACTACTTTTCTCTCACAAATTTCTCATGGACATTTTTACATATTCCACAGTTATTTTTTTGAACAATAGTTAGCATCAAAAGTTGTACTGTTAAGGAAGCATGGTAAGAATTGTCTTTATTCCTGAGGTGCTTAAATTCTAATTGGAAAAAAAAATCATTTAATACTTGAAGTCTCAGTTTCACCATCTGTATACAGATTCCATGACTTTAGAGCCCATTTTCACCTTGAAAGTTCTGCGATTCTTATCAGCTCTACAACTCCAAAATTTAGATTTCTTAAATTTCTCTCTGCTTACAGCCCTAAAGCTTTTAAATATAGCTTATCAGAAAACTGTGCCTTGGTCCTTACAATAATGACCTGTCCTCGTGTTGACACTAGACACTTCTGTATGGGCCTAATATAGCAGGTCTATTCTAGGTTAATAGCTAGAGTGATTAAATTGTTTATTAAGACTTCTAGGCATTTAAAGTAATCAGACCACAGTATGGGAACATGGGAGGAGAATAATTAACTCCTTTCATTCACTATTGATTATAAGGTACCACATCTCCCACTAGAGGTTAAATAATCACTTCATGGGTCTAGCACCACAACAGTTTCATTGACAAAATCCCAGTCTCCCCCAAATTACCTTATTTTTTAATTCAGACTGAACACACATACTTAATGAAAGAATCAACAGATCTTTACCTGAAAAGCTGATTTTTAAAAATATGTGTGTAAGTATATAAATACATAAATAAATATAAATATTCAACCTCACAATTCTCCAAGTACTGACAGACTTTTTTTTTTTTTTAAGAAGGTCTCTAGTTCCAACTAGGTAATCCCAGACAAGTATGTCATCAGGACCTATAACAATATCTCTCTGCAGCTACTTCAAATCGAATGCTTTACCTGGCTCTCAAGATTTTTCATCATAGTGGCCAATGTTGAGGAAAACAGAGCTAATCCCTACTCTTAAAATAAGTTTAGTTTTAGAAAAATATTTGTCAAAGGGGTTAAAAATACAAGCCTTAGATCAAAAATAGCACCCAGTAACACTATTCATTTTCCTCAGTAATACTGAGTGCTGAAAAGATTACAGATTCTGACCAACCTTTAGATAATTTTCTTAAAACAGTTACTTATCAAAACCAGTGAATTAATTTTACTCTCTGAAGTCTGTACTGAAAATTAAAATTTAAGAAGATAATACAGATGGCTAATAAACACATGAAAAGATGTTCAACCTTTATTAGAGCTCATTATTAGGGAAATGCAAATCAAAATTACAATGAGGTATCACCTCACCCCAATCAGAATGGTCATTATCAAAAAATCTACAAATTCTGGAGAGGGTGGGGAGAAAAGGAAACCCTCTTGCACTGCTGGTGGGAAGGTAAATTGATACAGCAACTGTGGATAACAGTATAGAGATTCCTTAAAAAACTAGGAATAAAACTACTATATGTCCCAACAATTCCACTACTGGGCATATACCCTGAGGAAACCATAATTGAAAAAGACACATGTACACCAATGTTCATTGCAGCACTATTTACAAGAGCTAGGACATGGAAGCAGCCTAGATGTCTGTTGACAGATGAATGGATACAGAAGTTGTAGTACATAAACACAATGCTGCTAAGTCGCTTCAGTCGTGTCCGACTCCGTGCAAGCCCATAGACGGCCTCCTACCAGGCTCCCCCGTCCCTGGGATTCTCCAGGCAAGAACACTGGAGTGGGTTGCCATTTCCTTCTCCAATGCAAGAAAGTGAAAAGTGAAAGTGAAGTTGCTCAGTCGTGTCCGACTCTTCACGACCCCATGGACTGCAGCCCACCAGGCTCCTCCGTCCATGGGATTTTCCAGGCAAGAGTACTGGAGTGGGGTGCCATTGCCTTCTCCCATAAACACAATAACTTAGCCATAAGAAAACATTTGAGTCAGTTCTAATGAGATAGATGAACCTAGAGCCTATTATACAGAGTGAAGAAAGTCAGAAAGAGAAAAACAAGTATCATATATTAACGCATGTATGTGGAATCTAGACAGAGGGTACTGATGAACCTATGCGCAGGGCAGGAATGGAAATGCAGACATAGTGAACAGACTTATGAACACAGTGGGGGAAGAAGAGGAGGGGACGAACTGGGAAAGTAGCATTGAAACATACACATTATCATGTATAAAATAGAGAGCCAATAAGAATTTGATGTATGACAGGCAGGGAGCTCAAACTGGTGCTCTGTGACAACCTAGAGGCGTGGGATGGGGTGGAAGGTGGGAGGGAGGTAACATATGTATACCTACGGCTGATTCATGTTGATGTATAGCAGAAACCAACACAATATTGTGAAGCAATTCATCCATTCAAAACTAAATAAATTTAATTTTTTTAAAAATTTACTAAACATCCTACCATAGTAAAACATTTTAGTTTGCTATGACTGCTGTAAGAAATAACCATGTATTTGAAGAAGGGATCTTTGAGAGGTAATTAGGGTTAGATTAGGTGAAGTGAAGTGAAGTCGCTCAGTCGTGTTCAACTCTTTGCAACCCCGTAGACTATAGCCCACCAGGCTCCTCCGTCCACGGGATTCTCCAGGCAAGAATACTGGAGTGGGTTGCCATTTCCTTCTCCAGGGGATCTTCCCGACCCAGGGATCGAACCCAGGTCTCCCGCATTGCAGGCAGATGCTTTAACCTCTGAGCCACTAGGGAAGCCCTTAGATTAGGTATTGAGTCCTTATGAGGGGACTGCTGCTGCTGCTGCTGCTGCTGAGTCACTTCAGTCGTTTCCGACTTTTAGCGACCCCATGGACTGCAGCCCACCAGGCTCCTCCATCCATGGGATTCTCCAGGCAAGAGTGCTGGAGTGGGGTGCCACTGCCTTCTCCAATGAGGGGACTAGCGACCCTCATAGAAGAAGAAGAGGAAAAGAAAGATCAGTCTGAAAGCATGCACCAAGGAAAGGTCAAGTGAGGACACGGAGAAGGTGGCAGACCACAAGCGAGAAAGAAAGTCCTCACCAGGACCTGGCCAGGCTGGCACCCTGATCTTGAACTTCCATTCTCCAGAACTATGAGAAAATAAATGTCTGCTGTCTAATCCATTCAGTCTATGGTATTTTGTTATGACAGCCCCAAATAAAGTAGACATTCAAGGTCCTTTCACAGTAAGGCTGCACTTTGAGAGCTAATGATTGATCACTCACTTCTCCAAGAGTCCCTGATAGCTAGCTAATTCTTCAAGTTTTAGGTCTGGGTCAGGCTCTCCTGAGTTCTTTCCTAACTCCGAGTCTCTTCCTTGGGAAATAGATTTCTAAAAACATCCCCACCCCTTTAAAAATGCCCCCACATCAGCTTATTACTTATACTGAGTTTTATGAAACAAGCTAATTTTACTTCATGTTGCCCAACTTTTTCCCCTTTGAATTTCAAATATTTTCTGGGCTTGTTTATACAGAAAATGCTAATGCTTTGAATGGATCTCTTTTCTCAGGAAATTTCTCAGTTTATGAAATCCTGCTAGAATACCAAGTCATTTTGCCAACTCATCATCACAAGTAAATGAATGAACATCTAGAGGCTAATTTAATTCTGTGACCAAAATGTTCCTTATCTATGTCTAAGAAACACAATTGCTTTTGTAACCTTTTCACAAGGTAAAAAGTTTAGAATAGTGTTTAAAACCATTTAAACATTTGCTTATCCTTTTTTCCTATATAAAAATATATATTCTGCTCTCCTAATTTTTCTTAATAGGTCACAGAGATCTTATATAAAACTAGTAAAAACAACTGACTAGATTAACTTTATAATGATTATCATTTATAAAGATTGAACTATCATCTTTACCACTTTCTTCCCAAATAAATTTTTGCTTTTATTAACATAATAGTATTAATAGCCTTGTACCCTTTCTCTGTCTTTTATCCCATATTCCCAACCCCCAATTACCAAACTGATGCTTTGCATTGAAGAATTTAACAAGGAAATGCAGGAATTGGCATAAAAGTAACTTCCTGAATGACTTAATGCTTCTATATAGCCTCAGTAGTGTTCCTATGAGATCAGCAAACTATTCTAAGCTTTAGAAGCTATATTCTCCCTACTACATTAGTTTGAAAAAAACTAGATTTTCAACCTTCTCTAAAAACATCATCATCATGATATGGGCTATAATTATTCTAGAACCACCCCACATTAATAATAAATGCTGGGAATATTAAAACAATAAATGGAATGCCTTAAAATGCATTAAACCCTTCTCTTATTAAATGCAAAATTTTAACTCTTACCACAAGGCTTTTATTTTTAATTCACAATCAAATTCTTTTGGCAGTTAATCTCAGTACTTAATGTCATTCACTCCAATAAAACCAACCTTAAATGGCTGCAAATGCCTTCCCTACTTCCTTCCATGTTTTAAGAGAAACCAGAGGAGGAGCTGACTCAATGGACATGAGTTTGAGCAAGCTCCGGGAGATGGAGAAGAACAGGGCACAGGGAAGCCTGGCGTGCAGCAGTCCATGGGGTCACAAAGAGTCAGACATGACTGGGGAACTGAAAAACAAGTGGAGGAGCAGAGATGGAGCTCAGGTGCTAAGACATACACAACACAGTTATGCTCTGTAATACACTAACTTTCGCCAGAATATCCGATTCGTGACTTTTCCCCATTTCTGTTGATCTCTACCAGTCTAATTAAAAGTTGGCACTCAACAAACACCACTAATCGTGGTGATGACAATGACAAAGATAGCAACACTGGTGGACAGCTTCTTAGGTACCTCACCATTTTATTTAATTATCATTACTATAATAATAAAAGTACTAGTAGTATTTGGGAAAAAGCTTCCCTCGTGGCTCAGCGATGAAGAAGAATCCACCTACCAAGACAGGAGACTCAGGTTCAATCCCTGGGTTGGGAAGATCCCCTGGAGAAGGAAGTGGCATCCCGCTCCAGTAATCTTGCCTGGAAAATCCCATGGACAGAGGAGCCTGGTGGCTACAGTCCATGGGATCGTAAAGAGTCAAGACATAATTTAGCAACTAAACAACAATATTTGAGAAACTGAGGGGACTGGAGAAGTATCTTATCCAAATTAACACAGCCAGCATGTGAACTTAGTTTGCCCTCAAACTCTGGGTTCTTAATACAGCATCCAAATGATAAAGTACAGCATTTCAATATCACAAGATTCTTCAGTTCAGTTCAGTTCAGTTGCTCAGTCGTGTCCAACTCTTTGCGACCCCATGAATCGCAGCACGTCAGGCCTCCCTGTCCATCACCAACTCCCGGAGTTCACTCAGACTCTCGTCCATCGAGTCAGTGATGCCATCCAGCCATCTCATCCTCTGTCGTCCCCTTCTCCTCCTGCCCCCAATCCCTCCCAGCATCAGAGTCTTTTCCAATGAGTCAACTCTTCACATGAGGTGGCCAAAGTACTGGAGTTTCAGCTTCAGCATTATTCCCTCCAAAGAACACCCAGGGCTGATCTCCTTCAGAGTGGACTGGTTGGATCTCCTTGCAGTCCAAGGGACTCTCAAGAGTCTTCTCCAACACCACAGTTCAAAAGCATCAATTCTTCGGTGCTCAGCCTTCTTCACAGTCCAACTCTCACATCCGTACATGACTACCGGAAAAACTATAACCTTGACTAGATGGACCTTACTTGGCAAAGTAATGTCTCTGCTTTTGAATATGCTATCTAGGTTGGTCATAACTTTTCTTCCAAGGAGTGTCTTTTAATTTCATGGCTGCAGTCACCATCTGCAGTGATTTTGGAGCCCCCCAAAGTAAAGTCTGACACTGTTTCCACTGTTTCCCCATCTATTTCCCATGAAGTGATGGGACCAGATGCCATGATCTTCATTTTCTGAATGTTGAGCTTTAAGCCAACTTTTTCACTCTCCACTTTCACTTTCATCAAGAGGCTTTTTAGTTCTTCTTCACTTTCTGCCATAAGGGTGGTATCATCTGCATATCTGAGGTTATTGATATTTCTCCCGGCAATCTTGATTCGAGCTTGTGCTCTTCCAGCCCAGCGTTTCTCATGATGTACTCTGCATAAAAGTTAAATAAGCAGGGTAACAATATACAGCTTTGACAAGATTCTTAGTTGCACACAATCTAGTTTCAGCAGAAAAGGGGAGTTACTAAAGACTTTTAGACAGCTCATGGAATCACTTGCAGGATCAGAAAGTCAGGCTCAGAGTCCTCCTAATCAAGAATAATGCCCAAGCCACTCGGCAGAAGAGCTTTTGTCAGTCAGCATAGCCACCCCCATGCTCCTGCCCACAGTGCTGAGAGTTCCACCAGTGGGGCCTCCAACAACTGGTCACTCCTACTGCACCACTGGCCAGAAGACTGGGTCCAAAAGGTTTCCACTTCTTCACCATTGCCAGATCTGAATTCATCACCAGTAAAGTTCACATGTTCCTCCTGGCTATACATGAATACAGTTTTAGCCATAATTTGAAGTTATATTTACACTGTGTTTACAAGCACAGCCTTAAGTAAGCATATGTCCAAGGCCTATAAATGAAGACATAACTATTAAAAAAAAAATGTAAAAGTTTGGGGTTACAGGTAATTTCTTTACTCCTTTCCCCACCCTGGTTTTAACTGTTATTTATGTAGGAAATAAAAATTCAGAAGGGAAATATATACCTTTTCCTTGAGATATAAACAATATCCCTAAAAATGTGACTGGGTTTCATGTGTGTTCTCAAAAAATACTACCAAACCAGAAAACACAATAGCACCTTGTTCTTATCCTACAGAACTGCAGCTTCTGTTGTATTACTGTATGAGATTTTCCCGAAATTTAATGTGCCCAGTGTATCAGCAGCCCCAAGAACTGTGTGTCTCAATATTTTAATAGAAAAGCTTGATTTTGATATAAGACACTTATATTCTCTTTTCCGTGTCATAACGACCTCCCGAGGCTTGCACTCCTTCTCCAGATCAGAGGGAGCCGGGAGGCCGTCTTTGCTGATACAAACCTCAAGGTGATTCAGGACAGGACCCCACAGGGGCCTCTCTGCTCCACACTGGTCCACCTACAAGATAACTACCTTGGCTTCCTCTCAACCTGTTCTACCAGTTAACAGGGAGAGACGGAAACCCACAGGCAGGCCCATTAGCTCCAGCCGTCCTGGCAAGCCTGCTTCACTCCATCTAAGTAAACTGGACCACGCCCAGCTTTGCCCTACAAGTGACAGTAAAAGAGCTGGAAAATCTATTCTGAATATAAACTCTTTCAGCTCTGAGGTCCAGATATCAAGGAACATATACTGAAATCTATTTCCAAGCATAAGCACGCTGAAAAGAATCCAATGCAGGTAACACTATGGTGAAAGAAACTGACACCCTACTTTAAAAAGTTTTCCTCTTCGAGTTTCCCACACATAAAATTCTAACCACTTATAGGGTAGTCATCATTTCAATGAATTGTGTCCAGTGAAAAAAGAAAAAGAAAGATACATTCACTGTGAGGCTAATTTATGGTCTCACTAAATCCAGTGGATTGAAGGATTTCATTTAGTCTATCATGAATTCTTAGACCAAAGCAATTCTATTAAAAGCTCTTGATGGTGGGGGGTTGGCAGGGGGACCCTGAACTTGGGTCAGCCAACAAAAGCTTTCCCTAAACATTATGCTTTTATGAAATAACACACGTCCCACAATTTTGAAACACTAACATCAGTGAATTTGTCTCTCTAAATAAGAGGACAACAAAATTAATTTTTAAATATTTTTTTTTCAATACTTAGTATCAGCTGGATAAGACTAACACTACTGTATGCAGATTAGAAAACGCAGGCTTAAACAAAGTTATCCAAAATATACATAGACGCTTCTAGGTCCTAAAGGATAGAGACCCTCTAAACTCAATCCCAGAACTCCAAATCCTTGAGACTCAGCTCCTCCCTGCCCACCTGTCCACCTTTGTCTAAAATGCAGCTCTCATCCTCTTGGCTAAAAGATGGCATCTTCCTTCCAGATAATGACATGCAGGAAAAGTCTGTATCATGATTTACAGTTTCCTATATACACACTCAATATCCTTTTCTCCTGGTTTCTCTGTACTTTGCTCACTGGTCCAATGTTAGACTCGGTTGAAACACCACAAAGTTAAATGTTCTCCTTCAGGATTTCTTTTGGAATAAAAATATGGAATATAACTCTGAGTTACTAAAATGACTACATTAAAACTGGACTGTACTGAATTCTGACAATTATAAAATGTCTCAGGAAGAAAATCAGAGGAAAAACATGTGGCTGCAAACCAAAAAAGCAAACAAAACAGCTCGGAAAGCCCATGTTCTTAAAAATCTTAATTTTATGTGTTCAAAAATATTCTTAGAAGGATCTTTCACTGGCTCTTGGGAGACCAGCACTGCTGTTTCAACGGCTCTCAATAGAATTACTTTGGTCTAAGAGTTCACAAAACCCTTCAGATTTCTGGATTTAGTGAGCCCATAAATAAGTCTCATGTTGAATTTTAATTTAAAGTATTCTTCCTTTGTTTGCTTTTTTTTTTTTTTTCATTACACTCTGAATTATTTACAGCAGGGGTTCCTTTTATCTTTGTATTTTTTAACTTTATAACACCAACATTTACCACAGACTCTGGTACATAACAGCTTTAAAATGATTACTTAAACGAAGAGTAACTCTCCTTCTCCCATTCCTGAGTATGCACACAGCCCATATCCGACACACACATTCATTTTAAGAGAAAATGTAAAAACAGTGCAATTCACAAACACACAGGATAAATATTCATTAAGACAGCATTTGGGTATATCCTTGTGGTGGTGGTCCAGTGGGTAAGATGCCACATTTCCCTTGCAAAGGACATGGGTTCAATCACTGGTCAGGAAGCTATGATCCCACATGCCCACACTGTGGCCAAAAAAAAAAAAAAAGACATGTGAACACATGACTGAGCACTGCTAAAGGAAAGACTTTTTGTTTCCAATAACTACGGTGCCTATAACCAGTGATTTTAAGCTTCACAAGAAGAGTAAGAGAGGAGCATGCTCCTAATTAATTTTTAAAGCCTAGAAATTTTGGCCATACTAAATACAGGAGAAATATCCAGTACGATCTGGCCTTTGCTGTCACTTTGATAAAAAGATCACAACATCACAAAGTTCATAACAACCAACTATTATTTTTGAAAGACATCAATAAATAGTGAGATTAAAAAAAATAACAATAGTGAGATGGACGACCTCAGGAAAATAACATTCCTGGCTAGACTATGAATAAATAAGGATGCCTGAAAAGAGCAGTGATCTGTTCATTATCTAATCAGTATCCTCACCCTAACCAAGCTCCAATCTTTACAACATCTGGGTAGACAATGCCAGGAGGTAGTCATTGCAGGAAATCTGTGAAAGCCAAATCTGACTCTTAACTCAACCAGGCCAAACCCACAACCAGGAGAGTAGAGATGGTGGGTAACCTTACTGAAGAGCCATATGACTTCCCAGCAATCTGCAAGGTAATAATAACTTTGAAATAGCTCTGAATACGGTGAGAAATGTAGTCTGATCTACCTATACCTTGACCTTATACCCCAGGATTTCAATCTGAGAAAACTCAGCATTTCCACATCTGCATCAGATGGGCTGACGTTCAGCTGCAAGGGATAAAAAAAAATCCAAAATAACTTTGGATTGAACAGGGCACAGATTTGTCTCTTCCAACATACTCCAGGAAGCCCCAGGGACCACGGCTTCTTCCAGCTCAACACTCTGGATGGCATGACTAGGGTGCAGGCCTTACCCCCATAGTTAAGATAGCAGCTTCCTAATTCTAGGCAGCAAGTAGGAGAAGGGATCCTGAAGAAAAGTGGCAAAGGCTGTCTCTCAGAAAACCTTCATGAAGCCTGCACTTAATCCACAATGGCCAGAACTCAGTGCCACGGCCACACTAGCTGCAAGGGAGCCTCTGTTCTGGGAAGCCATATGCCTGGTCAAAATGGAGGACTCCATCCCTATGGCAGAAGGAGAGAACAGATACTGGGGAATCTAGTTTCTGCCACAAGCACAGGACTCTACAAGTGAACTCAACAATCATCAACCAAGCTGCTGTAACAATCAACAATGAAACATGGCTAAAAGTTAACTCCCCACTTCAAAGCTGTCTTGATTTTCCTCTTATTTAGTAAATTCAAGCCACTTTAAACTGTTGGCATATGCTATTCCTTTGAGAGGGCTCTCCAGTCATTATTATGATGGATTTCAGTTCTCCAACACCATCGGTAAGCAACAGTATCTAGAGTTGGAAGTAACACTGATTTTCAAATGTGCTATTCATTTGATAAAAGACAAAGCCCTCTCCAATGTTTTCAGTTCAAGACACCATCTCCTTAGTATAATATTTACTGTCTTTAGGAATGAAGTATTTGATTCTCGAAACTCAAAACTTTCCCCCCTCTTCTCATTTGAAATAATTACAATACTGGAAAACTTAAAAAGCAACTTGTTTTATGAGACATGAATGTTTCATTTCGTTTCAAAAGAGAAGGAGGTATACCAACCATTCAACTGACCCACAATGATTTTCTACAAATCTTTTCAGTCTCTCTTCACTTCACTAAATCCAGTACTTCATTTTGTATGTTAAGTAACTACACATTTAGAAGCCACTCCTAGTAAGTGTTCAGTTTATGTATTCAGTAATTCAACAAATATTTATCAAGCATCTGTTTGTTAACACACTCCATGTGCTGAAGAGTGGACTCTCAAAAAGAATGTTGCATAAGACTCTGCCTCCCCAAGTTTTTGCTAAGCAAAAAACACAGTTACTTTCAGAAATGAAGAACTCCCTACTGTTTCAGTACAGCATATACCTACTGTGTTCAATGAGTACAGTAAGTTTCCAAGAAGTGAAAAGACCAAAAAAAAAAAAAAAAAATTCTTCTTATACTAAGCTCTTTCAAATGACTTGATAAAATGTACCCTGGCACAAAATGGTATGCAGGTAATTTGGGTGACATAATTCCAAGAGAATGAGTCAGAAGTATCATCACTCTTCTAACCTTGACCCTGAATTTGGTCTAAAACTTTCATAAGTTTTTAGTAGCATGTGAGAACAGATGATGCTGGAACACATGAAATGGTGACATTTAAAATTCATAGCAGCAAAAAATCACTACTTTTCCCACTGGATCGCTTGAACTTTAATAATGTCTGACCTGGTTGGCTAATAAGTTCTAAAAGCAGACAGAGGAAAATTGCCAATATTAGATACAACTGGAATAATTTTTCATTCAGAAAGATTTTACAAGTTCTCTTAAAAACAGGTCACCAATTCCGTAGACAATTAATTTTCTTGAGATGGTACCCACTGAAGAGAACAGGTGTCTTAGGATATGCAAAATAGAATTCAGCTGAAAACTAGACTTCATATATTCATATTATCCTTTACAAAAAGTAAAATACACACACACAGTTATATACACACCAATCCAAATCAAAGAAGGTGTGGCAAAGGAGACATGAAAGAAACTTACTCACTTATTTCCCAGGATGAACAGCACAAAAGCTCATTAACTGTCCAAAAAGGCGATACGCTATATAGATGAGACTGGATAAAAAGGCTAGATAATCACACATTTATAATTTTCACATTACACAAATGAAAAGATTTATAAAGATACAATTTCAGAGTTTACCTTGCTTAAGTCACTTAAAAGAAGCAAAGTGACAAGAGGAGCAAGCAATTAGCTGCTTCTTCCAAGACTACAATTCCAAGCTGCTTTCTTACAGGCCCCTTGTTTTAGTCAAATGTCATTTCAACTTGCAATTATCTTTGTGCTTTGATGAGGCTGTCATCTGTTTTGTCTTTAATGCAAATACCTGCTTACTGATTGAAAATTTCTCAGATTATGGTTTAAATGGTTGCCTAGATGTTGCTTGTAAAGGACTTGGACAGTTCATTCACTCTTTAGGACCCCTGAGATAACATTCAGCCAGAATAGTTCTAGGGTGCATGCCCTGCTCAGAAAAGTTAAGAGCTAGTAGTGCAGTCACACAGAGACCTGGACAGGGAGAGGTTCTCATTTAGTTTCTCTCCCAGAGATTGTCAGAAATTTCCTTTCACAGCTTTACAAAAACACCAGCTTCTGGACTGGCAGGGCACTGCACCTCTCTTAAGAGCTTTTACACAGCCTTCATTTCTCTTCACAGCATCTCTGTGCAAAGAAGAGGAACTCCTGCTATTCACACTGACAAACAAGAGTTTCCAGAGTGTTCAGTGACTTGCCCAAGGCCATGGTATCTGACAAAGTGAAAGTGAAGTCACTCAGTTGGGTCCGACTCTGTGACCCCATGGACAGTGGCCTGCCAGGCTCCTCTGTCCATGGGATTCTCCAGGCAAGAATACTGGAGTGGGATGCCATTTCCTTCTCCAGGGGATCGAATCCAGGTCTCCTGCATTGCAGGCAGATGCTTTATCCTCTGAGCCACAAGGGAAGCCCATGCTATCTGACAAGACAGCTGCAAAACTGGCTTTGGAGGCCAGATCTCTAGTCCTGTCTTAGACCTACAGGCCTGGATCTAGCAGCCTGGGAAAGGTGATGGACTCTTTGCCATATTCACCTTAAACAACACATTTCATAAACCATACCTGACTATAATTGCATTTTTAAAAGCAATGGAACTCAGTTCAAGTTTTTTTCAAGTTGATAGGGCCCAGATTCTTTATAGTTATTTTTAAAAATTATACTTTTACTGAGTTGCACAATTTTTTATCTTTTAGCATTTACTAACATAGCTCATATCAGAATACCACTTAATTTTAGATGACACGATCAAGTTTATGTGCATAATTTTAAAAGGCAGAGGGAAATATTAAAATACATCTAACTTTTTAAGCTGTATTCAAGAGATGGCTTGCCAATTTTTTTTCAATTTAATATATTATCTGAAGAAAAACACCTTTCACCAAAACAGTGTTTTATCAAACAGAAAGAAATTCATGAAAGAACAATAATATTTTCTTTACAAGAAGGTTACAGATATTGTCACATTGATTTTCTATACTCTCCTTCTGGAAATAAGATCCTTTTAAAAGAATAAGTCAAACTTACCATCAAGAAACTAAAAAACTAGGAGAAAATACTTGCAGATCATATATATCTAATAAGGGACTGTGTCAAGAATACACAGTACTCTTAAAACTCAGTAATAATAAAAAGACAGCCTAAGAGGGCAAGAACGTGAACAGACAGTATTCCAAAGAAAATATATATACAAATAACCAATAAGCACAGGAAAAGATTCTCAACATCATTTGGCCCAGAGGAAATGGAAATCAAAACCACAAGAAGATACCACTTCATATCCAGAAGGATGGCTATAATAAAAAAGACAGACAATACACAAGTGTTGGCAAAGATGTTGAGAAACTGGAACCTCATATGTTGCTGGTGGGAATATAAAATGGTGCAGACACACTGGAAAACAGTATGATAATGCCTTAAAATATGAAATTATATTACCCAGAAATTTTACTCCTAGGTCTCTACCCAAAGGAAATAAAAAACATATGATAACAGGAAACTAACACACAAATGTTCATAGAAATGTTACATATTCATAATAGTTACAGAGCAGAAACGACCAAATATTCACAAACTGATGAATGGATAAACATAATGCGGTATAGTCACACAATGGATTATTCAGCAATAAAGAAAGCAATAACAAGAATGAATCTCAAAACATTATGCTAAGTTAAAGAAGCCAGTCATATTCTATACTACTTAAACAAAATGTTCAGAAAGGTAAATCTACAGAGACAGAGTAAAACAGTGGTTGCCTAGGGCTAGGGTGAGCAAAAGTAGAAATGGAAAGTGATTGCTAATGGGTATCCAGGTTCTTTGGGGGATGATGAAATGTTCTGGACTTTAATAATGGTGATGGTTGCAAACTCTGTGAATAAACTAATTTCTAAACCACTGAATTGTACACTTTAAAGGAGTGTTATGTATGTGAAGTTTATATCTCAAGAAAAATTACAATGAAAAAATCAGTATTTACATAACAAAATTATTTAATTTCAAATTATAAAGTAAATAGAAGAGGAAAAGAAAGCAAAGAAAAAGAAGGAAAAAGAAAAGTAGATCAATCTCAAAGAAGAGGTCATGATCATAGACCCATGTCTCCTATGAGACCAAGCCCCTAGATGGAACAGAGCCACATACACATTAAGCCACAGGAAGTAAGGTATTTGATCCTATATTCTGTATTGTAAAATTTTTAAGCAAAATATGCTCTTACTTTATTTTCCCATAGCTTATATTAAATACTGTAAAATTATGCCCTCAAATTCTTCTGTGAACTATTTGTCCAATGTTCTTCACGGTTCACTTCCCTTAGACACCAGAGAAGATGGTAACATTTCCATGAACACAATCTGGGCCCTTAAGCTATCCTCAATTAGG
This sequence comes from Capricornis sumatraensis, assembly GCF_032405125.1. Taxonomy (NCBI): domain Eukaryota; kingdom Metazoa; phylum Chordata; class Mammalia; order Artiodactyla; family Bovidae; genus Capricornis; species Capricornis sumatraensis. Next base: position 70,383,727 of record NC_091070.1, read on the forward strand.
GGTGCCACTTCCCATCCAACTGACAACTCAATAAGGTAATAGTGGAAACAATGGAATATGCAGAAGATCCTTCAAGTTCATCTTCGGTTGGTACCAAGCACCATTACACCCCTGGAGAAGGGAATGGCAACCCACTCCAGGATTCCTGCCTGGAAAATCCCATGGACAGAGAAACCTGGCCGGCTATATAGTCCATGGAGTCTCAAAGAGTCTGATACAACTGAGCATGCACACACCATTACACCCGTTGTTCACAGGTTTCCAGTGATACCTAAAACTGTAACAATGTAACTGAGTGAACACAGGGACCAACAAAAAAGCTGTTGTCACCATTACCATTGATTAACCCAGAAAATGCCACCAAAATGGCAGCAGAGAGTTAAGAAATCAATCCCTACTGCTTTAAACGCAAGGTCAAAAGTCTCTCTGTGACTTCCAACCTGTTTGGATTAATCCCTAGACAGGTGGCAACCTTACTTACAGTAAATGAACCACCTCCTAATTGTACAAAAAGAGCTTGCTGGTACTTGACAGGTACACAGTTAAATATGATTATGCCTGTTGGGAATACAAAATCTGCAAATAATCCTTAGAGGTTAAGGGAATAATGAACTTCTGTACACAGATTTTTTTAATTTAACAGAAAATATTCTAAAATAAAGTTTTAGTATAGGGTTTATTAGGGATTGAAACAAGCATCATAGGCAGGTAAATAGAGAGATACTGTGAAAGGGAATTAGATTACTCAAGACTGGTTTTATTCAGAAGCTTTTTAACCTTAATCCTGTATGGCTTATTTTGAAGGATTTTCCAACCAGATACTCAAAAGCAATTTCATGTAAGTGCCGCAGTCACAGGCTTACAGAGTGGGGCCCCTGAGTGCTCCATCTCCGTATCTCCTGGGGGAAACCTCTAGTGCCCGCTCATTCTTTGGGAAGCATGCTTCCTCCAGGTGTACAGAGTTCTCCAGCATAAAACAACTTCTTTTCCCTATTCTCACCAACTTCAAAAAGCAGTCACTTCGTGGAAATGCAGAAGTTGGACTTTCTGTCTCCTTTATAAGCCAAAAAGCGTATCTTTCTCTGAAGAATAAAGCCAGAATCTCTGAAGTAATGCAATCCAAACCTCTGAAATATCATACTCAAATAAGGTGCAATTATTAGCATACTATTTAAAATATATGATGTGTGAAGCATATCAATGTTCTATATATTTATATATAAAATACACAAAGACTGCAGAATGCACAATATGGTTTGGAAAATCCAGCATCAAGGTTATCTGCTGTGACTTACTATCATCAGAGACAAGGAAGTGGGTGGAATTCTGGAACAAGGGTAAGATAACAGTCATGTCAAAAAGGAAAAAAAAAGTCCTTGTCCTCAAGCAAGCTAATGAAGCAAGTGATAAGCTCCAGGTCAAATTCCCACTTCTACAATCAAAACTTATCACAGGAGCCCTTGAAAAGGGAGTGCATCTGTCATATGTTAATGACTTCAAGCCATTCCCTGAACTTCTAGGTGTACAGGAAAACTTAAAAGCACTTCGCAACTCCTTGTGGGTATAATTAGCTTGTTGCAATTGTTGGCAATTCTCATCCTCAGACTTTAAAAGGTCACTCCACTCTTTAAGATACCAAATTTGGAGTCACTCTACCTTCTGGACAGATTAAGCACACCCTACAATTAGTATACAGCTGCACCTGTTGCAAAGCTTCTTTCTTCAGGGATGTAAATGGGGACCGTCAACAACATTCTAAATTCTTGAGGGATTATCAGACCTCAGAAACCAAGCAGTGAGCAAGCCTGAAGTCGGCTGTTGAGGTGATGGATGGTGGTCACAGCCTGACCACAAGCAGAAGCCGTGATCTTTATTCTTTAGAGACGATTCCAGCTAGCACAGGCACCACACACTGCCATGACTCTCAATCTATAAGCAGTCACAGTGTAATTTTGCTATTTAACAGAACTAGGTTTTTCACAAGCTACTTGAGTTTCTACAAAAGAACAAAGAGCATTTCAAAAAAATGTTTTAGAAGTTCAACTAGCTAAAATAGGGTTATTTATACTTCAGTAAACCATGGTGAAGGAAAAATGCCACTGGTCACATATGAAGGAAAACTCTATTTTTATAAAGGTCATAGCTAAAAACAGCAAATTCTCCTGTAATTTATCAATCCTTTACGAAAGCATTCTCACATTTCATAAACTGCCAATGATAGTAATTTCACCACTATAGTGCAAAATAACAATATAGATATTTAAAGAATATAGCTTTCAGTGAAAATCTATTTCAGAAAAGAGATGTTAACTTAAAAACCAGATTCATAAAGTTTGTGAAAATCTGATGTAACTGTTAGTAAAAAGTGGTTGAAGTGATTCTTAAATCCATAAACTAAGTTCTTCTTTCCTCCCTTCCTTATTCCATCTCTTTTTTAATGAAACAGAAGTATAGAAGACAGGGTTCTAAAGTCCCCTTTTTCCTCAAGCCATCTCAATCACTAATATTTTCCACTACATCACAAAAAGTGATTCTCTGGTAGCTGATATATGTGGCCACATAAAAAGAAACACTGTAAAGCCTTCTTAAATGAATGATAGTGTGCTTAGTAAATTGTTTAGGCAAAATCTCTTATTCAGTTCAGTTCAGTTCATTGCCAACAAAGGTCCATCTAGTCAAGGCTATGGTTTTCCCAGTGGTCATGTATGGATGTGAGAGTTGGACTGTGAAGAAAGCTGAGCGCTGAAGAATCGATGCTTTTGAACTGTGATGTTGGAGAAGACTCTTGAGAGTGCCTCGGACTGCAAGGAGATCCAACCAGTCAATTCTGAAGGAGATCAGCCCTGGGATTTCTTTGGAGTGAATGATGCTAAAGCTGAAACTCCAGTACTTTGGCCACCTCATGCGAAGAGTTGACTCATTGGAAAAGACTCTGATGCTGGGAGGGACTGGGGGCACGAGGAGAAGGGGACAACAGAGGATGAGATGGCTGGATGGCATCATGGACTTGATGGACGTGAGTCTGAGTGAACTCCGGGAGTTGGTGATAGACAGAGAGGCCTGACGTGCTGCGATTCATGGGGTCGCAAAGAGTCTCTTATTATCACCATGGTATATAACATATATACATAATATTTAAGTCTTCCCCTCATATATAAATGCTTTTCAAAACATAATTGGAATTTTACAAACTAAGGGGCAAACATTTCTTCAAAAGAATTTCGTTGTACTTCATTATTGTTAAGAAGGTACATTTTCTTCTATGTAAATTAAATTCTGTGCACAAATAATTTTAAAAAGCTGACTGAAATAATATAAAAGCTAAATCAGGCTATTTCCAAATTAGCATTCCAACTCAAATTAAGCTAGCAAGGCACTAGATTACATTTTTACCATTCACCTCCAAAAATATTTTCACCTGATATTTACTTTACAACAAATACATACATTTCCGAGTAAAAATAATTTCCTGAAAGGAGACGTGTGTGTGTGTGTGTGTGTGTGTGTGTGTGTATCACTTTTAATATATCCTTTAAAAGTCATTGAACTAAATGATGAAATTGCCAATTCTTTTAGGTTTGCTGTTGGGTCTATATAGTAATCAAATTTAGAAAACTATAAATTATATTTAAATTTATTATTTACAAGCAATTAATTATAAAAAACAGCCAGGTGGCTTTCATTACATAAATTACTCTTAATGACAGAGACCTCATGCTGCTACCGTATTTAGCATTTGCAAGTGTCAAGAGCGGTGTGTAACCACCCTCTTCAGGGTGGAACCAGTCACTGATGTACAAGGAAAGCTGCCTACTGCCTAAGTTTCAGATTGCATCCTAACCAGTTGTTTGAATCTGCAATATTCTCAAGGTTTTAATAACTTGTCTGCTACAGAAACCTGTAATAATATTCTGTTGAAACAGCTTTAAAACCAGATACATAATTACTGAACATCAAATAACGTGTAACTACACTTAGCTACTCAAAACCCTCTCTCTTTAATTTAAACATGAACAAAAAATGTTCAATCAATTCTCACCAAACCAAGAAAGAGAAGTACAGATGTCTCAGAAATGTGGCTTTTAAAGAATTTAACCTATTTCCTCCCATTGCAAACTGTGCAAAAGACAATAACTTTTTGCAGAGCTCTGTCTCCCGACTTTACTCAGCCTTTTATATTGATCCTTCCAACTCTACTGTGGGGGTAATTTCCTTTCAGAGGAATGAAGAGTTTGAGCTCTTAAATTTATTTTGAGATAAAGCATGAGTTTCAGTGATATAACAGGGGAAAAAGACCTCATATTGTTACTTTTAATTAAATGCAATTCTTCAACAAACAAAAAGTCCACACCAAACACAGAAAGCAAATAAAAATAAAGGAAGAATTTCATTCTACTTCAAACTCTATCCCAACTAGAGGCCTAAACAAGTAATTCCATCCTCCTCTACAACTGCCATCAGGAAAAGAAAAAAGTTTTATGAAAATGCTTCTTAAGCTGCAGGATAAAATTCTGTAACTACTGTAGTCTTCCTTTCTAAACAAAAAAAATTTTAATTAACTAAAAATCACATACAGAGCTACCTCTATGGTATTCAAAGACTGGCTGATACCTAAGGCTTCACTTTTCCTCCTCCCTTAAGACGTGTGCCTTTCGGCAATTTCATCACTTATTAACCACCACCAGAGAAATGGGTAATAGAAATGATGGGGAGGAAATGTGTTTTAGCTCTGAATACTTACTTGGAGGAACACAGGAAGGGTGGGGGGTTTGGCGGGGGCGGGGGTGGCGGGGGAGGGAGTAGGGGGCTTAAAGAAGAGTCTACATACGTACCCAGTATGGGGATAAAGCAACAGAATGAAATTTTTCAGTGAGCAGACAAGGACAAATTAATCAAACTATTTTTGGCCAAAGTAATCATCCCAGAGAAGGAGTAGAGTCTGTACATTCACTGCCAATGATGCCGCCTTTACCCAAAACAGAACTTGTATGTGGAAATCGCCTCAAAACAACTTCACAGGCTATACAAGAAAGCCAGCTTCATAGTCACATCTTACATCTTATCAAAATACCGGCGGGCCACCACATCTGGAAATACAGACAAATATACAGTAAAAGGCTGTTACTGAATTATAAAACATGGCAAAATAATGATATATCCAGACTTTATGATTGTTTTGTAGCATTAGCTCCATTATTTTTCAAATCTAATGATGTTTGCCTGTCTCTGGACACCAGATTCATTCTCAAAGTACCACAGTTTGTCACCACTGGAGATATTTAAAAGACAGTGTTATGTGCTCTAAAAATACTTTTAACAAAGAGTCCCCAAAACATCTCCGCTATCATTAGAATCTGTGTCCAGTAGGAAACACATTTATCCCAGTACTTTTTTTTTTAATGACTCATGATTTCATAGTTGCAATACATGAGGAAGGAAAGTTTAGTTATGTGTAAACACTGGAAGAGTTGACTGAAATACAAAACAGAGGGCTAACAATTTGGCCAGTACTAAGGGAACAGTGTCAGACTTTATTTTTTGGGCTCCAAAATCACTGCAGATGGTGATTGCAGCCATGAAATTAAAAGATGCTTACTCCTTGGAAGGAAAGTTATGACCAACCTAGATAGCATACTTAAAAGCAGAGACATTACTTTGCCAACAAAGGTCCGTCTAGTCAAGGCTATGGTTTTTCCAGTGGTCATGTATGGATGTGAGAGTTGGACTGTGAAGAAAGCTGAGCACCAAAGAATTGATGCTTTCGAACTGTGGTGCTGGAGAAGACAAGATCTTGAGAGTCCTTTGGACTGCAAGGAGATCCAACCAGTCCATCCTAAAGGAGATCAGTCCTGGGTGTTCTTTGGAAGGAATAATGCTGAAGCTGAAACTCCAGTACTTTGGCCACCTCACGCGAAGAGTTGACTCATTGGAAAAGACTCTGATGCTGGGAGGGATTGGGGGCAAGAGGAGAAGGGGACGACAGAGGATGAGATGGCTGGATGGCATCATGGACTTGATGGACGTGAGTCTGAGTGAACTCCGGGAGTTGGTGATGGACAGGGAGGCCTGGCGTACTGCGATTCATGGGGGCGCAAAGAGTCGGACACGACTGAGCGACTGAACTGAACTGAACTGAACTGAGGGACACCACCCACCAAAACGACCAACACCTTCCACCACAGTGTGTTGAAGCATTCACGAGTACACATAGTTAAGAATTAACAGTGTGGGGAATTCCCTGGTGGTCCAGTGATTAGGACTCTGCTCTTTCACTGCCAAGGGCAGGGTTCAATCCTTGGTTTGGGAACAAAGATCCCACAAGTTACACAGTGAAGCCATAAAGAAAAAAAGAATTAATAGTATGTGAAATTCATAGTGCTCTCTCTTGTTATTATACTATAATTCCCATCAGTGTAACAAAATTTTTCATGTCTTTTTTAATCTCAACTAGGAACAAGGGCTTTACCCCCATGAACAGAATATAGATTTGAGAACTGCAAATCAGTAACAGGCTGAGTGTTTTGGTGTATGACTGAGTGAATGTTTCAGTGATGCTATGGGTAATGAATGGTCATGATGAGCTTTCAGACAGAAGTCTAGAAAAGCCAGTCAGTAGTGTTTCTATTTATATGATTCTGGAAGTTCTGCAGTGGTAGAGTTCATTGGTGTCACATTCCAGGCCAAGATGTGAGGATTTTACACAGAGGGTTAAAAGTTCCAGTCGCACAGAAAGCCCAAACCAAAGGCCTGATGGAGACAGTGTGGATAAAGCATCTTATTAACCTGAACAGAAAGTTGAAGGCTGTCTGCTTTGGAAATTGCCATACTATTTGAGACATTATGGCAACATTGAAAGGAGCCCCCCAGAAACTACACAGGCAGCCCATGGGGTGAATATCCTATAGCCGCCCAGTTGTAAATCCCATAAAGAGAAAGTTCACTGAGGTTTAAACGCAGGGGGCAGATCACTTCAGGAGATCCAGTTCTGCAGGAAGAGCATGCCAAAAATTGTAAAGGCATCTATTTCACAAGATCTAGGCGGGGAAGGATCATATTCATCTCCACCTGAATCACAGGAGCTTCATGGTAAGGACTAAGAAAAGAAAAGAGGGAACAGAAAGTGAAAAACACCAAATCTCCAATTACAGGTCTCTGATTCCAGCCTCTGCAGTTTCACACAAAAACCCCCTTTCAGTCTCAGTTATATTGTTCTCAGGGGTAGGACACTTAAACAGGGTACCTAGTGTCAACCCCTAATGAAATCCCAGTTGGTAAGGCCATTCACAGTCAAACTGGAAACTGCTTCTCACAGCATGGAACATTACTACTGCACAATAATCTGCAGCTGAGTAACTGCTCAAAAGGACCTTTTGATCATGTGGGGCATCAAAACACTGTAGCGCTGCTTCCTAAAAATAATAGAAAGAAACTACTTTGAACCATGTGAAGCAAATCTACCGTCTCCAAAGAACAGAAGTCAATAATTGAGTTAGAATTAACAACTATAAATATAAACAGATAAAAAACTCCATCAACAAACAAACATTAACAGGTCAGAATTCTTCCAGGGTTGAACTTCTTTCACCCAGTTTTACATCAAAGCTTTAGAAACTAGTGGAAACAATATTTAGATGAAAATCATAACACCAGTGCTGGTTTTGGTGTAAATGGTACCATAGTTAATATCTTTGGCATGTGGTCACAGATTTTTAAACCATCACTGGAGTACTCAGTCAATAGCCAAATTTCTACCAAACAAAGCCATAAGCAGATCTTCAACTGAAAAGCTCTGTCTACTCGTTTATAATCTGTTACCTGGAGAAAAGGCAGAAGGTCTCTCTTGCCACCTAATCACCATATCAATGGCACATGCCACAAGAGAGAAGCACTAGTTTATTTGATTGATCATGGTAGATAAACTCCAAATAACAGAGAAATTAACAAATGCTTGACATTTGCTCAACATCCATTATTCTGACACTGCTTTCAGAATTTCAAAGCCTGGGAGTATGCTTAATCAACATTCATATTCCCTCGTGAGCTACAGGCACCATATTGCACCCCGCCTTCATACTGATGAAAACTGCATATTGGCCATTTCCAAAATGTTCTGGGACTCCACACAGGGCCTCTTTTCTCTCTTGTTCCTGCTCTGCAGTTTTCTTTTAAACACTTCCAAGACAAAAGCATCTGCCAGTTTTTCTCTCTAGGGATGTATGCAAAATGAACTTAACAGTTTTAAGGCAGGAGTAACCCTCACATCTAAATTCATTCATAGGACAGAGAAGGGCCTAAGAGGCCTCTCCAGGGACAAAACCCTGCTGAAATTCTCCCCACACACAACAGTGGGAGCTTTATAAAATCTAAGTCCAGACAATTTCCAATTCAAATGCCCAACATAGCATGACCTTTGTCAGATCTCCGAGCCCAAGATGCACCCATGATTTTTTATTCTAACCAGCACAGACATTAGACAGGGCACTACTGCTAAGCAGGAGGTTCAATATTTGCATGCTCTTCTATTGTGAAAATGGAACAGTGACAGCACTGTGTCAAATTCTTTTCCCTCTAGAACTTTAACTCCATAGGAGAGGCATGGCTGACAGATGACTCCCCAACATCTGTGTTATGTACACTGCACAGCTGAGGAGCCCCGGATCACTGTCAGAACATTGCAGAGATGACCTGTGCCTTTCTTATGCCTTCTTCTCCCTGCCCCCCAATATATATATGTGTGTGTGCGCGTGTGTTTATATATGTATGTGTGTACATATATATATCTACAGTACAAATAGTGCAACTTTTAACAAAATATAAAAATGGCAAGTCAGATTAACATAATTTATAGTCATTAAGCTGTTCACGTAGCAGCTCAACATATGTTGTATAAACGTCCTATACCGAATAATTTATCAGATTTGACACAGTGCACATCATATTGTTTTATTTAATACACTTACTAAAATTTCATGGATCAAGCATCACTTCTGAAAGCACAGAGAAAGCACTAGAAAATATTTATTCATCTCCCATGATTTATTTTGATTACCCTTACAGCTACATGATAAAGTGGGACTCACAAAATTACAAGGTTAAGGTTTACACAGCCATTGCTTCTTCTACTAAAATATAACAAATGGTTCTATGTCTGCGTTATATTTTACTTTCATTTGGTGTTAAGTAGTACGTGAGGCTAAGCACTTAGCTGCCTACTGAATACTTTAATATTTTTAAATAGGAGTTAAACGGCCTTACCTAGAAACTGAAAGCTTCAGAAGCCATTGTAGAAAGAAAAGCAAGTTCTTCGTGTGGTGCTAGACTGAACAATACTGGCCAAAAAAGAAGAAACACGTTTCTAACTTTTCTTCTTTGCAAAAGGGATCATAAAAATAAGCAATGACTTGTACAAGAAAGTTCACAAGAATTCACTGAATGCATAGAAAGCATCACAATACCGTGCTAAGCACCAATGGGAGGAGTTGGAAGATAAAATCACAGCAAAACACAAGGTTCCTATCCTTAAGGAATTCACTATCAGTCAAACAGAAAGCAATAGACAGGAATGTACACTTTCCAAATAAACAGGCAAAAGTAACAATAATGGTCAAAGAAAAAACTCTTTACCAATATTCAAAAAACCAAAACGTAAAAGGGGAGAAAGACAGAGAAAGAGAGGGAGAATTAGACAATGGCACTGAAGACTCCTTCTCATCAATTTTCCTTTAAAATATTGTATCTGGAGGTAGGTTTCTCAGACAAGGAAGATAAGATGAACAGGGTGATACAAATATCAGAAGTGGGAGATGAGAGCCCAGAGTTGAAAAGGTCAATATAATTTTCCAAGAAAAACACAAATACTTGTTGGCCTCATCATTTCTGAGAGAAGTGTTAAAAACTTCATCAGATCAACTGCTTTGGGAAGGAAAACTAAGGGGGAAAAAAAGGACAACTTTCAATCACCCCTGAACTATTTTGTTTAAAATGATGCAATGAAAGTGAGATGAAAGTAAGACGAGGAAAAGATCTTTCTTAGGAGCTAAATTTCATTTCCGTTTATGAGTGATAATCGTCCCAAGATATCTGCAAAATAGTAATCTTCCCAGGCGTATTATTCTCAGGTACCAAAGAGACTCCAAATGTTTCAAGCTGCAGACACCGCAGTCCAGAAGCAGGGCTCACTTTGCCTCACCATCATATGACAGGAAAGCTGACAGTCAATGAGATACTTCTTGAGGAGCAAAACCGCGAAGCCATACTAAACTGTATTACTAGTCAGGCAGCAGAGTGATTTTAGGTAACTGGTAACTGTAAAATACTGAAGGGTCTATCATACTGCACCCTTAGAAAGGAAAGATAAAGGCTATGAAGTCAAATAGAGTTCAATATAAAAACAGTAAAGTTCCAATCTCCCCAAAGAAAAGAACTAAAAATAGGAAAATAATCTTGCTTGGTTTAATGCATGATAACAGCACCTGAAAAATCCTTGTAAGGAATTTAACCCTTGCAGCTTTATGTCAGAACAAAATCACTTTATCTATATTGAAGAGAGCACCAGTATTAATAGGCAGCATTAAACGTTGGGATTGGGTGGGGTTGGGGGGCTATGCCTCAAAAAATTCAACAAGAGTTAATTGAGAGCACTGAAGAATGAGTTTGAGTGTTGCAAATTCTTGCTGGGACCCTATCATCACCGTAAGTCTGGCATTTTACTTCTAAACAAGAAATACATTTTACCTTTCTGAGATTATTTTCTGGTTACAAGCCAACCATTATGAACCTTTCAGTGAATCACTGAATAGGGCACTTAAAGGGATAAACAATTATAAAAATAACTCTGTCACAAGTGCATACATTTTATTTTATTTAGTGATGTAATAAGCTTAGGGGCATATATCAGGTCCAAAATGGCCTTGGTCATTAATTTAAGCAATAAATCATAGGTCTTGCCAACAATGACGGCAAACAGATGCTAACAAGGAAATGTATTATTTAATATTGCCATGTGTTATAAAAATGTAAGTGTGTTTAAGACATGTCTTAAATTTTTATAATAATATGCATTTAATACATTACTGTTTTGACACATGCAGGAATCAGATTTATAGGTCCCATTCTATAGCTTCTTCTTCTGTGAACATGAGAGCATATTTGGGATTTCTTTTTTTTTTTTCCAAACAAAAGTGGAAACCTTTAAAGTACACACTTGCAACTATATCTAATTGGTTGTCTTGCTATTTTGTAGTAAATAATGTCAACACTGAAACTCATTAAAAAGAAGGAATCTGTGTACTTTGCTAGGAGAGAAAAATTGAACATTTTTGAATCACAATTTTTAAAGAAACCATCTAGTCTAAGAAAGTATACGAGCACTTTTTAATCAAGCTGCCAACAAATTTTTTTCACATTCATTTTGAGCATGATCCCAGACAAAAATACACCAACTTGATTAACAAGTTCAACAAAAATATGGAAGCCAACTAGCTAAGCAAAACCTACTTTATGTCTTCATGCGAAAAATCCTAAGACTCAAACAGTATCTCAACACACAAACTACTTGAAAACTGAGTCTCTGTTCAAAATATGCCAAATCACAATATTCCCTTAATATTCCTTTCAGATCAATAGGCATACATCTCTTAGCAGCAGGTTCCCACCCTTCTAGGGAAAAGGCTGGGGAGGGAAGGAAGGAATTAGGAACTAAATCATAAACCCTTTTTTAAAAAAAATGAGCTTTTTTAAACATCAACAAGATGCCCACGCTGCTCAAAGTATTTGTCGTTTGCACATTATTCTGTCTGAGTGTCCTTTTCAATCAGCTCTCCTAACTCCCAGCATGGTCTTTCCCCTTTCTTCTGCAGGCAAAAGTCCATGCCTTAGAACACTTGAAGAAGCAGCGCGTGGAGTATGGAAACTCAATTTTCTTCATTAAATCTACTGAAGCAGATATTAAAAATGCATTTAATATACTGGCGATGGTTGGTGGGCACCGCTGACTGTGACAGGCCAGTTACTGATGATGTGCTGTCAGAGGGCCTTCTCAGCAGGCGCCTGGGTCTCGGGCTGCTGAAGGACAGCAATATCTTCCCCTGTGTGTGAGCTCTATTCATCTCCCAAGTATTTACTAAATCACTGGCCTCTGCACACACAGCCCACGTTTCAGCGTATGCTAACAAATGATGGATGGCCTCGTCAATTCGTTATGTCCTGAAAGCATGCTTTCCTGCCATTCCAATCATCAAACCTCAGCGCTCCAGAGCTGATCAGTCCCAGGGAATATATTCTGCAGGCTCGATTAAAAGAGGAGTTCTTTCCCTTAGAAGTCTCTGACACTCTCCCCCTGACTGTTTGTTGTTTCAACCAATTATTTGGGCAGAATATTCACTAAGTGTTCAGAAAACATAACTGCTGACAGGTTTTTTCCTGATGCTTTGCTAAGGTGCAGTTTCATCTGTGACAAAACCGTTGAGGTAGTCACTAGTGAAATTTATGTTTTTAAACATTTTTTTCTTCAATGCATGGTAGGTAAAACCTTAAAAATAGTTTATATCATATTATATTATAACATAAATGCATTAGCAGTTGCATTTCAAAGAAAGTTTCAAGGGAATAACCAGTCTCTAAATCAACTAAACCTTTTAAGACAATAATTCATGAGAGTTCTCTTAATTATAATCTAGATAAGGTACAGAGTACTTAAAAATTCTTCTGACAGTTCCAAAGTTAGATGACAAAAGTTAAGCTTGTCAAAGAAATAAACCCTCTTCAAAGAAGATGTATTTTCAGTTCCAAGGTTATATATGTCAGTTGTCTTTTCTATAAGCCAGAAGAACATTTTTATTTTTAGCTAAGGCTTATCTACAGAGCAGAAAATAATAGCACACTCATGCCTTTCACTCAGAAACAGTAAACTTTATAAAAACAGACAAACTTACCACAGCTAAACAGATAGCTGAGCTTTGAGGAAATGGGATGGCATTAAAAAGCTAAACAACTAGCTATAAATAAGCTCCTGGAAATGTTTAAAATTGAAAAAAAAAAAAAAGTGCCAGACTCCCATTTAGCCAATAGCTACGTAGGCTCTGAAGTACCCACAATCAGCATAAGTTCTGCCACGCTGCCCTGCCATTCACCTCCACCTTGACCTCAAGATTAAGCTCACTTTTATTGCGCACAAAGGTCACCTGTATTAGGTCAAAATTCGAAGTCCCTTGTCAGAAAAGGTTGATATATTCCAACCTTTCCTTCTCCATGCATCAAATTTTTCATGGTAAAGTCATATTCAGCAGACAGTATATTCAGCAATTTATTGTGCCACTGTAATGCAGTGCGGAATACAATTGTCCAAAAAGCCAGCACATGAATAAAGTATTTTTCATGAAAATGCAGCAAATCTAGTCTCCTTACACCTCTAACATGAAAACCGAATCTTGTTTTCACACTTCACAAGAGTTATATGGAAAATAATTGCCCTCAAAATATAATCTATAGTATAGTTATGACTTTTACTTCCATCTTTGGCTACAGGCAGCTATTTTTCAGGGTGTCACTCAGAGTTTTTAAGTATTATTATTTTTTAAAGCATGAAGATTGCTAATCAGTTTTTAATACTTTTATTCCAATCTGGCCTATGCAGTTTAAGTGAAGCACATCAAAAGCTGAAAGCCTCTGTGACCAAAAACTTAGAAGATATGCTCTCTGATAAAATAGAAAAGGGGTTTCCCTGGTGGGCTAGTGGTTAAGACTCCACGCTTCCAATGCAGGGGAACACGAGTTCAATCCCTGGTTGGGGAACAAAGATCCCACATGCTGTGGCGGAGCAGCCAATAAATAAATAAATAAAACATAATATCAAAGGAAGGGCAAGAATTACTATATTGCCCAACTCATTATTACTGCAACTATATGATCAGCAGAACTGCACAAATATGATAAATAAAGCAAATTCTTTGCAGGCAGCATTCCAGAATACATTGTAATTAATAATAAGCAAAGCCTTAAGAAACAATAAATCAATTTTCTTTAAAAAAGTTTCTATAATTTCTTTGTGTTTACCACAAGGTCTTTTCATAAACAGTATTGGCATCATGAATAGATGTTAAATTGTTTAAAAACACTAGTTCTTCTAAGTTATTAATCTTTATATTAAACACTGAAATCAACATTCACACTCATGTAATGACCTAGAGCATCCAACAAACTCTCCACGCCCTGGAAGACTTTCACTTGAACTCATATAACTACTGGACTCAAGTGACTTTCTGGTACAAAAGCCTGACTCCAAAACTGGTATTCACATTCACACAAATATCTTTCATAAATTCATAACCACTCTGTTATCAAGATGAAGTAAAAACATAAAAGAGCTTCCACAATATCGGGGGTGGGGGGGTGTGTTCTGAGAAAAGTAATTATAAGAACATACCTTTCTAAAATTCTCAGGCTTTATCAGCCATCATGGATGGACCTAGAGACTCTCATACAGAGTGAAGTCAGAAAGAGAAAAACACATATCATATAATATCACTTATATATGGGATCTAGAAAAATGATACAGATGAATTTATTCACAGGGCAGAAAGAGAGACATAGACATAGAGAAGAAACATATGGACACCAAGGGGGTAAAGGGAGGGTGGAATGAATTGGGAGATAGGGGCTGACATAAATTCACTATTGATACTATGTATGTAACAGTTCACTGATAAGAAAGGACTATGGGGCTTCCCAGGTGCCACTAGTGGTAAAGAATGTACCAGCCCATAAGAGATGAGGGTTCAACCCCTGGGCCAGGAAGATGCCTTTGAGTAGGAAATGGCAATGCACTCCAGTACTCTTGCCTGGAAAATTCCATGAACATAGGAAGGAGCCTGGCAGTCTACAGTCCATGGAGCTGAAAAGAATTGGATATGACTGAACAACTGAGTACACGCACGCACACACAGGAACCCACTATACAGCACAGGGGACCCTACTCAAAGCTCTGTGGCGACCTAAGTGGGAAGGGAATCCAAAAAAGAGGGCATATACATACAAGCTAAGTCACTTCAGTCGTGTCCGACTCTGTGCGACCCCACAGACAGCAGCCCACCAGGCTCCCCTGTCTCTGGGATTCTCCAGGCAAGAACACTGGAGTGGGTTGCCATTTCCTTCTCCAGTGCAAGAAAGTGAAAAGTGAAAGGGAAGTCGCTCAGTCGTGTCCGACTCTTCGCGACCCCATGGACTGCAGCCCACCAGGCTCCTCCGTCCATGGGATTTTCCAGGCAAGAGTACTGGAGTGGGGTGCCATTGTTTTCTCCAATATACATATATATGTGTGTGCATATATATATATTACATATATATATATAGTATAGCTTACTCACTTTGCTGTACAGCAGAAACTAACACAACATTATAAAGTAACTCTACTCCAATAAAAATTTTAAAAATAAAAGTATCAGGTTTTAACATTTCCAGTTATTCTGTCTTAGGCACTGATCATGTTACATGACCGTCTTCTAAGTGGGAGAAATCAATCTAAACCTTGAGATGTCCATTTTGCCACCAATCCAAAAGCACATCATGGTTGCCATTATCAGCTAAGGACTATATTTTCACCCTAATGTGCTAAAAGCTGGTTTCCTATTATACTGGGGTTAAAGAAAAACACTTTGGAAATCTAGAAAATAAGGAGGCTGGTTTAGATAAAATCTTTTCCGTTTTTAACACTGAGTCTATTATAACCACAGATACTATCACAACACACTAACAAAGTAATGCTCAAAATTCTCCAAGTGAGGCTTCAACAGTACGTGAACCAAGAACTTCCAGATGCACAAGCTGGATTTAGAAAAGGCAGAGGAACCAGAGATCAAATTGTCAGCATCTGTTGGATCACAAAAAAGCAAGAAAGTTCCAGAAAACATCTATTTCTGCTTTATTGAATACACCAAAGCCTTTGACTGTGTGGATCACAACAAACTGTGGAAAATTCTTAAAGAGATGGGAATACCAGAGCACCTGACCTGCCTCCTGAGAAAACTGTATGCAGGTCAGGAAGCAACAGTTAGAACTGGACATGGAACAACAGACTGGTTCCAAATTGGGAAAGGAGTACATCACCCTGCTTATTTAACTTTTATGAAGAGTACATCACGCGAAATGCCGGGCTGGATGAAGCACAAGCTGGAATCAAGATTGCCAGGAGAAATATCAATAACCTCATATATGCAGATGACACCACCCATATGGCAGAAAGAGAAGAGGAACTGAAGAGCCCCTTGATGAAATAGGAGAGTGAAAAAGCTGGCTTAAAACTCAACATTCAAAAAACTAAGATCACGGCATTTGGTCCCATCACTTCATGTCAAATAGATGGGAAAACAGTGGAAACAGCAACAGATTTTATTTTCTTGGGTTCAAAAATCACTGCAGATGGTGACTGCAGCCATGAAATTAAAAGATGCTTGCTCCTTAGAAGAAAAGCTTTGACCAACCTAGACAGCATATTAAAAAGCAGAGACATTACTTTGCCAACAAAGGTCCATCTAGTCAAAGCTATGGTTTTTCCATTAGTCATGTATGGATGTAAGAGTTGGACTATAAAGAAAGCTGAGGGCCAAAGAATTGATGCTCTTGAACTGTGGTGTTAGAGAGAACTCTTTAGAGTCCCTCGGACTGCAAGGAGATCAAATCAGTAAATCCTAAAGGAAATCAACACTGAATATTCATTGGAAAAACTGATGCTAAATGAAGCTGAAGCTCCAATACTTCAGCTACCTGATACGAAGAACTGACTCACTGGAAAAGACTCTGAGGTTGGGCAAGATTGAAGGCAGGAGGAGAAGGGGATGACTGAGGATGAGATGGTTGGAAGGAATCATTGACTTGATGGACATGAGTTTGAGCAAGCTCTGGGAGCTGGTGATGGACAAGGAAAAGCCTGCCATGCTGCAGTCCTGGGGTTGCAAAGCGTCAGACACGACTGAGCAACTGAACTGAACTGAATAACTGCAACAAGCATCCTTAAATCAACAATGATAACAGTAAGAGCAGCAGCAAAATTAACTCGACACAGTACCAGGAACTGCCTAATCATTTCTTATGTACTAACTTATGTCAAGTTCCTAAGAATCCCATTTTATAAACCAGGACACTGAGGCACCAAGGTCACCAGCAAGTAAGTCATGAAGCCAGAATTCAGATGTCTATTTCCAAAGCCAAGTTCTTTAAACCAATATAAAAAACTGCCTCTACAACAAAATACTGAATGGCCTCCTGGAGTTCACAATAATAGGGTTTTGCTTCCTATCAATTTATACAATAATTAACCATAAACAGAGAGAGCTAAATAAACCACCCAAGGTCAATCACAAGCCATGACAATTCTGCCAAACTCAATACCACCAGGCCAGACCACAGGTGTGGGCCCACCCCCACATGGAATATGTACATTCTGAAATATACATATGCTTGCCTAATGTTGATTTTATTTTCAAATAAAACTTCTGTTTTAGTTGTATGCTGTCACTTTATTACTGATACTTTGGACTTTGAAAAGAAATACTCACATGAACATGTGATAATTAAGTCTTTACAAAACTGTACTAAATCAAATGGTAATCAGTTGGCTATCTCCCCCCATTCCATTGTTTTTCATTACAACTGCAGAGATGTTTATTTTCCTTTTTATATTGGAATAATTGCCAAGTGAAGAGGTAACAACTAACCTTGAAGTCTGTCTTACAATAATTTCTGACATGATAAACCCTTAAGTATACCATGGGAGCATTTCTAAATTCCTATAGAATGAATAATCACTAAATTTAGTCAATGACTCTATTCTGAAAGGGGTTAATTTTCCTAAATGAGACATATATATAGCTTTTGTTTTATAACCAAGCAGCATTTTTTTTTTCAGGTCTGAATCAAATGTCCATTACAATATGATTCATAACACCTACAATATACTAGGTACTGACTAGAATTCTAGTTCCCATAATGACCATGGTGGGGGAAAATATTATGTATCCTCTGTTCAGATCCAAAAAAAAAAAAAAAGCCAAGGGTGAAGGTGAGGGGGAAGAAAGTCCAACATTCACAAAAATATTATAATTTATAAGAATCAATGAAGTACAGATATATGTGTTATGAGCTCTTTTTAGGAAAAAAGCTATAAAAGTCACAGCACACTGGGTAAAGAAAATTCTAGAAAACATATGCCACAGGGCCATAATGTGTAATGCAAAGGTCTCAAATTGCTGATGGCATGCAGTGGTGCAGAGGCTTAAGAAGCACCTTATATAGATAGATAGCTGCTGGGAAGCCGCTTACAGAGTATAGGATAGGAAGAACAGCTTGGTGCTCTGTGATGACATGGAGAGAGGGGAATGGGGTGGGGACAAAGAAAGAGAGAAGGAGGGGAGATAATATACACACACACACACACACACACACACACACACACAGTTGATTCACTGTGTTGTACAGCAAAACTAACACAATATTGTAAAGCAACTATACCTCAGTGAAAAATAAAATAAATGTCTTTGGTAAACTGGGGAGATATGGGTAAGCTGAGGTTTGCACAGTAGCCAATTTTGGTGGTGTCAACACTCCCACTATGGCTGATGCAAGGTCACAATGTACAGAGTGGAGAAAAGATGCTTGCAATTCGCTCTCACAAGCTGGAAAGAGCCAACTTGAGCACCCATGGGCTACAGGCCAAATTCAGCCCACAAACTTAGTATGTTTGGCCAGGAAACTGTTGGCCCACAGAGTGCTTTTTCAAAATTCAAACAAATTGACAAGATTTGAAATTCAGGATTTTTTTTTTTTTCCCCTGAAAAATCAGATCTAGAGCTGCTTTCTAGAGAACAGAAGCCCTGGCAGCCGTAGGCCCACATTCCGACATGGCAGCAGAGGGCTGGCTAAGGCTGCGGCTGTCCTGTCCGTGCACACAACTGTCCCTTCACTTGGCCAGCACCCCAACCAGGCCAGCGCCTCTCCTTCACTCCTTGCTGATACCAGCCTGGCCAGCCAGACTTCCAGCGCAGTCGGTGATCTCTAACTAAAGAGTGTGAAAGGAGAGTTTTGCCTCCAGGTGTGAAATTCTGGTCAAATCCTCCTCAGTTTCTGCCTCTCTCAACACTAACCGATTTGACTAGATGATCTCTAGTTATGATCTCAGTCCAGCACTCTCTAAGTCACCGCATCTGAAATAATGAGAGTTATGCAGATCCCTCGGGAGAGGCTTTTGTGATCAACACATGACCAGCTCTAAATGTGCCCACCAAAGTGCACATAAAAATTCAAAATATTATGATGCATGCATGCTTGGTTGCTCAGTTGTGTCCAACTTTTTGTGACCCCATGGACTGTAGCCCACCAAGCTCCTCTGTCCATGGGATTTTCCAGCAAGAATACTGGAGTGGGTCACCATGCCCTCTTCCAGGGGACCTTCCCAATCCAGGGATCAAACCTGAATCTCCTGCATTGGCAGGCAGATTCTTTTACCACTGAGCAAACTGGCAAGCCCAAAAATGTTACGAACTGGACATTAAATGTATTTTTATAACAATATATATTTTAGCTGCCCTCAAGAAGTAAGAATCTAGATAATGTTAGCTGAATCAGTTAAGAAATGTTTGTGAGCTATCTGTTACATCTAGGCTACAAGGATCTGTGAAGTTTTCAATGCTATACAACCAAGAGTCTCTCTTACAACCCCCAATCCATTTAGTGTCTGAGCTAAATGGACTGGGGATCTAAGAGAGACTCTTGAAGTACAAGTGAATTTCAAATTTCATTAGCTTTCTCTATCAACAGTATCAGCAAAAACAAACAGCAGTGTAACATACCTTAAACAAAATATGGTATCAGCTTGAAAGAGTTTTAGACAGAAGCAAAAAATTGAAAAAAAAAAATCAACAGTCTAACTTCACATATGATTGTAGTAAGATGTGTTTAAATGATGCTTTACTCTCCCACATTCCACCTACGAAAGAGGTCATCTACAAAGAGCCTTAGTCCCCAAGTCTTAGACACCATCTCACAAGTTATGGAATCTTTGGGGGCTAAAGTGTGGCCCAAGCTCGACTGACAAACCACAAAGCGTTTCACCCTGCATTTCTATGTGTCCTGAAGCTGGAGCTGGGTACCCACAGCAGTCTCAAATGAAACACACCCAGTTCTGACTGTTTGAGAGTGATCACAAATATCCATGACAAACACTATTCCCTAAACTTGCTGAGGGTCAATCTGAATTTTCCATGACCCTAGGCTGATGTGGGGAGCAGCAAGTCAGTTAGCTGAGAAGTGAGTTTAACTTAATTAAAAAGTACATGACAAACTTTAGAGACCTTTGCCATCCTATGCGGTGCCAGCAGTGTATTTGAGGATTTTCAAAAGTTGTAAATGATAACTCTTCTAAATATCAAGAGTTGATAGCACTTGTAAATATCAAGGGTCTGCTATACCTATTTCCTAAAACAGAATAAATACAAGATCCGAGTTTATATCTCATCTTTTAGGCCTGAAGCAAAGGAAAGGTCTAACAATAACCAGAAAATTGAAAATAAATACATGAGTTATGTTGGAAGGAGTGAAAATGCACCACCTATTTTCTCAGACTGGTAAAATGACTACTGCTCCCAGGACACTCACTCACTCACTCATGACTACAGTCATGTCTGACTCTTTGTGACCCCATGGACTATACACTCCATGGAATTCTCCAGGCCAGAATATTGGAATGAGGAGCCTTTCCGTTTTCCAGGGGATCTTCCCAACCCAGGGATCGAACCCAGGTCTCCCGCATTGCGGATGGATTCCTTACCAGCTGAACAACAAGGGAAGCCCAGGACAACCTAAGAAAAAGCCTGAGCTTCACACAGAATTGCCCCAATTCCCATGAGCCAGCATTCAGCCAAGGAAAGATCCAGTGCTTACGTATTATACTGAACATCAGTATCAAGACACATGAATCCACCGTACTTTTTCCTCTACTTGTATTGCTTTGTTTCAAAATATTTATTCCCATGGTGTTGAAGTTATTTCTCTTAAGTTTAACCGATTTCAAACATTTTTAGCAACTGAATCTCAATGTTTAAAACACATTAAAAAAAAATAAGTCCTGAGATATTTTAACATTTTACTTTGGATGGAAAATGACAGAGCTCTTGGTTATTTTAATGAGACTGCAGGTTTTATCGGGTCACAGTTTGAACACCACACTAGGTTAAAACATGAAAACAAAAAACTTATTTGCTGTCTTGAAGGCACAGGAAAGATCACATCTTAGGAAGGTGCTTGAAAAAGCTGACACTGTCAACTGGATCACTGTTCTTTGGCAAAAAGGAAACTGGTTCATAAGGAACCATTATTAACTCTTAAATACGTTATCAAGATGCTTCCTGAAAGGCAGGGATGGAGAAAAGAAAGAAAAGTAAAAGCAATAAGTTCCCCAAAGTGGCCAGAAAAGGGCTGGATTCATGACCACCCATGTGCCATCATTAATCCATCATGCACAGGTAGCTCCATGCTGGTTTCCAACCCACGGACCAAACCATCCTGGATGCAGCTGTCTGTCTGCTCCCCTAAGAAATGGAGACTTGTCATTCAGTGAGGAACTGTGGCCAAGCGCCTTTCCTGGTATAAGCTCTCCAAAGAAGCAATCTGAAACCAGAATGTCTAAAACAATCACTTGAAGACATTTCCCTTCAAGAAAAAGACAACCAAAAATAAAAGAAAGGAAAATTTATTCTTTACCTGTCTCCCACATGATTTTCATAACAGTACATGACTTTAATATGTTAAGGTCACTTTTCATGCTTACTCTGAAGAAGGGTTTTTATATCGGTTGTTTGCTTTTTTAAGGAAAATTCAACCAATATGGCAAAATTGCACAAAATGTGTAATAAAAACATAATAGGAAATTCAGTCAACATTTGCTGAAAGTCAAATAATAGAACATTATTACCCTATACATCTATTGAACATTTTTCTCCTAGGGAAATATATAATTCCTTTTTATTGTACCAGCAAACATTCCAGGATCAGTTATTACTTAGTAGACTGAAGTCAGATGCCTGAATATAGACTTAAAAATGAAGTCAATAATCTAATAACATAAAAGTCTCCCCCTCAAACTAATAAGAAATATTGTCAGCATATAGGTTCTTCTCTGGATAACACTATATGAGGTTTTCTTCAAATACTCCTTTGTAGGAATTCAAGTTCATATCACTTTTATAACTGTGCACATGTAAAGTGGCACAAATACCTGATAAAAGTTAAGCACTTCTTTCAGAAACTGATGATGCCATATACTTAACAAAATAGGTTTCCAGAAGAGTCTTTCTCCCTGACAGATCAGTTGGTAAAGAATCCGCCTGCAATGCAGGAAACCCGGGTTCAATTCCTGGGTCGGAAGGATCTGCTGGAGAAGGGACAGGCTACCCCAACTCCAGTATTCTTGGGGCTTCCCTTGTGGCTCAGCTGGCAAAGAATACACCTGCAATGCGGGAGACCTGGGTTCAGTCCCTGGGTTGGGAAGATCCCCTGGAGAAGGGAAAGGCTACCCAGTCCAGAGTGACTTTCACTTTCACTTTTTCACAAACACAGCAACAAAATAAAAACTTGAAATCTTACAGAGTAAAAAAGCATGTTTTTAAAGATGACTAAAGGAAACACATAAAATAATCATATTCTTAGGCCAATTTCTTTCCCAATTTGCAGTAATGATCAATACAGAAATATTCCTAAATATAAGTATTATTTTTGAAAGTCATATAAATTAATTATATTTTCTTGGCAAAAACACTTAAAAGAATTTCCAGTTCAATAAAAGGCTGATGTTTTTTCCCTTTATGAGCTATTCTCACTCATGACTCTGGAACTCAGGTATACCATAACATTATCAGAAGTATAGAAAATTGACCACCAATTGAGTACCAACTTTCAATTCAATTGAGAGAACAAGGTCAATAGAAACAATCTTCCAATTTCAGCAAAACCAAGCTCTGTAGTATTAATTATACCGTCAATAAGTGAAAGTGAAAATCACTCAGTCATGTCCCACTCTTTGTGACAACATGAGTGGTGTCACATTAAAGCTACATGGACTGTAGCTTGCCAGGCTCCTCTGTCTATGGAATTCTCTAGACAAGAATAATGGAGGGGGTAGCCATTCCTTTCTTCAGGGGATCTTCCCAACTCAGGGATTGAGCCCAGGTCTCCCACATTACAAGCAGATTCTTTACAGTCTGAGCCACCAGGGAAGCCCATAGCGTCAATGTGCTACTATCATTCTAAAAAAGTCCGTGACTTTAGGTTTAAAAGTTGTTGTTGTTGTTGTTTTAATGGTATTACATATAGCTATGAAAGATATAAGGCAAGTTTCTGATATACGAGCCATATTCAACTAATGATCAATCTATGTGTTCAAAGGCATACAATCAACTAACTGATCCATATTAAAGCAAATTTGCATCTTCTATGTTTCAAAAGTTACTAGCTAGACATTTCTTCTACTGTAGGCAATTTACTAAATTCTAATAATAACAGTAATCATACTTACCACCTATTAAATACTTACTAGAACCTCTATACTATACTGTTTCTGTTTCACATGCCTGATTTCACTTAATCTTCACAACAGCCTCAAGGAATTGAAGAGGGAGAGGGAGAATCTGGAGTCAGACCCTGCCTGGGTTTGAATCCTGTTTCTCTTACTTTCCAGCTGTGGAGCTTTATTCCTCCTTTTCCAGAGGGGCTTTCCTGTTGGCTCAGCGGTAAAGAATTGGCCTGCAATGCAGAAGACCTGCAGAAGATGCGGGTTTGATCCCTGGAGAAGGAAACAGCAACCAGCTCCAGAATTCTTGCCTGGAAAACCCCATGGACAGAGGGGAGCCTGGCGGGTTACAGTCCTTGAGGCTGCAAAGGGTCAGACTGAGTGACTAAACAACAACTATGACTCAGATAAAACGAGGCAGAGCCCAGTCATTTCCCAAGAACAAACTGTTACAGGAAGCCAAAAAGAATGAAACACAAGATTTCCTATGGGAAAAGTTGGCAGGTTAAAATGCATGGGGAAAAGGGTCTTTAGAAAAGGACAACTATAACCAACCAATAGTAGCATCAAATGAAGCTAGGCGACTTAGTAGCTCAGTCACGTCTGACTCTTTGTGACTCCATGGACTCCAGGCTCCTCCATCCGTGAAATTTTCCAGGCAAGAGTACTGGAGTGGGTTGCCATTCCCTTCTCCAAGGAATCTTTCTGATCCAGGGATGGATCAAAAATTACTATCTTTTTGATAGTAATTTGTTAATAAACATCAAAATCCTTCAAAATATAAATAACCTTTAGTTTGAAACTGCTAACAGTTGTTAAAGTGAGGCTGATGGACCCCTAGAGTCCCTGTCAGTTCAGTACAGTCGCTCAGTCATGTCCAACTCTGCGACCCCATGAATCGCAGCATGCCAGGCCTCCCTGTCCATCATCAACTCCCGGAGTCTACTTAAACTCATGTCCGTCTAGTCGGTGATGCCATCTGCCATCTCGTCCTCTGTCATCCCCTTCTCCTCCTTCCCCCAATCCCTCCCAGCATCAGGGTCTTTTCCAATGAGTCAACTCTTCAAGTGAGGTGGCCAAAGTATTGGAGTTTCAGCTTCAACATCAGTCCTTCCAAAGAACACCCAGGACTGATCTCCTTTAGGATGGACTGGTTGGACCTCCTTGCAGTCCAAGGGACTCTCAAGAGTCTTCTCCAACACCACAGTTCAAATGCATCAATTCTTCGGTGCTCAGCCTTCTTCACAGTCCAACTCTCACATCCATACATGACTACTGGAAAAACCATAGCCTTGACTAGGTGGACCTTTGTTGGCAAAGTAATGTCTCTGCTTTTCAATATGCTGTCTAGGTTAGTCATAACTTTCCTCCCAAGGAGTAAGCATCTTTTAATTTCATGGCTGCAATCACCATCTGCAGTGATTTTGGAGCCCAGAAAAATAAAGTCTGACACTGTTTCCCCATCTATTTGCCATGAACTGATGGGGACCAGATGCCATGATCTTAGTTTTCTGAATGTTGAGCTTTAAGCCAACTTTTTCACTCTCCTCTTTCACTTTCATCAAGAGGCTTTTTAGTTCCTCTTTACTTTCTGCCATAAGGGTGGTGTCATCTGCATATCTGAGGTTATTGATATTTCTCCCAGCAATCTTGATTCCAGCTTGTGTTTCTTCCAGTCCAGCGTTTCTCATGATGTACTCTGCATATAAGTTAAATAAGCAGGGTGACACTATATAGCCTTGACTTACTCCTTTTCCTATTTGGAACCAGTCTGTTGTTCCATGTCCAGTTGTAACTGTTGCTTCCTGACCTACATTAGTTTGAAACTGCTGCTGCTGCTGCTGCTGCTGCTAAGTCGCTTCAGTCGTGTCTGACTCTGTGTGACCCCATAGACGGCGGCCCACCAGGCTCCCCAGTCCCTGAGATTCTCCAGGCCAGAACACTGGAGTGGGTTGCCATTTCCTTCTCCAGTGCATGGAAGTGAAATGTGAAAGTGAAGTCGCTCAGTCATGTCAACTGCTAATGGTTGTTAAAGTGAGGCTGATGGACCCCTAGAGTCCCTGAGACTCTCTCAAAGGTCTACAAAGTCAAAACTATTTTTACAGAAACAGTAAGACTTGACTTGCTTTTCCTTCTGTGTGACATTAGAACTGATGGTGCAAAAAGCATGGTGGCCCAAACTGCCAGCTCCTGAGCATAAACCAAGGCTGCACACAACTGGCCTAGGAGTCTCATGCTTGCAGGAAGAAAGCAAGCCAGTTTCACATAAGAATATCCTAAGATTCACCTATTAATTTTATTAAATCTCTACTCTAGATACACATTCTCTTAACATTCTGCGTAACAAAATAAGAGGTAAATCCAAAGCACGTCTACTGCATGTCAAACCATGATGACTATCTGAAGGGGAAGCATTTGTATGACTGTCTCAGAGCTCAACTCTAGGTGCCCTTTCCATGGAACACCATTTCTTCTTGGATGAATGATGAACAAACTATGATTATTCACATTTGGGTATCTGGCAGACATTTTCTCAAAAATAAACAACATGAGCCTGTCACTTCAAGAGAAACAACCAATAGTATCTGTCGCCAACGAAAAAACTGAGCTTTCAAGGGGAAAATCAAATATTGGAAAATTCTGCATCCATCACCGTAAGTGTTACAGCTTCAAATCCTACAGACTTTTCTGATGAAATCAGTGGGGATATAAACAAATGTGATTGTTTTAGATGCTGTGTAATGAAAGGTGACAACATTTAGAAGATCTGCATAACTCACAACCAATATTTTGCAAATGAACAATGCGGGATAAGAACTATGCATGGGTGAAAGATCCACTCAAAGTTCAAGACTGGCCAAAAAGTTCTATATATGGTTTCACTTTCCACATTGCAATTAACTTCTAAGAAAAATACCACTTGTTGGGTACTACATAGTAACAAAAATACTTTTCCAACTACATTTTTGTCTAAGGCCAGAATTTCTTCATATTCTTTAATCAAGATAGCATATCACAAGTTGAATGCCAAAGCAGACAGATCTTGTTTCTGTTAAGACAGGTAGTAAAGAGATTTGCAAAAGTGTAAAACAAGGCCATTTTTCTCACTAGCTTTTTGAAATTATGGTTATTAATCTTTAAAATAAATAAGCAATTTTTAAAATGTCTTAGGTTTAATTTACATTTTGGTAAATATCAACAGATAAATCCCATGTAAACAAAAGTTTTCTGGGGTCCTCAGTACTTTTCTAGAGTTTGAAGAGACCAAAAGTTTGAAAACTGATGATATGGTCGTTCTCAATTCCTGAGATTCTAAAGTATTAATAGGAAAACAAGCAGACTTGGCATGATATAAATACAGAAATAATATCAGAAAATTAGAAAAACAAAACTCTTGATGTCCAGCAAGTACATCTAGAATGTGGATATTATTAGTTATTTGAAATAAATTATAAGGACTTTTTAAAGATGAGAAATGCTTACAAAATGTTAAACGAGAAAAAACAGGACCTATAAACTATATTAGCAGAGAAAGTATTGCACAGAAAAAAAAGACTAGAAATATTTTTAAAATATATTAACAGAAGTTTTCAGAGCTGAAAGATTATGAATATTTTAAAATTTTCTTTACTGAGCATGTACTGCTTTTAAAATCAGCAAAGTAAAAATTTTCAGCACTTTTAAAAAGCATTTCAGTACTTTATTTTCAGAATTCAACTTAGGTGAACATCACACAAAAAAATTATTGCTGCTGTTATTAACATCAAAAATAATTAAGGTGGCTTAGTATACAACTCTGAACTGAAAGTCATGAAACCTGTATTCTAGACACTTTTGAGCCATCCAATATCTCCAGGCTTTTTGACAAGCCACTTAACTTCTTTGAACCACCAGAAATTATCTCTGAGGTCCTTACTTGACTAATCCTCAGGTTAAATGAACTGTCAAACCTAAAGGTTGTTCAAGTCCTTTGCATCCAACATCTAAAGTAAAACAGTGCTATAATGCAAACTGAGGCCAACTCTCAAATTACACACTGTACGGAATTCCTACCCATGCTGCTCTTCAATTCCTTCTGCAGATTGGTAGTACAGCTCTCTCAATAAACTTTCCAGTAAAAGAAGAGTTAGTTATACCCTAAATGGTATTTGAAAGAAGCAAAAATATTTGGAGATACATATCAGATGCCATATCTCAAAAAAGGCATATGAGAATAGGCAAGACACATGGTGCCCCAAAGGAATGGGAGTCTTTCGTAAGTGTACTTCATTAATGCACACATGTAGAATCTAGAAAAATGGTACTTCCTGCAGGGCAGGAAGAGAGACACAGACATAGAGAACAGACTTGTAGTCACAGGGAGGGGAATGAGAGGGTGGGGTGAATTGAGAGAGTAGTGCTGACATAGACACTATCCTGTGTAAGATAGATAGCTAGTGGGAAGCTGCTGTATAACACAAGGAGCCCAACCCAGTGCTCACTGAGGAATAGGGGGGTAGGATGGGGGAGGGGTGGGAAAGAGGCTATACATACACACATATAGCTGATTCATGTTTTTATACAGCAAAAACACAACACTGTAAAGCAAGTACATTCCAATTTTAAAAAAAGACATAAAACCTTAATAAAAGTAAGAAGAGGTTACCTCTAATGGAGAGAAGGTATTTGCTATGGAAAAAAAAGGAAAAGAATGAAGCAGAGAGAAAGAGAAGAGAGGAAAAGAGAGAAGCAAAAATACAGTGCTAATATAAGTACATAACAAGAGCAGAATTATCTAAGTGCATGATGTATCTTGAAATTGCCCAGAGAAATCTATTCCCTGACCAGCCTTCACCTATTCTAACTCAGTCAATTTTGTTACTTGTTAGCAAATCTGATAAAAATCCTAAAGACTATAACAGGATAAATTAAATCTGGATAATACTCAAACGAGATCCCTTCATATTACGGGTTAGGAAAACTGAGTCTTTCAAGGAAAAAACTGAGTCATAAAAGACCTTAAATTTGTACATTACTAACACCAATTATCCAATAATCTCTCTGCTAGAAAACACTTCTTGATGATGTCAAAGACAAGGAAGCTCATGGTGTTCAGTGCCACAGAGTAAAATGGAATAAATTTGGATTTGGCTTTAAAACAGAATAAAGGTAAACAAACATTCCATACTTTAAACATGGGACAAGTACCCTTCTGGTCCTGGATTGATTCTTTGTGTAATGTCAGGGCCTCAGTTTATACATCTTTAAAATGAGGAAATCTATAGCATATAGTTGCTAAAGTCCTTTCTTAGAAAGTTGGATAAGCCTAAAAATCTTTGGAAAAAAGACATGTGCAGGGAGAAGGGAAGTATGAAATACACCTGGAATGTGTATCCAATGTTGTTGTTACTGTTCAGTCGCTCAGTCATGTCTGACTCTTTGCAACCCCACAGACTGCAGCACACCAGGCTTCGCTGTTCTTCACCATCTCCTGGAACTTGCTCAAACTCATGTCCATTGAATTGGTGATGCCATTCAACCATCTCGTCCTCTGTTATCTCCTCTCTCGTCCTCTGCCATCCCCCATCTGTGCATCCATATGGTTGCTTGACGCAACAGTAGAATCTGTAGGGTACCAGTCTCTGACTGGCTTGGAACACTTGAGGTCACTTTGTTGCAGCAGAGAGCCACAGTCAACCAGAAGAGTCCCCTTTAGGCTTGTACTCTCCTTTGTTTCAAGAGGCCAATTAAAAGTGTCCTCCATTTTCATCTTCTGAATCTACAATTCGTATTTCCACTTTGAGAGAGCCCTGCCATGTGTCATTCATTCCTAGAATCTGCCAATTAGCCACTAGACATTAATGCAAGGAGGCCTCCCTGGTGGATCAAGGGTAAAGAATCTGCCTGCCAATGCAGGAGATGCAGTTCGATCCCTGGGAGGGGAAGATCCACTGGAGAAGGAAATAACAACCCACTCAAGTACTCCTGCCTGGAGAATTCCATGGACAGAGGAGCCTGGCAGGCTACACAGTCCATGGGGTTGCAAAGAGTAGGACACGACTTAGCAACTAAACAACAATAACAAATTTATGCAGCACCTACTTATGTGCACCCATCAACTAGCAAAACCCAAGTTTTCAACCAACATTTGTTGATCTGAACTTAATTGCATGGCCTTGAAAGGCTGCCTGGGATTCATCCATTAAGACTCTCCAATAAGGCTGGTCAAAGAAGAAACCTTTTTGAATCCCTGATCTCCTAACAACTGACACTCGTGTTCCTCCCCAGTTATGTGTGACACGTGGTTCCTAAGCACCGGCTGGGCTGCCAGGCACAGCTGCTGCAGGCAAAAGGGCTCTGTGGGGGCGAGATGGGCACTTACCTGGGGAACCTCTGCTTCAGCTTCCTCAGGCTCTGCCTGGTAGGCGGCACAGACACTAGGCACTGGGCTATCTCGTCGTACTGGGCTTTGGTCAGTATCATGCTGGGCCAGGGACAGGGAGATGACAAGGGAAAGTAAAGAGAACACCCTTGTCTCGAGCAGGCTTGCTGTTGACAGACGAGGGTGCGTACACAGCAGCACAGCGCTGTGTCCCCGACTTCCTGGCCCCCTAAGCCCCTGCACCCCTGGGTGCACAAGCCTAGACTTCACCAGGCACCTCCGCGGCGGGAGGCGGGCTGTAGACAGACTGCCCTTTCTTGGCTTTCTGAGCAGCCGCAGTAGGCCCAGCCGAAGGCAGCTAGCCGCCATGTCAGTTAAGGGCAAGCCAACCAGGAAGTAACGGCCGCAGGCAGAGGTGGGGCCTAAATCTCCAAGGAGAGTCCCTGGGCATGGCCCGCCTGGGATTAACGCGGGAGGCTCTTGGCTTTAATACCTTCCCTGTTGCCAGAAGCCAGGGAGTCCTGGCGCATCGATCAGGCAGCAGGGCTCACATGAGTCCGGGAAAACGTCTGCCAGGGCGCGCGATTTGAACACGCATCCAACGCTTCCAAACGCACACGTTTAACCGCAGCTCCAATCCGAGACAGGCCTGCAAAGAAACACGCCTTCTCTCAGAGAAGGATTCTCGCGCCCTGGAAGCCTGAGAGGAGGAGCTGTAAAACCGCAAACCCACTGAGATCGTCATAGACTTAACAGCTTGGCTTGTGTTGAGGGAAGTAAAAAAACTTGTGCAGCTCACGAGGAACACAATTTTGGCCCTGCTGGGAAAGAGGCTAGAAAACAAAACCCACATCATCAAAGAGTAAAGAGTGACTGCAATAAAGAATATGACATTCACTCCTCACAATTAGGTGCTCAAGAACTGAAATCATTTCTTACTCATTTGTGAATTCCCAGTTCTCAAAAAATAGTAAGCGTTCAGTAAATATTTGGAGAAATAAGTCAATGGAAGAATTTATCTGTTTTGTGTCTGTGTTATGGGTAGATCTCAGCTTGCCCGAGGCCATTGATTAGGACATTAGCCCCTCCTTTAATCCATTGAAAATAAATAAATCTACTTGGTTCTTAGAAGGCCATGTGTTGTTTGTTTTCAAATTTTAACATTTTATATGACAAAGTGTTTAAATATAGAATGTGTAAATGGTTATTTTGTTGTCGTTGTTGTTCATTTTTAAATCTGGAATAAGACCTGGGTTAGAAGTTTAGCTTAGATATGCCTCTTTAGATAAATTCTTTACACTGACCAAGCCTCAATTCCTTTGTCTGTAAAACTGATTTTTAATTCATGGGATTATTTTTAAGATTAAATAAGATAGTACAATGAATGGATTCCTTAGCTTCCAGCAGATAGTCTATGGAAGATAGTCTGTATAAAACAGTTGTTCAGCAGTTTGAAGCGAAGTTGCTCAGTCGTGTCCGACTCTTTGCGACCCCATGGCCTGCAGCCCACCAGGCTCCTCTGTCCATGCGATTTTCCAGGCAAGAGTACTGGAGTGGGTTGCCATTTCCTTCTCCAGGGTATCTTCCTGACCCAGGGATTGAACCCAGGTCTCCCACATTGTAGCCAGATGCTTTTACCATCTGAGCCACTAGGGAAGTCCTGTCCAACTCTTTGTGACCCAGTGGACTGCAGCATGCCAGGCTTCCCTGTCCTTCACCATCTCCCCAAGCCTGCTCAAACTCATGTCCATTGAGTCAGGGATGCCATCCAATCATCTTATCCTCTGTCGTCCCCTTCTCCTGCCTTCAATGTTTCTAGCATCAGGGTCTTTTCCAATGAGTCTACTCATTGTATAAGACTACTTGATGGTAATAGGTCAGTGCATTTACCAGGTGGTGTTTGCTCCCCACACTTTGACTCATTTGATTCCTATAATTTCCTCGGAGGCAGATACTATTGCCATCTTCTTCCTCTCCTCCTCCTCCTCCCTTTTATGCAGGGTGAATAAACTGAGGCATGAAAAGGATAAGGAGCCTCCCAGAGGTCATGAGAATGAGCAAGCAGCAGGGGTAATTTAAACCCCTGAAATTTGGTTCCAGGATCTGTGCTCATGCCAACTCTCAGTAATGCTTAATTACTACACCAAAGAAAGAAAGAAAAAAAGAGTCACACTCTCTTAGGCCAAAGGTTAAGGGTTTGTTTTTTTTTTTTGAAAGGAGACAATGAATATTTCAAAAAATCTTTTAGTCCAAGTTTTAGAAAAGCTTCATCATTTGATTTTGCCAGGCGTCTCAAAGTCTCATATCAACAGTGGATCCTGAATTCAGCAACCATAGATTCTTTTGAATATTTACATCAGAATGTTTCCTTCCCATATGCTTTGCATCTAGCTCTGGTTGTGTGACATTAGTACATAACTATTTATTTATGGCAGCATGGCCTGGAGTTGCCACCTGGCTAGTTTGTTTCTGACCCTGCCATGACTCTTACATGAAAGCTAGCTGACGATAAGCAGACACCACTTGATCCCCCATTCCTTTCTCCTTCCCCACCTCACTCTTCAATTCACAGCCAACAGATTTTTATAGAAAACATCAGTTCAAGGATGTTTGCACTGGATTATTTTTTATAGTAACTCTTCTCTCTGGCTCTTGTCCTGTATGCACCCTCACAACCCTAAAGGAAAAGGCCAGGTTTGTTTTTCTGTTTTTATTTTTAACATGCTGGCAGTTTAGAATTTTGACCCCAATCCAGTAGATTGTTTAGAGTTAGCGCCAGGGGAAAAGCACAGTGATGTTACTGTTTTCATTGGCAATGACAGTAGTGTTGTTTATTAAGCACAAAATAGAAGCAAAGCAGAAATGTGATGGTTGCCATGTAGGTGTTTCTTATTTTCTTTGAATGTGAGCTAGTTGGAGTAAGCCAATTATTTCTTTGAGACACATTTTCTCCCTCTTTTGCCCCATCTCTTGAAATCCATTCTGTGCCCCCCATCTCTCTTACTCCTCCTAGAGTAGTCTCCATGCCTGGAGTTGCCTCGCTGTTTCTCAGTCAGTCTGTCGCTAATACCAACCATTTTCTACTAAGTAAAGTAGGGTCATGAAATGAAAACAAAACCAAATGAAAAACCCAAAGAACTGGCTACCTGTTTAAAATCAGCCATAAATTGTGTGACCTTGAGCAAGTGACAGCCTCTCTGATCTTGAATGTCCTCCGTGTAACCCTAAGAAATGGAACTTTATAGCTCTGATAGGGAGAAAGAATCCGAAAATATAAAAAAAGAAGTGTAGGAAATCATAACAAGAAAATATGTCAAAATGAGGACTAATACAGCTCTCTGGAAGATGGAACTGAGTCAATAGCTTGACCAGATTTCCTTCTGCCAATTCAGAACCATGTGAATAATGAAGAATTTTAAAGGAGTGTGGGGTTTGCCAGGGAGGTAACAGAAGGTCATTTCAAGAAGAGTGCAAAACACAATGGACTAAAAATAAGAATGAGCCAAGTCACGCGCATGGGAAAGTTATTCTGGCTGGAGCAAGGAGTTCTAGGCAGAGAGCAAATGAATTGAAGAAGCTTCACCTTGGAAAGAGACACGTTTTTAAACAGTCTGTTGTTGAATCTGCCAAATCTAATGCATGTTTTTAAAAGTAAATACTGATATATTATATTTATTATATTTTAAAAACTGATTCTATTCATGGAAACTTGTTAACATCATCTCACTGATTAAAGAAAAATTATTGAAGTTTACTAACTAAATAAAGAAGGCACTTATTATTTAAACACCTAGTCTGCTCAAACATTGTCCCATTAGCCCCTGATTTATAGTTTAGGAAACTGAGGGGCAAAGAGAGTAAAGGACTTGCCTACAGGAGATCAACCCTGGGTGTTCTTTGGAAGGAATGATGCTAAAGCTGAAACTCCAGTACTTTGGCCACCTCATGCGAAGAGTTGACTCATTGGAAAAGACTCTGATGCTGGGAGGGATTGGGGGCAGGAGGAGAAGGGGATGACAGAGGATGAGATGGCTGGATGGCATCACCGACTCGATGGACACGAGTTTGAGTGAACTCCAGGAGTTGGTGATGGACAGGGAGGCCTGGCATGCTGCAATTCATGGGGTCGCAAAGAGTCAGACACGACTGAGCGACTGAACTGAACTGAACTGAATGCCTGCTGAAGAGGCAGTGACATGTCAATATTGTCAATATTGACATTTAGACACACTTCAAACCTGACCTTCCTCTTGAGAAATCTATATGCAGGTCAGGAAGCAACAGTTAGAACTGGGCATGGAGCAACAGACTGGTTCCAAATAGGAAAAGTAGTACGTCGAGGCTGTATATTGTCACCCTGCTTATTTAACTTATATGCAGAGTACATCATGAGAAACGCTGGACTGGAAGAAACACAAGCTGGAATCAAGACTGCCGGGAGAAATATCAATAACCTCAGATATGCAGATGACACCACCCTTATGGCAGAAAGTGAAGAGGAACTAAAAAGCCTCTTGATGAAAGTGAAAGAGGAGAGTGAAAAAGTTGGCTTAAAGCACAACATTCAGAAAACGAAGATCGTGGCATCTGGTCCCATCACTTCATGGGAAATAGATGGGGAAACAGTGGAAACAGTGTCAGACTTTATTTTTTTTGGCTCCAAAATCACTGCAGATGGTGATTGCAGCCATGAAATTAAAAGACGCTTACTCCTTCGAAGAAAAGTTATGACCAACCTAGATAGCATATTCAAAAGCAGAGAGATTACTTTGCCGACTAAGGTCCGTCTAGTCAAGGCTATGGTTTTTCCAGTGGTCATGTATGGATGTGAGAGTTGGACTGTGAAGAAGGCTGAGTGCCGAAGAATTGACGCTTTTGAACTGTGGTGTTGGAGAAGACTCTTGAGAGTCCCTTGGACTGCAAGGAGATCCAACCAGTCCATTCTGAAGGAGATCAGCCCTGGGATTTCTTTGGAAGGACTGATGCTGAAGCTGAAACTCCAGTACTTTGGCCACCTCATGCGAAGAATTGACTCACTGGAAAAGACTCTGAAGCTGGGAGGGATTGGGGGCAGGAGGAGAAGGGGACGACAGAGAATGAGATGGCTGGATGGCATCACTGACTCGATGGACGCGAGTCTGAGTGAACTCCGGGAGTTGGTGATGGACAGGGAGGCCTGGCGTGCTGGGATTCATGGGGTTGCAAAGAGTCGGGCATGACTGAGCGACTGAACTGAACTGAACTGAAAAAACATTGTCTGGCCTCTTTGACTAGAAGAGACAGCATATATTTTTGTCTTTGCCTTATGAAGTACCACTTAAAGTGATGCATCTTTTGAAACAAAAGTTTCCATCTTTATACTTGTCACCAAGTCAAATGGCAACCCACTCCAGTATTCTTGCCTGGAGAATCCCATGGATGGAGGAGCCTGGTAGGCTACAGTCTCCATGGGGTCACTAAGAGTCAGACACGACTGAGCGACTTCACTTTCACTTTTCACTTTCATTCATTGGAGAAGGAAATGGCAACCCACTCCAGTATTCTTGCCTGGAGAATCCCTGGGACGGGGCAGCTTGGTGGGCTGCCATCTGCAGGGTCACACAGAGTCGGACACGACTGACGTGACTTAGCAGCAGCAGCAGCAAGTCATTTTATCTTGTGTGTGTGTGTGTGTGTGTGTGTGAGCTGCCCAGTTGTGTCTGACTCTTTGTGACCCCATGTTCTGTAGCCCTCCAGGCCCCTCTGTCCATGGAATTCTGTAGACAAGAATACTGGAGGGGGTAGCCATTCTCTTCTTCAGGGGATCTTCCTGACCCAGGCAGGGACTGAACCCCAGTCTCCCACATTGCAGGCAGATTCTTTACCGTCTGAATCACCAGTGAAGCCCCATTTTATCATAGTCCCCAAATAATACGGATATTTAGTAAACAATAAAGATCAGAATAATGCAGTTATTGAGGGTTGGAGCAATCACTCAATTTAAGGAATTGAGGAAAACCAAAGGAAACATAGAGAAAGACATATCACACCATGATGATGGAGCAGTTATACCAAATAGTCCTAAGGCCAAAATCACATACTGCAAGTCAATGATGAATGAACTACTAGCCTATCAAATGGAGTGGCCAGATTCCAGAGACAGGTTCCATGTTGAAGGAGTTATTCCCCAATGACCTATTACAAAACGAAGACTGTGTCCCATGTGCACGCAACTTAGAAGGGCACTTCCCAGGTCTGTCTTACTCAATAATGCTAAGAGCCAGTGTTGTGGGGGGTACTTACCAAGGGTAGGCATCACACTAAGCACCTTACATATACCTATTTTCACTTCATTCTCAAATCCAGCCTCAAGAGGTGAGTGCTATCATTAAATCCATTTTATAGGTGAGAAGCCTTAGGCTTACAGAGGTGGTTTCTATGTAACTCGCCAAATGTTTTATGACATTCTAGAATAGTGTTTCTCACAGTACTGTGTTGAGGGCCCAGTTTTCTCCAAATTTTTCATAGACAAATACTTCTGTAAAATAAGGTAAAAAAACTGAATTACTTTAAACATAAAATTTAAAGAGACAAAAAACATAAATGGAAGTCCCAAATTTGTTACTATGAGATTCAACAGACATGTAATTACTGTCAGGTCAATACAAAAAGTTCCGTTTCTATGGTTGTCATATCAAGACATGTAAGAAAAGGTTTGAGGATCAGTACTGGTTTGCTGATCGCATTGTGCTTAGAAATGTGCCAGTAGCTTTAGAAGTCCAGAGTGTGCCAGGTATGTGTAAAGCCTAGGACATCATACTGTCATGTATTCTTAGCTAGAAGAGCAGTATAACCTGTTTCTTTAGACTTCTAAGTACAGTCATCACTATTTTTGCCTTTATTCTACTGTATTTAAGTCTTCTAAGTGGTGTATATTCATTGAAATTAGCAGTGCAAATTCTTAGAGGCTACTTCATACATATCCTATAAAGTTAACACCATGTGTTTTTATAGCATAAAACCTAATTTGTTCTTTATATTATAAACCCATCAATCAGAGCTCATATACCTCTTCAATTCAGAATTACACATGGAACACTATTGGCACATGATAAAGACTATTAATTGGCATTTACACGTTTCTCGTTACCACATTTGACAAGGATTAGAAACAAAAGTAGTATTTTCAGGGACAATTTCTCTTGGGTGTCTGTGTGTTATAGCAAAAGGAGACACAGGAACATGTTTGCTGAAGAAAGAAAGCCTCTTAAATTTTCTCCTCAGGCTCATCTGGGACTTCTGGATAATTTGCAGGCAATTTGTATTCCCTTTTCCTGCAGGACTAAACCTCAGATGTGATTTCTGCAGTTGTCAATCACTCTTCTTGTCCCACAGACCATTCTGTAAGGATACATCATGTTCTGAGGGTTTTCACACGTTTACAAATTCAGGAATTGATAGGAACTAGAGTAGAAGGTTTCTACTGGAGAGAAAAAGCAATGAGAGACAAGGAATCAGGCCTGTCCTTAATAAGCACTTCTTTCAATGTAAGCTCAAGTTGGAAGCACATGTCAGATGGAGATTAGCTCTAAGTCTCTTCATTTAAAAAATTACTCTCTTTGCCATCCCACTGGGTTAGACTTTGAAAAGAGCAGGCAAGATGCCAGTCCGGATTTATAACCTTCTTTCTTTCCATGATTGATAGAAGGAGAGTTAAAGGAAGGAGTTCCTTCCGAGATAAGTATAGAGATTATTCTCATAAGAATAGCCTCCTTTATTTTGAGAAAATGAAACCATATTACATAGTTATCCAATGAATCACCATCTCAGAATCTATAACTAGCATTATTATACCCACTTGGCATATGGAGAAACTGAGACAGAAAATGGCTTGCAGTGTCAACCAGTTCTGTTTGATTTAACTTTTAGATGTGAGGCTATAAAAATACATCGTTATTCTTATACTTAATTTTTTTCTCATGATCATGAGAGAACATATGCTCCTTGTAGCCAATGACACAAGATCAGATCCTACAAATCCATAGTCCCATCACTTGGAAGCCACCATTGTAACCATGTTGGCATTATTCCTTCCAGTCATTTTTCTACCAAGTTTGTTCTTTTCATAGATAAAAGCAAACTGTGTTTACGGTTTGAGTCCCACTCTGTTCACTTTATGTTATACCGTCAGCCAAAAATACTCTTATCAATACTTGGCAGTTTTGACCCTGGTTTAGACTAAGAGTGGAGCAGTAGGTTGCTGGAGTTAGGAGGTAAACTCTCACAAGACCAGCCCTTGAACAAGGTCCTTAGCATAGCCAGCACGAGGCTGGGCCATCCTCTGGTTCCAGCAAATGGGATAAGATTCAGGCAATGTGGGAATGATGTCATGGACCTTCTGAAACAAGGCAGAGATTTCTGTGACTGATGGACACCTTTCCTGGGCATTCCATTCACAGACCTCTGATTGCAATCGTGTCTGTGAGCCTCCTACCACACAGACATTCTGTCAGTCAACACACAGACACAGGAGCTAGCATGCATTTTTTTAAGATGGTTACTAGTTGTATCTGAAAATGCAGATTCATTACAGGCCTCCACGCAGGGTATAAATGCTTTGCATTGCCCAGAGGACAGACACGCTAGATGTCAGTCCTCATGCCAGGAGAGTCTGGGTTTCCATTTCACTTTCCAACAACACTGAAAGGTTTAAATGGGTGCAGGGATGAGAAGAGCTTTAAGGTAATGGTTTGGGCAGTAAGTAACAGAGGTGGTTTCTTGAGGAACAGTTAAGTTCTCCAAACGTGCGCATGCACGCACACACAAACACACACACACACACACACACACACACACACACACACACACACCTAGTTTTACAAAACAACATGAGCTATTTGTAAAGATTAAAACTTTAAAATACATAATATGAATGCTTTTAAAATATAAAGACCAATGTAACTCGTTTATATTAGTTCCTCTTAGAAAACTATGGGACAAAAAACGATTCATTCATTCATTAGATAATTTACTGAGTGCTACCGTGTGCCAGGCACTGTTCTAGGCCATGCACGTAAACAACACACAGGATTGACTAAATCCTCACCGTCAAAGCTTCTATTCCTCAACAGATTAGATTTAGTTTATCAAAAGAGTATTTCGTATTCTAGTTTAAAGGAGGCTTTGTCCAGTCCCTAAAGAGACATAGCAACAAAGTATAATACCTAACCATAAACTAAATCCTGTACTGGAGGGAAAAGCACAGTTAAGGACATCATTGGATGAACTCACAAAACTGGAACTCAAATGCGAGACTATATTTTAAGTATGTTACATTAAATGATCTAGAAAAAAATTAAATCAAGAACAATGAGAGAGAAAATGATAAATCAAATAGAGTAAAATGTCAACAGTAGGGGAATATAGAAAAAAGGTATGTGGTCAGTTTTTGTCCTCTTTTTATTTTGTAATGTTTTGGTAAATTTGAGATTATTTTCAAATAAAAAAATTTATTTTTTCTCCTATTTCACAGTGTAAAATGAATGAAAACACAGTGTCCTTCAATCATGCAGCAAGCTCCTGTCAATCATATATGATTTGTAGACATTTGATTGACATGCTGATGTTCCTGGGACTTCAAAGATGGAATTGTATTCCCTAATCAGACCCACAGGATAACTGAGGTATACCTTTCAAAATGTCTTCATGTGCCAGCTCACAACATGGACCATAGATGCTTTCTGTCTCATCCAAGAACCTAATGATTTACTTTAATATCCATAAGAAATATATAATTAATATATAATTACCCCACTCACTGTATAGTTGTAATCCACACTCTCTGAGTTCATAAACACTGTAAAGAACACAACTATATAATAGAAACAGGAAATTCCACCAAACAATCCCTGCAAACACACACCAATCTTTCCTTCTTCCTTCCGTTTCTCCTTCTCAGGGGTCAGATAGCTCTTCCAGCCTCCTCTCTCTCTCTCTCTTTCCACTATTTCCTTCACAGATGATTACCTCAGTAAATCTCTTCATGTCAAATCTTATCTTGGCATCTGCTTCTCAGAGAACATAGCCTAACATGGCTCTCTATCTTCAGAAGCATCCATAAAGAACTAGAGGTTGTACCTAGTCACCCTATTGCATTTGAGTGTTTCCCAAGCCTCCATCAGCAATACATTAAAAATGGTCTCCCAAGAAGTCAGTCTAACCTAGTATTATAGACTAGACTTTGAAGTCAAAAGGACTCAGGTGGAAGAATTAGTTAGACGATCTTAATATTTAATGTGATCAGATATCTATCTCAGTGATATCCATAATAATAATAGACGGGATTCTATTTTTTATGGACTCTCCTTTTACAGGGACCATGCAGATTTTGTTCTTTTCTAAAGACAGAAGGCAAAGTACCCAGATGTGAACTTCCTCAGGTGCAATCAAAATTTATATTTGTTTCCCCCAAAGAAAGTTAAATTTATACCCAGAATCCCTGAATTGGAGTTTAACTATTTCTATAATTCCCTAGGCTTATGTTCATCAGGACTACCTTGGAGTTCTTCATTTCAACAAATGACTAATCAATCCCATGTTGGTTGTTTCTTGGAGAGTAATGCTTATTTCAGTCTCACCCAATGTCTAATAACATCTCTTGTCTGAACCTGAGGGCCCAGAGCCATGTATCCTCTTGTGTACTGCAGATGCCCATCTTGGAAACATGAAGAAATCTCATCCACAACTTTTTAACAATTAAGCTCATTTTTATGCCCCTCTATGTGTTCTTCCTTTCTTGGAAAATGGTACTACCCCATATCCATTTCTTCACAGCTCAGCTAACACTATGTCCCACCTGTTCCCCTGAGATCTACGTCACTGCCATTTTTAAGGCTTTTTCTTTCTTTATTCTATTAGTGCTCTAATGAAATCCCTGCCCTAGGCTGTCTTGACTCCAGTCTTTCGCACTGGAAACAAAGTGATTTTTCTAAAACTGTAAACATAAGTCTCTTTGAGATGCTCTTGCCTACTTTGCAGGTTTCATGTCTTCTTCCCATTTCTTGAGTTGCTATTAGGTTGATGAAAAAGTAATTGCAGTTTTGGACTATGAATTTTAAATCATTATATCTAGGCTCAAACATTTCTTAATCAAAATAGGAGCCATTACAATTAACATTTTGCCAATAAGAAATAAGTTTGCTTATTTCTACAGCATGAAAATCCGTCCTTCAGGATTTGACAAACTCTGGGAAAGCATTTTCTGCCTCCTGCTGGTTGTGGAAGCATTTTCACTGCAAAGGGTTGTTGAGATGCTTGAAGTGGTGGTAGTCAGCTGGCGAGAGAGCAGGTGAATATGGCAAATGAGGCAAAACCTTGCAACCCAATTCGTTCAACTTTTGAAACATTGGTTGTGTGACATGCAGTCAGGGGTTGTTGTGGAGAATAATTGGGCCCTTTCTGTTGACCAACGCTGGCTGCAAGTGTTGCAGTTTACAGTGCATCTAAACTTGCTGAGCATACTTCTCAGATGTAATAGTTTCACCAGGATTCAGAAAGCTATGGTGGATCAGATGGGCAGCTGACCCCCAAACAGTGACCATGAACATTTCTTTGGTGCAAGTTTGGTTTTGGAAAGTTCTGTGGAGCTTCTTCTTGGTTCAGCCACTGAGCTGGTCATTGTTGGTTGTTGTATGCAATCCACTTTTCAATGCATGTCATAATCTGATCGAGAAATGGTTTGCTGTTTCATAGAATGAGAAGACACTTCAAAGTGATGATTTTTTCAAAGTTTTTGGTCAGCTCATGAGGCACCCATTTATGGAGTTTTCCATCTTTCCAATTTGCTTCAAATGCCCAATGACCGTAGAATGGTTGATGCTGAGTGCTTCAGCAACTCTTTGTGTAGTTGTAAGAGGATCAGATTTGATAATCCTCTCAATTGTCACTGTCAACTTTTGATGACCAGGCAGTGTGATCCTCATCTTCAAGGCTCTCATCACCTTTGCAAAACTTCTTGAACCACCACTGCACTATACATTCGTTAGCAGTTCCTGGGCTAAATGCACTGTGGCTGTTGCGAGTTGTCTCTGCTGCTTTATGACCCATTTTGAACTCAAATAAGAAAATCTGAAAGCTGAAATTTGCTTTTAGTCTAACATAATTTCCCTAGTCTAAAATAAACATAGAATAAACCACACATAATAACTCATTAGGCTTCCCCTATGCTCAGTGGTAAAGAATCTGCCTGCAATGAAGGAGCTGCAGGAGACATGGGTTCAATCCCTGGGTCGGGAAGATCCACCTGGAGGAGGAAATAGAAACCCACTCCAGTATTCTTGCCTGGAGAATCCCATGGACAGAGGAACCTGGCTACAGAACATAGGGTTGCAAAAGTTAGACAAGACTGAAGGGATGCATGCACACACAATAAGTCATTAGCAAAAAAAAAAAAAAAAAACCATAAAGTGAGAAATGCACATTAAAATGATGTATAACAACCACACATTTATTTAAGAATGCACTCCAACATCAAACAGCAAAGTTTAACAATGCAAAACTGTACTTACTTTTGTACCAACTTAAAATCTCATTTATTAGTTACCTACAACATGCTAAGCATCAGAAAGAGTCCTTTTCAGCCCTAGGTGGGAGGTATTATCACTACAAATGAGAAAAATCAGAGAAGATAGGTAGCCTACTCAATATCATAAAGCTGACACAGGACAGGGACAAGTCTTTTTGTCTGCAAGGTTACCCCCTTTTTAAAAAAAGTGAAGCATTTTATATATACATGCATTAAAAAGTACAAATTTGAGTGTACAATTTCATAAGAATTAACAAATATAGTCCAATCAAATCATAGACCTCTTTCATTACTGTGCAAATTTCCCTCTGATTAAAAAAAAAATGACCTCTAATTTTCACATGGTGAAAAAACATATTTGAAATACCCAATTCTTGAAGACCATTGGTTTTACC
This sequence comes from Capricornis sumatraensis, assembly GCF_032405125.1. Classification (NCBI taxonomy): domain Eukaryota; kingdom Metazoa; phylum Chordata; class Mammalia; order Artiodactyla; family Bovidae; genus Capricornis; species Capricornis sumatraensis. The sequence continues at coordinate 70,426,596 of NC_091070.1, forward strand.
CTTTGCCTGCCTGCCCTGCACCAAGCCTGCCTTGATCTTTTATACTGGTATACAAGGGAACAAGCCTATAACCCTTCTGATAATATCTACTCATTTTCCAAGTTTCAGTTTTAACAGTATCCCCATTCTGATGCCTTTCTCATACCCAAACCTGTACCAATACCTAACTTTTCTCTATTTCCTAGTAACTGTCACTATTACTTTTTTTAACCACCTATCATTCCCACTGCAGTCTAGTGGCCAAAATGAGTCTATAATTTCTTTTTCTATTTCTTGCCTAGCATCTAGTCTTTTGACAGTCACATAGTTAGTGTTTAAGACATATTTGTTGAGTAAACAAGTTCATGATGCTAAAGGCACAGGCTAGTGCCTTGCAAGTCTTTAGGTTTGAAACTGGGAATACTGGGAATGAGCAAACTCTGGGAGATAGTGTAGAGGCTGTTGTGCTGCATTCCGTGAGGTTGCAAAGAGCTGGACATGACTGAGCGACCGAATGATAACAAACCAGGCAGCACCGCACTAGATTTCATCAAAGGCTGCCCTTGCTTATCGCTTCAGGTCCAGGGCAATAAGGCCTGGGGCACTTACCATTCTTTACTGGTTTCCCTTAAGTCCGCCCACACCCCGGTAAACAGTGTTTATTGAAATCTCCTCATTCACAGCATTTGAGAGTACCATCTGTTTCCAGCTGGGCCACTACCTAATTGACACATACAGATGGTACCTGAAGTCCTTGGAGATAAAATCATTCAAAGAAAGCAGATAGAACAAGAAGAGTCCATACAAGAAACAAAAGATGAATTTAAATTCCTTACTCAATACATTTGCAGAGAAATTCACTCCAGAATAGCAAGCAGAACCAGAATCAAGGAAGAAGAGTTTCAAGAAGGAATCAGTGATTTCAGATATTGCAGAAAAATCTAGGAGAATGAGAACTGAAGTAGACTCTTGATGTTGACACTTAGGATGTCGTTGGTGACTTTCTTTCTATTTAATAGAAATGTCTATTTCCCTTTTTAATCAGAGGGAAATTTGCACGGTGATGAAAGAGGTCTATGACTTGATTGGGGTTTATATATTTGTCAATACTTATGAAACTGTACACTCAAATCTGTACTCTTTATGTATATATAATGTCTCACTTTTTTAAAAAAAGATGACTTTTTCTATTTTTCTATGTCGGTGACTCTTTTCAGGAGTAGTTTTGGTATAATGGATTGGAGGCATAACTGCAGCGCACTGAGGTAGGAATGGGGGTTGAGAAAGAGTGGGTGTAAATGTGGGCTTCCTTAGTCGCTCAGTGATTGAAAAAAAAAGAATCTGCCTGCCAATGCAGGAGATGTGGGGTCAATCCCTGGGTCAGGAAGATCCCCTGGGGAAGGAAATGGCAACTCGCTCCAGTATTCTTGCCTGGGAAATGCCATGGACAGAGGAGCCTTGCAAACTAGAGTCCATTGGATCACAAAGGTTCAGACATGACTTAGTGACTAAACAACAACAAAGGTATAGATGTAGACAGACTATTGATTCAGCAGTTTGGAGGGAGAGAAGAGAATCAAGGTAAGGCAGAGCTGTCCTAGAGAAATAGTATAGAGAATGTTTTAAGACTAGAGGAAAATGTGCTTGTCTAGAAGCTAAAGAGAAAGAATCAGTGGTGGGGAAAGTGAGATGAAAGATATAGGAAGGAAGGGAGACAGAGAATAAGGAGGAGGAAAGATGAGAGGATAAGCTTCTTAAGACAGGAACCACCTTTTCCTCAAATGTTTAATGGACAATGTAACAATTAGATGAGCCTGTATTTTTCCCTGTAGCATCCTGCACACATCACTAGCATATGACTGTCACCATTATTTTGCAATTGCCTGCCTACATTTTTGGTCTTCCCGTATAAATTGCTCCTCCAGGACAGGGTGTACACCTTATCTTCTCTGTATCCTCACTATCTTGTGCGTAGGTGCATGCTTAGTTGCTCAGTTGTGTGGACTCTCTGTGACCCCATGGACTGTAGCCCACCAGGCTCTGCTGTCCGCGGGATTTCTCAGGCAGGAATACTGGAGTGGGGCGCCATTTCCTACTTCAGGGTATCTTTCCAGTCCGGGGATCAAACCCGTCTCCTGCTTCTCCTACATTGGCAGGTGAATCCTTTACCACTGTGCCTGTGTGGGAGGCAATACTTTTTTTTTTTTTTTTGAAAAGTTGAAGATTTGACATCTTTGGTTAAAGTTGGAGCAGTTGAGGGATGTTCTAACAGCTGGTTTTGTTTTCTCTATGAAATAGAAGGTTTAGTCTGGCTACAATGGGGAACGTAAAAAAATAAAAAGCTCGAGGGAAGAGGTAGGGTCAGAATCTGAATGAATACACAATTTAAACCAGTTCCAGTGTCTACACTGTTCACCACTGTTGCCTCTCCGTGATGCAGCTGAGATGGCCTCAAAAGATCCAATTTCTGCAGAGTTTAAAACTGCTGCAGTTGGGAATATTCTGATTTTTTCTCAGCAAGTAGACTTCAGGTTTAATTTGACTTCCCATGTCTGGCCTCCCAAGAATGAAATGAATTATCAAACTGATGTGAAAATTCTGGTTGTGTTTAATTTCTTGATTATGAACTTTTAATTTGATTAGGATGAAGTCTTTCTCAGCCTTATCAATTTGGGTGAATGGTTATAATCTCATTCTAAACTCAAAAATCAGAGTAGGCCAGGGGCACACCCTGAAGGTTCTGTGCTCAGAAACCTTGTCCTGAACCTGGGAGGCTTCTCCCCAGAGCACCCCTTCCTGCTTGCACTGCTGTGCACGTCCAGTTGTCTTCAGTCTCGGTAGCACATACACTGTGTGACAGTGAGTCAGTTTTCATATGGAGCCAACTGAATCAGTCTCTTTTCATGGCGGTGAGATTTTATAAAATCGTTTTCTACATTGTCAGAGAAAAGTATGGAATTTGAACATGGTCTCTGTGTATGTGTGTGTGTCTGTGTATAATGTAAGTGCAACTTATTTATTAGCTGCTCCCAAAGAGGATTTGAGGGAACTATTATTTCATTTTTGTCTCTTTTTTTTTGTATGGGCATAAACGATCTTTTGAGGCCCTAACAGAAGCAGAAGATATTAAGAAGAGGTGGCAAGAATACACAGAACTGTACAAAAAAGATCTTCACGACCCAGATAATCACGATGGTGTGATCACTCATCTAGAGCCCAGATATCCTGGAATGTGAAGTCAAGTGGGTCTTAGAAAGCATCACTATGAACAAAGCTAGTGGAGGTGATGGAATCCCAGTTGAGCTATTTCAAATCCTGAAAGATGATGCTGTGAAAGTGCTGCACTCAGTATGCCAGCAAATGTGGAAAACTCAGCAGTGGCCACAGGACTGGAAAAGGTCCGTTTTTCATTCCAATCCCTAAGAAAGGCAATGCCAAAGAATGCTCAAACTACCGCATAATTGCACTCATCTCACACGCTAGTAAAGTAATGCTCAAAATTCTCCAAGCCAGGCTTTACCAATACGTGAACCGTGAACTTTCTGATGTTCAAGCTGGTTTTAGAAAAGGCAGAGGAACCAGAGATCAAATTGCAAACATCCGCTGGATCATGGAAAAAGCAAGAAAGTTCCAGAAAAACATCTATTTCTGCTTTATTGACTATGCCAAAGCCTTTGACTGTGTGGATCACATGAAACTGTGGAAAATTCTGGGAGAGATGGGACTACCAGACCACTTGACCTGCCTCTTGAGAAATCTGTATGCAGATCAGGAAGCAACAGTTAGAACAGGACACAGAACAACAGACTGGTTCCAAATAGGAAAAGGAGTGGGTCAAGGCTGTATATTGTCACCCTGCTTATTTAACTTCTATGCAGAGCACATCATGAGAAATGCTGGGCTGGAAGAGGCACAAGCTGGAATCAATATTGCAGGGAGAAATATCAATCACCTCAGATATGCAGATGACACCACCCTTATGGCAGAAAGTGAAGAGGAACTAAAAAACCTCTTGATGAAAGTGAAAGTGGAAAGTGAAAAAGTTGGCTTAAAGCTCAACATTCAGAAAACGAAGATCATGGCATCTGATCCCATCACTTCATGGGAAATAGACGGGGAAACGGGAAACAGTGTCAGACTTTATTTTTTTGGGCTCAAAAATCACTGCAGATGGTGACTGCAGCCATGAAATTAAAAGATGCTTACTCCTTGGAAGGAAAGTTATGACCAACCTAGATAGCATATTCAAGAGCAGAGACATTACTTTGCCGACTAAGTTCTTTCTAGTCAAGGCTATGGTTTTTCCAGTGGTCATGTATGGATGTGAGAGTTGGACTGTGAAGAAAACTGAGCACTGAAGAATTGATGCTTTTGAACTGTGGTGTTGGAGAAGACTCTTGAGAATTCCTTGGACTGCAAGGAGATCCAACCAGTCCATTCTGAAGGAGATCAGCCCTGGGATTTCTTTGGAGGGAATGATGCTAAAGCTGAAACTCCAGTACTTTGGCCACCTCACTTGAAGAGTTGACTCATTGGAAAAGACTCTGATACTGGGAGGGACTGGGAGCAGGAAGAGAAGGGGACGACAGAGGATGAGATGGCTGGATGGCATCACTGACTCGATGTTCGTGAGTCTGAGTGAACTCCGGGAGTTGGTGATGGACAGGGAGGCCTGGCGTGCTGTGATTCATGGGGTCGCAAAGAGTCAGACACGACTGAGCGACTGAACTAAACTGAACTGAAACTATATCATGGAGAGGTAACATAATAGAGTGGTGAAGAACATAGACACTGGATCCAGTTTCAATTGTCTGTTCATTTAGATCCTGGCTCTGCCATTAAGGAGTGATTGGTGCTTGGGTACATTCACTTAAAACCATGTACAACAGTATCTGGCTCCAACTGTAAGTTGGGATAATAATAGTATCTACCTCATAGATAATTATGAGGATTATAAATTAGATTATGGAAAGTATTTCAACTGGTAAGTAGAACATGGCTACATACTGAATTAAGTCCATTAACTCTTATTATTTTTTAAAATTGCTACTGAATGGCCTACCAAAATATCACTAGATTATTCTATGATGCAATGTAACTGTTTAATAATACAGGTAACACATGTAACGTATTTTGTCTGCTAGGTGCTAGGCTAAGTGCTCTCTGTATGTTACCACTGGAAAATGTAACAGAAGAAACAGGCTGAGTGAAGATATATTGTCACCCAGTATCAAACACTTGGCTAAGTGAAATTAGAACCAGGGAGTATGACTCCAAACCTACAAACTTAAGCACAGGAGTCCATTGCTTTTTCTCTGCACATTTATCTTCATCATTAGGCAAAAATATTAGTCAGAATATGATTAGGCTTAGTCAAAACTTACCAAAAAACCTAATGACATTCTGATAAACCATTATGAAACAGTGACTGCTTTTCTCAGAACTGTTATATTTTATCTTTCTGAGGAGTGTTAGTATATTTTGTCAACTTTATTTGATTTAGGATTCAGATTTTGGAGAAACATTTCTCAGCCTTCACTTGAGAACACACATTGCTGCCCAAACCTTTGAAAGACCCGGTTGCAAATCTGACCTTTTTCCCCCTGTGAATGAAGAATTCCTACTGATTTAACATGCATGAATTAATTTTTAAAAGTAGAGATTTACAAGATGGTCATAAACACTTCCTCCAGGTGGAAATTTTCAACTCAGGAAGACATTATATTTAGATAATTTAAGCAGCAATTAGTTTGCTCACACAAAGGGGGAGAAAAATCCTTGATGGTCTCATTTCCCCATTTCTCTAATGTACTTACCTTTAAAAGAAATTCATCCTCTCCTAAGTAAGGTTACATGTCACAAATAATATTACTTTGGATCTATTGCATGTTATAAAGAAATAGCTATAGTAGCTTTTCCCCCACATATCCTTCTAATAAAACAAAATATGTGTGTGTGTGACATTTGTAAATAATTTTCCAGGATTCTCACTCATATCCTACTCTAGAGAGTGGCAAGACATATGTGCGCACTCAGTCTGACTCTTTGTGACCCCATGGAATGTAGCCCCCCAGGTTCCTCTGTCAGTGGGATTTTCCAGGCAAGAAAACTAGAGTGGGTTGCCATTGCCTTTTCCTGGCTAATGGTATGAGGGAAGTTATAAAATCAGATAAAATTAGTATGAATTTCATCTTTCTATTCAACTTGAATGAAGTCTCATTTTAAGATTTTAATTTATAGGAACTTCAGCTTTCTCACCCATGAAATGTGGATAATAACACATACTCTTAGACTTTAGGTGAGATTTAAATGAAGTAAAGCTTCTTAGGGCTTCCCCAGTGGTTCAGTGGTAAAGAATCTGCCTGCCAATGCAGGAGTACTGGGTTTGATCCCCGGGTCAGGAAGATACCCTTGAGAAGGGAAAGAATACTCACTCTAGTATTCTTGCCTAGAGAATTCCACAAACAGAGGAGACTGGTGGGCTACAGATCATGGGGTCACAAAGAGTTGGACAAGACTGAACACACACATGTATCTTGCCACTCTCTAGGGCAGAATATTAGCTAGAAACCTGTAAAATTATTTACAAATGTTAACATGTCAGCAAAGAGCTGACTCATTGGAAAAGACCCTGATGCTGGGAAATATTAAAGGTGGGAGGAGAAGGGGATGACAGAGGATAAGATGGTTGGATGGCATCACCAACTCAATGGAGAGGAGTTTGGGTGAACTCCGGGAGCTGGTGATGGACAGGGAAGCCTGGCATGCTGCAGTCCATAGGGTCGCAAAGAGTCGGACACAACTGAGAGACCGAACTGAACTGAAACCTGTTATACACATACATCACACGCTACTACAGCTCTTCCATGCAACAGATCTAAAGTGGTATTATTTGGGACACGTAACATCACTTAGGAGAGGAGTAGACTTCCTTGTTTATGGCACTAAGTAGGCATTGCCTGTTTTCATTGACTGACATTATGAATCTTATTTCAATGGGATTGGATTGGTGGGTGGTGGTTGTTCATTCGCTAAGTCATGTCTGACTCTTTGCGACCCCATGAACTGCAGCACCTCAGGCTTCCCTGTCCTTCACTGCCTCCTGAAGTTTGCTTAGACTCGCGTCCACTGAGTCAGTGATGTCATCCAATCATGTCATCCTCTGTTGCTCTGGCTTTTCCTCTTGCCATCAGTCTTTCCCAGCATCAGGGTCTTTTGGTAGGTTAGGGCAGATTAGGATCAAGGGTCTAATTTCACTGGTTAAGATAGGCTATGGAATGCTATGCCATGCTATTTCTCCAGAAAGAATAGTTATTAATTCATGGCTGCTTCCTTTGCTATAGATTCTTTACCCAAAGATTTAGTGAATCACCTAAGGAGTTTAAGCCACATGTTCAAGATCACACAGCTCACACACATGGCAGGACCAGATCCCTTTGAGAGCTCCCTTTTCTGTCCCAACTGACTCTACTTCTTTACCTGTCTATTCTGTTTTCCCATTCTGTCTACCACAGCTAGACAATGTCCCTCTTGACTATAAATAGCACCTTGTTTTCATCTTTCACATAGCTCACATTCATTTCTATTAGCTACTAAAGTTATCTGAGTTCTCGTATCATTTCCCTGAATCAATAATAAATTCCTTGAGAAGAAGGATGATACCACTGTATCAGTCAGGAGTATTTTTAGCTTTTAACTATATGGAAATTTAATTATCTTGCAAAACAAGGAGTCTAGATGTATATGGTATGGGAATATAGCAGTTTAGCAATTTCATAAAGGGCCCAACTCTATTTTCTCTCCGCCATATTTGATGTAGTGAAGAGGAACTAAAAAGCCTCTTGATGAAAGTGAAAGAGGAGAGTGAAAAAGTTGGCTTAAAGCTCAACATGCAGAAAACAAAGATCATGGCATCTGGTCCCATCACTTCATGGGAAATAGATGGGGAAACAGGGGAAACAGTGTCAGACTTTATTTTTTTTGGCTCCAAAATCACTGCAGATGGTGATTGCAGCCATGAAATTAAAAGACGCTTACTCCTTGGAAGAAAAGTTATGACCAACCTAGATAGCATATTCAAAAGCAGGGACATTACTTTGCCGACTAAGGTGCATCTAGTCAAGGCTATAGTTTTTCCAGTGGTCATGAATGGATGTGAGAGTTGGACTGTGAAGAAGGCTGAGTGCCGAAGAATTGATGCTTTTGAACTGTGGTGTTGGAGAAGACTCTTGAGAGTCCCTTGGACTGCAAGGAGATCCAACCAGTCCATTCTGAAGGAGATCAGCCCTAGGATTTCTTTGGAAGGAATGATGCTAAAGCTGAAACTCCAGTACTTTGGCCACCTCATAAGAGTTGACTCATTGGAAAAGACTCTGATTCTGGGAGGGATTGAGGGCAGGAGAAGAAGGGGACGACCAAGGATGAGATGGCTGGATGGCGTCAGTGACTCGATGAACGGGAGTCTGAGTGAACTCTGGGAGTTGGTGATGGACAGGGAGGCCTGGCGTGCTGTGATTCATGGGGTCGCAAGAGTCAGACACGACTGAGCGACTGAACTGAACTGAAACTTATATTTTCTCAACTGTCACAGCAGAGCTGCAAGATGATGGTCACAGATCAGGCATATGATTATTGTTCAAGGTAGGAAGAGAGGGGAGGGCAGTACCACTGAGCTACTTTCTTATGAGACAAGGTGACCCTCCCAGGAGCCCCATGACCAGCTTCCTCTTATATCCCATTCCAGAACTGGATCCCTGCGTAGGTCTTCAAGTGTGCCAACACAGCCATAACCCCACAATTCTCCAAATGCTGTGATTTATAACCGAAGAAGTTAATGACCTATTTAAAGCCTTAGTGACAGTGACTTGTGATAATAAGTAGAGGACCAGAAGCTAAGGGTATACACAGATACTGAACAGTTGTTGAGCATCTCTCCTAAAGACCTATTTCCATATACCAACTTTATTGCACTTGAAATTTAAACCATGTCTCAGCAAAGTCACAAATTGCAAGGTGGTGCAGATTTTTTTGGATTTGTTTACAATTAGTAGAACCCTCTGATGTGAAGTCTCCAAATACCAAGGGTCTAATTTAATCTTTTTTCTGATGAACAAGGTGGATTGTGTACACTTCCTACCAAATTATTATCCCTTACATTCTTGAGAGAAAGTCTTTGTTGATGGTTGACTTATAGACCCATGCTTGCATGTAGTTATAGTTCCCTCAGGTGCCAACAATAGGTAGAATAAACTTAAAAGATATTTCAGGTGAATAGCATTTCACCCTGTACCTTGGTACAAACTGTGATTCAATTATTTATGAGTAGAACCCAATTTGTTTAAATCTCATTGACCTATAATACAGTTACGACATGTGTCTTGACTCGATTCTTCCTTCTATTGATTTGGTCTGGAAAAGTAAAACAAGAAGGGAAATGGCCCCTCAGGGTAAGTTAAAATTGTAGGTTATGGCCACGTTAAATCGCTTTAGTATACTTTGTGTCCTTTAGAGTCAGAAAATGAAGCAATAAAGTAAGTTGATGTAAGTAATTCTTGTTTTTAAAAGGACCTTGAAGTGCTCTTAACCATATCATGGATTTGATAAGATCTGCTTCAGACTTCTTAATTTAAAATGAACATAAAGATGGTAAAGCCGAAGGAATGTTGAAATACTAGTGTTGTACTAACAGCTTTGAAACTGAATTCATGGAGAGGACCAATGGGAACTCTGCACTATTGTCTTCCATACTCGGGGGAAAAACAGGGCAGCAGTGACTGCTAGGAATTTCCTGGGGGGCATAGCCAGGTGTACAAAATATTTAGGAGGATTTCAAATGTTTTTGCTCATTACTTATGTGTTAGCAAGTTCAGACAGTTTTTAAAACTCAAGACAGTTTTCAATGTTAATTTTTGTGACAGGCAAACCTATTAAATCTGAATGTTCGCTTTTTCCTCTCCTTTCCCCTACTTATCTGTGATTATTGTGGTACTGAGGGCTAAGTAGAGAACTGGAAAAAGAGAGAAAGTATTGACTCACTTAGAAAAGGAGAGAGAGCATCATTAGTTGTAAAAAAAAAAAATAGACTACGTGGGGAATAAAGGTGGAGAAAAAGGATAGCACCAACTTGGGAACGCTAGCTGGGTTTAGGGCAGAGAATATTGACATTTAGAGATAGGGAGGAGAGAGAGCTGAGGTATGGTTTATGCATAAAGAAGTAAAGAAAGCCAATTTCAAATATGTTATTATGTTCGCTGAATACTGTGTTTTCAGATAGTTAGATATTTATTTAAATTGTTCTTTCAAGGTAAGAACAAGCCAATTTGGCTTTATGCTCTTTTCTATTATTATCCTTGACGTTGTTGTCATTTGCTTTTTAAAGCCCCTTCTTTCTTACACGACCAAGAGAAAGAGACTCAAGCTGGAGCTGGGTAAGATGGGATTAGAAGGTAAACCAGAAGACTCAGGGCACAGAAATACTGGACCAGAACTGAAGGCTTTTGAGATAAAGGAGTAGTTTTGGGGAGAAGTTGTCACTCCCAGAGCCTCAGTTACTGCTTAAACCTTGCTTCTTTGATTTCAGCTTATAGTCTTATATATTTGATTCCAGAACTCCATTGTGTCACTAATAACCAGGAGGCTAGTTTGAGCATCTAGAGTTCTGGGTAATATGATATACTAACTCAGACATCCCACACTCTGGAAGATTATATGTCAAACACATAGCTTGAAATCTGTGTTAAGTATGCCAGAATTTAGGGTTGTGAAAAGACACGCATGAACTGGCAACTACTGCTTTGGAATTATGGAGGAGGTGGGAAGTCTGAACCAAGAAATTACAAAATTCTTTGGGTCAAGAACTTCAAACTCCATTTTTATATCAAAAATAACACATGGGAAGCAGTCAGTACCATTTCTGAGTCATTCTTTCCAGATCCCTACTCTAAAGAATCATTCTTTGGGATCCACTTCAGCTCTGTTGGTCAGTGGCTGTCTCTTTTCCGTGTCTGCCAACCATCTCCTCTGGTTAAACACATAGAAAATGAATGCTTTATACTAGACGTAATGGTGTCTACTCACAGTGTTCATCCTCAAATCAGTGATGAGCATGAAACCACTAAGAGTAGTCAATAACAAGAATTTTTAAATTGCTGCAGCTCTTTGGAGTTTCATACCCATTATCTAAATTGTTTCAATAATAAGCCCTCAGTGCAGATGGCACAATGGTAAAGAATCCACTTGCCAATGCAAGAGAAACAGGTTCGATCCCTGGGTCAGGAAGATGCCTTGGAGAAGGAAGTGGCAACTTACTCCAGTCTTCTTGCCTGGAAAATCCCATGAACAGAGGAGCCTGGCGGGTACAGTCCATGTGGTCATAAAGAGTCAGACATGACTTAGCAACTAAATAACAAATGCTGATTATGTATATACATTTGTGTTATTATTTTTACTTATAAAACAAAAAGCTTTAGATCCATTTAGGTTAAGCAACTTATACATTGTTTGGCTAAAGCTTGTGACTTATATTTTCTGATTTCAAATTCTATATCATTTGGAATTTAAACTGTATGTTAAATTGAAATGAGTGAAAAGTAATTTAGTTTAAAAAATATATTAGTAATTTTGAATATAATTGTAAAAGAATAATCAGAATATGGAATGTATTATTGAAAATATTAAATTTATTATACAATCTGAAGAGAGATGTGGGTTTAGGAAAAGATATTTATGAAAGTAGAAAAAATTAAGTTATAAATTGATATATCCAATATACATGTGTATGTATATTTAAAGATTAAAAATGCATATGAGAGTAAAGCTAGCATTTGGTTAGCACATGCTATATACCAGACATCTGATTTGTATTACCTTGTTTAATATTCACAATAGCCCTCTGAGATAGGATCTATTATTAAATTGTTTTACATTCGAGGAAATAGATGTCAAAGAGATTTTTAAGACTAACTGGGTTCTACATAGCAGAACCATGACTCCAACTGTGTGATTTCTGCAGAGCCATGGGCTCCAGTGTGGTACTGCATAATAGATAGATAGGCACTGAAGATGATAAGGGGCTCTGCTCAGCAAGGAAGCAGATCTGGTAGCAGAAGGGTTTCAGGGGTGGGGTCAGTATCATTTGGTAAGTGTCCCTCGGTTTTCTATTGACCATGGTTCAAACTTTTCATCCCTGCCACTCCAAACAGGACAAAACTTCTCAGGCTCAGTAAATATGAAACAAGCATAATGACATCATTTCTTTTCACAGAAGATCTTTGGAAGAACATCTCAAATACAACTACCATTTATTCTCCTCACTATGTTCTTCGTGTGGGAAATTCCCTTGAGGATTTCATCCAAACCTCACAGTTAGATTAAATCCCCATATTTACTCTTTTGCTAAGCAAATTCCTTTCTTTCTTTCTTTTTTTTTTTTTTTTTGTTTTTGGTCCTCAATATAATGCTCACTAGATTTTCTTTGGTCATTATCAGACTTGATATGACTTACGCTGAACTTACCAGCTACATTTTCTCCTTTGAAAGATTCCACTTAAAGTAACTGTGTTCCTACTGTGTTCTCTTCTCAACCCCTTCCCTCCCACCCCATTCCAGGCAACTTCTATTTAGACCAGGTTACAAGGTGATTGGTTTTTTATTGTTGACTTCTTAGTTCCCAGACTCCCCTGACTTGGAATCTTGTTGCACATGGCTAAAAAGTATTGTTCATTCCTTAGATCTTGTATTTCTGTTAATAATGACCTCCAGTATGGTCATTCATACTTATCAGGTATTGACTTTTTTCCTTTAAAACTTCCCTATTAGCTAGTCTTACTCACAAAGTCTATTCTCTCTCTTATGTAACTTAGACCACCTTGTATCTTTTAGCTGGCCAACCAAGCTAGCATTCATTTTGGTCTAATACTATTTTCTCTCCTGTTTATCCTCAAAAATTCTTAACTGAGGCTTTTCTGAATGTTTTTTTTAAAAATCCCCTCTTCCTATTGTCATGTCATAAGTCTGCTTTTAAAAACAAAACAAAACAAAAAAATGAAAACAAAGACAAACCCCCCAAATAACCCAATTCAAACCACCACCACCACCAAAAACCTTTACAAACTCCAAGATCTGGGTTTGTCCTGATTTATTATTATCCCATTTTCCACTGTGTCGAAAAAAGAAAAGAAAACCCAACCCAAACTTCCTAACTTCCCTTTTGTGGTTCTTATTCATAAGTATCCATTTTTAAAGGATAGTTATCACCTCCATTGGATTGTAAATCTCCTTGAGGGCAGGAGACTGTGTCTAACCACTAATAGGGACCCACACGTTTATTAGAGAGCAGTGCAGCCTCTAGGGGGTCAATAAATACTTGTTGACTCACTGACTCTATAAATATAAACGGCAAAATAATCAGACATTTTGCTAGCACCTAATTTGCTCCCTGTAGGTAAGTTTTTCTCTTTGGTAGCATTGATTCTTTTAGGCCACCAGGGTTCCATTTAGTGAATTACAACCGCCATGTGCTAACTGGTACCCTGGTGGCCTGAATGAGTTTAAGAGTCTCCCCAAATGAAGGACATCTCCCCTGAGAGTGACTCTGAATCTTGTTGAATGCCTAACCCAACCTTTATTTTCTTCCACAGCATTTTCCCTTTGAGACAAGAGATTCCTTTGCCTTGAGGCCTTTTAGCCTTTTTACAAGGCAGAAACTCTCAAGTCAAGTCATAAACAAATAAAAATGCACTTCATTTACCCTCTTCTTGCTACTTTACATTTTTAAAGAAAAGCATTGCTGAATCACATTGAACGCCAGGCAGGAAATTCACAATTTTCCTTGCAGCATTTTTCATAAGTGAGCAGCTTTCCAACAGCTCCAGCTGTCAACAGTGCCCTCCTACTGTTTGACTCACATTCAGAATTCATTACTATGTGCACTACAATACAAAAATTTTGCAAAGCATTAAGGGAGTACGTAGACTGCTCCCCAGATATGTCTTCCTCGGATCCAGAGTCTCACAGCTTTTCTGTTTTGCCTGGTATTCTCTACCAAACAATGATCCTTTATGCAATTTTAGAAAACTTGCAACAGGATAAAGTTAATGGATAAATTCATTGCGTCCCAGCAGGGAATCTCTGTCATGGATCCTAAGGAATCTGGTCTCTTTTGTTGTGTAGCGAGATAAAAAATCGCAGGCAGACTTGTAAGTGGTTTAGAATCTTCTGGACTGCAAAGATTCCAAGCTCCCAATTCCCATGACAAGGCTGAGAGGATTATGACCTTGAGAGACTTATGGACAATTCTTAAACTGAGTTCAAACATATGTAAGTTGTGAGAAAGGTAATGACATGTTCTGCTAATACCACTTCATCCTGATTACAGATGTCCCCGAGTTCATTGTCCTCCTTATTCCTGACCCTTTTTCAGGGCTTGCCAACTCTGCACGGGCCTTCCTATGTCTCTTGAGAAAGATATCCACCCTGACTGCAGGTTTGCGGCTACTCCCAATGGCACATCCTTCTTCCTGCTGGGGGATTAGGTTGCCTGCTTTTTACCTGAAGATTGCCTCAGCTTTAGACCCAGTTTCATATCTTCGATTCTGGGATTTTTGGTCTCTCTCTGCATAATTTTATTTAAATACTTGGCTTTTCTTTTTAAAATATATTTGTTTAATTGAAGTACAGTTGATTTACAATATCATGTTAGTTTTGGATGTATAGCACAGCAATTCAGTTATATGTTTCATAAATATATATATATACTCTTCAGATTCTCTTCCCTTATAGGTTATTACAAAATATTGAGTATAGCTCCCAAGGCTATACAAGTAGGTCCTTGTTGGCACATACGTGTTCTTCTCTGGCATGGTCTGCCCTATCCTTTTCCTTTTAGACCTCAACCAGAGATGAGGCTCTGTGGTTACTCTTTGCCGATTCCTGGAGGAAAGTGCAAAGTGCACAGTGCCCAGGGCCCAAAGAAGTTGTCTATTAAACTCCTATTTATGTTAAGCCTGTCCCTGTAATAATAGTTACTGTTTATTGAGCACTTCAGCTGGGCCAAGCACTGTACTGGATGTTTTCATGTTGCTCTTATTTAATATCCAGGAGATGAAGTCCAGGCGGAGTGAGACAAGGTAACTTGCTAAGTTATCAGAAGCTAGTGAGCGGCAGAGCCTGGAGTCAAACCCAGGATTTAGGAGCTAGAATTGTTAAACACAGTGCCATATTGCCCATTTGACATTTTTCTCCCATTAAAATTGTGTCCCCTATTATTTTCTCATTGAATTTATGCACACACACGTGTGTGCCTTTGTCCTCTACATATGAGCACTTATCATTTTTGTGATAGATAGCTATTAATATTTTAAACTTCTCCTCTAAACTACTAATTTCAGAAAACAGATTGAGTCTTATTTATCTTTTATGTTCTTCTCCTAAGCTTGGAGCCTGGAACCAAGTGATTGCTCAATAAATGGTAATGATAATATTGGTTTGGTAGAGACATCATTATGGAATAGATTTTAATTTACAGAAGTTTATTCCAATTTCCGTCACTATTGTGGTATTATGGCTTGTGATTTTGGCACTCTGAAGGGGAATATTTATAGACTACATGGGCAATTTACAGTTATTCCCTCTTTATGTGCAATACCAGCTAATCAATTGCATATTAAAATTAAGTTTATATGAATAGTCTGAATTAAAACATTTCTGTGTTGCAAAGATCATTATAATACAAACACACAAACAACATTTTTAGTAGCATCTTTAACAGAAAACCTGAAGGAAGCCTTTATTTCATAAAGAAATGCTATAAATGAAAGTCAAAAATTGAACCAGTGCTCCTAAAACTCTTCCCTTTGCTTTTTTGACTTGGCTTTAACATCTCTTAGGGGTTTGACGTATATGTAGATGAATTGTCTGACGTGGTCAAAGTAGTTTTGTTTTCTAGTATACACTACTAAAAGGCAACGTGGTGTGTTAGCTTAGTATAAAGAAAATTGCATTTCTAATCCCCTATATGACAATGTGGTTTTGGTCATAAGGACATGATGAGAAAATAGTGATGACCCAGTATCATATCACTTCTGCCAGAAAAAGCACCACAGTGAAGAAGTGTCACTGGTATAATTTTTATTTTCACAAAAATTACACACTTCTTAAATATACAATGTAGTGGACATTTTATCTGAATCAAAGTATTGTTTCTGAAGTTTTTTGTTGCTCAATGGCTAATTTTCATCTCCAGATTTTCTTTATGCGTGCCAAATTTGAGTGTAAAAAAGATCCCCAAATCCGAAATAATATATGGAGGGTGGGAAAACATAGAAGGATTATTGCAAGACTGCATCATATATTATATAAAGACAGAGTCTCAGCAATTTATTTGGCTCTGTCTGGGTGCTTGCTTAGGGACCTAGAGATCTAGTCTTTCATTCTATCAGCAGCTCTTGCTGTCAATTAATTAGAATATATATTCCTATTAATTCAAGGCTGTGCACTGCCTTCTTTATGTACACTGCAAGAATTTCCTTGAGACTGCATCTGTCCTCGGTTATAACATGCCACATCCCTGCACTGAATTTGACTATTTCTTCCCCAGTCTACATATTGTATGCTTGCTAGAGTGTACAGATGCTTTTTGGATTGAAACTCCATTAATGCTTTTAATAGTATTTTAAAATGTTGAGAATGTAGATTTTCACTTGCGCTCTTTACAAACATAGGTGAATAAAAGCCATTTAATAGATCAGGAATTTAGGTGACATCTGATCTGACTATAATACACAAATCAAGTGGTTAAATATCTTTCAGCTGCAGATTTTCCCCAATGATAGAGTTATCTCATAGAAATTAAGTCCACTCCTGAAATAATCGAGGCAGTTGGAAAACAGAAGTACTGAACCCATTATCTTCACCCTCAAACCTGCATTTCCTTATGAAATCTTTTACTTCAGCTAATGGCATTCAGTATACCCTTTTGCCTCAGTTAGAACTCCTGAAGTCATCTTTGACTTATGTCCCTTATTTTCCATGTCCAATTGATCATCAGACCTGTCAGCTCTCCCTCAGAAGCGTCTTCTGGCTAAAATCCCTTTTTATCATCCTCACGGCCACTGGTTTAGAGCCTCATCATTTTTGTTTGGAGTATTAATATAGCCTCCTATCTGATCTCCCTGGCATCTATCTTCCTCCCCTCGAGTCCATTCTTCACATAGACATCAGGATGATCTTTCTGAAAACAATTCTCATCAGGTTACTTCTCTCCTTAAAGACCTCAGCTGGAGTCTGGATGTTCATAGGATAAACTAAACTCCTAAGCTGGGCCTGCAAGGCTTTGGCAACTGGGCATCAGCTGCTCCAGTTACAGTTCTTGCTGTTTTTTGGGTTGACTCTCCTCTCTGGCTCCATCCCTACACACCTGCATCAAACTCTTATATTAATTAATTATATTAATGTCTGCCTTTGCATGTTTTCCTCCTGTCTTGTTTTCTCCTTCACCACTTGGCAAATCTTAGAATTTAAGACCATGCTAATATCACCTCCTCTCAAAGTCTTTCCTGACATTGGCAAAATTATTCCTACTCTGCTCTAGATACCATCTTTCTAAATTCCATACATATGTGTTAGTATAGTGTATTGGTGTTTTTCTTTCTGACTTACTTCACTCTATATAATAGGCTCCAGTTGGAGAACAGTGTGGAGATTCCTTAAAACACTGGAAATACAAGGATATTTTTTAAAATGTTGCAACAATGAATGAATGATCCATATTGATCTTTTCCCCACACTACAAGGCTTTGTAACCAAACCAAACGATACTTTTACTTAAGTGCTTCTACTATCACGTGACATTATGCTTTCCTGAGAAATTTGATCTTCTGCAGAAACACAACAAACACAAACAATAAAAAGATCTCATTGGGCATACCATTCAAAATCTCATCTAATAAGAGCACTCACAAAAATAATATTTGGTATCTGACCTACACTGGATCTCCCTGACAGTCTTCCTCAGTGTGGCTGGACATAGAGCAGATATCAATGACAAACGGTTATAATATGGTAGAGATGCTGTAACACTTTGGTTCATGAAGGAGGAGTTGCTGAGATAATGTTGATGGAAGTGAAATCTGAGCCAATGGGGTAGTTAAGGATAGCACTGGGGCAATGCAGCCTGCCTCAAGCCTTGTCTCCTTAGGCTGGCGAAGCATCACTTTAGGGAGGGAGTCTAGAGTGCAAACCCAGATTTAAAATGTTTTATATGCAGATACTGCAGCCTTAAAAGGGTTGCTACAACCAGTGCAACAGTCTTGCTGGGGAACTTTCTTTTTCCTGCAGAAAGCTATCATTCTCCTCTTGCTGTATTTTGGTTCTTCTTCTCTACCAAAACGTGCATATTGAAACAACAGGACCGCCACAGTTCAGTGATGTTTCCCCGCTTATCAATTATGTTCCCTTATTTATGAATTACATATGAGCTAAATCACATTACAGGCAGGGGCAGGTGTTCCAGCAAAGCAGACAGTCTTCATGTAGTTGCATTGCTTAATTATCTAATGCCTATATGATGGCTTATGGTGAACGATGTCGGATTCATGATCTCTGAAGAAGATTTAGCTTCGGGACCAGAGACCAGGCTTGATCACTCAAGAGCTTTTGTGTAGCAGAGTTTTATTAAAGTATAAAAAGGGGCAGAGAAAACTTCTGACAAAGACGTCAGAAGGGGGACAGAGTGTCCCCACTCACTAGTCTTATCAAGGCCTTATATATTTTTACCAGACCCACTCCTACAACATACATCTGAAATTAACAAGTTTAGGATTAACAATAGGTCTTACCAGACCCACTCCCACACCATACTTTTTAGTCAGAAAACCTTGTTAAGGGGAAACATGTCCTCAAGCAAGATACATTGTTTTATTGACTAAAACAAAGCAATGTAGAAAATGTCTTTTTCTCCTTGAGAGCCCCAGACCCCTTTCTCTTTCTTGGGGGCTCCAGACCCCTTTGTCCTCCTCAGGGACCTTGGACTTCTTATCAACCTACCTAGGAACTGATCCTCTCACTATAGCTTGTCTTTTTAGTGAAATGTTGGAGCTAATTCTCTGAACATGGGGACTGTATGTAATACAGAAAGAATGTGATGTTTTTTCAGCTTTTGACACAAATCTCGTTTGGGTAGCAGTTGCTGCTTTTCACCAGTCACTTCTTTGCTCTCAGATTCACTCTCTGCCCTGACCTTCTCTGCCTTGTGTTGTGGGGATGCACATTTCTCATTTACAAGTGACTTCTGGGTACTTTTGGCCAATGGCAGGCACAGGCGAAAGGCTGGCAGGCAGTAGGGGAGAAGCCAGATGTTTCGTGTTCTGGTTTCCGCTTCAGATTCTCTCTGATGGCGGCTACCTTCCTTCTGTGGTTCTCACTCCTGGGGGATCGCCCCGCACACTGTGGCCTCTCTTCCCACCTCTAGTGGGAAGGCAGCTCCCTCTAGACAGGCCTGGCTTCTGAGCTCTGGAGACAGTGACTCTTCACTTTGTCCCAAAGAGATGGTAGAGGCTTACCACTGCTGCTAATTTCTGGGTTGCTTCCTTGTTCCTTGATCTGCTCCTCAGCTCTTCCATCACCATGTTACCACTTTCTGGCATTCGATTGCATCTGCATAGAAGATCTAAAATGTGTTTCCCTGACTGGACTTGAATATGCTGTTACAAACAACATAGTGTAAAATCAGACCTACTCCAGGCTCCAACTGATCAATTTGTGGGATAGAAAAAAATCACCTTGTCTCTATTCATCCTTTACGAAAACAAGGGTAGTCAATAGCCTCAGTGTCATTGGGAGGGTTAAATGAGGCCTTATGAGTAATTCCTGCAGCATTAAGAAAGCACACACACACTCTTTCACAGCACCTTGATTACACATTTGTACTCACACTCCTATCACCTACAGAAGAGGCTGTAATACTATGCTGCTGATGGTACTTGTGGACACAGCCCTGGGGACTATGCCCAAGCTCATGGCATTTAAAAGCTCATTTTCCTACTTTTCTTTCCAATAGACAATTAACAGAGGGAGAGATTCAAATGTCCTGAAAATTCCAGAATTTCTGTTGCCTATGTTTCTGGACAATTTGTGAGAAATCCTGACATCAACTTCAACTAAACCTGAAAACAAGCAACTTTCAAATCCATGAAGACTGCCTCCCCTCTCAAAAAAGTACCCCCCCAATCTAAAAAGGAACTGGCTCAGTAGATATGTATGCATGCTCAGTTGTTTCAGTCGTGTCCGACTCTTTGTGACCTTATGGACTGGAGCCCCCAGGCTCTTCTGTCCATGGGATTCTCCAGGTAAGAACACTGGAGTGTCGGTTGCCATTCCCTCCTCCGAGGGATCTCCCATCCTGGGAAGCAAATGTGCATCTCCTGCAACTCCTTGCATTGCAGGTGGATTTTTACAAAACTTGGTGCTAGAATCTCCTGCAAAAGATGATTTTTGATGTTTCCAAGAGAATAGGAAGATGGGATGTTCATATCCCTACCTAACATCTGCTACTGTGACAAATCCAACTTTTATAGACAAAACGGGTACCAAAGCCATAATCACGCAGACTAAGAGAAGAAAAACACAGCTCTTTTGAGTCAGGATTAAGTTGTATTGGTTGATTGGTTTGGGAAAACAATATTATACTTGGCTTCTAAATACTGCAGAGACCTCTTGTAAATCCTCCAGTAATTTTTTGTAATCCTTCACAAGTAGTAAAATCATTGCTGTGAGGCAGACAGGAGAGGAATCCACAAATAAGACATCTGTTATTGTTATATCAATGATGATATATGCCCAACTGTGAAATAACAACATTTAACAAGAAATGGAACCTTATCCAAAATGAGATCTCACTCACTTCCATGACTTCATTTGCTACATTAATAAGAGTAAACTGAAGTTTATAATTGGGTGATCTTATCTATTAGCATTAGTAATATATCACAGGTATAGGGCTTTATATTTTAGATTAATGGAATTCAAACCATTAGAAAAGTCCTATGCTTACGTGTAGCATGCATGGACAGATGAAGTTGGTGATACCTTGAATAAACAGTAAAATATTTAGGGCTATTTGTCTTTTGTTCTGTATTTTTAAAGAAAATTTTCACCTCCTCAAAATTTTCAGTTTGTTTGTTACAGGTTTAAGATACTCTTGCAATAATATATTAAAACAACAATGAAAGACTATTGAAGATTATAATCCTTTCAAAAGACAATATTATGAGTCTTAATATTTAAAATGACTATTTAGAGAAAAAAAGTATTTTTGAATCTAAAACATTTTTCCCCCACATTCAGGTGAAAAACAATTTAAATTCTTAAACTCTAAAGGCTATGTTACCATATGTTTGGAGAATTCTTAAGAACCCTAAAGTAGAACTTTGGCAATGGAATAGGTATTATTTGCCAGCCTGAGCAAATTGAAAGGATCTTAGGCTCTTTAAAAACGCCTTCAAATGATATCCAAGAATCTCTTGGTTTTTACTTATCTTTCCATTGTTTTCACTGACCCCTGTGCTCTGTGTTCTGTTAAAACAAACCTTTGCTGAGCTCTCAGTCTGGAAGTTTGCAGCTCTGTCCTTTCTGCATTTGCCTCTTGGTCTTATGCTCTGTAACACGTGTAGAACTAAAGGCCCTGCACTGATCTCTGGATTTCAAATTCAAACTCAGTTTAATACTTTTCCAGCCTTGTTAACACTGGGGAAGCCAAAGTTAGAATGCTGTGTGGATCTGCTTAGAAAGGGGGTGTTAGAGCCAAGTAGGAAACGTCTAGGTTTCTTGACCTTTGCCACCACTGACTACAGCAGCCTTTTGGAAACTCCCTCTCTCTTGTATTTCCATGACATCCCCTTCTGGCTCTTAACTTCCTTGGTCTGACCTTTCTTTCTCAGGTTCCAGTATTAACTCTCATTCCTCTTCCCTAGTTTTGTATGTAGGGGCTTTTGGGGCTTTCTCCCTGGTCATCTTCCATATCGTTATCATTTCACCTACACGTACTTTTCTTCTGAGCTGTAGTAGGATATAATACAGCTGGGATGAGGTAGTTAGATAGCCTTACAACTCAATGGACATGAGCTTGAGTGACCCCTGGGAGATAGTGGAGGACAGGGAAGCCTGGTATGCTGCACTCCATGGGGTCATAAAGAGTCGGACACAACTTAGCGACTGAACATGAAGGGTGTAATTTATACACAGAAAGTATGTTGTGTGTGGTGAGAAGTCTTAAGATCTACCCGTAAGAAATTCTAAGTATACAATAAAATATTGTTAACTATAGTCCCCATGCTATACATTAAATCTCCAGAGCTTATTCATCTTGTGTAACTGAATCTTTGTACCTGTTAACCAGCATGTCCCCATTTCCCCCCCACCCCCCGCATACTCGAGAGCCCAGAGTGAATGACTGAACAGTGCCAAGGAGTGGGGTGGCAGGTACTGTGTGCTCTACTTAAGACCCTTGCCATATTTCTAAAGCAAACTGTATTACAGCATCATATCTTGAAGAAATAGTAGTATTCTCTCTCTATAAACTCAGGAAGAACATCCATTCTGGACTCTTACTAGGCTTGTTTTTCAAACTTCAAGTTGGAGAGGTGTGTTTCTTTTTTCCCTATGTATGTGTCTCTTAATATTGAACAATGATTAGCTTGATTTTTTTCCAAGAGAAGTTAGCCATTACTGAGAAGATTCAGGTACATACGATATAAAACTGTCCAACCACTTCTCAGTAGATAAATTATCAGCCTTTACCTCCGCCAGTCCTGTTAGGCCTATAGATATATGTAAGGGCTGAGGCCATTCATCTCTTAGCTCAGTCTCCCTCAATCCCTGGGCTCAACTCTTGAGAATGCGGAAGACATTAGGAGATTTTGCCTTACCAGGGAATGGGATCTAGAATTAGTCTTGCTTCTATAAACTCTCTAAGACATGCTGTTCTAAGATTAGTTCTGGTACTCATGTATCCCCTAAGATACAGGCTTCCCTTCATCTTTCTGTGGATTTGCAGGGAGTACAAATAAACCTTTTCTTGGGTTTTCAGTTGTGTCCCAAGACCCTGAAGATGTTCGTTTTCTGCTCTGCATTCAGAAACACAGACTGAGACACCTTGCCTACCTTTTGCCAGCCCCCCTTTCCAGCAGTTAGACCTTGTCTGGCTCCTCAAGCTCCCAGATGGCATCCTGATCCTCAAATGGACTGAGACTCAAAAATGTGGCTTTGCCACACACTTTGCAGATCACAAAGGTCTGGGCACTCCAGTGCTATCCCCTTTGGTCAGATGGTCTCCTGGGAACACAAATGCTGATTTGTGCTGTTGGGTCTTTCTCTCAGCTGCCAGAGATACTGCTGGGTCAGCTTCCCAGCTTCAGTATCAACCTGCTTCCTCCCTTTCGCTCACCAACCTCTGAAGTCCTGATTTGCTTCATAGACCAGGCTACACAGATTTGACAATTTTCACTGGTTTCAACAGGTTGAATTAGACTTAATCAGACAAAATCATGAATTATTAAAAGGATGTCTATTGGAGAAGGACGTGACGACCCACTCCAGTATTCTTGCCTGGAGAGTCCCATGGACAGAGGAGCCTGGCAGGCTACAGTCCATGGGGTCGCAAAGAGTTGGACACGACTGAAGTGACTTGGCACAGCACACACGTGGGTTATATTATTATTCCCTCCAAAATAGTGTTTATTGAGCATCGAAAAGATACTGTCTCATTCAGTGCCAGGAGATGGAGAATTCTAAGACTGTACTTCTGTCCATAAAATGCTTACATTCTAATTGGACAGACATTGATATTTTCATGTGCACACATGCACACACACACACTCACACATATTCACACACACTCACACACTATAGTGATACAAATGCTATCAGAATAAAACCAACAAGCAGTATCAGAGGAGTTCAGATGAAAGAGAGATGACTCTGGTGTTGAGTGAACCAGGGAAGACATTACGCAGGAGATGGGACTCAGTGTACTGAGGAAAGAAGCAGAGATAGATATGGAGGGAGAAAGGGAAAGGGCAGCAAAGGTTGGAGAGACATCCAACGTGCTCCACTACTGGCACTAATTGAACCCCAAAGGTGATGCCTACAATTTAGTCTATGATCCTATAAAGGCAAAGACTGGCCCTTTCCCACCTCTATTCATACCTCCAGGCCTCTGTGGGGGGCTTCTCTTCTCCCAGCAAGGCTATCCTTGTATACTGCAATTGCATTTTTATGTACTCTGTAGAAATGTGGGAGGAATGGGTAAAGGAGTTTGTCTTGGGTATGGTATCTGTTCTTTTTCCTCTAAGGAAGGTTAATCTTGATTCAGCTGGGTTTGCCTAGTACTATGAGAATTATGAAACTGGGTTTTGGAAATAGCGAAGAGCAGGGACTCTGGACCTATGGTATGAGCACACTTATGAGCATGCTTACAGAACTAGATAACGTGTGAAGAGGTAAAGATTTCTATACCCTCTCATCTCAGTTCTACCCCCATTTCCTACTTGCCTTCTGCTCATTACCCCTCCCTCAGCTACTCACAAGACTCTGTGATAATATCTCACACATGACTGTCCTTTCCAAAAGAGTTCTCTAACTCAAATGTACCCTTTTCATCTACCCTATCCACAACTTCTATCATTTCAAAATCACTCCTAATATTTGCCATTTGTTGTATGTATAATATGTACCTAGCACATGCATTGTTTCATTTAATAATTACCCTCTCATAGGGATAGTGAAAGTGAAAGTCGCTCAGTTGTGTCCAACTCTCTGTGACCCTATGAACTATATAGTCCATGGAATTCTCTAGGCCAGAATACTGGAGTGGGTAGCCTTTCCCTTCTTCAGGGTATCTTCCCAACCCAGGGACTGAACCCAGATCTCCCGCTTTTGCTGGTGGATTCTTTACCAACTGAGCTACCAGGGAAACGCTCTTATGGAAGCATCAGTGATTAAAATATGAATGCACAGTAATCAGTAGTCCAACTTCTCTCGCCATTAGTTTAGTCAACTTTATAACAAAGATAAGTAGTGGCCTTATATGTCAGTTTTAAGACTGATGAGGAAAATGAGGCTCAGAAACTTACACTTGGCAACATACAGTGAAAATGTGCTAAACCAGGGTTCAAACACATGGGGTCTGATAAAAGTTTGTGCTATCTCATGCCACTGTGCTGCAGCATGAGAATTTCAAACTCCAGCTGAGAGGTGAGAGCTATGAGATTTTCTTAGTACCTAGGTTTGCCAGATAAAACACAGGATGCCCATTAATTGGAATTGAAAATGAACACTACATCATTTTTCAGTATAAATACTGAAAATGTATATACATACCAAATATTACATGGGACATGCTTACACTTTATAATTCGTTGTTTATCTGAAATTAAAATTATACTGAAATTTAAGTGACTATTCTGTATTTTTTCCCCTAAATCTGGGAATCCTGCTAGTACTCCATAAATTACATCATATAGACAACTGCTGAAGGGTAAGGAATGTGTTCCTTGAGGCTAAAAGGAAATAAACTTTTATTATTAAGCCCTCTATGGGGTCGCACAGAGTCGGACACGACTGAAGTGACTTAGCAGCAGCAGCAGCAGCCTGTCAGAACTGGAAAGGAGCTTAAAGGTCAATGGTCCTCATTTTACCAATGAGTGAACTAGAGATCATGGTAGGGAAATGACTTGAACAAAATCATAGTGCTTACAAAGAGGCAAGATTTGAAGTCAGGGTTCCCTTGGCCTTGTTAAATGCTGAACCCACCACCCTTAGAGCTGTTGAAAGTTTAGAATTAACCCCAAGTTTTCTAGTGAAAGAAACATGGCTGTCTTATGCATTTTAGGGGCTTAATAAATATTTTGGTCAAAAATAATGATTTGATGCTGATCTGGTTCTTGGGATAATGCTTTATGTGGAATAGGTACACTCAAAGCTTGTTGGTAATGATATGTATCACACACATATACACTAGTATAACCATAAATATACACACATATATTTATTCTTAGGACCTGAGAGACTATGTTGATATCTCCCAAGTGGATTATTAGATGCCTTGGTAAATATGACAGTAACTCAAACAACCAATTTTTGATATTCTTGAAGTCTGCGGTAGTTAACAGAGAAACTAGGGCAGCATAACATCCAAATTAGGGGAAAGCGTGAACCTCAGAGGTACGCTATTAAAAACAGTTGCCACTAGCTTCATGAGACTACTGGGCAGGTGAAAGGTGGCTAGTCTTAACTGAGATGTGCTGTCAGTATATATTACACACTAGACTTCAAAGATTTAATATAAAAAAGAGTATAAAATAGTATAAAATATCACAATAATTTTTGTTTTAGTTACATTTTAAAACATTTAATACATTGAGCTAAATAAAAGATATTAAAATAAATTTCACCCCCTTTTCCATTTTTTGACTAAAGACACTAGAGTATTTAAAATTATATATCTGATTATATTTCTATTGGATAACACTGTTCCAGAGGAGTCACATTTATTTAAATAGGAAAAGGAAAAATAGAGGTTAGGACCCAGATACATATTGCCATCTTTTTATTATGGTGTTTAACTCTCTTATTAGCTTCATTGAAAATTTATGAAATTGCTTTGGAAAATGCAAATCATTATAGAAATATAAAATATCTTCATAATTGTTAAGAAAGAAAAGAATTGGTTATTGCAGTTATTGCAGAATTGGTTACTGGTTATTTCAGAATTCTACAAACATTTGCTGATCTCAAGCTGCTTTCCTCTTTGGGGCAAGTCATTTAAGCTTAGGGCTTCCTTGGTGTCTGTAAAGAATCTGCCTGCAACGTGGGAGACACAGGCTTGATCCCTGGGTCTGGAAGATGCCATGGAGGAGGAAATGGTGACCCACTTCTGTATTCTTACTGGGAAAATCCCATGGAGAGAAGAGCCTGGGAGGCTACAGTCCACATGGTTGCAAAGAGTTGGAGCTGACTGAGCATACACACACACATTTATGCTTAGTTTACTTAAATGCCTCAGTTTCCTCATCTACAACAGAGATCTCTGAAGGAGAGGCCTGTTCCCAACACCCACAGAGCACAAGACTTCCAGAACAATGAATAATGTGGGCCCACTCTTGCTGACAGATGGCAATCATTCACTTCTTAGTGTATGTTTTCTAAAATGCTTTTGAGTTCATGCCTCCTTTGCACTAATGCCATGGTTGTATGCTTTACGTTGCTAGCTAGCCTCCTGCCCCTTACTCTGTCTTCCCAGAAAAGAGAAAGCCTTGCTGCAAACTTCACAGTTGTAAAAATATTTTATTAGTCCATGCCTTCGTAGTCTTTTCTTGTATTTCTCATTAAACTTGGGTAATT
This sequence comes from Capricornis sumatraensis, assembly GCF_032405125.1. NCBI lineage: Eukaryota > Metazoa > Chordata > Mammalia > Artiodactyla > Bovidae > Capricornis > Capricornis sumatraensis. The sequence goes on from NC_091070.1 coordinate 70,453,968, forward strand.
CATAGATACAGATAACAAAAGTTATCAGATATATAGGGGGCGGTCTAATCTGATTTCACTTCATTAGAAAGTACCCTCAGAAAGTCTCCTATGTTGAGAGCATTCTGAAGTCCTCTCTTGTTCTGGCAATTGTAAATTTTAAGATCTTGCTTTTGGCATGGAGGCTATTTTGCAGTTTTGGTTAGTGGCAAAAACCAAACTGACCTCTCCTTGTGTTGTCAACTAAATGATTAAAAGACGAAAAGGCGAATATCTTGCAGATTTTTTTTTTTTTTTGGCCATTTCAACCTCATCTTTGTTAGTGCATCTGCACTCCACCTGACCTTTCCTGGTTCTGTTTTTAATTCTCCTCGTATACCAGCTTTTAGTAGAGACTGTGTGCTTTAAGTAACAAAGGTCAAATTTCTGAGCCCTTGTATGCTCACCCAATGATTTCTAGCCATCTTTAATCCTTTCCTACACCAACTGCTGCAGTAATGAGGGGCAAGGGGCGGCTGAGGATTGAGGTCATGAGCTTTCAGTTTGTAGTCATATATTTCTCTGGTGCTTACACGGAGCAGCTCCTCTTAGTTTCTCAGAGGTGAGTTAAAAAAGAAGAAAAGGAAAGGAACCACTGAATCCTACTACAATGTACTAATATGACTTGTGTGGGTCTTTTTCTACCTATTGAGCCTCCTTATCAGGGAAGGGGAAGCTCTTGAAGTCATATGAAAGTAGGCATCTGAGTGTATACACTGAACGCTACCTCTCGGCCATCCAGAAGAAGCTGTGGTCTCTTGCTAGAAATGTCAAATGCAGGGGAGTTTTCTCCTCACTAAAGAATCACTGAGCCTCCTGTTTCCTTAAGGCATATCTTCTGCCTATCACCTCTCAAGACATTCATGTCGTTCACTAAAAATACCCTATCTTGAAATCTTTGCAGGTATATATAAAGACAGAATTCTAAAGATCAAGTCATCACTCAGTCGTGTCCAACTTTTTGTGACAACATGGACTACAGCATTCCAGGCTTCCTTGTCCATCACCAGCTCCCAGAGATTGCTCAAACTCATATCCATGGAGTCGGTGATGCCATCCAACCATCTCATCCTCTGTTGTCCCTTCTGCCTTCAATCTTCTCAGGATGTTCACATTGTTCACTAAAAATACCCTATCTTTAAATATCTGCAAGTGTGTATAAAGGCAGAATGCTGAAGATATTGAATTATTAATCCAGGACTCACTAAACATATTTGCAGTTATTCTACAGCTTTTATTATAAAATGGAACACATTTAAACTGTAAGCTGTGTGCGAGTTAAGTTGCTTCAGTCATGTCAGACTCTCTGCGACTCTATGGACTATAGTTTGCCAGACTCCTCTGTCCATGGGGATTATCCAGGCAAGAATACTGGAGTGGGTTGTCATGCCCTCCTCCAGGGAATCTTCCCGACCCAGGGATCAAACTCAAGTCTCTTATTGTCTCCTGCATTGGCAGGCCGGTTCTTTACCTGGGAAACCCTTAAACTGTAAGCGTCAGTCCTAAAAACCTTAATGAAAACTAGATGTTGAAATACAGATGCTATATAATGCTGTTGTTATAGTTTTAGATTATGGTAATGAAGACTGCTGTTTTTGATGAAATACCAAGGAGGGACAGTGACATTATTCATGAGATACTATAATAAACATTTTCAATCCTAGGGTAGACAAATGGGAGAAAGAGAGAAAGAGAAAAAAATCACTTATTTGTTCCTATGCTTGTTTTTTTTTTCCCCTTGTTGAATTACTTATTCATATGCATTCAACAAGTATTTATTGAGCACTTACTACAGGCATGTACTCTATTGCTCATTGAAGATGCTCTGCCTAGTGACAACTACATATTAATATAAGGAGTTGAGCAGTTAGTCAAATGATTCAAGCACTATTTTCATCAGGTTAATTTTTTTTTAATTCCTTCTTGGTGTATGATAAGCAGTCTACTTGGTTTCATGGCAGATTGGTACCAATCTTTAAGGAGTTTATGTTTTATTAGGGGGTGATGAGACATATATGGAAATCTGTTTTATAAGAACACATGTGGCGAATGTCACAGAGGCACAAATAAGCTGAAATGGAGGTACAGCGATGGCAAAAATATAGAAAAGGCACCTCAAAGGATACCAGAGGAAAATCACCCGAGAAAATTACATTTAAGACAGACCTTCAGAGATCCTAATACATGGAGAGTAGCAGAGAGTGGCAAAGAGATTCTAAGAGGAGAGGCTATTAAAAAGATATTGCCAAGTCTGTTTGGGGTACATGGTATATGACATCAGGGAGCAAGACACAAAATTCTGTAGCTGAAGAGCTTTGAACATAAGGTCCAAAGATTTCAACCACACTTTGTAGCATTGTCAGAGAGAATGTGACAAAACAGTGGGTCTCTACCTTCCAGTGTTGAAGAATTTTGCAGTCGCTGGGGATTACATGGTGTTTGAGACGAGGTGAGGGGAAAAATAGGCTTGCATCAGAACATACATATCCAAGGCTTTGCAGTCTTGCTTTGCTTCTCAGTTTGCTCATTTCTTTTTCTTTTTTGATGTCAAGCCCTTTTCCATACTATTATGATTTTGAGTTTTATCAGTTCAGTTCAGTTCAGTCACTCAGTCGTGTCCGACTCTTTGTGACCCCATGAATCGCAGCACGCCAGGCCTCCCTGACCGTCACCAACTAGCGGAGTTCACTCAGACTTGCATCCATCGAGTCAGTGATGCCATCCAGCCATCTCATCCTCTATCGTCCCCTTCTTCTCCTGCCCCCAATCCCTCCCAGCATCAAAGTCTTTTCCAGTGAGTCAACTCTTTGTGCTAAAATCCTGTTAAAGTGTTAGTGATAATGACCAAATGATAGCAAAGCATCATTTTTAAATAAACTTACCTAAAGCAAACAGTTGTGCTTGCTTTGCACCAGAGCCTGCACTGGTACATTTCAGACAGAGAATCTTCAAGCATGTGGGACATAACTCTAACCTAAGAGGATTCTGTACAGTAGGTGATACTGAAGTCAGCTAGCGTTCTTATTGAGGGGTTCTGTGAGGACACCAAGTGCTTCCTGCAGCTCTGTAATGAGAACAAGACTTCTCCAAATTTCTGGCACTGATACTTAACAGGAGGAAATGAAACTAGCAAGGTAGGAGTAGAGGATGAGTGTGATGAGAAAAAAACTTCTAGATTGTAAAATCCCATGTTTTTTAAAAAAGAGCATCCTGGGAAAACTTCCAGATCATGTTCTGAAGAGCTATCAAATGAAGATATTTGGGAAATGTGTGTGTGTGTGTGTGTGTGTGTGTGTGTGTGTTGGGGATGGAGATGTTTAATAACACATCATTGTTCTAAATATTTATCTTGCACCTATATTACTTTCAAAAAGTTTTTTATACGACATGAACACCTTTTTATAAAAATTCGGTTCATGCCAGGTAACAAGTGGGAGTCCTCCTTCCTGCCCTGAGATTCTCATCCTAAAACCTTTTCTACTCTTCTTAGAGGTCTTCATCACTGTCAGTTCTTAGATTCTTCCAGATCTTTTTCCATACACACACACACACACACACACACACACCTAAATAGTATTTTAACATACACTCCTACAGCACATATTACCTACAACTTGCTTTTTGAGAACATTCCATATAACACATATGAATTTACCTTTTTTTCTCTTTAATTGATTCATCATTTCAGTTCAGTTCAGTTGCTCGGTCATGTCTGACTCTCAGCGACCCCATGAACCGCAGCACATCAGGTCGCCCTGTCCATCACCAACTCCCAGAGTCTACCCAAACTCATGTCCATTGAATTAGTGATGCCATCCAACCATCTCATCCTCTGTCGTCCCCTTTTCCTCCTGCCCTCAATCTTTCCCAGCATCAGGGTCTTTTCCGATGAGTCAGCTCTTTGCATCAGGTGGCCAAAGTATTGGAGTTTCAGCTTCAACATCAGTCTTTCCAAAGAACACCCAGGACTGATCTCCTCTAGGATAGACTGGTTGGATCTCCTTGCAGTCCAAGGGACTCTCAAGAGTCTTCTCCAACACCACAGTTCAAAAGCATCAATTCTTCAGGGCTCAGCTTTTTTTATAGTCCAACTCTCACATCCATACATGACTACTGGAAAAACCATAGCCTTGACTAGATGTACCTTTGTTGGCAAAGTAATATCTCTGCTTTTTAATATGCTGTCTAGGTTGGTCATAACTTTCCTTCCAAGGAGTAAGCATCTTTTAATTTCATGGCTGCAGTCACCATCTGCAGTGATTTCGGAGCCCCCCAAAATAAAATCAGCCACTGTTTCCACTGTTTCCCCATCTATTTGCCATGAAGTGATGAGACCGGCTGCCATGATCTTAGTTTTCTGAATGTTGAGCTTTAAGCCAACTTTTTCACTCTCCTCTTTCACTTTCACCAAGAGGCTCTTTAGTTCTTCATCACTTTCTGCCATAAGGGTGGTGTTCTCTGCATATTGCTTCATAAGACTATGGATTCCTTTGGTTCATTAACCGCTTCTTTATTGAGCGTTTAGGATGTTTCCATTTCTTTCACTGTTAAAGACAATGCTATAATAACCATCTTCCTGATTCCTTTTCTGTGCAAGTGTGAGAGTATTTCTCACACCTAGACTCATATACTTAGAAGTGGAGTTGGTGAGTCAAAGAGCAGCTAGAGAGTAAAGACAATAATACACTAAGTATCAATGCATTTATGAAATATTTAAAAAATATTCTCTGGCAAAGTCTGAATCCAGTTGAAATCCTGAATCCAAGTGCCTATAAAAATCATTCCCAAGCTCTTGATTTGTTTCCGATAATGTACAAAATCCACTCTAGAAAAAAATGCTGTTTGTGATGAGACATGCCTATCACATGTATTTAGATTTACATGCTGCCACTCCTTTTGCCAGTGCTGTGCACTAAAGCAGGCTTTGCAAGGCTCAGTATGCCTTCAGCAGATCAAATCACCATGGACTTAATAAAGTAAAGCATGGATTTCAAAGGCCTATTAGGCAATTAGTTGGGTAGACTTTTGTCTTTGGGTAACCAGATTATCCCAGCAAATTTGGAAAACTCAACAGTGGCCACAGGACTGGAAAAGGTCAGTTTTCCAAAGAAAGGCAATGCCAAAGAAGGCTCAAACTACCTCACAATTGCATTCGTCTCGCACACTAGCAAAGTAATGCTCAAAATTCTCCAAGCCAGGCTTCAGTAGTAAGTGAACCATGAACTTCCAGATGTTCAAGCTGGATTTAGAAAAGGCAGAGGAACCAGAGATCAAATTGCCAGCATCCGTTGGATCCATTGAAAAAGTGAGAAATTTCCAGAAAAACATCTACTTCTGCTTTATTGATGATGCCAAAGCCTTTGACTGTGTGGATCACAACAAACTGTGGAAAATTCTTAAAGAGATGGCATACCAGACCACCTGACCTGCCTCCTCCTGAGAAATCTGTATGCAGGTCAGGAAGCAACAGTTAGAACTGGACACGGAACAACAGACTGGTTCCAAATTGGGAAAGGAGTATGTCAAGGTTGTATATTGTCACCCTGCCTAGTTAACTTATATGCAGAGTACATTATGCGAAATGTCAGGCTGGATGAACTCAAGCTGGAATCAAGATTGCCGGGAGAAATATCAATAACCTCAGATATGCAGATGACACCACACTTAAGGCAGAAAACGAAGTAGAACTAAAGAGCCTCTTGATGAAAATGAAAGAGGAGAGTGAAAAAGTTGGCTTAAAACTCAACATTCAGAAAACTAAGACCATGGCATCCAGTCTCATCACTTTCTGGCAAATAGATGGGGAAACAATGGAAACAGTGAGAGACTATTTTTGGGGAGCCCCGAAATCACTGCAGATGGTGACTGCAGCCATGAAATTAAAAGATGCTTGCTCCTTGGAAGAAAAGCTATGACCAACTTGGACAGCATATTGAAAAGCAGAGACATTACTTTGCCAACAAAGATCCATCTAGTCAAAGCTTTGGTTTTCCCAGTAGTCACATATGCATGTGAGAGTTGGACTATAAAGAAAGCTGAGCCCTGAAGAATTAATGCTTTTGAACTGTGGTGTTGGAGAAGACTTTTGAGAGTACTTTGGACTGCAAGGAGATCCAACCGGTCCATCCTAAAGGAAATCAGTCCTGAATAATCACTGAAAGGACTGATGCTGAGGCTGAAACTCCAATACTTTGGCCACCTTCAGATGCGAAGAACTGACTCATTTGAAAAGACCTTGATGCTGGGAAAGACTGAAGGCAGGAGGAAAAGGAGATGACAGAGGATGAGATGGTGGGATAGCATCACTGACTCTATGGACATCAGTTTGAGTAAGCTCTGGGAGTTGGTGATGGACAAGGAGGCCTGGCATGCTGTAGTCTATGGGGTTGCAAAGAGTTGGAGATTATGAGTAACTGAACTGAACTGAACTGAACTGGATCATATTATTCAGAGATCCAGTAGAGTGACAGAAAAGCTTAAAATGAAAGTCCTTATTTTGAATTTCCAATATTAGTTTTTCATAGTCATAGTTGTTAACAATGATGTTTTATATGTTCTCTTTCTCAAATGATCCAAACACACTGCATTAAATAGGTATGCAAATAATAGGAAAACCATATATTTACAAATTCTTTTTTTTTTAGCTCTCACAGAATAAATTATTCAGAGTGCTTGGCATTCCTTAAAGTGCAAATTTTCATATAATAGGTTGTATGATCTTTAAATAAGCTACCTTGAGTGTTTGAGGGAAATAATCCAAAAGCCCTGACTGAGTCTGGGGATTCAGCCTGGTGGAAGCGTTCTTCCAAACTCAGCTTGAGTGAAGTGTCTCCCTGTTCTCTTGCTCAGCAGCCTTTATGATGTGGACATGGGAAAGAGTGAGTTGGGCATCTGGGCCTTGCAGGTGGAAACAATTAAGATTCAAAATGGATTTTGAAAACTGATTTGCTTTTCTCTTTATTTGCCACATGAAAAGTAGTTCTAGGTTCCTAAAATCTCTCAACCACTCATTAAGTAAATGTATTCTTAGAACATTTGGTGTTTTATTGCTTATGATTTTCAAATCTACCTTATTTAATGTATGGAATATGCATATATATGTCTATAACCACACATATATGGTCAAATCTGTGTTTCCCATCAAACATCTACTGTATGTTTCACGAGGGAGACAAGACCCATGTGTTTTGCAGAAGCTTTTAAAGCTGTTTCATTTATTTTATTAGCCTTTAATGAATGTAATTAGAACCCAAGTAATTAAATGCAATTGTGCTCAGTATGTTCCTGTTGTAAATTGCCCTAAACAATGTGCATCGTGTGAACAAATTTGTGGGATTAATCGAGGATAGATAATGTTTTTGGATAGTATTTCACACTAAACGGCCGCAGAGAGAAACAAAGAAGCTGGCGCAGTGTCATTAATCTTAGTCAACTGGCAGCTCTGTTGTAATTTGCATGACTTAGGCAGTGACACAGGATGAGGCTTGCTTGGGATGGGTGTTAGATCACTATGATACGTATGCATTTATTCCCCTTTAGTCTCCTGATTTATACGCAGAAAGAAGTTTGAATGTGGAAATGGATAAAAACAACAATGTTAATGGAAAGAGTTGTAGATACCCTGAATATTACTGGCAATATACATGTTCCTTTGTTTTCATATTGAGTATTTCTGTTTTACAGTTGTTAAAAAGACATCTATGAATCCCTGTCAAGATTGAAAAAAAGGAGATGTATTGTGACTGGATAGTGAGATATCAGTGGAAGAAGTTTGGCTATTTTTTTTTTTTTTTTTTACTTTTCCTGTATCTAATGTATCTTGATTCATTGCTTCAGGAACCCACCCCTTTGGAAGAGGCTCTTTGGAATTGCGTTACAGAAAACCTTCAAACTCCACTTATGAAAATATCATTTGAAAATCAGTGCTTGGAAACATGGATAGCAAATGTAAATGCTTTCTTTTTTCATCGTAAGATACAGAATACAATTCTGAATTATAGAAACAATTAGATAAGACATTCTAAAGAAAGCATACAAATTGAGCTTCAAATGTCATAACAGATGACAAATAAAAGGTAAGTGAATTTGGGGAGTTTTGAGCTGAAATGACCATGCCCTCGTGACCTGAAAGACATGCTAATCTCAACTTGCACAAGTGTATCTGACATTTATGAGCACTTGGCTCAGGCCATTGTATCCTTTTTCTTCTGATTGAGGTGAGTTGCTATCCAACTTACCTATAAAGCAGCCAAAATTTTTTGAGGGCAGCATATAAAACTATTTTGTCTTTGCAAATGCAGTGATCACACACAAGCTATATTTAGATATTTGAGGGGAAACCTTATGTGCAAATAAAGAGATGCATCAGCTCAAAGTAAGAAAAGAATACTCATTGACCAAAGAACTGCATTTAACAATACATCTTAAGTTAAACTTTATACAGATTTCTTTCCTTCCATACACATCTGTTTTATTTTGATAGCAATTTCTTCCATTTTTTTCATAAATTATGTATCTCATCCTTCTGAAGTTCAATTAAAACCAGAAAATTCAGTGAATTTTACCCTCACCAAAAAAGACTTCTCTTCCTTTGGTGAATATATAGATTTGAACAAAACTTCCTGAATCATGGAAATTTGATCTTGCTCTCAAATCTTTCTAGGCATTGTGGAATGTGTGTCTGAGTGTATGAAAATATCCCACTTTATGTTCTTATTTCAGAAACATTTAAAACAACAAAAATAATTAACAATTCATGAGCATAGCTGACTCCTATTAATATGCCATTGACCTGTACACCCTGTTCAACATTTAAAGACCTAGGACAGCAGCGTCTATTATGAGGTCAGCCCTATTGATATAGCATTAAAATGAGTCATATTTAATGCAGTGTCTAGAAATGATCAGTTAATGCAAAAAGTAGCATGGCAGTACAGCTATAGTGAAAATGATACCAGACATTATGAAGTTAAAATATTATCCAAACCACTGAGAGTGAGAAGAAACACAAAGCAACTTAATGTTGAAGCTGTGCTTATTGCTCTAGATTGGTTAGACATTGGGATAATGGGGAAGAATGAGTTTTGTATGTAGTCAACTCTACTTTCTACTGATGTTATAGTCATTTGAGAACCGTTTGGTTCAGGAGATCAAAAGGCTGTCTTTCCAACTCTGGGAGAAGAATTATTCTAAAAAGGATGTAAACTAGTTCTCCTTAGCTGGGCCTCATAACTGATTATCACATGATTCAGTGGACCTGTTGCCTGAGTGATTACCACCATTTCTAGGTACCTTCTTGTCCACATCAAAAATACACGTGTGGCAGAAGAAATTTGCCCAGAGTGCTCAGTAGAATGTCTACTCAGTTATGCCAAGTAAATGAAAGTAATTTACTGAATGTCTTTGCCTGGTATTAGTTTGGTATGTAGTCCAAGCATGATTGGAAACACCTATATGTCAGGAATGCCATTAATTGCTATGTCAAGCTGTCAATAGAATCATGAGTGATACTGCAAGTTTGCAGAATCTGACTTCCCTTGGACTATTCAGTATTTTTCTGCATGTATTGCAATATTTAACTTATAATTTTTACAGCATTGTATCTATTATTGACTTAGATGTTACTCATGGATTATATCTTTACAACATCTGAGATGCTTCTGAAATTAAACCCCTAAAGGCTTACACATAGAATATAGACACTTGGAAGGAAAAAGTTATTTTAAAAATCTGAGTTGTATCTATGTTAAGATTCTTATTATGGAGACTTAAAAATATAGACACTATTAAATCTATTGACATATAAGCACTATAAAGCTTCTGTTAAGATACTGACTAAAAGAGATAAGCCTCTAAGAGTTCATGAATTATAAATAAGTGGTTTTGTAAGAGAAATCACCTTTTTAGAAGAAATCTAGAAAATAATTCCTCTGAAATCTACCTTTTATTACTGGTGTTTTCTGTACAAGTAAGTGTTGGGTACACATGTTAACCTCATTAACTATTCAGTTCAGTTCAGTCGCTCAGTCATGTCCGACTCCTTGCGACCCCATGAATCACAGCACACCAGGCCTCCCTGTCCATCACTAACTCCCGGAGTTCATTCAAACTCATGTCCATCGAGTCAGTGATGCCATCCAGCCATCTCATTCTCTGTCGTCCCCTTCTCCTCCTGCCCCCAATCCCTCCCAGCATCAGGGTCTTTTCCAATGAGTCAACTCTTCGCATGAGGTGGCCAAAGTATTGGAGTTTCAGCTTCAGCATCAGTCCTTCCAATGAACACCCAGGATTGATCTTTAGGATGGACTGGTTGGATCTCCTTGCAGTAGTAACTGCAAAATATAAAACTTTAAGAAATTATTTGCAATAGTGTTCTTTTAATGACATGAGATTTCTAAAGTGCAATAAAGCTATATTCCATAATCTGTGGGGTGTATATGTGTGTGTGTGTGTGTGTGTGTGTTACAGTACAGAAAACTGTATAAAGTTAGTTCTCAATTTATACATGAGCTCTGTGCCAAGTCTGTTCTTGGCATAGCCAGAGCATGAGGGATAATAAAGACTGGCACACAGGACATGCTCACAAATAACAACTCTCTTTTATTGAGCAGTTATTGTGCACAAATCATTTTAGGTATGCTCATTCATGTATGCCTCAAAGAAACCTGAGGAAGTAGGTATAAGAAGTTCCATTTTACAGATGACCAAATGGGCTGTCATAGTCAGGGCCTGCACATGCTGCTGGAGCTAGGAAGCAGCAGAGCTTGTAACTGCTATGGGATGTGGATTGTTGAATGAATAGTGACACTTATGAGGCCAAGGCTGTTGCCCAGAGAGGCAGACTGAGGCTGGCAGATATTGTAGGGCCCCCTGGGTGAGTGATTAAGTCCAGTGGAATAACCTAGGCCAGTGTGAATAACCTAGCCATAGGCCCAAGTGGGCAATATGAAATAGGAGACAGGTCATTGGAGTGAAATCCAGGCATCTCCACAGCAAAATAATTAACCTGTCGTGGGTCTCATGTCCTCCTTCATAAAACGGAGCTTATAAGACTTCCCTGGTGGTCAAGTGGTTAAGAATCCATTTGCCAATGAAGGAGACATGGGTTTGATCCCTGGTCTGGGAAGATGCCGCATGCCACGGAGCAACTAAGCCTGCGCACCACAGTGACTGAGCTCACCCTCTAGAGCCTGCAAGCTGCAACGACCGAAGCCCATGCACCCCAGAGCCCAAGGCTGCAACAAGAAAAGCCGCCACAGTGAGAAGCCTGCGCACAGCAAGTAAGACCCAGTATAGCCAAAAATAAATAAATTCAATTAAATCTTTAAAATGGTGCTTATAGAACTACATCACTCTTAAGGATATTGTGGAAGTTAAATGAATTTTAGGATAGTACCTTGCACTTTGGAGAATAAGGATTAATATTTAGTAAATCATCTTTAAGCTGCCTTCAAAGTCTATAATTTTTGAATGTAACATTCTGAAGAATTTACAGAGAAGTTTGAGTTTGAATGGGGAGTACCAGGCAGGCGTCATCAAAGCTGCATCCTAGGATGGTTCTGCTTCAGGTGGAACAAAGAAAAGTTGGGTGGCAATGGGGGTGGTGGTGGGCATGATGGCTGCCCAGTGCTACTGACCAGAATTAGGGTCCCATCGAGTTGGATTCCTGGCAGAAGATTTGCACAGAGAAGTAGGAGCAAAGATCGGATCAAACAAACAAGACGGGGTCATGGAATTCTCTAGACCAGAATACTGGAGTGGGTAGCCTTTCCCTTCTCTAGGGGATCTTCAAACCCAGGTCTCCTGCATTGTAGACAGATTCTTCACCAGCTGAGCCATGAGGGAAGCCCTCTCTGGTTAGGTCCATCCTTAAACCACAAATCTTTTAGTTGTTCAAACGCCCAGGTCTGTCAAAGTTTCTGATCCAAGAGGAAGAGAACTGCATTTTCATTAACTTAGAAACACTTAAGACCTGTCTGAAATCAAGGCCACATTTTCTCCATGGCCTTAAGCTTAGATGGCATTTGAATGTCCATCCTAAGACTCTGTGAGAAACGACTACTGTATTTTCTTTACTCCAGCATCTTCCCAAACCATGAACAGGGGGTCCTTGCATCACAAACAAACAAATATTGCTTTCTCTCTTCATTGTTTTATATTCTTTGGAGCACATGGGCTGACCTGGGCTCAGAGATATTAATACTAAATGGAAAAAGGATCAGAAGCTTATGAGAGAATTTGCCCCAAGTAAAGGCAAATTTAGAACACATTTATTTTTCAGGGAGGAAAGGATTTAAATGGTGGTTTCCGTCCCAGCTGATCCAGATAAAACCTTTTTCACCTATAATCCAGTTTAATGATCCTTTCTTATAATGTTTCTGTCCTGAGTTCTAGAAAATAGTGCTGGTTGTGGGGAGGCATTTTTTTCTTGCCTCAATTTTTCTGACGTTAAGGAAGTTTCTTCTCCCTCTCTCTCCCCCTTGTAGGGGAGAGGCAGTAAAGGGGACAGGCCCTGACAATTCTGTTGCAGCCATTGCTCAGCAAGGGACCAGGAGTTCCTATTTGCAGGTCAACCTAAACTTTTACACAATGTAGGCCTGCCCTTAGTCTTGTTAACTTCCCTGGTGGCTCAGACGGCAAAGTGTCTGCCTGCAATGCAGGAGACCTAGGTTCAATCCCTGGGTTGGGGAGATCCCCTGGAGAAGGAAATGGCAACCCACTCCAGTACTCTTGCCTGGAAAATCCCATGGACGGAGGAAACTGGTAGGCTACAGTTCACGGGGTTGCAAAGAGTTGGACACGACTGCGCGACTTCACTTTAGTATTGTTAGTGAAAGTGTTTCACCGCTCAAAAGTCAATAAGGAGGCCAGGTTGGTGGAAGGGAAAATTTGTTTTATTTGGGATGCCGGCAACCGGGGCGGAGGGCAGACACCTATCCAAAGGCCCACTAATCTCAACTGATAATCAGTGGGCAAGAACTTTTACAGGCTGAGGGAGGGGGCTACATGCAGAAACTGCACAGTCTGCTCTGACAGTCATCTTGAAACTGGTCATCGGTGGTCTGACCAGCACCATCTTGATTATTTTAAGAACAGTTAGCTTTCAGTTCCAAGGTCAGTTTGTTCCTATTTGCTTGATGGCAGTTCTCGGAACTTTGGCAGTTTCTGTCATGACTATGGTCTGGTCTTCATATAGTTCACTTCTTCCACCTGGTGGGGGTTTCAGTCTCTATAAGACTCACAGGATGTGCTTCAGAATATCATCTATAGCCCTTGAGAAGGAACAAAAAGTCCTTGACTGTGCTTAATGACATTGTTATTATTTGTTCTCCTTTGACTGTTTTCCTTTGTTTCTGTATGTTTCTCACTTCTCTGATTAAATTTTATTCTTTGGCTAAATTTTTTTCGCAGACAGAAGGGAGGCAGAGGACATGGAGGGCAAGGACCATAAGGTCTTGCTCCATTTCAACATAAGACTAAGGCACTACTGTTAATTTAAGAAAATATGTTAGTGCTGTGAAGAAATAATTTTCTGTTGCTTGGGTAGGGACACATTTTGAAGGGCTGATTCTTCTGAATTTGCAGAAGCTTGTCGGTAAAGGAAGGTTACTTCATGTTCAGCAGTCTTCCCTCTTACAACTTTCTTTTTCATAGGACCTCCATAACCCACAATCCTAACTTTCCTCTTAACACTAATAGGACATTCTATCCTGGATTTTTTTCAGGCATATGCTCTTCTCACTGGCTATTAGATTTTGAAGTTCCCCCGTGCTGGCTCTAAAATTGCCCTTCTCTTTTCTATATTCTTTCCTGGTGATCTTATCCACTCCCATGGCACCAAATGCTTTGCTATATAATCGAATGTCTTCCATGTTTATAGTTCCAGCTCAGGCCTCTCTACTGGGCTCAATATCCGTATATCAACCTGCCTGCTCTGCTTTCTTAAGCGGATGTATCAAAAGCACTACAGACACAAGACATTCAAGATAATTCAGATCCTAGCCTCCTCCTGGAGCTGCTACTTGTACAGTGCTTCCCATTTCAGTGAACCTCAAATCAGTGGACTCAAGAAACAAGAGTTTGCCCTTCACACCTCAATTTCCCTTGCTTTCTCATCCAATCCATTCCTGAGTTCTGTTAATGTGACCTCCTAATATTTCTCAGATCCCTCACATCTCTTCCTCTCTAGTGTCAACCTCTTCTGATAGCACAGGTATGAACTCTGCCAGTTTGCTTTCTCAAATTTTACATGTAAAAATAATTATTTTTTGACATTATAGCCAGGGTGGCCTTTTTGAAGGGCACGCCTTCTCCAGACTCCACTCTGCTCAGAGCTGTTCCATGGCTTTTTAATGCTCTTAAGATAAAGACTAACGTCCTTAACAGAGTTGGTAAGACCCTGTGTGATCTGGTGACAACCCCTTCTTCTAGCCTATTCTTGTAGCACTTGTTTCCTTTCTTGTTACACACAACACCCACTGTCTTTTCTATATTTTAGACATTCTATTCTTCTACCTACCTTTTAGAATGTTCTTGAATATAGAATTTTCTTTGTTTCTGACTTACTCTTTGCTAAAATATCTCCTACTCTCTCTTAGTACCCCTGTTGAAAGAATACTTTTCCATAGAAGTCTTTGTAAAGATACTCTAGTCTAGATACAGTCTCTTGACAGTGTACATTCTGTGATGACAAACACCATATCTATTTGGCTCATGTATTTTAAGTCCAGGAAGGATGGAATCGTATGACTGGCATATAATAGTTGCTTGATACTTACTGAAAGAATGAAAGAGCTTTGCCCAGGATCATCTTTGCTTGTCATAGTTGTTTCAATCCTACAACTAAAATGGATGATTTTCTCTTAAAAAGATTTACCTCTTCTACTTATTTTCTCCCCTGGAAGCATCTTTCTTTTATATAGTTTTTGATATCTTAGCAATTTTTTTTTTTAAATGAGACTTAAGGGTTTAAACAGGAAATGTCAAAGCTTCCATTCTGTTGACATATGAATATGAATGTACCTTAGTGTCTTTCTTCAGTTTTGTCTCTTAAATTTTTTCTGTCTCACCAAGGTTTTCCCATCAGGTATTGTTTCACAGTTTTCTAAAACATCTTCCAACAGAAATTCTGTCTGAGACAGTCATCACAGAACACAACTGCCATCATCTTTCACCCTATGGTGCACTTCTTAAATTCATATAACTGCTGCTAACACATTTAGTCCTGCCACAAGCTGTGTAGGTTTATCAGAGATAGTCACTTGAGCAAATAAATTTATGACTAGTCATTTTGTACCCAACACCTTGAATAACTGGATGCTGCTTTTGTTGAAAGGCTGAGGCATGTGGTGTTTGGTGAGAGAATTTTCAGTTTTATGTTAGACCATACCAGGCAGCAGATGGCATGGGTCATCATCAAATTTATCTTTGATTCTGTTTTATTGTTTGCGAATATCACCATCGTATTTGTGAAATGGTTCACCATTATGCTCATTTTTCTGTTGCTTTATTTTAAAATCTGTAAAGTCCTATGATGCTAATACAGAGCAACAATTCTTTCCTGTGTTTTCATTGGTACAATTTATGCTCTATCTTTTTCTTTTTCCTCTCTTCCTATCAAGGTATTGAAGAGCAGAAATTCCAAGAAATTACCTTGTAATAGATGAATGACTGTCTACCTGTAGATTGATTGAGCTGTTTATTTATCTATCTATTGATTGATCTATCATTTGTTGTCTCTTCTGCCTTCTTTTCCCTTGACATTCATTTAGGGTCACCCCATCTTCTTGTTTCTCATTTCATGTGGTTTGCCTGGAATTGGACCTGTGCTCATTTCTGAGTGGGTGCATGGGTCTAAAGGAATTAGTCAATGGGCTTCATACCATCGACCACAGGACTGGTTTAAGCCAATTCAGTTCAGTTCAGTCGCTCAGTCATGTCCGACCCTTTGCGACCCCATGAATCACAGCACGCCAGGTCTCCCTGTCCATCACCAACTCCCGGAGTCTACTCAAACTCATGTCCATTGAGTTGGTGATGCCATCCAGCCATCTCATCCTCTGTTGTCCCCTTCTCCTCCTGCCCCCAATCCCTCCCAGCATCAGGGTCTTTTCCAATGAGTCAACTCCTCACATGAGGTGGCCAGAGTACTGGAGTTTCAGCTTTAGCATCAGTTGTTCCAATGAATACCCAGGACTGATCTCCTTTAGGAGGGACTGGTTGGATCTCTTTGCACTTCCAAGGGACTCTCAAGAGTCTTCTCCAACACCACAGTTCAAAAGCATCAATTCTTCGGCATTCAGCTTTCTTCTCAGTCCAACTCTCACATCCATGCATGACCACAGGAAAAACCATAGCCTTGACTAGACAGACCTTAGTAAGCAAAGTAATGTCTCTGCTTTTGAATATGCTATCTAGGTTGGTCATAACTTTTCTTCCAAGGAGTAAGCATCTTTTAATTTCATGGCTGCAATCACCATCTGCAGTGATTTGGGAGCCCCAAAAAATAAAGTCTGACACTGTTTCCAGTTTCTGCATCTATTTCCCATGAAGTGATTGGACCAGATGCCATGATCTTGGTTTTCTGAATGTTGAGCTTTAAGCCAACTTTTTCACTCTCTTCTTTCACTTTCATCAAGAGGCTTTTTAGTTCCTCTTCACTTCCTGCCATAAGGGTGGTGTCATCTGCATATCTGAGGTTATTGATATTTCTCCCGACAATCTTGATTCCAGCTTGTGCTTCTTCTAGCCCAGCATTTCTCATGATGTACTCTGCATAGAAGTTAAATAAACAGGGTGACAATATACAGCCTTGATGTACTCCTTTTCCTATTTGGAACCAGTCTATTGTTCCATGTCCAATTCTAACTGTTGCTTCCTGACCTACATATAAGTTTCTCAAGAGGCAGGTCAGGTGGTCTGATATTCCCATCTCTTTCAGAATTTTCCACAGTTTATTGTGATCCACACAGACAAAGGCTTTGGCATAGTCAATAAAGCAGAAATAGATATTTTTACAAAGTTCAGTTTAAGCAACAATGGTCAGGCCTAGATTTTTCATTGTTTAAAACTTTAGGGGAAAAAAGCTAAGTACATGAGTATATGTATGTTTGTGTGTGTATTTTCAGAGGATTGCAAAGAGGAGAGAATTGAGGCTTAGGACCTGCTAAGGCCATCTTATCACCACAGGTGCAAAGCTGAATTGTCTGAGAATGAAGCCAAAACAGAAAGAGGAAGAAAGAGCCAAGTAATACTGTGAACTCGAATCTTGACTTTATCTTTTATGATCTTGGATCCAGTTGCACCTAAGCCAGCTTTATGTCTTCTTTGTGTTTGCTTTTTCACTAAGCTGGATTGAATCCTGTCTGCCTCCCCACTCGCACTCCATCCCCACCATGATAAGCCAGAGTCCTGGCTAATGTATTCCTTTTTTAATCAAGCTAAGGTAGTTGCTACCCTAAGAATCCTGAGAAAGAAAATACATTATAGCTGTCAACTTTGCCATAGAAGGTAGCAAATTTTCTAGAAGATTGTCTAGACTTGGCATTTGTTTGACAGTAATGCTGACCCTTGGATGGCAAGCATCTGATCAACTGCCATACCAGATGGCCCTTTTAGCTTCTATCAATTCCTGAAAATCTATGATACCAGGGGTTAGACTGTCATGTTCTTATATATTAGAATGAAGCATCTAGATGACTGGTTTTGAATATTTTTATGGAGTAAATACCTAAAGTTTATGGTGTCTAACACGTCCCTGGAGTTATGAACTTGTCTCCCTTAGTTTCATATCAATAGTAGTGAAGCTTGTCTTTTGGTATCCTTATCCCTTTTTGTCTGGGGAACTCAAGGCATCACAGTCTCATCAAGTTGTGGACTCTTACTACTCTTGGGCTTTCTGGTATGGGTGGTTAAGCTGAATCCATGAAGAGCTCATGGATTTTGTAACACACTGCTTATCCAGTCACATTTTCTCAAAAGGACTTTTAGATCTTGAAAGGTATTAGAACATTAGAACATTATGGCACCCTTATTTGCCATTCAAAAGGCATCTTTTTGTTCTGAATTTAAAAGTTGTATATACTCAGTGATAAGGCATTTTCTTCAAAAATTAAAACTAAATATTTATAATCCTGTTACCTAGAGATATCCACTATTAATTTTTTGCAATTTAAACAGCAGCCTTGTTTTCTCTGAGTATGAAAACATATGTGTTTTAATGCACATGGAGCTTTTCCTGCTCTTTTCACTTAACATTTTATTATAAATATTTTCCCAAGTCACTACCAGCTATTCAGAATTTTAATGACTGTACAGTTTTCCCTTCTTTGTGTGTTCCATATGTTTTTGGCCATTCAGTTCAGTTCAGTCGCTCAGTCGTGTCCGACTCTTTGCGACCCCATGAATTTTGTACTTTGTTAGCTCTCACAAATTTTCTTTAGGAAGTGGTTGTCCACCTTAAGTTTATAATTACTGCTTTTAAGTAATTAAATTTGTGCTCAGAATTTTTAAAGAGATATGAGTATTTTATAAGGATTGCTTTCCTAAGCATTCATTTGCTATTAATTTGTTTATTCATATTTTTTGAGTGCCCACTAGAGGTACCGCATCATGTTCCTAGACATATTTCACAGACCAAGAAAATTGTGCTTTAGAACATTTGTATAATGATAGCTAAATTTCACACTTGCAAAATTACAAAAAGCTGTGTAAAGAGTCAGTTTCTTTGAAGGCATCTTTGGTTCCACTTACTTGTCATTATTTAATCAGAAAAGAGCCTTATTGGGACACATATGGTGTAAATAGTTCAAAAGATATTTGGATGTCTTCATAACAGAGGGTTTTCTTACATGTCAACCCTTAAAATATATTTTATTTTTCCACAACTATGCACTTTTTTTGGAAGGTGGAATGTCATTTTTTTTTTTAAACAGAAATTAGCCATATTTTTTTTCCTCTTTCCAAAGAAAATTTTCGTTTTATGTGGAATTCTTCTTGCTTGCAGTGATGTGCATGTTTGTAAAGGCAATATTCATGGTTTTAAAGGTTTCATCACATATAAGAGAACTTGTCTTTTCTACTGATTTGAATGGAATTCAACTTTAAAAGAACAGGTCCATACGACACAACCTGGGAATCTTAAAAAACAGAAGTCCTGTTTAATCTATGAATTGTTTGCTGAAGAGGTTCAACTGGGGAATGAAAGACAATGACAAGAAACATTTGAATTCAGTTAAATACTATTGAGTTGTCCTGCATTTATGAGAGGTAAGTGAAACCCAGTTGATTTCATTCCATAGGGGGATTTATTGCCTCTTTACTTAGGAGCATAAATTACTCTGGATTTTAATTTCAACTTTGGGGTTTGATATTTTCTCGGACTAAAATCAGTATTTTCTGTTTCCTAAAAAGTCTCTTTTGCATTCTATTTGGGTACTCATGCAATTACAGATGTAAAACTGAAAAATAAAAGGTGAGACAAAACTCAATACCCCAAGAGACTTTTTGACTACTTTCAGATTTTACTGTAAAGAACTTGCTTCTTTTCCTCTGGTACCACTGAAATAAAAACGTGCACAAAAAACCTGACTGCATTGCTGCTAAATTAACATTTGTTAGCAGTCTGGAAAGATATATTTTCTCACCTTCCTTCTTTCTTTCATCCTTTTAAACTTCTCCTCTTGGATCTATGATGGGCTGTTTAAGATGGAACCTCTTACAATCTCATGTGGGGCCTTTATAAAATGCTGTTCTCAAATCCAAAGTCGTTTTTATTCCCAGCAGCACTCACCTGGCCTCTATTTGAAGATAATAAGACCTCTCTATATATTCATTTAGAAGCTGAATTTTGCCCTTGATGTTACATTTTATATTGATTATCAATTAACTTTTAAGTTGCAGTTAAGCTTAAGTACTTTTTACACGTAGGGAATACAGCACACACTGAATTTTTTAATAGAAGCTTCCCTGAGGGCAACATTTCTATTCAGTTGCAGTATATCATACTAGCTTTTTACTGCATCTTCAGTTTGTGGACAAGTATATTCAATATGATTTGCCCAGCTTTATTTATTATGCTGTAAAGTTTACTTTCAACGTTTAAAATACTCTTCTTGATATCTAGGTATTTAATGCTGATATCACTGAAGAATCAAAACTATGGAACAAGAATTAGTTCTGGGGTCTATGTTGACATTTGTATACTTTCACCACTGGGCTGGCTTTATGACTTTGTTCAAATCAATTAATCACATTGTATCTAATATTATTTGAATATGAAACAATATTGTTTTGTCTTTATAGAGACCTCAAATCTTTCCTCAGGATCATAACTGCCTTTATAGATTCTCACTGATGCCTGCCCCAATTTCATGCCTACTGTGAGTTTTCGAAATTTTAGCTGATGGAGTACTCTCATTTCACAATCTAAAATTAGTGGCAATTCAGTTTGAGAACATTTTTCATCTACTGACTGTGCTTCTTAACAGTGATATAAATATTAACTAATAAATAATGAAATATAGGTAACTTGTCCAAGCCACACTGTTCTAAATCAGGAAGTCAGGATTCAGATACCAACTATTGGACTGCAGAGTCCAGGTTTTTAAAAAAAAATTTTATAAGAGTATAATTGATTTACAATGTTGTATTAGTTCTAGGTAAATAGCAAAGTGAATCAGTTATACATATACATATATCCACTCTTTTTTAGATTGTTTTCTCATATAGGCCACTACAGAGCATTGAGTAGAGTTCCCTGCACTGTACAGTAGGTCCTTATTAGTTATCTATTTTACATGTGGTAGTGTGTATATGTCAGTGCCAGTCTCCCAGCTTACCTCCCTCTTATCTCCAAGTTCTAGATCTATAGTCTGTAACTACTCATACATCAAGCATGCCATACAACTTTTAAAGCAGTTTTACTTCACTGTCTCAAAAAAGGATTTGATGCAGCACAGATGTCATGCAGTTTACCGTCAAACGTTAACACACAAGCCAGTTAAAAATTAGGATGAAACAAGAGGTCATAAACATAGAAAAATGGAGGTGAAATTTTTATAATTAAAAAAAAAAAAAAACTTGTGCTCAACTGATTCCTGTAGCATAACAGTAAATTTAGGAATGATCCCCACAGGCAAGGCAAAAAAGGAAAATGGGATGAGACACCTGGCTGTCACGGAATAAAAAGGAATATTTACATATTCTTCAGTAGGAACAAACTGACAAACTTTATTTTGATCAACTAAATTCCAATAGTTTATGACAAGGCTCTTTCCTTCCTCTTTTAGTTACTCATTCAACAGCTATTTATTGAATGTCTTATATGGCCTTTGTATCATGCTAGTCACTGGGGACTCAGTGGTGCTCCCCGAACAGTAGTGGAGAAATATCAGTGAATGCTCACATTAGTTTGTAATCACAAAGTAATCACAAAGTGGGATCATTTCTGTGTGTAAAGGAGCACAGTTCCATGCCAGCACATAACAAAATCATGTGAACTAGACTTGGGGTTAGGAAGACTTTTCTAAAGAAGGGATGACAGAGCTGAAATCTTTTATTTTTAAAAAAATTTTATAGGGATATATTTGCTTTACAATGTTGTGTTAGTTTCTGTTGTACAGCAAAGTGAATCAGTTATGCATATACAGATATCTCTTCTTTTTTGGATTTCCTTCCCATTTAGGTGGTCACCACAGAGCACTGAGTCGAGTTTCCTGTGCTATTGAGTAGGTTCTCATTAGATATCTGTTTTAGAAATTGGGTCATTTGTAGAGACATGGATGGACCTAGAGACTGTCATATGGAGTGAAGTAAGTCAGAAAGAGAAAAACAAATATACATTAACGCATACATGTGAAATCTGAAAAAATTGGTATAGATAATCTTATTTGCAATGCAGAAATGGAGACACAGATGTAGAGAATAAACATATAGATACCAAGGGGGATGGGAGCGGGATGGGATGAATTGGGAGACTGGGGTTGACATATAAAACACTGTTGATACTATGTATAAAATCGAGCTGAAATCTTAAGGATAAGCAGAAGCTATTTAAGTCCTTGTTTTCAGAGTTCTGCCCATAGGCCAACAGCACCAGCACCAGCTAGGAGCTTCTTATTGACGCATAATCTTCGGCTCCAGCTTGTACGTACTGAATGAGAGTCTGCTTCTGTTTTAACAAGGCACACAGGTAATTCTTATGAACGTTAAACTTCAAGAGGCAGGGATTATGGAGAAAGGGAACAGTGTGGTCAAAGGCTCTGTAGCAGAAAGAAGCACGGAGGAATTCTATTTCAGGCAATGTGGCTTGTATTTTTGTCATAAGGGAAGGCAGAATTCTGCATGAGCAGGTAATGGAGACCTACACACACTGGGTCACTGAAGCAGCCTTTGAAGGCCTGAAAAAACTCAGGGATCTTTGAAGATTTTTAAGCAGAGAAAGAGGATAATCAGATTTGTCTTTGGAAAACATCACTCTGCAGTGCAGAGAGCAGAGACCATTCAGGGCGGAAGCTGCAGGCAATTTCAAGGGTCATTGTGGTAAAAGATGATAGTGTGGAGATGGTGAGAAGAGAGAGGTTTGAGATGTATTTAGGGGGTTAAATTAATTGGCTTTGGTAACAGATTAAGTATGTGGGTGGTGGAGAGTGAGGGGTCAAAAATTACTCATAGGGTTTCAAACTTGCCCCTTTTGGATGGATGAAGGTGTTGAGACAGGGACTCCCTGAAAGGAAACCAGATTTGGGGGAGAAATGATCAGTTGAGAATTCTAAATATTGAATTTCAGGTGACTTTGAGGCAGTGGAAACATCAGAGGTTGTTAGAAAAGTAGATTCAGACTGATCTGGATTAGAGATATAAATTTGTGAGTGAAATGGGTAATACATTGGCTAATTTATTTAGGAAAGATGAACAAAATTTTTTCATTGTACTATCTTTCATATTGAATTCCAATAACACTTGCTAATTTAATAAAAAGTGTTTTTACAGAGTGCCAAATTAATACAGCCCAGGTCCATTGGCTTCTATTTTTTAAAGTAGATTCTGTAATAGATTTTAGAGAATCAGAGAGAAATATATAGTGAATGTATTTTTTAAACTTTGCCTAATATAGGTTGTCTTGACCATGCTTTGGCAGAAATTGGATGGAACTCATTTAAAAGTTGAGTTCCGTGCACATTAAGCATGGATATTAGAGGCTGTCAATTACCTAGTCCATAATAAACCCGCAATAATATTTAAATAACTGATTATTGAAGTGAAAGCTGTATATTTTAGGCATCAGACTTGCAGGTGGTAAAGCTGGTATTCTATTATGAAAATTAATGAGCCTGATAAAACTTCTCATTCAAACACAGTGTCTTCTATGCAGAGAAGGGCTGCAGAGATGCTTCTGAGCTCTGCTAAAGCTGCTGCTGCTGCTGCTAAGTCACTTCAGTCATGTCCGACTCTGTGTGACCTCATAGACGTCAGCCCACCAGGCTCCCCCATCCCTGAGATTCTCCAGGCAAGAACACGAGTGGGTTGCCATTTCCTTCTCCAATGCATGAAAGTGAAAAGTGACAGTGAAGTCGCTCAGTCGTGTCCGACTCTTAGCGACCCCATGGACCACAGCCCACCAGGCTCCTCCATCCTTGGGATTTTCCAGGCAAGAGTACTGGAGTGGGGTGCCATTGCCTTCTCCGGTGCTAAAGCTAATCTTTAAAATATCTTTGATTCTACCTAGTTGCATAGATACATGAAAATAGTATGGAAGATATAATTTGAGTAGAAAATGTAAGCATAGATTTTATCAATCAACTGACTTAGCTATGAAAATATAAATGTGGTTTTTATAGAATAAGTTTACCATCTGCAAAATACATGCTCAAGAGGGTTAACAAATTAATCCATTGGGTGAAAGAGAAGCTGGCATCAGGAGTTATTACAAAAATATTTAATAATTGATATGGTAATAGCACAAACCAATAAGATATCAGTTAATTTGCTGAGGATGCTGGAGAACCTGTTGCTATAAAGGCATTACTTGAATTAGCTTGGGGTAGGTATTCTGGGGATGAGAAACCAGGCTGCTAAGAGCATGGTCAGTCTTTGGGGGATAAAAGTAGTTATTGGTTTGTGACTATGGATAATAATATTTCATTACTTAAGCAACCAACATGACCTCTTCTATTCAGTTCAGTTTGGTTCAGTTGTTCAGTCGTGTCCGACTCTTTGTGACCCCATGAATCGCAGCACGCCAGGCCTCCCTGTCCATCACCAACTCCCGGAGTTCACTCAGACTCACGTCCATCGAGTCTGTGATGCAATCCAGCCATCTCATCCTCTGTCGTCCCCTTCTCCTCCTGCCCCCAATCCCTCCCAGCATCAGAGTCTTTTCCAATGAGTCAACTCTTCAAGTGAGGTGGCCAAAGTACTGGAGTTTCAGCTTCAGCATCAATCCCTCCAAAGAAATCCCAGGGCTGATCTCCTTCAGAATGGACTGGTTGGAACTCCTTGCAGTCCAAGGGACTCTCAAGAGTCTTCTCCAACACCACTGTTCAAAAGCATCAATTCTTTGGCGCTCAGCCATCTTCACAGTCCAACTCTCACATCCATACATGACCACAGGAAAAACCATAGCCTTGACTAGACAGACCTTAGTAAGCAAAGTAATGTCTCTGCTTTTGAATATATTATCTAGGTTGGTCATAACTTTTCTTCCAAGGAGTAAGCGTCTTTTAATTTCATGGCTGTAATCACCATCTGCAGTGATTTTGGAGCCCCCCCAAATAAAGCCTGACACTGTTTCCACTGTTTCCCCATCTATTTGCCATGAAGTGACGAGACGAGATGCCATGATCTTCGTTTTCTGAATGTTGAGCTTTAAGCCAACTCTTTCACTCACCTCTTTCACTTTCATCAAGAGGCTTTTTAGTTCCTCTTCACTTTCTGCCATAAGGGTGGTGTCATCTGCATATCTGAGGTGATTGATATTTCTCCCGGCAGTCTTGATTCTAGCTTGTGTTTCTTCCAGCCCAGCATTTCTCATGATGTACTCTGCATATAAGTTAAATAAGCAGGGTGACAATATACAGCCTTGACGTACTCCTTTTCCTATTTGGAACCAGTCTATTGTTCCATGTCCAGTTCTAACTGTTGCTTCCTGACCTGCATACAGATTTCTCAAGAGGCAGGTCAGGTGATCTGGTAGTCCCATCTCTCTCAGAATTTTCCACAGTTTATTGTGATCCACACAGTCAAAGGTTGACATAGTCAATAAAGCAGAAATAGATGTTTTTCTGGAACTCTCTTGCTTTTTCCATGACCTAGTGGATGTTGGCAATTTGATCTCTGGTTCCTCTGCCTTTTCTAAACCCAGCTTGAACATCTGGAAGTTCACGGTTCACGTATTGCTGAAGCCTGGCTTGGAGAATTTTGAGCATTACTTTACTAGCATGTGAGATGAGTGCAATTGGGCGGTAGTTTGAGCATTCTTTAGCCTTGCCTTTCTTTGGGATTGGAATGAAAACGGACCTTTTCCAGTCCTGTGGCCACTGCTGAGTTTTCCAAATTTGCTGGCATATTGAGTGCAGCACTTTCACAGCATCATTTTTCAGGATTTGAAACAGCTCTACTGGAATTCCATCACCTCCACTAGCTTTGTTCATAGTGATGCTTTCTAAGGCCCACTTCACTTCACATTCCAGGATGTCTGGCTCTAGATGAGTGATCACACCATCGTGATTATCCGGGTCGTGTACTGTCTTTTCTGTACAGTTCTGTGTATTCTTGCCCCTCTTAATATCTTCTGCTTCTGTTAGGTCCATACCATTTCTGTCCTTTATCAAGCCCATCTTTGCATGAAATGTTCCCTTGGTATCTCTAATTTTCTTGAAGAGATCTCTAGTCTTTCCCATTCTGTTGTTTTCCTCTATGTCTTTGCATTGATCGCTGAAGAAGGCTTTCTTATCTCTTCTTGCTATTCTTTGGAACTCTGCATTCAGATGCTCATATCTTTCCTTTTCTCCTTTGCTTTTCGCTTCTCTTCTTTTCACAGCTATTTGTAAGGCCTCCCCAGACAGCCATTTTGCTTTTTTGCATTTCTTTTCCATGGGGATTGTCTTGATCCCTGTCTCCTGTATAATGTCATGAACCTCATTCCATAGTTCATCAGGCACTCTGTCTATCAGATCTAGGCCCTTAAATCTATTTCTCACTTCCACTGTATAATCATAAGGGATTTGATTTAGGTCATACCTGAATGGTCTAGTGGTTTTCCCTACTTTCTTCAATTTAAGTCTGAATTTTGTAATAAGGAGTTCATGATGAGCCACAGTCAGCTCCTGGTCTTGTTTTTGGTGACTGTATAGAGCTTCTCCATCTTTGGCTGCAAAGAATATAATCAATCTGATTTCGGTGTTGACCATCTGGTGATGTCGATGTGTAGAGTCTTCTCTTATGTTGTTGGAAGAGGGTGTTTGCTATGACCAGTGCATTTTCTTGGCAAAACTCTATTAGTCTTTGCCCTGCTTCATTCCGCATTCCAAGGCCAAATTGACCTGTTACTCCAGGTGTTTCTTGACTTCCTACTTTTGCATTCCAGTCCTCTATAATGAAAAGGACATCTTTTTTGGGTGTTAGTTCTAAAAGGTCTTGTAGGTCTTCATAGAGCCGTTCAACTTCAGCTTCTTCAGTGTTACTGGTTGGGGCATAGACTTGGATTACTGTGATATTGAATGGTTTGCCTTGGAGACGAACAGAGATCATTCTGTCATTTTTGAGACTGCATCCAAGTACTGCATTTAGGACTCTTTCATTGACCATGATGGCTACTCCATTTCTTCTGAGGGATTCCTGCCCACAGTAGTAGATATAATGGTCATCTGAGTTAAATTCACCCATTCCAGTCCATTTTAGTTTGCTGATTCCTAGAATGTTGATGTTCACTCTTGCCTCTCTTGTTTGACCACTTCCAATTTGCCTTGATTCATGGACCTGACATTCCAGGTTCCTATGCAATATTGCTTTTTACGGCATCATACCTTGCTTTTATCATCAGTCACATCCACAGCTGGGTATTGTTTTTGCTTTGGCTCCATCCCTTCATTCTTTCTAGAGTTATTTCTCCACTGATCTCCAGTAGCATATTGGGCACCTACTGACCTGGGGAGTTCCTCTTTCAGTATTCTATCATTTTGCCTTTTCATACTGTTCATGGGGTTCTCAAGGCAAGAATACTGAAGTGGTTTGCCATTCCCTTCTCCAGTGGACCACATTCTGTCAGACCTCTCCACCATGACCCGCCCATCTTGGGTTACCCAGTGGCTAAATACTAGCCCCACCTACAATTATACATTTGAACAACAGGGAATGATGAAACCAGTAATCTTTGAGTTGAAGATGGTTAATATTTTGTTATTATTTTTGGCAGTGATCTGCTTTTTAAGGCCATACACAATAAACCATGTCATTAATAACAGAAGAAATGACTCATCTTCATTGTTTGGTTGGAGGGTAATAATGTGACACATCCTGATGGAATTTCTTATTTACAAGCAAGGAAGGGGGGAAGGAGAGAAATACAGACCAGTCGTACTACATTACGCTTGGAATATGGTATTTCAAATGACTCTTCCAACCTCCTTTGATTCTGAGAAGGGTTTTATGATACATGCTTTAAGAAAACATTGAATCAGGGCTCTGAGCTGAGATTATATGGTTTGGAGGATGAAGCAATACAGCTTGAAACGATCCTGCCATTGATGGCTTACTTTCCTGACCACCCACCCTCCTGGGGCTAAAAGAACCAGAGTCAAATAAGCAAGAAAGAACCATCGGCTAAATCCAGGTACTTGAGGAAGCCCAGATTTCTCTTCATTGATGCTAATGTCCTGCTTAGAAGCAACCTTTCCCCCCTTCTATGTCCATCTTTCTGTGTTCTGGATTTTTGACTGTGTTTCTTTCATATAACTGTGAATTCACTTCAGTTTTTGAACTGCACTTTATCTTTAGTAACTAAAATAGTCTCTGATTATTTCCTCTATGTGGTGGTTAAAGTGTGGGTCCATTATTTATAAAACTTGCCTCGGCCTTGATCAATCTGAGTATATCAAACAAGCCACTTTTCCTAGCCTCTATCTTCATTACGACTTAGCTACTTCTCCCACCTTTGGAGTAATATCTACTATCAATGATTCCGTGACATTTTGCACTACCCTTTATACATTAGTTTAATGCCAGACTTTAAAGATTATGTTTGTATGAAGTGTGGTCTCTTCTCTAAAATGGCCAGATTCATTCACTCTGAAAATCTGATTTGACTGGCTTATAAACAAAAATACACTAAATCCTGATTTCCAGAAGCATATTATTGGTGAATGGAATAGCATATGATTAGCACATCAGTTACAGTTTAGTGTTTTTCTTTTGTTTGTTTGATGAGTGGTATGAATTCCATGAATGAGAATAATCTCAGGATAGAGGTTTATGAAAAATAAGATGCTATTCTACTTGTTGCATTGACAAAGATTTATTATAAGGCTTTGGTTATATTTTTTCTTCAGTCCATCTTATTCTCAATAATAGATAATGATGGTCATACTTATTGAGTACTTATATGTACTTTTATCATAATTCCCAATTAATTACTGTTTCAATGTTAAAGTCATCAATATTGAAATAACCTTATAACTTCAATTTCAGATTTCAATGTTTTATATTTATTGTGATTAAGACTTTTTTGCTATCCCAAGATAATGAAACCTTAAGTGAAGAAACGTTACTGTTTCTGGAGAACCAAGAGATAAAATGAGAATAATTTCATATGTATGTACATGTAAAAACTTAGCTTAGAAGGATTATTCCATTTGAATAGCTTACAGTGGGAAATTATGGCCTTCAGATAATTTCAAAATTGGCTTAAATTTCACCCTCATTCACAAAAGAATAGGAACAGTCCTAAGAATTCTCATGTTTAATAAATACCTATGAGTCACGGGTCTCATGGTGTTTTGGCTTTAAAAAAGCTAAATAGTTTGGTGTAGTTTTTGAGGAAAAAAAGATCTGATTGTGTCCAACGTGTCATAGCATTAAAAGTATAACTACCTTTATTAGGACATTATGCATTATTTCTCTTACTGTTGGCAACATTTGAGATATAGGCTAATTTACTGAATCTTGTCAGCTTTATAAAATCCTGTTGTTTCACTTTCCATACAGTTTTTCCTTGTGGAACATTCTGTCTTTTGTCTCCTAATAAATATCCCCTTTCTAAATCCTTTTTCTTTTAAAATGAAAAGATTAAAAGGACTACTTTTGTAATTAAAAGTCATTTTAAAATAAACTCAGAAGATTGTTTCTAGATATCAAAACATCTTTATGGTCCCATTTCTATGGCAAGAAAGACAACGACTGGGATCCTGTACATTTTACTGTAGTCTACATTAATTACCTTCCATTAAAAAAATGACAAAGACCTTTTTGAAAGGGAATCTGGCATTCTCTCCAAGAAATGATGGCAGACACCCTACTTTGCTGATTTCTTGACACTTCTAATTACCTGTATTCATTTGAAATCGTTTCCTTTGTAGAGAGTTATTGGCATGATTTTCTGAGAACAAGAGGAAAATGGAAAACATTTTAGCAAGTTAAGAGGAAAAAAAATCAACAGTGTCATTGTTTGCCGCTTTTGTTGAAACTACCTACACGAGTCATTTGAGGGACATGAAGGTAAATGAAAGGTTATACTTTGCCCTGCACGTTGTTGCTGGTATTTGTAATGTCAATAACTGTAGAAGGTTGTCAGGAAACTGGAGAGATAAAGGTCAATAGCAATGACAAATATATCGTTGTATGTGTTTGAATATGCAATATCAGCCTAATCTGCCAGTGGAGGCTTTCACTCCCTGGAAATATCAATCAGGTGCTATGTGAAACCCACCGATTGTTCTCTAGTCTCCTAGAGTGTGATCCAAAGATGGAAAACGCATCAGAGCTTTTTGGGGGAGTGGGTGGGTTGGAATCATTGCTGAATATACATATAAATGCTCATTGTTTCTTTTAAAGGTGGGATTAAAAAAAAGACACTAAAAGTTAACCAGTTTCTCAGATTGCTTCATCGGTGGAAAGTTTAAACATTTTTCCTTGCACCAAGAGGAAGACACAGTGTATTCTGCTTTGTATATCATGACAATGAGGTATATGCCAGAACCTTTCAGTGTTATAAACTAAATTAAATATTAACTATGCCTTGCATACAATCTGGACAAAAATGTAGTTGGCTAATAGTGAACCCTTATACCAAACCCTGCCTCCTGTTGATTTTGACACGTTGGAATGTGTGGCCATTTGTATTCAATAATAAATTATTTACAAATGAAATGCACAGTAGGTTACTTAAACTGTGTCTCTACTAAGAATAGACTTGTTAAAATACATTTTGCTGGAGCCAAACCAAAGTATTCAGATTCAGTAGACAAATGCATCTATCTTCCTTTTAGTAAACTGTGCTGAAGAAATCACTTAAAACCTTTAGGGAAATGAAAAGTAAAATAAAATAGCGAGAGATCTTTTAAATGAATGCGCTTCAACTTGGTCTTGAAGAACACCTGCAGGATATAAAGACAGTGTGTTTGAAACACAGAGGGATCATATTTTATGGATATTACTTTTAAAGTTTTACATCTGCCAGTACTCTCCATTAAAATATTTTGAAAAATCTACTCTTTCTGAGACATTTTGCGTTTCCTTGGGTATTATGACCCCCTTGCCTAACGCTGGCCTAAGGCATAAGTCGTCCTTCCCAAATGCATGTACAACTATATGAGAAGAGAGGTCAGAAAAGAGATCTGCTCCTGATGAGCGTCCAGAGTGACAGGAAAGAGAGCAGTGAATTCAGCTGCACCTTGAGGTTACAGAATAAGAGAAAATGTTGCGAGACTCTAAGGAGAAAGAGACAGAAAGGAAGACAGAAATTATTTAGGAAGGGGGAAATAAAGATGGGACGTCACCCAGGTAAGATACAGATAGAATTTAACACAATAAATATAACTGTTACACAGCAAAAGTGAGTTGCCAATCCTAAACGGAGAGAAAAACGGTAGACTACAGAGGTTGAGCGAGAAAGAGATAATGTTCCCTTTCTAGGAAGAGAAAATCCTCGGCAGAAGGAAAGGAAACAGAAAGAGCAAAGATTTCCTGATGTTTACCAGTGAAGGTGTCTGTCCATTCAGGGGACAACAGATGAATCACAGGCTCCATGTGCCTCTCCTCTGCACATGCCACACCTAGACAAACGTATTAGAAAGCTCTGTGCCCCATTCCTGGCTGCAAATCTGCATGTGCTCATATATTTCTTTCGACTTTAAATATTCTGTAGAGTTTGTTACGGAGATTTTTACATTAAGATTTTTTTTTCTAAAGCTCTAATTACTTCAGATAAATAATAGTTGTATAAGCCCTCAAACAACAAACCATAAATGGTATAATTGGAGATGGATTAATTCTCCTTTCACTGGTTTCCCTTTGTATTTAGTTGGTTTTTGATTGCATTTCTGACCTTCAGATAAGACTCTTTTGTAAGTCAACAGTCTGGTTATATTCACAGTGTGTCAGATGACAGCTATCGTACTGTCCCAAACGTTTTGCTAATTTTACTTTTAAGTAAAAATAAATAATTTTTCAATTGATATTATATAAACGGAGGGGAAACTTTACTTTTGTCTTCTTATTTGAAGATAGTTTTATCTTCACAAAGGTAATTCAAGGGTTTAAGAAACAATAAAAGGGCCTGTATGCACTAGACATATGTTAAATAGAGTTAACTTTTCTTTGCAGTTTCAGCAACTTTAAAGCAGGTGCTGGAAACAATAGAGTCCTGGACTGTCTATGTTGGGGAACCTTCTTTTTATAGACTAACATCTGGGTGAGAATAAAATTTTGAAGGTTATATTTTTTCATTTTATTTCTTTCCCTCCCTCTCCTCCTTTCTTGGGTAAAGGTTAGTTTAGAGATGAATGGGTAATACAATGCAAGTCATTTTCTATTTCTTGTAATCTCTTTTTTAAAAAGTTTGTGATGTAGCACAAATAAAAAAATGATTGTTTTGCAAAAGTAACTTTGTTCTTTTATGTTAGATGACTGAATTGAAAATTATCTTATGAAGTCATATTTCTATTAAACCTACATAATTTTGTAATTTTTTTCTTTCTTTTCACAGCATAATATTTGGGCAATAACAGAATTGCATAGTAATTTTTTACATTTTTTTCTCTCATTTGTTCATTGTTATTACTGAACATTTTAATCATCAGTGGTCCACAATGGAAACTACTCAGAAATTGCAGAATTATTCCTCAGATTTTTCTCTCCAGACTAAAAACTGAATATAATTTATAAGTGTTATAACCTACTCTACAAGATGAACGTCCTAAAAGATAATTGTAATTCATAAGTGTTAGGGATGGGAGAGATTAGATATAATTTTATTCATATCTATCTTCTCTATCTCTCTTTGTAGACAGATAAAGTATTAGACATGACAGAGTGTGCAGTTGTGAGGGAAATCACAAACCTCAGTGTCTTTTCTGAGGCAAGAAAGGAGTAAAGGGCAAATGCTTCCAGTGTTCTAGAAGTTAACTTATGCTTTTTCATACATACAAACACCCTCTCTTCTCTCTTTCTTTTACACTTGTTGCATTAACCAAGTCTTACTTTTTAAAAGGAACACTTATCTAGCTTTTAGTGTAATGTTAATCTTTTCCAGATATTTTTCCTTCTATGAAACTCACTGATCTTATTTATTAAAAGTCAGCTTAAGGGAAACAAATACATAAAGAATTATTTCAATTAATTTTGCATTATAAATAAACAGTTGAGAAACTGATAGCTATGCAAGATATTGTGATCTGAGTTTAAACAAGAGACAACAACCAAAGTAAGAAAGGATAGTTAAGAAGCAAGTAGAAAAAAAACAGAGTGAAGGTCATTGGTAAAAAGTAGTTAGTCAGTGGAGAGAAAAAAAAATAAGCTTCAAGTACAAAAAAGGAGAGTTCTGTTCAATCATAAGTAAGAAAAAAGGTACAGGAGGCCATAGTGGACCTCAAACCAATTACAGGTAAAAAACAGAGCCTTGTTTTTTATACAAAGATACTGATGGATAGTCACAATTCAGGGAATTTAGGGAACATCTACATTATATGCATTATT
This sequence comes from Capricornis sumatraensis, assembly GCF_032405125.1. Lineage (NCBI taxonomy): Eukaryota > Metazoa > Chordata > Mammalia > Artiodactyla > Bovidae > Capricornis > Capricornis sumatraensis. The sequence goes on from NC_091070.1 coordinate 70,487,172, forward strand.
AATCAGTTCCTTGTTATCACACTGTGTCCTTTAGGGTCCTACCACTTAAGCTGAACGTGCAGAATTTGGAGAAGATCCAGAGGAAGCAGCAAAATAACGAAAGGCTTGGGAAACAGTCCCAATGAAACAAGGGTAAAGGAACTGGCCTTGTTTAGTCTGGAGAAGAAAAGACTTGGAGGGAATTAATAGCAGTCTTCAAGTTCATGAAGGAACACAGTCCTTTGCAGGTAGAGGTGAACAGCTGGTCTCTGTTTCCTCTGAGGATAGTACAAGACAGCAGGGTCTTAAATGCAGGAGACGGGATTTAGGCAAGATGTTAGGAAGATCTTCTCTACCTTGAGTGGCGTGCAGAGGTAGGCTCCTCTGGATTTAGAATATGTTGAGGGAATTATTATAACTATTTTTTGGAGTCAGTTCAAATTGCAGAATAAAAAGAGACAATGTTCTCTATAAAATAGGAACCCATGGGGAAAAGGAGACCTTAAAGAAGGAATACTTGTGATCTAGGGATAAAGGCCCTCTGGGATAAAAGAAATACTAAATTCTAGAAGTGTGTAAGAGTCAGGATACTTGATCAGAAGGGAAAGTACATTACAGAAAGAAGGAGGAGCTTAAACAGGTAAACAGATTCATCTTTAAAACATTGTTTTAAAGATAAGACAATGAAAATTCATGGGTATGGCATGTATTTGGAAGAAAATGTATAATTTTAATCAAAATTTTGTTTTGGTGGTGGGAAAAAAGTTTTAAGTATTTATGTGTACAATATATACCAGTTATTAGTAATTTAAAAATCCCATGCTTGACATATCTGAATATTAAAGCTAGGACCAACAAACGTTTGCCATATTTAATGAACAATTTTTAAAGAAAATAAAACAAAAGATAACAGGGAAATGAACTAGACTTCTCAAATTGTTTTCAGCCTTTTGATCATATGACATATGAGAAAATTGTTATTGTGTGGTAAAAAATGGTATACATATACCACACAAAATAAGAATAAAGGATAGAATTCAAGAAGCAATACTAGAATCCAAAAAAATAATTGCAAAATTTATCAGCATCCTTATCACAGGATATATTAACTGAGCATTCAGTGACCCAAGTTTTAAGCAGATCAAACAAAGGAAAGTGATCCGTGAATTTAAGATATTAGAGTCTAAGTTTGGTTGTTATTTGCTTTACAGATAAGTCACCTGGAATTGCAGAACCTATTGCACTTAAAATGATACTTAAGTGTATAAATATAGAAGTATAAATTACCATTTCAGTGAGTTGAATTGTTAAAGGATGTGCATTAGCTTTTAAAATAATTGTAGAGGTTAAAATTTCCAGTCCCCTGGAACTATGATTGCAACTCAAACCAATAGTTAAAATTGTGCTTAAAGATTACAAATATATTGTGGGAGAGCATAAACACCTTGATTTATAGGATATTTGGTTAGTTTGATCAATTTTCTAGTTACTTTTATTTCTTCAGATAGTCACTCGTTGAAAACAGAATGGATTCTGTGTATGTTTAGCTTTGTTTAAAAATTTTTCAGTATTTCACAGCTGCATTTTGTCATTGATAGTTTCAGTCTAATGTGTTTTGCAACTCACATTTTTTTCCCTCTGATGTTTCAAACTTTCCTTCACTCTCCACTGCAGAAAACAGAATAGTCCATATTTGAATTTATTTAGCCAAGATGATAGTTATGTATATTTTATAACATTCTGGTACACAGATCTTAGCAATCTAAAAATAGATTTTTGCAAATATTTTTTACTGCTTTTAAAAAATACAGTTACAAACACTTCAGTTGTAAAAGATTTTGGTTTGGAAATGCATCTTAGTGTCTCTCTCTCGCTCACTCTCAACAAAGAAAAGCCTTTTGTTCTGGTCTCTCTGGCACCACCTCATTCTGTGACTTTCTGCTGTCCCCTAGTGGCATGTTAATCTTCTTGACTACTGTGTGATCGTCTCTGGACCCAGTTCTCTACTCTTCTGAGCTTTTTTTGTGACTCTTATTAGCAGACATTTAAAATACTATTAAACAATCCATGAGCTGGCTTTTAGAAGCAATAACCCCGGTGTTTAGTCCAAACAGTTTTCCATTTATGAATTCTTACCAAAGTAAACATGGACAGGGAATGCATGCTATCTAGATTCATTGGGTTACCTCGCCACAATAAACATTTCAGGTTTTCAGAATTTAACACAAAACTGATGAAAGCAAAATGTTATCAGTTTTGACGGGTCTATACATAACATACGGTAGCTGAAAGGTAATTTGTGACAGGTCAGACTATTTATGTCAATAGGTTTACAAACAAAAATTGTACTATTCCTTTTCCTTTGCTTTTAAGGTCCTGGTTGGTTACTATCATTTTCATATTTGTTAATTTCACAGTGACATTTTTTGATGAACTATTTAGAAAGATACAATAAAACGATGTATTTGAAGCATTGGGCGTATCACTTATGGAAAAGATTTTGCATCAACATATACCATGATGATTAAAACATGTTCTTAAATTTTTCTGGATGTTAAATTTTTACAGGAATCAGAATTATTTTGAAGATTTAAAGATGGTTGGGTTATTTTATCTTTCTTCTATGTTTATGTGCTTTATGTGCTTGAGATACACTGTTCAGCTGTGATAAGGGGGCAGTAAATTTTTCGGTGCAGCATTTTGGTCTTCTGAATTAGCATGCCAAAATATATATAATGAGAATGGAACATAAAAATTTGTTAAAAACAGTATTTCAGGTTTTTAAATATTTAACTTTAACTCATGCAGAATCACTATAAGCCTGGCTTACACAATTCTTTTAAAAGATGGCTAAAAACAAACCAAGAAGAATTTACAAGAAAAAAAAAACTGGTGAAATCTGGCCCATTAACTGAACATTACAGAAATCCGAGACGTATACTGAACTAATGATTTCTTGGCACTGCCTTCTTTGGCACTTATTATGGTTTTGACAATTATCACATGAATAGCAACACTTTTTTCTTTCTGAACTTGGGGTGGTGGGGGGAAGTATTCTTGGCAGTGGGGCAGAAGACCCAAAGCCCTGGAAACTCCTGTTTCTTAGTAATTCAGTGTACCGCTTAGCCGTGTGGAAGAAAAAGAACTGAAATGTACGGCTCTATTAAATGACAATATTCTTGTTTCTTTAAAGAAAAGTTGGTGTAGTTTTTGTACTACCTCTCTTCTGAAAGGTCAGATTGATGCCAAATTTAGTCATTTTGTCTGTTTATACATGTCTCTATTGGGATAAGATATCCAACAACAAAGCCTTAGATTGCAATCAATCTTGGCTTAAGTGCAAAGCCATCCAACCAATCCAAGAAATCCTATTGACTATCATGTGGAAAGAGAAAAGGAAGAGTTTAAACTCTGAAACTTTTTCTCAAGAGAAAAGATAAGCTGCATTTAAAAAACTTCCTGAATATATAAGAGAACTCATGTTCCCTTCTTCAGTGTTACCCCACCACCCAATGGGGTCTCAAGTGTTGGACGCAACTTAGCAACTAAACCACCACCACCCAATACCTCAAATTCTAATTATATAGTTTCTTAAAAATACATCTTCCATCAAACACTGTAAATTACAATAGCTATTTTTCACAGAGAAATGTCTGATTTCCTTTTTATTTTTAGTTGTCTATTCATCTTGTAAATGTTCTAAAAATGTTCTCCTGGAGTTATTTTTTAAAACTCATGGTATGTTAGGATAATAAATATTGTTACTCTGTCATTGGAAACACTGGAAACATCGTATTTAACAGGCTAATAGGAATGAGAATTCCATTAGAAATTTTAATTAATTTCATTTTAGATAAATGTGATTCTTTCAAAATTTTAGTTCTGTTGACTAAATGAGCAAATTTCTTTGCCACCTTAGCTTCCATTTAGTTAGTTATCTTGTAGAATATTTGGAAAATAAGGGTAGGGAAACATATCCTTTTTGGAAAAAATTAAATCTAGAGACAGTCTTAAATCTTCTCTAATGGAATATAGCATTATCAGTGGCCTATTCTCTACAGAATTAGTTTTTCCAAAACAAATAATAAAGCTGAGCAGTCCTACTTTTTACAACTCTGGAGACTATCTAAACAAAATGAACAGATTTATAGGGCTATTTTTAGTGTGTGTCACTTGCATTACAGTTTACATTTGCTTTCAAACCTTATTTGACATTCTTGGTAGAAAAATACAAGCAGAACACTCATTAAGAGTCTTAATAAAGGACAGTCTCCATAGGGCAGTTACGGAAACCCCAAAGTTGAGGCATGTATAAGAACATTCTTTGGACTTGACTTTCTGTTGTGCTTCTTCATTTTCAGTTGTCTAAAAAAGGGAAGCCTTCAACCAAAATGCAGATTTAAGGTTCTGTTTATAAAAGTCTTTAGGCATTGGGATTGCCTACTAATAATAACTGTGGTAAAAGCACATTTTCAAGGGTAGGAATTTTCACACAGCAACAGGTAAGTGCTGCTCTGACTAAATAACTATTATTTTTCCATAAATGGTATATTCAGCATTAAAGTGAAAATTAACTTGCTGGAGATGTATAGTACAATGTTGTGACTTTCTGGAAATGGTTCTTCCATGAATAAAAATGCATGGAAAACCTTATGTAATGTTATGAAATATGTCAGCACATATCGATTTATGGAAAATACCATGTTATATTTCAAAATATAGATTTGAGTATTAAATATTTGCATTTCGTCTAAACCAAGTTTCTCTAGCAGTTTGTTCCATGTGAGAAAGGCCAGTGCCTTCCACAGGGAAAGGAACACCATTTCACTTGCATATACAAATAAGGAATGAAGACTTCATCTCCTTTTGTTTACTCTGAAAAGATATTCTATCAAGAGGAAAATAATAGAAAGATAAAATCAGATACATAGTTAACCACTTTGTCACGTCTTTTTCTCCTGTGTAAAGGGGAACGTTTTGATAAGGTTAGCCTGTACAGGAAACCTAGATTGACACCCTGCTCCATGCCTCGTGGTGCTTTCTCATTAATCGTGTTCATGTAAAACTCCCTAGTAAGGAAATTCCTTAGCTATAGACATCATTCAGCTGAGCCTTATAAATAGAGCTCAAATTCAAAGGTAAGAAAACAGACAAGAATTTTACACCAACCACCCTGATAAGATATGTTTTCAAAGTGAAATCACATCTACAAAGTCTCGTGGGTTGGAAATGTCTGATTAAACACTTAAGAAAACATGCTTTCCCACACAGCAGCCTCTTTCTTTGCATGAAATAATTCCTTAAAACAACAACAAAAAAGTAACTTGGCACAACTATTGGGGCTTATTTAAATGCAGTGTACCACATTTAAACCTGAAAAACAGATTTCTATAAAATTAGAGCTTGACAGATTGTTCTCTATGAACTTAAATAAAAATGAAAAGTGAAAATGATACATTTGTACTAATAGTAATACTCATTGTAACTGCAGAAAAAAGTACAAATGAAGGCACTTTGAGAGGTTTCAAACATTTTGCTTCAGAGAACTCATCTATGAAAGTATTTTTATAGCTTGATGAGTGTTTTTAACTAGTTAAAGATGTTACTGCAGCTACCTTAAAACCATGTTGTAAACAATGCCTCTGATTAAAAGATTGTCACCAATTTTTTTTTTTAATTTGAAGCTTTCAATCATCCCATGCCTTAGGCTTTGCAATGTAAAGGAATTGTATTTCTATAATAAATTAATCAATTACTAATTAGTTTGGTGGTGAGTGCCTAATTTGAGTTTCTATATAATATAGGGCCAGTTTTTTCTAGCCCTGTTTTATCCCGATCTATTTAACACATGAATTAAGCCCAAATCTCTTTCAAAATTCAGTTCTGTACTTATTCCTGCCAAAATAATAAAACATAATTTATTATCATAATCTCGATTTATGGTTTAGTTATGTTGATTGAAAATATGACTTCTATAGGAATCCCCATTGTCCCTTAAATTCCAGTTTGCTTTCCATTGGGTTTGTGTGCTGGTGAAAGTTGGTGCAACTAATACTTAACATGTCCATTTAAAAACAAGATGCTTTAGACTTTAAAATAATATTTAAACAACAGAAAAAGAAAAATCTGAGGCTCTTCTGAAATATTATTTTATAACTTTAAATAATCAAAAAAGATAAACCGAGTCATATGATAAATATATTGCAAGCAGGGAAAGATAAAACATTTTTCAAAATTAAATTGCTATGACAAGCAGTTGTAAGGCAGTCTGCTTTCTTTCTTTTTTTGGGGGGAGGGGTTGGGAATTAGGAGCATTAAAATTGAAAATGTATAACCATAGAAACTAAAATCACCTTTTAAGGTATTAAAATTCCTTTATTTAAAAAATGAAATACATACACAATTTTTAAAAATAATTTTGGTCATCTTTACATTCTGATTTTGGTGGACTTATTTCAAATTTTACAATATCACTTTACGCATTATACACTTTTGTCATGAAGGCATTCTCCAGATGGCAGTTATTTATGTGAAAAATCGAAAAAGGCATGATAGTATGGCTTTTCTCCCTATTCCATTATTGAAATGAAATAAAATCATTAGCCAGGGCTATGGTTTACAATATTTTGAAAAACAGACTAAACAGATAGATGTCAAACTAATCAAGAAAGAGCTATTATAATTATTTTCAGAAAACACTATACCATTAAATATTTTCAGCTATAAATAATTGTCACGAAGAAAATAGGTTGCATCTTTAAAAATTAGCATACTGTACCTCTTTAGAGTGTTAAAGAGATTCAGTACTCAACTTGGATTTGCGAAAATCGTGATGAAGGAACTGTTCATGATCACAATAAAGTCATATGATTAACCCTGAATTTAGAAGTTGATGATGCAGCAATAGACAATACTGTGACTAAGTATAGTGTCTGTCTCTTTCAATCTGAAAAAAGTGTTTCTAAATCAGCCTCCTCACCTGCAACAAAGGTGCCTCATTTTTGCAGCAAAAAAGTTTACTTTATCCAAATTCCTTTCAGTGCTTTCACTTTGTTACTCAAGTCAGAGACAAAGAACATTTTCTCAGGCATTGTTTTTTTTTACTTTCTTGTGGTTAGTAAGAATGTATCATTCAGAGGTCTTACAGGTTGAAATGCATATAAAAACCAGTTTTGATTTTCAAAAACCATCTATAGTGAGAGCAGAAGGAATTTTAATCATTTTATCATGTGCTTCATATCATCTAGGTATACTTTTAATTAAACACTGCTCCATAAATAAGCAAATAATAGAAGTTAGCAGAGAAGCAGTTGATCTAAATCATGACAGTTGCTCATTTATCTTTGTCCTAACTAGACAATAGGAAATGACACTATGCTGTTGTTTTCTCTGCATTAAGATTTCCTTCTTAAACAAACGCAATTGAGGCGGTTTGTTTTCCGACAGCCTGGCATACACTGCCAGTGGCCAGAGTTTTGTCTCGTCTTCATCCAGAGGAGGATTAATCTTGGTGATGGTGCAAACAAAATGTATGTCTGGGGTCAAAGTGCAGACTGCCTTTTGGGATCTGCATTATATTAATGTCATTTTTGGGTTCCTGACGTTAATCAAAACCAACACCATAAAGCGTCACTTAGCTAATTTGTGTATTATTGTCAATGTTACCATTAATTATGCGTTTGTGAGGAAAAAGAGGATTAATGAGATGTCACAGGTAATTTACAATGATCAGGCTCCCCAGGACATTAAGAAAACACTAGCTGGGTAAGATTACCATGCAATCATAATAGTATTCAAGAAGCAAAGGTCTTTGTGGAGGGACCACACTAATAGTCCATCGTTATCAAAATCTATCTTCACTAGAATAATACCCAGGATTTATAAATACCTTGCTTGAATTAAATGTTTGGTTAGACTCTAATATATTAACTGTGAGAATTACAGTTGAGGTGTGTCCCTCTCCAAGTTCTGAGGATAAGCTAGTGTTTCTATTGAAAGGTAGGCAAGTCACAGAGGATTAATTCTTTAGTGTGCCCCATGAACTTGAATTCACATGTGATAGGAAACCATTTTAGGTGGTTTGTGTAACTGTATTCAAATCAGGCTGAAAAAGAGACCTCTTAAATCACATCATTTTCTCCAGCCTAGTCCTCACTGTGTAAATAAATGGTTTCAGCTTTCTGCCATCCCATTTCTGGAGTTCCCTCAGTGAGGAGAGACGTAATAACTTAAGGGAAGAATTGTATCAGCACAATATACCTGGGGACAGGAGCACTGAAGTGCAGTCCCACATTGAAATCCGAAAGGCCACAGAGTACCCTGGGCTTGGGCCTCAGCTTCCCTCTGTTGCCCACTCTTTGTGTGGTGGGGTAATTTGGGGGGTGCTCTGCTCAGAGAACAATCTGGTGCTCCCAGGGAGGCATAAGAGAATGGGTTTTACAGCCTGTGAGTGAAGGATCAAGCCTAATACAGGTGCTCACTGGGAGCCCAAGGGTCTAGTAGGCAGGCTCTGAGAGTTGAAGTTGAGGAAGGAGGCAGAGTTAGGCACCAGGATGTACCCTGAAGGAATCAGCAGACAGGAGGGTGGGACTTTTTTTGCGAAAAGTGAAGTGTTAGTTGATCGGTTGTGTCAGACACTTGGTCTGTAGCCTGCCAGGCTCCCCTGTCCATGGAATTCTCAGGCAAGAATACTGGAGTGAATAGCCATTCCCCCCAGGGACTGAACCTAGGTGCTCTGCATTGCAGGCAGATTCTTTACTGTCTGAGCCACCAAGACAGCCCTCTTTCTGGTGACGTTTATTTATTTAATAGATATGTGTTGACGCCTCCTCATGCCCTAAGCACCATGACAGGGATGGGGAAAGACTGAGAAGCAAGATCCCAGGGAAGGCAGAGCTCAGGACTTGGGTAACTCAAGTAGCTCTTTTATTGAACTGATGAAGTTTGCTGTAGGGTTGGGGAGGGTCAGAATAGTTTCCAGTAGACCCTGCAGAAGGAGACTGTTTGGGAGTTCATGTGCTATTTTAATTATTTTAGTTTTGTCTTAGCCTTATTTTTATTTATTTGAAGAATTAGATAATAAAAAAATACAATCACATATTTGCTTTCATATACATATATGCAATTTAGGTTTAAACCCCAGTTCTGGGAGACCTTGAACAAGTTATTTAACCCCTTTATGTGTCAGTATCTTCATCTGTGAAATGGAAATAATTAAATTTACCCAAGTTATGAGGATTCAAGGAGTTGAGGAATATAAATCACTTAGCTCAAGACTTAGCACACAGAAAGCATTTCATAAGGAGTTTTTAACCTTAAATTTGCGTCAGCAACAACTAAAACTGAAAAACAATAGTGTCCTGGGCCATCTTATATAGGTCCTGGGCCAATATATCAAATCTGAATATCTGAGTACTATCTTGGTATATAGCACAGATGAAAATTATTGCAATAAAATTCAATATTTATCACTGATTATTATCAGTTATTATTAACATTAATATATGCAGTGAAACAAAAAAATTGTATCTGATTAGCCTTAGTCTAGAGGCTACGTATGTGGGATAATGAATTTTTTCAAGCATTTATACGTGTAATTGTAATTTTGGGGCTGTATGATTTGAATTGTGGTATATAAAAAATCTATGAAATAATGTTATATTGCAATGGCTATTTGTGTGCATGCACGTGTATGTGTGTATTTCCCTGGGGTGAATGCAGAAGTTTGAGATGGCTGGTGTTATATGGTGTTATATGAAAGCTGTATTTAAGAAAAATTGTTCATGTACTAGAATAAGGTCAAACCACAAGTGAGCTGAACTTCACCATCTATTAACAAACGAAAATAAAACATTTATTACATTGTCCACTCTTGCTTTTTTTATATTTATGGTATATTCCAAGGAGATTTCCCTGTTGGGATAAAATTTCAGAAGCAGAGAGGGGAAGGCAGGGTGAAGTTTAAATAAAAAATGTTTTATTATTGATTTGGTTGTTGCTGGAGATGACCATATAGATTGTGGAAATAATATAGTTTCTTTTTTTCTTTTTTTATTGGCTCTACAAAGTAATAGCTTAGCATAGCTATTAGTTTATCCTGTAACTAACCTGTGAACTACTTTCTGAGTTGGTTGTTTTCCAGAAAGTACTATATTCGATAGAACAAACACTGAATGCTTTAAAAATAACGTTAAGTGCACTGAAGGAGAAGATCCTAAAGAAAAGAACTGCTTTTCCTCTGGTCTATGACATTTTATGGATTTGAAATTTTTTACTTTATTATTGTAGTCCTTGAAGTAAAAAAATCCTCACTCTGACTAAAATTAGATATCTATCCATACCCAGAGTTTATATTCTTAAATGGCTAGGGTGTTTTGCTTATTCATCATAATGGCATAGAATGAAGAAAAAGCTTTATCAAAACAACATTTACAAAGGGATTAAATGTAATATGTAAAAGACTAGCCATTGTTCTTTTTGTTTCTAATGTGAATTATGACATGTGGGACTGTGGATAAGATCCATTGAAACTACTTAAGACCGCAGAAGTCTGTATATGTTCATAGTCATATATTTTATATAAATGCATTATAGAGATCAGATAACTTGATAATAGGATTGCTAAGATATCCAAGTAAGGACTAGAAAATGTTCCTCAGGTGACCACAGAAACTCTTCTTCAACTTAATTATGAACAAACTTTTTAGGATTGAGAAGTTTCCTTTTTCAGGTCGAAGAAAGTTGATTAAGCAACTGTCACAGCATTTCTATCTTCCCCACTGCTGGTCAAAATATCATGGTAACCTTTTGGATCATTAGCGACCAATATTGTCAAATAAGCATCATCAAACCCATAATGTGCTTATAGAGTATAAAGTCCCACATGATTAACATTTCCAAAACAAGTTTTCCTTTAATACCAGTCCAAAAAAGGGAAGCTGCTCTCACATTCATTACCTTGAAAAATAATGCATCTGGATTTTCCTCTTTGAGATTTACAATGTTTTTTGATTTATTAAAAGCTCTTCTTGTAAATAAAAATTAAAAAAATTGAAATGGTTGAAAATAACTTATTCCAAGTAAAATATTAACATCACTCAAAATTTCTGCTACATAGAACATACTCTGGTTCCTATGGAGCAAAATAATTACAGTGGCTCATGATATACACATAAGAAAAGGTATTTTGTGGCTCCACCAGCTGGGCTAAGAAGGGCTCAGCAGGAGACGGGAATTTTTAGGAAGTGTGTACAATCAAGTCATCTTGATATAGAAGAACCAGAGAAAACGCAGGGCTATAGCTGATTCATTGGTACTGAGGGTCAGGCCTTCAGGGCTAGTTGAAGGTCACAATGGGACAGTCAAGAATGTGGGAAAACTTAGGAGTATTGAAGAGGTGGTGGTGGTGGTGGTTTAGTCACTAAGTTGTCTTCAACACTCGCGACCCTGTGGACTGTAGCCCACCAGGCTCCTCTGTGGATTTCCCAGGCAAGCATACTGGAGTGGGCTGCCATTTCCTTCTCCAGGGGATCTTCCTGAGCCAGGGATTGAACCTGTGTCGCCTGTATTGCAGGCAGTTTCTTTACCATTGAGCCACCAGGGAAGCCACAAGACTGAAATGTGGGAAACAGGAGTTGGAAATCTCACTGCAAGAGTGCTTAAAGTCCTTTTTGATGTGATGTCTATTACAGAGTTTAGAAATGGCACAGATAAAATCTTTAGGACTTAGCTGATAGACCCTTACTTCACAAAGATTGAAGAAAATCATAGGAAATAAGTGTGATCTGTACGTCCATGTCAACACCTCTAGTATTTCACATTTTCAGTAGACAGGGGCTATGGTAGCTGCCGCGTAAGTTAGATGACCCTAAGAAGTTCTCCAACACCTTTTGATGGCATGATTAGGAATCCAAACTGGTGGTGCTTCTGTTGCGATTTCCAAAGAATAAATAATATGACTGAAGTTAGTCAGTAGGTCTACAGAGTTACACTAGGAGACAGATAGGGTTGTGGAAGACTTTCGCAAAGTATGCCAACCAGAAAACTTTCAATAGAGCAAGGAACAGCAATGAAAATAATCTAAATGGCTATCCATGAACTTCTATATGCAGAAACAATGTTCTGAAGTATACATGCCAGGGTTACTGGAGATTTGCAACTGCTTTAACCAAGGGCAAAACTTCGTTGATGTTGGTATATGAAGAATGGCTCTGAAACAATAACTTGGTGATTATTTTCACTATCGGGAAATGGTCTGGACTTAAGGATATGATCTGGGTTCAGTTTATCTTTGCAGTCTCTGAATGCAACACTCCTAGCACATAATAGGCATAATCTAACATCAGTATATGTTTATGTGGATTAATGTTCAATTTATAAGGTTATCTGAAGTAATGCAATTATGAGCAGGAAAGGTAAAATATTGATGTGTGTTAGAATACCCTGAGATGTGTTTTAAACCTTATAACAAGACTGTGATTACTAAACAGTTCAGTTTGATAGATTTGTTGTATGCTTGTCAAAAACTTGTAGAGTTTTTTGACAACTGGCCTTGTTTCTGAGATCCTATACATATATGTATCCTATATCAGATCCTATAAATAGTGACCATACAACAAATTGAAGGGCAACCATAATGAGTTCACAATGTAGTAAGACCATTTTCAACCTTTTGATCTTTTCTATATATATATAAATTGGATAGTTCCTTCTTTGAAAATGGAATACAGCAATAAAGCAAATATATCCATAGATTTCATGCATTAAGATGGCCTTTATGTAAGTGGGGATGAAAAGTCAGACTTTCAGATGTATGCATTCTCTTTGTATGGTCTCCTCCATTCAGAAATCTCTTTCTGTATCTTGGAACTCTATGAATAAATAGATGGCCTGGGTTGGAAGGATTATACCTGTGAACCACACTCATATGGAGACACTACCATAAATATAAAAAGCTGATGCAGACAAGTATGTATAAGACCTTTGGGCATCGCCTGACCTTGGTGGAGCTGGAATCCCTGGGCACTCATTGTCCTATGCAACTTTTCCTTTACTTTTGTCACTTATCTTTTTTTTTGTTTCCTTGTCCTTGATCCTGGCCAGTCTTCATGTTCATTTTGGTTTTTCTTGTTTTTAATTTCAATCATGAGTTTTGATTGTGATTTCTAATAGATCTTTTATTGGATAGTTTGGTTTTATATTATTGACCATGAATTGGACTCAAATTTGATTGATAACGTTTTACCATGAAAATCTTTAATGCCTTTCCCTGAAAAGATTTCCTCACCCACCTGTAGAGCATCTCTCAGGAGCAAATATGGAGTAATTCATCCTCTTATTTCTCTCTGTTGTCACTTCTTCCCATCACGGTGTTCCTTCTTTCCCCATTTCTCTTTCTCTTCCTTCTCACCCCTTGCTTCTTCCTCTCATTCTTCAAATCACTGGGCTCCAAACTCATTACATTTTCAGTTTTCTATACTGAAGTAAATAAACTTGTTCTAAATTAGTAGCCTCAGTTAACAGATCAAGGAACAAAAGATGTAGATAAGGAAGAAAAAGTGGTAGCAGAGAAATAAATGGAGTTCTGAACATCATTCTATTTCTCTGCCTTTTTCTACCTTAAACTCTTCCTGCATCTGAACCCTCACCCATGCATAGCTAGCCACACTAATCTTCAAGTAATGCTTTAAAAGTCATTTCTTCAGAGACATTTCCCCCTACCCTCTAGACTTTGACTGTTATATGACTGAATTATACCCTGTAGACTGAATGCCTCAAATTTAATTAATAGTCTAGATGTATTGATAGAGAAAACAGTGGGCTCAAATGCCATTCTTCCAGAAATTTCGGGCAGTTCCCAGGCAATCAGAAATGTGTGACAAGTTCCTTCAGTACAGAAGATGCTGTGGTAGGCAGCCTGTAAATTGGCTTCTAAGATCCCCACCTTGTGGAATTTGTGCCCCCACAAGCCTTGTGTGTGGGCTAGACATCGTGACTCACTTCTGAAGAATAGGATTCAGCGAAAGTGATGAGGTGTCTCTTCTGAAATTAGGTTACACAAAGACTGTGACTTTCACGTTACTGGTTCTCTCATGGTCTTGCTCTCATTCTCTCTCTCTCTGAGCCCTCGCCTTGAGGGAAGCCAGATGCCACGCTGTGAAGGCCCTATGGAGAGGGTGCATGACAGGAATTGATGTTTGTAGCCAACAGCTAGCAACATTTTGAGGCTTACCGCCAGCCATGTAAGTGGGCTTGAGAGACCTTCCCTTGGTTCATCCTTGAGATGCAACACTGTGAGAATCTTGAGCCATGGGACTCAGCTAAGCCAAGCCTAGATTTCTTAACCACAGAATCACTGAGATAATAAGTGTTTATTGTTTTAAGTCATGAAGTCTTGAGTTTGGGGATAAATTCTTACACAGCTGTAGATAAACAATATAGATTTTTCTGGAAGTGGGTTGAAGCTGGAAGGGTATTGAGAAGCAGGTTAGAGAAAGCCTAAGTTCCTTGAACTCCCAGGACAATTTCATCTGTATCCTACAAATTACATCTAACAAGAAAGCATTAACAATAACCTCTATTAAAATGTAACAAAGGACATTTGATAGTGTTTTCACACACACAAAAAATGCTGATATAAGGTACCTTAAGTATTGTGGATATTCAAGCTAGTGAATATCTGTGATTTCACATATTGGTAGCCTTTTATATATGTAATTTCATCCTTCTCAGACCATATAATGTACACCTCACATGACGGATATGTATGGTGATTTGATGTAGGCAGGATGCTCTTCTATAGCTTTTTATGAGGTTCTGAATCTTCCCATTAACTTTTTATGGATATATCTGGCTCAAATCTGTGCCTGTGAATAAATGATCACATTTTCTTTTCTCTCTGATGGAGGCAATGCAACTCACTTCAAATCTTGATTCTGTTTACTGTACAATTTCCATTATAAATAAACACATTAGGTTATGCATAATGTTCTTGACAGTTTGACTATCCGATCATAGTAAATTCCTTTTGCAAAGTCTTGAACTAAATCCATTTAGTGTTTTTTCTTTACATTAGTTGGGGAGAAAATTGTTACTCATCCTGAAGGAATTCTTACTCATGGGTAAGGGAGAAAAGGATATCCATGGTTTAAGTGACTAAAGACATTTGAGTGGAGATATAATGTGTTATTTTATAGATGGCATTCCTTTGGAGGTAAGCATAATTAAATCTTTTAATGTATCATCAGGTAATGTATATATGTGTATATGTACATGTATCTCTTTTTCTCTGTCCCTATCTCTCATATATATAGTAATATAATACATATCTAATAATATCTAGTTATTTAATCTCATTTGGTAAAAAGAATAATGTTTTATCTAAATTTTGACATTTGAATAAGACATATTTATTTAGTATGACCTTTTCTTTTCCATGTGACTTGAGAAACGGAATCTTTGTAAATTGTTCAATTAAGGTCTAGTGGGACAAAAAGGTAAATATGAGGAAATGCTCTTGGTTCTACCAGCATGTGATTATTTAGCAGAATGTCAGTAACTTGGTAGCAACATGGTTCAACCTTCCAGCATCAATCATTTCTGCTTCCATCACCACCAAGGACTTATATGTATACTTTAAAATTTACTTTTATAAAGGAAAATTACATACATAAACAATCTTACCAGTAGGTAAGGTAGAGTGCTGTTTAGGTGATGTACTTTGAAGAAAAGTCTCTGATCAGAAATATCTTCCTCTATGGAATGCCACTAGTCCTAAATTTAAAAATTTCATGTACACTTAAGGATCTTTCAAGAAGCTGTACGTTTCAACTAGGTTAAGCTATCACTCTAAGGGGAGTTATCCAGCAGTTAGCTTGTTGAAAGTGAACATAAAAGTGAAGTCACTCAGTCATGTCTGACTCTTTGTGATCCCATGGACTGTAGCCTAACAGGTTCTTCTGTCCATGGCATTTTCCACGCAAGAGTACTGGAAGTGGGTTGCCATTTCCTTCTCCAGGGGATCTTCCCAACCCAGGGATCGAACCTGGGTCTCCTGCATTGCAGGCAGATGCTTTACTGTCTGAGCCACTAGGGAAGCCCAGTTAGCTTGTTAGCAGGAATTTATTAGTTTTTGGGAATAATTGCTACCCATCATTATGCTGTAGAAAAAGGACACAGACTGTCAAGTTTGATGGCAGTGTTTAGAACCAAGGAAGTGTATTTAGGGTTACTGAGTCTTGTGACCCAGCTACCCCTGTTCTCCATTGCTCAGGGCCCTGGAAAGCTAGGAAGAGGACAATAAAGAACAAGGTGGTACTAAAAAAGTGGCATAGTATGTTTTAAAGACACATTATCTTTTTATCAATCTTGTCTAGAGCTGAAATTTGTTAATTGTTCCTTTTGTGGTTAAATATAAACAATTTATGGATAAAGCCTGTATGAGGAAAGCCCCTGTAAGGAAAGACCCTATTGCCTTAATAACTTAATTATAATGAAGAACTCATTTTTCAGATTGATTCTGATCATTTTCAAGTGCATATTACATGGTTTCACTACTACTTTTAATGTTTTAGTAGACATCAAAGGGTTTGCAAAAAGGGTTTCCCAGGTGGCTCAGTGGTAAAGAATCCACTTGCCAATGCAGGTGACAGAGGAGATGCAGTTTTGATCCCTGGGTCAAGATCCCCTGGAGGAGGAAATGACAACCCACTCCCGTGTTCTTGTCCGGAGAATTCCATGGGCAGAGGAGCCTGGTGGGCTACAGTCCATGGGGTAGCAAAGAACAGGTTATGACCAAGTGACCGAGCACACGCGTGCTCACACACATACACACAGGTGCATAAAACTGGATTATCCATAATCTTTGGTCACCGTTAGTCAATTCATGACTTCTTCCCTTCCTTCCTCTCTCCCTTCTTTCTTTTTTTCTTCCCTTTCTCCCTCCTCCCTGCCTTTCTCTCTCCCACCCTCCTTCATTTAGGTAATGAATTAGGCAACACAAAAGTTGAGACCTTGAGGGCAACTTCTCTCTGGCTGTGTGGTCCTCTGCAGCATCCTCACTCTGTCTTTTCCTACCTAACATAATCACCATCCCAAGTCTTGTGTTTATTGTTTTCTTGCTTTGCTTTTTGTATCGTTTTATCCCATTTAACCATATTTCTAAAAAGAATATATCTATATTTTAATTATTTTAACTTTAAAGGGATCATGCTTTATGTAGTCATTTGTGGCTTTTAAAATCTAATATAAAATTAAGATTAGCCATATTGTTGCACTGTAAACAGCTGTAGAATATAATGATTCATTTTGATTTCTGCATAATAGTTTGCAGATTTAAAAAATATCCAGTTGAAAATCTCCTTTCTCTACTCTTTACCTCTTCTCCTTACCTCTCCTCTCGCTTTTCTTTCTCTTGTTCTCCCTATATTCCTGTTCTCTCTCCAATTCACAACTTTTTAATTGCAGCTGTTACATATTTCCATCTGCAAGTCCTGTAGACACCAACTACATTTCCAAAACAGATTTTCTCTTCACATTCCTTCTTTCCCCACAATTCCCCATCAGAGCCCTGAGACAAATGCCCAGCATTCCAAGAAAGAGAATTTGAAAATAACTGAATAAGGCAGTTACCAGATGCATGCATATATTAGAACTCTATCAGTTCACTTCAGTGGGTGTCAAACTTCATCAGAAACACCTGTGACTTGCTAAACCACAGGTTGCCGGACCCCACCCCAGCGTTTCTGATTCAGTGAATCTGGGGTGGAGTTTGATGATTTGCATTCCTAAGCTCCCAGGTGATGCTAATTTTGAGAAGTACTAGTACAGGCTTCCCTGGTGGCTCGGACAGGAGACTCAGTTGGATCCCTGGGTTGGGAAGATCCTCTGGAGAAGGAAATGGCAACCCAGCCCAGTAGTCTAGCCTGGAGACAGCTCAGGTTTCCAGTCTCTCTAGCACTAAAGTGCTAGCGTGCATGTGTGTGTGTATGCGTGCACTCTCACGTGCGCGCGCGCGCACACACACACACACACACACACACACACACACACACGCACTCACACACACACACACAGTACATTTAAAACATTTTTTGAAGTGTTCCATGACCCAAACCTTGTATTAGTCTCATAGAATGAAGCACCTTTCAGGATGTGTTTGAAAGCTGACCTCCAGTCGATCTGGCTAACAATCCAATAATCTTTCAATTATGCAAGACAAAATACATTGGTCCTTTCTTTGAACTTTATAAATTTAAAGTTACACTTGCCTTTCCTGTATATTCATTAAGGATATTTCCTGAAATTAAAAAAAGAACAAGTTTTAAAGTAGTGCCATTTATTTTCATACTTTTGTGGGACACATTCTGATTATCTTCTTTAACTTCTACCTACAGATATACCTCCCTAATTTACTTAACAGATATGATTCCGATGGACTGCATGTAGTACACAGTTCTATATACCTAAAAATATTCCAAATGCACTAAGCAAGCTACCTCTTTAAAAAACTTATGTTAAAAAGTCCTGAATTGTGCATAATTATTTTCCAAATTTTATCTTCTGTAAATTTAGGGTTTTGTATAAAATATCTTCCTGAATGAGAGCAAAAATGCCCATGAGAAATACAACAATCTTATAGATGCATTAGGAAGGAATGTGGTAAGAGAAATAGTGACTTCCCTTAGATACCCATGTGCAATTTTAATGACCAAAGTTGTTCATTTTCATTGTATATACAGGCCTGTCTTTCCCCAGCTCATAAATGCCACTGATTTGCATCTTCCTGGCTGCTACAATATACCCATAAACCTCTCTTTGAAGAAACACAGCTTCCATCAAAACAAGTCTTTAAAAATGTTTACCAAGCTGTAATAAACAACACTCCTCCAGTGTGTTACATATAAAAAAATAACCTCTTGATGGACAATGTCAGTTTTATTTTCACTAATTAGGCTCTGCACATTTGCCAACACTAGTAAATTATTATGGTCAACCAAGCTTATGAAATAAAGCTTTTTTTTAAATTTGAAGAGATGATCTATATTCTCTTCTTGGTTATTCCGATAGATAAAATATCACCTCTTCAAAACTGTTCCCTTGGCACTATGAGGATATATAGTTTAGTAAATAGAAATGTACCAGATCAAATTATATTGCCTTTAGCAAATAATAGCAATGCTAGCTTCTTGGCACAGACTAGGTCGTTCAATACGTTTATTAATTTGTGCTATTCAAAGTAAAGAATTCAAATAGCACAGTAAACATTTTGGCTGGAGAGGGAAATGGATTGCTGCTATACCAAGACTGAAGACAACTTGGAAACTTGAGCAGTGTAGCCATGGGGCAGACATAGATTTGAGCCAGAATGAGTCTGCTAATAGCAATGGGTGCATTGACTGTATTTGGGAAATCTATCTAGTGATTGATCTATTTCATAAAAACAAAAGAAACAAACAACAGGAGTAATCTTAATACAAATTAAGCATAAATAATAGAAATAACCATAAGTGAACAATTTCTGATGATTTACCATATATGAGTAGGTGCTATTTCAATTATGGCTTTCTGAAAAATTCTTCATCTTTTCTAATTAACCACAAAAATATTTGTTGCCCTGTGTATTTTTCCCCCATATTTCTTTCTTGCTCACCTTTTCTTCTCTCTCATCTTTCTCACTTCTCTCTTTCTCCATTACGTTTTCTCTTTCTTATCTTAAATTTCTTCTTTCCTTTCCCTTTTTACATCCCTCTCTGCACATCCCTCTTTTTTGTTTTTCCTTTCATGTCAAGCACTGACCAAGTATTGAACAGAGGAAACAAAAGATGTGCTGGTTTCTGTCTTAGACTTCCTCAGTTCAGTTCAGTTCAGTCACTCAGTCCTGTCTGACTCTTTGTGACCCCATGAATCGCAGTACACCAGGCCTCCCTGTCCATCACCAACTCCCGGAGTTCACTCAGACTCACGTCCATTGAGTCAATGATGCCATCCAGCCATCTCATCCTCTGTTGTCCCCTTTTCCTCCTGCCCCCAATCCCTCCCAGCATCAGAGTCTTTTCCAATGAGTCAACTCTTCGCATGAGGTGGCCAAAGTACTGGAGTTTCAGCTTTAGCATCATTCCTTCCAAAGAAATCCCAGGGCTGATCTCCTTCAGAATGGACTGGTTGGATCTCCTTGCAGTCCAAGGGACTCTCAAGAGTCTTCTCCAACACCACAGTTCAAAAGCATCAATTCTTTGGCACTCAGCCTTCTTCACAGTCCAACTCTCACATCCATACATGACTACTGGAAAAACCATAGCCTTGACTAGACGGACCTTAGTTGGCAAAGTAATATCTCTGCTTTTGAATATGCTATCTAGTTTGGTCATAACTTTTCTTCCAAGGAGTAAGCGTCCTTTAATTTCATGGCTGCAGTCACCATCTGTAGTGATTTTGGAGCCCCCCAAAATAAAGTCTGACACTGTTTCCACTGTTTCCCTATCTATTTCCCATGAAGTGATGGGACCAGATGCCATGATCTTTGTTTTCTGAAAGTTGAGCTTTAAGTCAACTTTCAGTCAAGTATAAAAAGAAAATATTCAATAATGTTAAGGTAGAGAAACTATAAAAGAAATTTACTGTTGTTTAGTTGTTAAGTTGTGTCTGATTCTTTTGTGACCCCATAGACTGTAGCCTACTAGGCCCCTCTGTCCATGGGATTTCCCAGGCTGGAGTGGTTTGCCATTTTTCCTTCTTCAGGGGATCTCCCTGACCCAAGGATCGAATCTGCATCTCCAGCCTTGGCAGGCAGATTCTTTACCTCTGAGCCACCAGGGAAGCCCATAAAGAACTAGAGGGACTTGTATAATTCATCTTCAAGCGTGTGGCAGAGTAGTTGACATAATTTTGTAGCTGGATTCACTCTTTCACAAAGCAGGCTTCACCACTTATTACCTGTGAAATAGTCTCCTAATGGTCTCTGCATAGTCCCTACCAGTCCGTGCTGTCCACGGCTGTTCGCACTTATCATACTTCTCACCAGGTTAATATCCTTAATTTCAAGCAAATCACTCATTCATACCCCGAATGATGAAAATATTGCTCTTTTCTGCCTGTGGGGGGGAAGTAAAAAACTCTTAATGTAGCAAATATATCTATCACACTGGTCCATGCTGGCTTTCATTTTTAATCCCTTCTGTGCAGTGGCTTCCTCCTTGCACCTATTCATCTCTTACTCATTCTTTGAATCACCTTAGATATTCTTTGTATTTTCCCTTTTAAGCCTTTTCTGATTTCTTGTTAATCTTGAGTATGTTGCTTCTTGCTCCTGAAGGTGTTTGGTGTTTTTTTTTTCTTAAATTTTATTTTAATGTAATTTAATTTTGTTTTTTAATGCTTCTTTTAAAGCACATTCTTGTCCTCGGTAAAATGTAGTTATTTTATTTTTCATCATAAAGTTAATATATGCTTTTTATATCATTGTTCTTCTAGAATGTTTTCTATGCATAAATTTTATAATTTATCATATCACTTTAAAAATAAACAAGCCTCTTCTTGAGAGATTTAATAAATTTTAATTTATATATATATTTTAAGGTTCACATTTCTTTTCTTTTTAACTTAAAATTTTTGTAATACAAATATTTTTCATAACATTTAATCTTTTTTATAGAGCTAAAATTTATTTTAGATCTAAATTGATTATAGATTATAATTTCCAAAGAGCTAAACAATTCTGGTAAAATATATGTTGATTTTTTCTTCACTGTCTGGGTATTGCATTATATTTTTCAAGTGGATTGCTTGGGAATCCTTACAAAACTCTGCAAGACAGATGTTTTCAAGCTTATTTTACAGATGAGGAAGCTCAAACTCTGAGAAGTTAACCATTTGTTCAAGGTCAAACAAGCTGTGGTGTTAAAATGGGGTTCATGTTTTATTATAGCGTCAATAGTTACACTTTCTTGTTCATTAGGAAACCTAACTGTAAGATTAGTCTTCTTTCCTTATTTCTTTCCAAAACTCTATTTTTGATTTTTACCTGATCTTTATTTATCAACATTAGAAATATTGCTAAGTTTTTTTAAAATCACAATATAATTCTGATTGGATTTTGTGTATTATGTACATATGAATTAATTAGGGAAAGTAACTCATTGCCTGCATATGAGAAGATACAGACTTTTAAATATATTTTTGTATACATGCTGAAGTTATAGGAATCAAGTATTACAATGTCTATAACTTTCTTCTAAATGCCTTAAAAAAAACAGAAAAAATAAACAATATATAGATGTAAGGACAAAATGAAAGAGAAAAATTTGGGCCAAAATTTTAAAATTGATGGATTTGATTTAAAAAATGGAGATATTTATTGTATTATTCTGGTAACTTTTTTTGTAGGTATAAAAGTTTCCAAAATGAACAGCTAAAAAAAAACTTATACTTGGTCATTTTATTGAGTTATCTTATGAATTCTAAGCTTTTGTGTTGAGTTTCTTTTATGGTAAGACTCTAGGTATATAACCATATCAATTGTAAATCATCAAAATTTTGTCTTGTATTTTCTAACAGTAAATCTCTTATTACTGCTTTATATCTGTTTGAAATTAGACAAAAATTTTAAGAATGCTGTTAAATGAAAACATCAGATGTCATTTTAGTGCTATTCTTCCTAAGTTTAATTGACATACCTCTAAATTTAGTTACAGTTGCTGCTGCTGCTAAGTCGCTTCAGTCATGACCGACTCCCCGAGACGCCATAGACGGCAGCCCACCAGACTCCCCCGTCCCTGGGATTCTCCAGGCAAGAACACTGGAGTGGGTTGCCATTTCCTTCTTCAATGCATGAAAGTGAAAAGTGAAAGTGAAGTCGCTCAGTTGTGTCCGACTCCTAGCGACCCCATGGACTGCAGCCCACCTGGCTCCTCCATCCATGGGATTTTCCAGGCAAGAGTATTGGAGTGGGGTGCCATTAGTTACAGTAAGATCTATCTATTCAGATGTGTCTGTATTTATCATTTTTAAAATTTTGTTAAGAAACCTATTTCCTATTCTTTGTTCCCACTGAGGTTTCCTTCAGCATGGCTAATGAATTTTGTCAATCTATTGAATAATACAGTCTTTTCTAAATTAATAATATTTCATTTTCACTAGTTTCCCTTACCAGAGATTAGCACATGGTCACAGCAAAAATACCAAGGACAAATAAATGCACAATAAACATTTGTTAAACAAAAGGAAGAGGCAAAGAAAAGCAATTAGAGAAGGATTACAAAGAAGAAAAGGAGAGTCAAAAATAATCTGCATTTTTCACTTTAGATGCTGTCATAGTTCTGATTTAAGGGGGATTTTGTTTGATTAGAATTTTAAATATTGCTTTCATTGAATCATATTATGTACATGCTGGCACATGATAGGTACTGAATATACTTTCTTACTTTAACTTCTCTTCTGTTTTTCGTATAGCTTCTTCTTCATAGGTAAATGCTCATTTAATCTGTCATGGATAACAAGGACATGGTTACTGTTGAAGAAAATGACAGCTAAAGAATCTGCCTTGGCTTTGTGTAACTGTGCAGTCTCCTAGTCATCCATATGGAGAAGGCAATGGCATCCCACTCCAGTACTCTTGCCTGGAAAATCCCATGGGCGGAGGAGGCTGGTGGACTGCAGTCCACAGGGTCGCTAAGAGTCGGACTCGGCTGAGCGACTTCCCTTTCACTTTTCACTTTCATGCATTGGAGAAGGAAATGGCAACCCACTCCAGTGTTCTTGCCTGGAGAACTCCAGGGACGGGGGAGCCTGGTGGGCTGCCGTCTATGGGGTCGCACAGAGTCAGACACTATTGAAGTGACTTAGCAGCAGCAGCAGCGGCAGCAGCAGTGATGAAGCCTCAAGTGGTTGTCTAGTGGATTTCAACTACTTTTTCATTTCAATATTCTTTAAAAAATGAGGTGGTACCTCTAACTACCCAAAGACCCCAATTTTTTCCCCCTTTAGTACACTTTCCATGATACACACTGTTGGAGGCAATTTATGGGACCTTAACATTTAGATAACAAGTTAAAGCAAAATTAAAATGAGGACAAATAAAAATTAGATATAGGAATCTGAAAAATTGCATAGTTCTTGTAACATGCTGTATAGGAGACTCTGTTTCCAAACACAGGAAAAGTAAGGAAGATGCCCTTTAATTTCTTTTTCCTTCCTTCCTCCCCATTTCTCTTCCATCCTTCCCCCTCCTTCCTTTTCTTCCTTCCTTTTTTCCCTTTTAAATAAGCTGCTTATTTTTCACAACCCCTTTCTCAGCAGCTCCTTCTCCCCATCTTTTACAGGCTCTCTCTAACAATAGGAAACAGGTATAGCCGCCTCTCACGGGTGTTGCACATGCGCAGAACTTCCCGACCCTGTAGCCGGCGTATCAGACCGGCTGAACTGCGGCGTGGTAGCAGTGTTCACGCAGTGCGGAGGTTGCGCAGGTTAATGCAAGGCGCATCTGTGAGGCTGGTGGTCATCCAGGGATCAGTACCCACTGGAAGTCGGGCTCTCAGAAGGCTGCGTGGATCCAGTTAGGGAAGGTTCTAGGCCTGGAATGCCCACCACAGGAGTGGTTCCAGTGGCAGTGGCAAACTTCACCCCAGCTTACGGGTCAGCATTCCTGGAGGATGTGGCGCTGACCTCAGCAGTTTTCAAAGGCGACAATGGCAGGAACCTCCTTCAGAAGTTTCTTCCAGCTTCTCTTCAGAGTAATGAGGTAACGCTATCATTTTTCCCTTTGTAAATGAGTGTTGCTATTGGATATGAAGGTTGGTGCCATCTGAGTGGGTTCCTGTTGCTGCTGCTAAGTCACTTCAGTCATGTCCGACTCTGTACGACCCCATAGATGGAAGCCAACCAAGCTCCCCCGTCCCTGGAGTTCTCCAGGCAAAAACACTGGAGTGGGTTGCCATTTCCTTCTCCAATGCAGGAAAGTAAAAACTGAAAGTGAAGTCTCTCAGCCATGTCCGACTCTTAAAGACCCCATGGACTGCAGCCTACCAGGCTCCGCAGTCCATGGGATTTTCCAGGCAAGAGTATTGCGGTGGGGTGCCATTACCTTCTCCGAGTGGGTTCTTACTGCAAGGAATTTGAGGACATCCTCTTCTTTGATTTGTAGGACATCAAGCGGTCTGTGCATTATCAACTTGCCCTTTAAGTTATGATGGGAACAGAACAACGGCTTCCTGGGTAGGGTGGAAAGTCCTCTTTAATTTTGTCAGGTTTATTTTATCTGTCAAAGAAAAAGAGTAATTCTTTTGAAATTCATTTTTTTTGGGTAGTGATTTGAAAGGGAATAAATATTTTAGTGATAAGCTGGTATCTAAAAATTTAATTTGACTTGAAATTATTTCTATTTAATATGTCAAGAATTATATTTGTAGGGAGTACAGTCTATTCTTGGAAACATTTATGTTATTAAACATTGGAAAAAGACAATGCTGCCATTAGATAGTACTCAGGACTAACTGATGAGTGCTGACTCTTTTAGCACAAATGTACTTTGATAAGACTTGCCAGGCAACTTGCAGGTAAAACTCAATGAATGCAGGTCAAAATACTGTTGATCAAAAAAACCTTAATGATACTGTAAATATTTTGGACATTATCTTTCATTCACCCCTCTATCCACTCCTCTTATCTATCCATCCATGCAACCACTCATGCTTTCATAGTTCAAAAACAAATGATCAAATAATAATTTTCTACGCTTTTATTTTTACAACAATAAATCTACTTTTTCAGGCAAAGTTATTACTACTTTTTTTTCTGTTGAGAAATATACATGAGACACAGGACAAAGTCCCTAACAAGTGTTCTCTAAATATTGTGTGAATAAATATCTAGGCAGGAGAAATGAGACAGATCAATTAGTTCATATTATCTACAAATAGCTATTTTAAGATGATTTTCATCTAAAATTTCCTTATATAGTTTCAAATTCCATATAGTTGCTTACATCCATCTAAAAAATGAATCTACCTTGTGATAACATATTTCAGGAGGAATTTTGCCATCTTGATGATACAGAGACATGAGGACTAAATGATGGTATAGTTAGAGAATTTTCAGCTATTTCAACAATGTTTTCAGAGTTTTGATTAGTGGACCAATGTCAGCCTGGAGATTGTATTTCCAGTGACAAGCCATCACAATATTGTAATTATCCTGCAATTAAATAAATAAATAAAATTTAAAATGTCTATCATAGATTCTTCTTCCTCAAAGTTTATTTAAATAACTGGAGTGGGTTGCCATTTCCTTCTCCAATGCATGAAGGTGAAAAGTGAAAGGGAAGTCGCTCAGCCGTGTCTGACTCTTCCAGACCCCATGGACTGCAGCCTACCAGGCTCCTCCGCCCATGGGATTTTCCAGGCAAGAGTACTGGAGTGGGGTGCCATTGCCTTCTCTGGGTAAGATGCTTATGTATATTAATAATAGTAAAAACCCAGATTGCCAGTTGGATGTCTTAACCTAAAGAAGAATTAAGATACTGTGCAAATTAAAAATTGAACAAATATGCAGCAAATGCTGTCTTTGTCTTTCTAATATGCACTGTCTCTTAGTTCTACTTTTTGCCTCAATTTTTATACTGGATATATATTATATATTATAATTATATGAAAATTTTAAAATCGGTTACAGAAGTAGTAGATTGAGGATACCTGGCTTGAAAGCAGTTAATTCTGATGGCTAATGACAATCACAGTTTGTTGAAAATCCTGTGCTTTTCGTGCTTTAGCTAACTTAATCCTTACAACAAATGTGAATCCACTTAAGCCTCACAACAACTATATGAAGTATATATCATCATCTTCATTTTAAAATTCAAGCTTAAAGGCCAGATTATTAGTAGATGGTAAAAATCATACTCTGAAAGTTAAACATGAGCCCACAGTGAAATTAATAATAACATCATAAATTATGATGAGATAATATATGTAAAGTACTTGCCTCAGTACTAATAAGTATTAATAGAAAGTTCTTATGATTACCTTGGACGCACACACACAAAGGTTTTGGTGGCAGTGAGAGGTCTGACATACTCATTTTACAATATTTTAAAGAGTTGTATGGTAAACAATTTTTTTTTTGTAGTTTCAAGAGATTGTACTGGGAGAAATTGTGGAAATTAAAATTTCCATTCAATATAAAAATCCTAAGATATTGGCTTACTTAGCTCTTTTTTCCTAGAAATAGTAAAGCACAGTCTAAATGATCATGTATCAGAATATTACATAAAGGAAATTTTATGTTGTATAAAGATTTTTGTGTCTATTTATTTAAAATTCTAAAGTTTTTTTAATCCCTACATCCTATAATTTAGTTATATTTTATCTTTCTTAATTCTTCATTATTTTCCACATTCTTCATATGTCCTGTCAAGAAGTGCATCTATCCCTCTACTGCTTTATTTCAATGTAGGCACTTGTTATAGGAACTAAATGAATGTCCTCTTCACCTTCACGGCTAGAAAGTTTCAAACCTTGTCGCAGACTGGGTTTCAAATACCCATTACAAGCAAATCTGAGTTTTGGATGAACCTGATAAGATGGATGTTGTCCAAAGAAATCAAATATGATCTCTTTTCCGTGTGATGGGGCAGGTGGTGTCTCAGAGGCCTGCTCTTGGGCAATGATTTGGATTTGGAGCCAAAGCAGGCGGAGACAATTAGCAGAGGCAAATCTTAGGGGTTTCCAAGGTCAGTACACAAGGTAAACAGTCTGGGAATAGCTGCCAAAGCCAAATGGAACAAAACAAGGAGGGTGAACCATTCTCAAAGCCAAGAGGGAAGAAAGCAAGAGCAGATAATTTCTGAAACGGCTTAGAGCAATGGAATAAAGACAAGAGTGGAGAACTTCTCCAATCTGAATTTCAGATTATGTCATATCCACAACCTTAGGAACTGTGGTAATGACTGGGAGAGGCAGACACCAGAGTGCACACTAAATTGATACCATCAGGCAACATTAATTTATTAAAAAATATATTTAATGAATGTGTCTTATGAGTAAGGCACTTTGCTAAATACAGTGAAAAAAAATTAGTATAGATTTTGTCTCAC
This sequence comes from Capricornis sumatraensis, assembly GCF_032405125.1. Lineage (NCBI taxonomy): Eukaryota > Metazoa > Chordata > Mammalia > Artiodactyla > Bovidae > Capricornis > Capricornis sumatraensis. The sequence continues at coordinate 70,515,232 of NC_091070.1, forward strand.
AGAGTTTATTTTCTATAGGAGTGGAAAGTGTGAAAATAGATGTCATTCCTAAATTAACTGGTAAGAGAAAAAAGGATTTATTATTGCCTGGTTGTATAAATAGGCAAGTGGGCAAATATGGGGGAAGAATGCAAATAATTAGGGAAAAAAATTTCCAAAAGATGTTGCATCATTTTAAAACTTTCTAGTTCAGTATAATTCTACTCTTAAAATGAATTTAATTTATGAAAGCAAACGCACTAAGTAATAATTCAAAAGCATTAGTGTGAGAAGAGCGCTGGCAACCAATCCATGCCCTCTGTGTGAAGTTTCTAAAGATCAGAGTGGTTGAAGGACTTGCCCAAATCACAGAGCAGTTCTATCTGTGGGAGTTCTATTTGTCTGATTAATAGTCATTCTCAGGAAATGATTGTTCATGTAAGTCTATATTAACTAGTGGTAAACCACTTTTTGTTACGCATTTTTATATCCTCATTAAACTGCACATGACATAGTTTGATAAGTGTTGTTCAATGGCTGAAAACACCATGACTGATAAACTTAACTCAAACTGATGCATGAAAATTTATACAACCCCCAAACCATGTGACGGCTGAGTGATGTACATGCTAACACTGTGTGAAAATGCATTTTGGAGTCTATATTATTTCTTCTGGTTGTTCCCTCTGATGTAGTATTAGAACATGCTTTATTACAAATACTAGATCCTTCTAATCAAACTCTGGTATGGATCGTGATAGCCAACTCCTTTCTACAGCCTTGACACCATGTTGTTAAGGGTTCTAGTGTGACTCAGTGCTAATGCCACACAATGATGCTGAAGCTTTCATTCATCTGTGATGCTCTTTACATATCTTTTTAAGAATCACCGAGGAACTAAAAATGAAAAATACAATTTACCTTTGGATATATCATAGTTTTTGTTTTACAATATCTAGTTTAATTTATAACTATTTAAAAATTGAACTTAGAGGGCAAATAGCACCATTTTACCTGGGTTTGTAAGAGAAATCTCAGACACAGAAAGGTCAGAGTGAGTTAATAACAGAAACGCCAAAAAAATAAAGCTTTCCCCCCCATACGCTCCTTCTTTCCCAATAAGTATGAAATTTATAAAGTTGAATAAAGACATAAATTCTTTGTATCCTTCATTTTAGTTAGTATAAATATTTGCAGAACCAGCAAGGTTAGTTAAAGGAAAGGGGTTATTAAAATATCCAAATCTTCCAATTCAAAATAATCTTGGGATTGAAGTTTTTTTTTTTTTTTCAGTAATTTTCTTAGACAACACTTCATTACTCAAAAACATATGGTGTTTACAGTTTTACCCACAGGCTATTTTTCCAAAATGACTTCAATGATGGGCAATCACAGGATTTTCAGAATAGGTTTCATTTCATAATGTTATTTCCTCTATCCCTTTTCTCACTCTTAACTCTTTGCTACTATCATCGTATCATCAATTGCCAAGATAAGTTTATTCAGTTGTAGGAGTAGTAAAATTGCATGTTTTCTTAAAAAATCTATATAAAGCAGAAGTGAGCTAATTATTTTATTCATACATATAAATACACAAACATATATATGCATATCATTATATATGAAGAATGGTTCTCTCTCCGTCTGTATCTATATTCCACATAAATCTATAAATGGATACTCGTTCAAGGATGTAGGACCAATTTTACTGAGTGTGAAAAATCTGGCACAACATTTTAGCTGTAACTACTCACAACAATGGAGGAGTTTAATATAATAGTTCCACTTTCATATACTTTGAGCAATAGGTCACCTACCACACCAGCCTGCAGTACAAAGCATTGTAATTAGCTAATGGACATGGACTTAATGCTTTGCTGACAACTGAGGACTAGTTTCTAGCTATGATTTTGTGAGCACATACTATATATCAGACACTTGAAATACATCTTCATTAAGGCCCTATTTTATATTCTGCCAGCTCTTCATGTTGGACATTGGTGGGAACTAAGTCACATGGAAGTAAAGCATTTGTCCAACATCATACAGATATGAAGTGCTTGACCAGATTTTAAACCCTGATCTTTTTGGCTCCAAAGATCCAATATAGGAGACTGGAAGTGATAAGTTTGAAATGGTGTGTAGTAGTGATCTGTTATGGCAAGATGTTGATCATTTCTACTAAACCAAAGTTGATTATTAGAGTGCTGCCATAACTTATTGTTGATTAAAGAGTTGGCAGATCATGTAATCTGTCCAATTGGCCTATAAAAGGAGAAGGGCATGCTCAGTCACTAAGTCATTGTTTGACTCTTTGCAACCCCAAGGACTGTAGTCAGCCAGGCTCCTCTGTCCATGGGATTTTTCAGGCAAGGATAGTGGAGTGGGTTGCCATTTCCTTCTACAAGTGGAAGGTAGTACAGTGCAATTGTTGAGTGCTAGTTCTGGAGTCATTCAGATCTAGATTGGGGCACAGGTCGTATTGTATTTTAGTTACGCAATCATGGGCAAGTTACTTCCTCCAGGTTTCAATTTTTCTCATCAGTAAAATAGGCTTAGTGATAGTACCTAACAAGTATAATTATTGAACTTTACTGAGATAACACATGTGAAGTCTGCTATATATACTGGTTAGTATATATTAAGCACTCAATAGTGTTTATTATTATTGATATAAAATTAAAGTTAGAATTTTTTACTTTATTATAGCATAGAAATTGTTGATCTAAAATATTCCTGAATGGTATAGGAACCCATCATAAAAGTTAATGATCATCAAAGATAAGTGGGTGTTCAGGGTGGGAATACCAAAATGGCAAGTAATAGAGCAGAGCTTAAAATTCACATTTTGTGCTTTATTCAAATGGCAAGTAGACTTCTGCTTTTAGAAGCCCTGACTAGTGAACTGGCACAATGGAAAATTACTTGATATTATATTTTAAGATTTTTATAGTGTTTGTGAAAAACTTGAGTGCCAGGTTGACCTAACAGCCTGCCCAAAGTTTTGTAGGTGACAGAGGCGTGGTTTACCCTCAGGTCTAACTTGCTTTTAAGCCTATGTTCTCAGCATGCCTTGAAGGCTCCCTGAACGTCTCTACCCAGGGCAGTCTGCAGAAGTGCTTAGTTGCTTAGGGATCCAGTACCAGTAAGTTATGGAGAAGAAAATGGCAATCCACTCCAGTATTCTTGCCTGGAAAATTCCATGGACAAAGAGCCTGGTGGGTCACAGTCCATGGGGTCCAAAAGAGTGAGACAAGACCAAGTGAGCGTGCACACATGCACACACTAGTGAGTTAACATTCCAGGACAGACCCTCAATCAATATGGTACAAGAGGTGGTGGATAAATAGTCCACCCTTTAGGCTGTATTCCGCAGTCTCTCAGAGGGTTCCCATCCAAGTGGATCCCCATTTGTTTACAGAGATATCGTCCACACTGGCACACCTTTGTAAGTGTTCCTTCTTCTCCCATTTTCTCTCCTCCCTCACAGTACTTCCTGGTTCGTCTCTCAAATAAAATACTTGCATCCAGATCCTAGTTTTCTTCTGGAGGAATCTAAACTGAAGCCCACTATAGCAAGCAAATGAAAATGGCACTGCTTTGGTACAAGCAGCCATGCATACTCTGTGTCCTTTTTCTGCCCAATGAGGCTCCTGTGAACCACTGCTGAACTGATCATTCCGTTGTATGTGACGTGGAAATCCCTGGGACACACCTGACTCTAATGGTATCACTTTATGGGTTTTAGTATTTATCTCAATTCTTAGAACTTGTCCTTGGTTACCAGAAGAAGCTTGAAAGCTGTGGTGTGTGAGTAGAGGCCTTTGAAGTAGGATGTTCAGGCTTTCTTATGGTAAGTGAATTGTATTTTCTTTTTCGGTTAAAAGAATAGGTGGAATCTTCAAACCATTTGCTTAGATAAATCAATTAAGGTCTCTGGGCTTCATCTGAAAAACACATTAACTTTTAATTAAAAAAAACTAGGCCAGATGGGATTTTTTTTTTTTTTTTAGTTCCAAGATGCATGCTTTTTAAATTCTTCAGGATATCCAATTTTAAATTTTTTAACATACTTTTTTATATTTATTTTTTCTAATTTTAACATCAATCTGTGTTCATTGTAGAAAATTTCAGAATAACAGGCAATATTAAAGTAGAGAACAAAAATAATATTTTTTCTTTCACTCTTAGATTCTACTTGTATGTATAGATATAAATCAGCATGTACATATAAACACACATATATAAATATATACTTAAAACATTATGATCAAGTTTATAGCTTGTATCATTTGAAAAACTGAACTCTCTCTCACAATATTTTCCAATATTAGTAAACATTCTTGAAACCATTTTATCCCATAATTGACATGATTCTTTTTTCCTCCTTTTAAACACTGACTCTGTTTCTTATGTGTTACCATTACAGTCAAAAGTTGCAGAAATCTTTGTATCTCTAATTTGGAATAAATCCCTAGACATAGGTTTGCTGTTTACAAGGTTAGGAGCAACCTTATTTTTCAAAACATTTTGTCTTCCAGAAAATCAGCATATTCCAACTATTAATAGAAGCACATGAGTGGACTTAAAAAAAATCATTCTAATAGCTTTGAAGATAAAGGTTAAAAAGTAAGCCCCATAATTAATTGAGTTTTAGAAACTACCCAGTGTTTTCAAGAACTACCTGTTCTAAAACAGTCACTGGAAATGCTGCTCAGTGCTGACTTTGCTTTGCTTTTGCTGTTGATGGAGGCCACAATTTAAATTTAGTGTTCTTTCCTGGAGAGGACCCAATTAGACTACACATCATAAAAACATCCTGGGCCGATAAAACTGTGGTGAAGGGTTTCTTGTTCACAGGATTGTGTTCATGTAGGAGGAGACTGAGTTGGCATGCATTCTCCTTGACATAGAGAAAGAGAAATGGAAGGGTGACCCTTTGCTTTTGTGCAAAAGAAAAAAGAAATCTTAGTGTTTCAATAGCAGGTGGCTTAACATAAACCACAAATATGGAGTTAGAAATATTTTCTTCACTCTGTAGAAAAAATACTGATATCTCATTTGGATGTTTTCTTTTTTTATTGCAGTATTATGCAAGGAAAGTGGTACTTGTTAGTTTCCTCTTACATTTCAGGTGCTAATACAGTATGCTGTGGAAGACATGTTACATTCTTTAATGTTTCTTCTAATAAATTGGGTAGGATTGTGGTCCACATGAATTTCAAATCCTAGAAATTTTCAGCTGAGACCTGCAGTGAAGATAGAGATTTAAAACTGTGCCAGGAACTCAAAACCCAGCAAACCCAGTTCATTATTAGAGACACTTTCCTACATGAGAATAAACTTACTAAATGAGTCTCTCCTTTCAGTTAGGTATTAAGAAACAGCTTAAGTGCATGAAAAAATATTTTGTGGTATCAGAAAGCATTTGAATGTTTCAGCTAAGACATTTAATAGCCACCTTTTCACAGACACTCAGGGATTTTCAGCAATTGGGTTAGAACCTATACGTGCATGTCATGTGGTTACACCGACTTTGCAGGCCTCAAGCACTACCCTCTAAACCTCAATATTTTGTTTCTCTGCCCTCCTTCCCGGGTCTGTTCTGTTTATGTATGTGGGAGAGGCCTGTTGAGTGTGGCTGATCTCTCCCAGCTGTGGCCTCTCCACTCACCCTAATTTCTTTCTCCATAGCTCATTTGGACCCAAGCAGTGGTGAAATTGCTGACTGGTGAGTGTGTCCTGCCACAAAAGACATAGGCAAGACACAGCCGCAACCAAAGGAGCATGAAGGATGGAAAACACCATCTGGACCGTGCAATTTAAAGAGCATAAACCCTTCTGGTTTTTTTTTTTTTTTTTCATTTAAGAAAAATCAGCCATGCAGGCTTTTGTTGCTTTCTGCTGTGGCCAGAAACCACTTAGGTTGCAATCCTCTGTCAGTGAAAGAAAAAGTCTGAAGGGACTACAGGATATGCATTGCCCTCTTTTTAAGTTTTATGCACAGCTTTTCTTGGCTCACATCTCTGTGGACCTTTCCTCTGCTCGGAGCATAGAAAGTGGCTCCCGACTGTACATCTGTCATCGATCATACTGAGAGTGCTCACTATGCTCCTTGGGGATTTGTTTTCCAGTTGTTGGTAGACAAGGAGAGTTTATTATTTTCTGTTTATATGCAGCCAATATCTCCAAAATGAGCAGACCATTCCAGAGAGTCCGTGTTCTTGTACATTTAGGGAAAAAAGTATAAAAATGCTTCTTTTGGATTCTTAACAAAATTTAGTCATTCTTTGGCTTTTACTCAGTAATGAAGATCCAGAGAGTTATGTTGTTACATTTGAATAATAATATTTTATAACAGACAGCGATCTGGTTGCATTTATTTTAATTGACTATCAAGACTTACTCTCTAGCCACGAGGGAAACTAACTAGTGGTTTTCTGAGTGATGTAGGTTCATTACAAATAGTATTTGTCTCTGTTAAGGGAGGTCAGTATAGTATGTACCATGCTATATCTGCTAAGGATAATGTGGGACTAGATCCAGCCCTGTCACAGATTAGCTGCGTGACTTTAGGCAAGCCACCTAGTCTCTCTAGCCTCAACGTCCTCATCTGTGAAAGGAGAATTGAGATCCTCTCTATCTCTGCAAATCCAAATTCCGTCCTGAATCTTTAGAATGCAAGTTGAGGAGGAAAATAGAATTCAAAAGCTGTCAGTTAATGATGCTTACTAAGTGCTAGCAACATGGAAGAATACATGAAATACTCTACATGTACTGTTCATTGCAATAATTTGAAGAAGTTGTTCAGTTGCAAAGTTGTGTCCAACTCTTTGTGACCCCAGGGACTGCAGCATGCCACGCTCCTCTATCTTCCGCTATCTCCCGGAGTTTGCTCAAATTCATGTCCACAGAGTTGATGATGCTATCTAACCATTTCATCCTCTGTCACCTCCTTCTCCTCCTCCTGCCCTCAGACTTTCCCAGCATCAGAGTCTTTTCCAGTGAGTCAGCTCTTTGCATCAGGTGGCCAAAGTATTGGAGCTTCAGCTTCAGCATCAGCCCTTCTAATGAATATTTAGGACTAATTTCCTTTAGGATGGACTGGTTGGATCTCCTTGGAGTCCATGGGACTCTCAAGAGTCTCCTCTAGCACCACAATTTGAAAGCATCAGTTCTCTGGTGCGTAGCTTTCTTTATGGTCCAACTTTCATGTCTGTACATGACTACTGGAAAAACCATAGTTTTGACTATACGTACCTTTGTTGGCAAAGAGATGTTCCTTTTTAATACGCAGTCTAGGTTTGTCATAGCTTTTCTTCCAAGAAGCAAGTGTCTTTTAATTTCATGGCTGTAGTCAAATAAGTATTACTATTATGTCCATGTTATAGGTGATGAAATTGAGACTTAGAATATTTATGGAATTTCCTAATGCTGCAAGAGATAGAGCTGGAATGAAAGCTCAAGTTTCCCTGATACCAAAGTCTGAGTCTTCATAATTGTTGAGCTCTTGTTAAGTACACAGCAGTTTCTGTATGTTATCCCATTTAATCTTCAAAATAAAGCTGTTCTCGTCATTCCCACTCTGCAGATAGAATTGTAGCTTAAAAATCTTTGAATCCTACTAAGAGTTACATGGGAGATACTGAGCAGGAAAGCCAAGATTCATTCCTTAATCAGCTTAATTCCAGAAACCAAGTCCTTTCTACCACACCAGCTGGATGCCTGGACATACCTAACTGTTGGATAATTAAGTAGCACTTTGTTTACTTCAAAATTTTGGATTTGACTCAAGATTGGCACATTCGAATTCATTAGGCCAAATGTTAGGTAACGATATGCAAAATGTTTATTTTCAAAATCTTTGGACAAGGCAATAGAACAAGTTTGGGTTAAGCTCCAGATTCCAAACAAAATCTTGGAGGACCTATAGGATTGATGGTGGAGAGTCACTAAGATCAGATCCATACTGCTAATTTCTATAAAGTAGCCTTTTAAAAGATAATTTTACAGTTCAAAATTCTCTTTGGAAGAGAAAAGTAGACACTATCTTGAAATCTGGAGAATATCATAAAACATCTAATTTCCCTTCTTTTTTTAACATTTTTTGATAAAGTCATGACTATAAATGGGTAGTGCATATTAGGATCTTTTCAACTGATTATTATTAAAGAGAGGTTGAAGATGAGGATATAGTCTGTTAGTATCAAGCTGAACATGGCTAGTTTGTCAGTAAGTAGAGTGACACTTGACTAGTTTTGTCCAGTGTTAAGTTACTTCAGTTGTGTCTGCCTCTTTGTGACCCTATGGACTGTAGCTCACCACATTCTTCTGTCCATGGGTCATTTCCAAACCTGGTTGATCAGAAGCATTTGGGAAGTGTTAGAAAAAATTCAGATTTCCCAGCCTCCCTCTAGTTACATTGAGTGAGAATTGCTAGGATGTGTGTCCAGGGCATCTACGTTTTTCGAAAGCTTCCCGGATAGTACTGAGGTGCAGGCAGGTTTGGAGAACCACTGAGTTAGGTTAGAATCAGAGCTTTCAGCACTCTTTTGAAGAAAGTCTATGACTAGGAATAGTGATGCTGTTTCGGGCTGTGTTGCTAGAACTTCGATGTCCTACAAAGGTAAAAGGAGAAAATTCACCAGGAAATGTTAAGATGCCGCTTTGTAAAATGGAGGCCTGGGTCACAGAAAATCTCTGAAAGTTGCTTATGATTTTCTTTTTTGCTTTACTCTAAAGCATAATTCTTCTCCTATTTTTTCTTTTGAGGGAATAGACACTGTAACTGTTTAGTCACTGCTTTATATTTTCTGTGGTTAAAGGAGAACTGAAACAGAGCAAATGTCTTGCTTTTCAATCTGAAAGTTTGGAGGATGCCTTTTATGAAAAAACTTGGGTCAGAATGTACTGTAAGGAAAAGAAAACCTTAGTATTCATAAATTCTCTTGAGAAATATGTTTTAGAAATGTGTGCACCATGTATCAGGATATTTTAGTTTCTTTAAAATCATACCGCATATTTTGACATGCTCTTAATATAACAAAGCACATTGGTTCTAAAGGATAAACATTTTGGTATTATTAATTTGCTTTAGATTTATAATGTCTTTTTTATTATGAATATAAGTTGGGTTTTTTTCCATATTCTTCTCTTAGTTGCAATTAAATAATTTTGCATATGAATTTTTTTTCATTTTTGGAATGATGGGAAGGTCAAGAATTATACTTGGGTCAGTGTGTGAAAAGAAAAAAATAAGAATTTCCTGTGGACTACACAAGAATGAATAAGTTTTAACAAAATAGAAGGAGAGACCAATTGTGTAGATATTTAGGATAAAATCAATTTCTGGGAAAAACCTTAAAGATTGTAATTTCTATATATTTTTAAAAATAGTAGTGTATTTCCTTTACAATAAAACTTTTTTACTCTCTAACTAGTTATTTCTAGGATTACTTCTTATCAATTAAATTAGTCAAGAAAGTACTAAAGGCAGCTCTAAGACTTTTTTCCCCACCACTTTTCTTGATGTGAAGAATTTGATTTAGTTGATATGTGGGTAATTTTCTAGTATTTATATAGTCTAAGATTAGCATTGAATTTATGTGTGATAAATGTACATTAGGCTTTTTTTATTTGTTTGTTTTAAGACAAAGAGAAAATCAGAATGTTGTGAGTCTATTCCATTGATTTCAGAAAAAGAAACATACCTGCAGCCCAAAATGCCACCAGAAGGATGTGGGCTAATGACTGTGGGTCTGTTTGCTTTTGATCATTTAAGTTCCATCATGAAAGAGTTCACTGGAAGGAGTATTAAAATCCAAGCTGAAATTGTCATTTAAAATCAGGTTCTTGGGTAAGGTGGAAGGGTAGAGATTGAACTAAAAGTTGTGTATAATGTAACATTGATTTAAGGTTGAACTGTATTTTATGCTTTCCGTGAGGCCATTTGAATCAGAGCATTTCTTTGGATGGACTGTACTTTGTTTCCAAGGCTTGTGTCTATCTGGTCACACTTGGTTTGTGTGGCGATCACAGCACCACTTTGGGCATTCTGCGGTATGTGTGTGTGTGAGAAGTGTTGTCACTAGTCTGCTCCTGTCTTTCCAGGTCATTCACAAATGACCTCACTGCAGGGCCCTGAGTCAGGAAAGGAACTTTTACCCTCTGTTGGAGCCATTCTTGTCTCTATTCCTGAGCAAAGTGACCCAAAGATAATGTTCTCCTTTGGCTCAACAAAATTATGTCCCTTTGCATTATAGAGTTTTCTTTCTCTAAACTTAAAAAATTTTTTGATATGAGTTCCCGTGCAATCCAACTGGCCTCATGTTGTTCTAGGGTCACATGCACAGATACCATTACTAGCATTTTTGAAAATATTTATGAAAATATTTACTAGTATTTTTTAAAATATTTACCAAGGGTCCATAGTGTGTTCGTCTAAAAGAAAATTCATCTTAGCCACCAGTAAAATAACTTACTAATTTATGTTCTATGACTGCAAATAATATTTTCATATTTGGAGGACAACCTGGAAAAAGAAATGATGCTGCCTAATAAATTCTGATCAAACTTATAATAGTTTGATGTAATATAATATAATACAGTGAATTACTCACTGTAAGGAAGAACACTGAATGAAATGAATGTAAGGTTACTTGGACTTTTCAAGGACAGTCTTTCCTTTGTGTTGTCTGGATGACCAGGCACTTTCTAATCTGTATACAAATTTCAGCCACAAGTGAGCAATCAGCACTTTCTTAACTCACACCCTTTGGATATGTTCTAAGTCCCTATTGAGGACATGGTTATTAAGCTAATATCTCAGTGAAGTAAACAAGCCTATAGATTGTGGGAATGACAAGATTAACAAGTGCACAATCCATCCAACTTTGAGTTGAGCTTGTTTTATTGAGTTGTTTTGCACATAAAGAATCTTCTGGGCTGCAGTTATAGTAGTAGCATTTTTGGTTTTCTATGAATTAATATTCCAACAAAATAAAATTTCACTTTTTCTGGAAATATCACACATGAATAAGGTCAAACCATTACCAGAAATATATACTGATAGAAGCTTACAGAGCTCTCTGGAAAGATAAGTATTTGTCAGAAAATAAAGATGAAAAAGGAACCTCAATGTTGTCTGTTACTTAGAACTCTGAGGTGGAGTTCAGGTAACAATTCAGGCATTGTTGAACATTTTATTTTCTTACTTTATTCTTACTTTATTTATTTCCCCTTCCAGTTTCATTCAGATATAATTGATATACAACACTGTATAAGTTTAAAGTGTACAGCATAGTGATTTTAATTTACATGTGTTATGAAATGATGGTCACAAAAAGTTTAGTGAACATCTATCTTACATAGATTCAAAGTAAAAGAAAAAGAAAAACATTTCTTCCCCATGATTGGAACTCTTAGGATTTACTTTCTTAACAGCTTTCACATATAACATACAGCAGTGTTAATTATATTTATCATGTCATCCATTACATCCCTAGTGCTTGTAAGTGGGGGTTTATACCTTTTGACTGTCTGCATCCAATTCCATCTCCCCATCCCCACCTCTGGTAAGCGCAAATTTCACCTTTTTCTATGGGTTTGTTTATTTGTTTCTGAAGTATAACTGAGTGATTCGATATTTCTATGCATTACAAAATGATCAGCACCATAAATCTGTCCTTTTCTAATTCTGGTCTTGGTACATTCTAAATTATGTGTCCTTTTCTTTCTCTACAAGAATAGACTTAAAGGGAGTTACTGTGTACATATATATGTGTGTGTGTGTGTGTCTGCGTGTGTGTTCATGCATCCCTGAGTATGTATATTTAATTAGGTCTATTAAGAAGGGAGTCATCCTATACTAACTATAGAGTTATTAGGCAGTGAATGAATCTGGAAAGTGGCTCTTGGACTTAATGGTTAGAAAAAGTTTTAAAAATTATATCCTATTACCACAGAAATAAAAGTAGAGCATTGAGATGATTTGAAGTTTGTGAAAAATGTAGAAATTAGTGTGTGTTTGGGAGTCCTGCCTCTTTAATGGAAACAAAGCAGATGGATAATGTGGCCAAAGATTCAGAACTATATTTTTCACTTTCAGCATTTGATTTTCTTGTTTTTAGTGTAGCAAATTGTGGTTGATGCTGGAGTGTTGATATTAATGTTTAATGAAACATTTTTTTTCCTTTAAGTATGTGATTTTAGAAGATTTACTACATGCTTAGGTATTATTGTACTTCATTGAGAAGCCAAAATTTTTTCCAACAGAGTGCATCTGTGATTATTGTATAATGGGAAAAAAGTTTATTGGCAAAATTATGTTCTTCAATCGGCCTTTACTGAACAGAACTTGTTGCTTGTATAGCCTCTTCTCTGGTAGAAGTTTTAGTGGGAAATCAACCATATTTTACTTAGCCTACTTATTTGAGCAAAAATCTAATTTTTGAGTGATTACCGCTAAGATGAAAACTTCCATAAATAGTGACTATACTTGAAATTTTATTCATAAAGGTCATATATATATTTGAAAGAAAATATATGCTAAATACATTTCCAGTCTGTTTCTGGAGGTGCTTGCCATGTATATTATGCCATTTTCATATGATACAACCCACAATAATCATAACTTCCCTTGTACTCACAGCAGCAATGGATTTGTTCGGAAATGGCAACCCACTTCATTATTCTTGCCTGGAGAATCCCATGAACAGAGAAGCCTGGTGGGTTATAGTCCATAGGATCACAAAAAATTGAACACTTTCTGAACAACTGACACTTTCACACTTTCAAAGGAAAGTTACAAAAAATTAACTTTCTCTTTGGGGCCTTGTACATTTAGAAATGTTCTTCAAGTCTCCTTTAGGTTTTGTGAAAGCATACCCTACTTTGCTTCTAAATGATCAGTTTCTCTTCTTGCTCCACAAAGCTCCACAAAACAGTTTTCTTTCCAAAACACTCTGAAATTAAAAATCAGATTGAAAATGAAATAATTATGGTCACCTTGTACAGAGCATTGGTTCTGAAGTGAAATAGCATGTAATTCTTTTAGGAGATTTAAATAAAAAATTTATATCTCCTTTTGAGGAGCAAATTGGAATATCAGAATACATGTCTAAACCTTGAGAGCTATAGTAGGCAGAGTAACGGATGCTAGTGATGTCCGTGTCCTAATTTCTGCAAACTGTGAATGAGTTACCTTACACTGTGAAGGCACATTCAGGTTGCAAATAAAAGTAAAATTATTAATCAGCTGGTCTTAAAAGAGGAAGAGTATCCTATATTATCCATGTAGGTCCAATGTAATCAAAGCAATTCTTAAAAGTGGAAGAAGGAGGAAGAAGAGGAGGTCAGAGTGATGTAATGTGGGAACTTGACCCACTGTTGCTGGCTTTGATGATATAGAGGAAAGGGTCATAAGCCAAGAAATGTGAGCAGTCTCTAGAAGCTGGAAAAGGCAAGGAAACAGACTCTCTTTTAAAGGAAATGAATTCTCTCTTAGAGCCACAAGAGGAACAGAGTCCTGTTGACACAAATTTTAGCCCTGTTGGACCCATTTTAAACTTCTGACCTACAGAACTGTAAGATAATAAATCTGTGTTGCTTTATGCATTGTTCTTGATTAATTCTTACAGAAACAATAGAAAAGACACGTGAAGTGTTAGATTCCAGATCTGACTTTGTTGATTCATTTCTCTCAGGTGTGATCTGAGTGGATTATGGTTTAGCCAAAAGCAAGGGTGCTAGAGTTCATCTTCACCCCTCCAATAAACAGCACATTCTTAGCACAGAGGCTTTCAAAGCTGATGAATATGTCTTTGAGATTTATGTGAGTTTTTCCTTAGCTACATGCTCATAAGATTGGTGGAACTGCATGTTCAATTTCTTATACCAAATGGTAGGGACTAAATGAATTATCAAAAAATGTACTTTAATTTTAAGCAATTTTACCCCATTTTGTAAACTTACAGGTGACTAATTGGAGATTAAAAGCAACTCATTTACAAGACCAGGAAGCTCTTTTTGTTGTGAGCTGTGTAAACATAATGAGGGAGGGAGAGAGAAGGAAAGAGAAAGAAACACTTTTTATAAGATTTGTCAGTTAATATCCTAACCCAGTCAATGTTAGTGGAAAAAGAGTCAATGTTGCAGTATTGGTTGAAAAATAGTTTTGCTGTCAAAAACTTATGCTTGTTCTCACTGACTGATTTGGGTAACCCCAGTGGGAAGGTAAAGTCAGATAAAGTTGAGATTTGACTGGTTTTGCATGACCAATAGTCTTTCCAATTTAATAAAATAAATAGTGCCTCTATGTGTGCTTAATACATTGACATTATCTATACCAGAATGAATTATTTTTGAAGGAACTGAAACATTATTCTGACATCATGGTAAAGAAGATTTGTGGGAAAAAAGCAGCATGTTATCATCTGGATTCATTATATTAAATGCACAGTGTAAAAAGCCGCCAGGATTAGCCCAGGTTAGGATGATAGTCCTGTCTTGCTGTTCTTGTATGATAACGATATCTCACTGTAAGCTTATGAAAGGAATCTAATGTAAAACTGTAAGGTTGCAGAAAAGCATGGTCATTTAAAATTTTCTGAATTTTTAAGTCATTAGTTCATTATGTGCATCTAAATATATCTAAATAATTTTCTTGTGGTGGTTTTATAAATAAATAATATCAGACTTTTAAAAGTAGATTTACAGAAAATGAAATAATTTTCAAGTTTTTCAAAGTTATATTTAGGAAAGTGTGTCAAGACCATCAACAGTGGTGACTTGGCATATGTCAATATTTTAAAGTATTTTTTTTAAACATTGCAAACTACAAATTAAGAAAAAGAAAAAAAATATATATTAATACTTGCCAAGTATTTTAGCTTTTCTAAATAGACAAAGAAATACAGCTGGGACACTGGCTATCTAGAGGGAATATGATGAAGGATCAGACAACTTCCTTTGATATTTTATGGCTCACTGACTTCTTAGAAATTTTAATGAAATCTATGGTACCTTTCTTGTAGCTTCCCAGTGGCTCAGCAGTAAAGAATCTGCCTGCCAGTGCAGGAGACTTGAGTTTGACCCTTGAGTTGAGAAGATCTCCTGGAGAAGGAAATGTCAACCCACACTAATTTTCTTGCCTGGGAAATCCCAAGGACAAGGAAGCCTGTTCATGGTGGGCTATAGTCCTTGAAGTCTCAGAGAGTTGGACATGACTTAGCGACTAAACAACAATAATGGTACATTTCTTGGAAAAATGTGAATACACGACCTCCATTTGTATATAATATCCTTTCTCAGAGAGTTTATAGAATCCATGAAGTCCATTCATGAACCTTCCAAGGTTAAGAACCTGTTCTTTAAAATATTGTGGCTTTCTTGTCTGGACTTTCACTAATACAACCAACTTGAACTTCGATTTCTCGAGACTTCAAGAGGAGTGGCGGGGGGTGGGGGATGGATAAAAAGGGGGAAAAAGGTAACTGTGAAGTAATGGATGCTAATTAGCTTGAATATGTTGATCCTTTCACAGCGTATATTTATATGAAATCATCATTTTCCCAACCAGATTTATGAGTGAAATTCGAAGTAGGTATGAAAGAGCAAGAGGAGTACCCAGTAGTATTTACCGCTGTGTCATAAAGGCTGGTGGGGTTACATGTACAGAGAATCTGGCAGGAGATTCCAGAGGTACAGGAAGAGGTCTTGAGAACCTGAGTACTGAAGTACTGGGCAATGGATCTAGAAGATGATTGGTCAAGTGGAGAAGGTGGGGGATAACTAAGTAATAGGCACTGTAGCTGACTTGATCTTGAACCTTGATCTTTGGAGGTAGTCAATTTCATGCATTTTCACTAGTATCGGGACAAAAGGCAAGCTAGATTGCGCTCACAAGTGGGAACAAGCCTGCAATCTGGTACAGGCAGAAAAGCAGTGGTAATATAGGCCCCAAAGCATGGTAAATTTTTTAGAAAATCACATGTATTTCTCTATGTAGTCTATATGTATGTGCTGTGCTTAGTCACTCAGTCGTGACAGTTCTTTGCAACCTCATGGAGTAGAGGTTGCCCTCCAGAGTAGCCCTCCAGGCTCCTCTGTCCATGGGATCCTTCAGGCAAAAATACTAGAATGGGTTGCCATGCCCTCCTCCAGGGGATCTTCCCAACCCAGGGATCAAACCCAGGTCTCCTGCATTGCAGATAGATTCTTTACCATCTGAGCCACCAGGGAGGCCCTGGTAGACAGAGGTACCAAGAGATGGACGGGAGGAACCAAAATACATCTATATTAGCAGGCAAATTCTAGCACAATCTAAAGTCACTCTGTGGAAGTCTTCCAGATCACTCCTCTCTCCCTAATCAAAATCTTTAGTAATGTGATTGAGAAAGATTAGTTTGAATCCTGGTAAAATTTCTGATGACCTTTAATGATCTTCATCTTTGCAGAAGATTTTCTGTGAATTCCTCAGAAGTTTCTTCAGGGATTCATGTTCTCAACTCCAAGACTTTGTGGCTGTCCTTTGGTCTTGTTCTGGCATCAACCCAAATGTGGAACTTCACCCTTTTTTTATTTTAACTTCACATGGACATGCTCAAGCATGCACACTCAAATATTCATAAAAGTCCACATGTCAAACAAGGCTCTGTGGTAGAGAGTTAACTTTACTGATGGTTTGGGGATATGAAGGTTTAATATATTTTAGCTATTCAGTTGAAAGCAAAATGTTCAAAGGTCTGTATGATAGAGACAAATGAGCACTGAATCTAGCCATTTTGCTCCATAAACCAAGCCACAGACTAGGAAATGGGCTTGTGCTTGCCCAAAGGAAGGGTCACCTTTTAAAACTCATACAAAGAATGCACCATCTACTTACCAACACTGTTACTGAGCTTATCTAGAAGTAGTATCTTTCCTGACTTTATTAAGGCTTCATATAAGCTACAGGGCTTCCCAGGTCATAAAGAATCTGCCTGCCAATGCAGGAGATGCAAGAGACACAGGCTTGATCCCTAGGTCAAGAAGCTCTCCCAGAGAAGGAAATGGCAACCACTCCAGTATTCTTGCCTGGAAAATTCCATGGACAGGGAAGCCTGGCGGGCAGGAAAGCTACAGTCCATGAGGTTAAAAAGTGTCAGACACAACTGAACATGCATGCAGGCAGATAACAAGTAGCGGCTCTGCGTGTGTTAGAGATTTTAGGCCATTCTGCCAAACTGCTCAGCCATCCTTGTGAAGAGTCCCAGAGGCAGAGTGCCTGGATTTGAGTCCTGTGTCTGTCACCTACGGGGCTTCCCTAGTGGCTCAGAGGTAAAGAATCCGCCAGCCATGCAGGAGACCCAGGTTCTATCCTTGGGTCAAGAAGATCCATCCCCTGGAGAAGGAAATGGCTACCCACTCCAGTATTCTAGCTTGGAGAATTCCACGGACAAAGGAGCCTGGTGGGCTACAGTTCATGGGGTTGCAAAGAGTCAGATACAACCAAGTGTCTAACACTTTCTGCCACATACTTGTTGTGTGATGATGGGCAAATTATTTAAACTATCTGTATCTTATTTTCCTCATTTGTAAAATAGGAATAATAAAGGTCCTACTTACTTTACAGGTTCATGATAAGGGCTAAATGACACATAAGCCTGTAAAATGCTTGAAACATTGTCTAGCACATAGTGCTAAAATAAATGTTCATCACTAATATTCTCCTAAACATGTCATTTTATGCAATGAATGATAATATTTTATTCACATAGTAAAATTTCTGGTAGTTTCATGTTACTGACAGAATAAAGTTCCCACACCTCAACCTGACATTTAAAGTCCACTCACCACATCCATTTAGTGTACCCTCTTTGACATATGATAAAGCCTTCACTTTAGCCACAGTGGTTTGCTCACAGACAGCCCTATCTTCCTATGTTCATCCACAACTCTAAGCCCCGTCTCACGTTGCTGAACACACCCTGTAGTACAATTCAAAGATTCATTCATCTCAGAAGACACTTGATAGATGCATATGAAGGTGAAAGAAACTCACTCCTCAGTGGTGAGTGAAAAAATGAAGGAATAAGAGGGAAAGCCATAACTTCTTTAACTGGTAGTAAATAAGAATTTAAATAAAAGATTTTTATTGGGACATTTATCACCCTTGAATACAATACATAGTATGTCTGCTTGTAATTGAAACTACCTGGCAGATACCATATCCAGTTCCCTTTTCCAAACACTTTTCACGTTAAGTATCAATGCCTTTTCCAGAGATACATGATGAAAATGAAGATTAAATGAGGATTAAAGCATCTAAAATATAAGATGTTACAAAGAGTGACATTTTAGGCTGTAACTGAGGTAGAGTGTGTAATTTTTTTCCAAGTTGCCTTCAAATATCACCCTTTGGGCTGTTGCTTAATTTGTCAGAATATGAGTATAGTTTGAATGTTAATTAATGAAAGAAGAAAATGTAAAAGATAAAAGGGGAAGGGCACCGTGACCCCTAGTGTTTATTTTTCTGCTTGTCTTCACTGGTGGTGGTCACACTGCTACTTCCAACTATTTAATTGGTCTCTTTTCCATCCTTATGACCTAGTTCTTTCTGCTTTGTGACTGTCACTTTGGTGTGAGAGAGAGGCTAAATGCCCTTGATTTCTTTCTTTAATTTTGGTGATTATTTCCACGCCCAGAGGAAAAAGATCATCAGAGAAGCAAACTTAAAAGCTGCTAACAATCTGACAAGGTACTCACGTGGAGATACAGCAATGGAGAAGTTTTTAGGTGCCCATGGGTAAATGAAATAGTTGGTTTAGCTGACCTTTTGCTTCTGAAGTTGGCATCCCAGCAAAATGTCACAGAACTAAGCAGAAGGTCTTTTTGTTCTGACGGGAGAGATGCAAAGCTATGCCACTCCTTGTAAAACACTGAGCTGGAGGGAGGAGATCTACTTTCCACTCTGAGCTCTCATTAGGTCTCTATGGGGCTCTGCATCTTAGTTTATCATCTATAAAATGAAGGGTTGGTCATTGGAATACCTGCTGAGCATGAGGCATGGTTTTAAGTGCTGGGGATTATAGCAGTGAGCCAAGATTCCTTCTCTTGGGGTGCTGAAATAGGAAGCATGCAAGGAATGGAGGCAGTCAAAAAACTCATAAATTGATGCAAAAGAAGATTCCAGCTACTGATAGTGGCTGTGAAGAGAACGAAACTGAGTGGCGTGTTAGAACGTGACTGAGGGTGGATTGAGGGGGGTCTCTCCATGGAGACTGGCATGTATGCTGTGTTTGAATGATAAAGATGTTATGATATAGGGAAGCAGGGTTCAGAGAGAAGTCACAGTTGGTGCAAAGAAAGACTTGAAGGCCAAAGTTAGGTTAGTGTCTTTAAGGGACTGGTAAAGAGTGAAGAGAGAGTGGCAGAGAGATGGGATTAAAGAGATGCACGGGGGCCAAGGAAGGCCTTGTTGACACTGTAAGGTGTTTGAATTTATTCTTATCATATAAATCCATTGAAGTCTGTCCAGTAGAAATATAATGCAAGATGCATGTAATTTTAAATTGTCTAGTAACCACATTGAATAAAAAGAAAAAGATAAATTAGATGCAATAATGTATTATTTAGCAGAATATATTAAAAAGACTATCATTTAAACATCTAGCCACTTAAAATTATTAAAGAAATATTTTACACTCTCTTTTTGGATTAAGTCTTTGAAATTCAGTGTGTATGTTACATTTATAGTGCATCTCAGTTTGGATGCCAAATTTTCACTGCAGATAATTGATCTGCATTGAGATTTTACAAAATTTACAATTGAAATGGCAGATTCACATATCCAAGTTGTTCCAAACATACTTAAATGCTTTCCAATAATTGAATCAAGCACCAGTTTTAAAATTTAGAATAATTGAACTTAAATTAAAAATTCATTCTTCAGTTACACTAGACACTGGTGATTAATAGATGCATGTGGCTAGTGGCTGCACTATTGTACAGCTCAGCATTGGAGAGTTTTAAGCAGGGAGTGACAAGATGTGATTTGCTTTAAAAGGATCACTGGTTGCTGTGTGAAGAACTGATTGTGGCAGAGAAAGCATAGGTATAGGGAACCGATTACACAGAGGTCAGCAGACATTTTCTATGAAGGGCTCGATAGTAAAAACTGGCCAGATAGTATAAATATTTTAGACTTTGTGGGCCACATAGTCTCTGTGAAAGCGTTGTATAACTGCCATTGTGACGTCAAAGCAGTCATGCTGCTGCTAAGTCGCTTCAGTCGTGTCCGACTCTGCGTGACCCCATAGATGGCAGCCCGCCAGGCTCCCCCATCCCTGGGATTCTCCAGGCAAGAACACTGGAGTGGGTTGCCATTTCCTTCTCCAATGCATGAAAGTGAAAAGTGAAAGTGAAGTCGCTCAGTCATGTCTGACTCCTAGCGACCCCATGGACTGCAGCCTACCAGGGTCCTTGTCCATGGGATTTGTCAGGCAAGAGTATTAGAGTGGGGTGCCATAAAGCAGTCATGGGCTATACATAAAAGAAGGAGCATGACAGTGTTCCACTAAAACTTTATTGGTGGACACCAGATTATGAATTTTATATAACTTCATGTCATGAGATGTTATCAGTCTTTTTATTTTTTATAATTATTTAACGATGTGAAAACTATTCTTAGGTTGTAGGACATACAGAAATTAGTGGCAAGTAGAATGTGAGTTGCAGTTTGCTGACCCTCAGCTCGGGGTTTTTTGGCAGAATCCAGGTGAGAGGGGTTGGTGCTTAGAAGCTGAAGGGTGCAGCAGTGGGAGGAATATGGTTCCCATGGTACTGGGCTGGACTTTCTGATAGTTTGGATGTTGGGGAAAGGAAAGGGAAAAGTCTTAAGAATGAAGGCACCAGGCTTCATTTTGAGCCTGACCAGATGATTTCTAAAGTTCTCTTCAGCTCCGACAACTTGTGATCTATGATTTTTAGGTGGAATCCGTTTTTGACCAGAGTTTGGAACGATATTCTTCCTCCTCCTTGAGTGGATGCATTCCAGTGTCTGGAAATTGTAAACCTGGGGATTTTCTGTGCTAAAGGAGTGTTATATATTTTAGCTCTTCACTGACAGCTCCATTAAGCCATTTTATAACTTTTAATTTTTGTGTTGTGGAATTTCATGGATCTTAAGACACACTTTTGTATGCATCAGCAGTATGTAGAGCTATGATCCTGTTCAAATGCATTAAACTTGCTTGTTTTAAAATAGGTTCTATGGGAATTCTCGGAGAAGGCAATGGCAACCCACTCCAGTACTCTTGCCTGGAAAATCCCAAGGATGAGGGAGCCTGGTGGGCTGCCGTCTATGGGGTTGCACAGAGTTGGACACGACTGAGCAACTTCACTTTCACTTTTCACTTTCATGCATTGGAGAAGGAAATGGCACCCCACTCCAGTGTTCTTGCCTGGAGAATCCCAGGGACGGGGGAGCCTGGTGGGCTGCCATCTCTGGGGTCGCACAGAGTTGGACACGACTGAAGTGACTTAGCGGCAGCAGCAGCAGCATGGGAATTCTAGATCACCTAGGTCCTTCTTTCTCCTTTTTTCGTTTCATCCTATTATAGTTATCTCCTGGTGAGGAGAGGTTTCATGGATTAAAACAGCAATTGATTTTGTTTTTTAACTTTTATTTGAATGTATCTTTCTCCTCAAACACATTATGCATCTCCAAAGAAACTCATAAATTATAAACTAAGCAACAGTTAAAATTAGATCTGAGTGTGGTATAATGCCCAAAGGAAACTATTTGAAAAGGTAACAAGCTGTCAAAAAACAATTTGTATGGTTAAAAGCCACACCGTTAGATGCTGTTAATGGAGTATCTGAAATGATTATTTAGGCATTGGTTGCTTATTATGTCTCTGTGGCAACTAATCAGTGTGTTTCTTTGGAAGCCTGAGAGACTCAAAATTCGGCACTTATAATACCAGGGAAGTGTGTAGTAGAATGTGTTTTTCCACATCAAACAAACCGTACCTCTTGTTTCTTCAGATTTTAATAATTCTCCACCCCTCCCAAATTGTCATTGGTGCTGATTGCAAGAATAAAGACTAGTTCCTTCAGTGAAAGGATCATAAAGTCAATCATGTGGATAAAATTACTGAGCCATCCAGCCAGCTGGTCTCTATTTGGCTCCACTTTGGTTCATTAGTTTATGGGGTGAATTCACTCCATATTTAAGGAAAGCAAAAACGGCATCAAAACTAGTTTGTAATTAATTGCAGCTTTTTAGAAAGGAATGCATTGGCAAATGGAGAATATGCACTGTCAGATCCTGATTTCTGATTATGTTATGAATCTGTTTGAAATGTAGCTTTCTTTTGTGTTTATGTTAACGCTGGGTACAGGTTAGGCACTTTTTCAGACCCTTACCACTATAATCTGTGTTTTAAGAGTTTCTCTGCACAACTTCAAAAACTTTAAAATAACACATTATTGGTTAGATGGAGCCTGTACATTTCCAAACAATGTTAAGAGTCATTTGGTTGCCAGGCCATATAATCTTGGCGCCTGTCTCATTGCATTGTCATTGAGGTGATTAGATCAGCTTGTGCAACTGTAAGCTGACATTGAAATGACTATACATCACAAAAACATCGTGGTTTCCATGCTTTGTTAGTGGCAAAATGGCTAATGTTAATTACTCAGGCATTTAATGGACCCAGAAATAACACATACATGATCCTCTTGATTTGGAAACCTTTTATAAAAGGACATAAAAGCAGTCAAGCAACTCTGGAGCTGTGCCTCTGTACTTCTAACTCCTTGTAATAATGGCCAAAGTAAGTGCAAAAGACACAGATGCTTTTAAACAAAGGGAACCCAGTAGGACGGAGCACTAATATTTAATGCTACCTCTCATAAACACAGAAAGGAAAAATCTGTTGGAATGAAGAAGCCAAATGTCATAAATATGCCTCCCCATGTCGAAGACTGGAATTAGTTCTCATAGAGCACAACAGGCAAAGGCAAAACAGAACTTCACTTGGCTGCTTATGGTGGAAACAATCCACTCCAGACTAAGTCGAGCCGCTGACAAGAGCATTGCTTTGGAAGTGATGGATATTCAGGACATAAGCCTGATGTGCATCAAGAGCATGAACTCAGAATGTGTTTGGGGAGATGCCCAACCATGCAAATCTCTGCCAGATGTCATGAGACCCAAGGACTACAGAATTCACCAGGATCCTTATACCTCCTTTGGAGCATCTCATCCCCTTTATCTCTCCAAATCCTACTCCATCTGAACTTGTGAAAAACAACCCATAAATTGAAAGTTAAAGAAAAAGTCAGTAACTTGGAAGCAAGCACTAGAAAAATGAACTTGTTATAAATGAGTTTTCAATTCCTTTGTCTGAGATCAGGAGACTGAGGTCTAGAAAAATGAAAATGGTGAAGTAACTTGCTCAAATTATGTATTTACTTGGTTGGTTGGGGTTAACAGCAGAGCATTTTACAAAATGCCTTTAATGAGTTTTAACTAACTCTCAAAAAAATTTTACCAAGTAACTAGGAAAGGTATTATCTTCAAAATATTACAGGCAAAAGAACTGAAATTCAGAATATTACAGGTAAAAGGACTAAAATTCCAAGAGGTAAATGATTTGCCCAAGACCATATAGCTAGGAAGTCATGATTCTTTAGAATTAGCTCTTTTTGACTCTGTGAACTTTCCATCACTCCAAATTGTCTCCAGATTTAAGGTCCTTTTTCTTCCCATGTAGAAACCAAACATAATGGAAAGCTGAAATAAAGAAAAAAATGACGAAAGAGGAATGAAATAAAAAAAGGAAACAGTACAATTACCTTTGTGTCTGATTCCTCAGATGATAGTTTTCTCAGTTAGAGTTGATATATTGAATCCCACCTGAACAGACCGATGGAGGAGAAAAGCCTAGGATTTTGGCAACAAGACTTCATAGAGGGGCTACTGTTTATACTCTTAGAACTTATTTTTCTTCTCTTCCGTTTCCTCAAAATTTCCCCTCAAAATTAATGGAGGCTCAAATAAAGTAAAAAATGAATTGTTGCTTTTAAAAAATGACGTAGATCCCTAAGAAATGTATCATGTCAGAATGCAATTTTAATGGCTTAAGTTATATAAATGACACATAATAAAACATTATAATTACCTGTTATTTACATATGTGGTCTAAGAATTACTTTAATTGGGAGCAGGATTAACAATTTTAATCACTTTATGAAATATTCATGAGCATTCATAAATCCCACAAGGTATTTCTTTAAAGAATTAATGATATTTAATGTCTTTCCACAGAATTTAAGGGCAGAAAAACCTGATTAGGTAGGTCAGTATAAGTTTTCTGAAGTTACTGTCATTCTCCCTAAAGAAATGGCTACTACGCATTGCTTTTAACTGTCAGATCTGTCTGTTGTTACACATGTGATTTTTTTTTTTTTTGCTTTTAATAATGAACCAGATTCTCCCATCATAGTCTATTGGACATGACAACAACAGTAACAAGAATATCTTTACAGATGGACAGCACTTATACTTTCAAAACATTCATTCTGATATCAAGGGCAGGAAATGCACTGGTTGTTTTTCCACAGCCACAGTGTAGGCCACTCTGAGCTCCAGGTGGAGGGAATATGTAGACTCTTAGGACAAGATTTGAAACTACTTCTCTCTGTAGTGGAAGAATCAAGATGGAATAGTTGGAGTTAGAAACTTGCACGATGAGCATGTACCACACGTATGCAGCTGCGCTGAAGGATCTTCTTAAGTCTTAATCCACCTGCCCAACCCCTACAACTTCTTTGGAACCCAGCAAGGAGATACTGATTGCATTGAGGACTAAAGTAAAATAAATGAGATAATTAAATTTTAACATGTTGTCAAGGAGGTATTACTGACAAAATGGGGAGAGGTAATAGAAAGGGAATCTTAAGGATGGAGTAAAAGAAATGGTGAGAATGATTGAATGTATCCAATTAGGTACACAGGGTGCTCAACAAATATCAACTGTTATTATCCCTTGAGCATATTTATAGACCTACTCAATGAAAGGTATTTGGTTCTGCTCTTGGAAACTTTGGCAGTTCTATTTTTGGAAGTACTGTTGCTTTGGATAATCTAGACCACTGTTGCTAGGCTAATAGGAATTGGTTACTTAGAATCCTGTTACTCCTGAGTGAGCTGGGAAATTGGATTCCCAAGTATATAAAGTAGAGGACAAGAACTTGGACTAATAAGGACAGATACTTAATGAAACACTAGAGTGGTTGTTGTTGTTCAGTTGCTCAGTCATGTCCGACTCTATGACCCCATGGGCTGCAGCACACCAGGCTTCCCTGTCCTTCACCATCTCCCAGAGCTTGCTCAAATTCATGTCCATTGAGTCGGTGATGCCATCCAACCATCTTGTCCTTTGTCATCCCATTCTCCTCCTGCCTCTAATCTTTCCCAGCCATCAGGGTCTTTTCCAATGAATCAGCTCTTTGCATCAGGTGGCCAAAGTATTGGAGTTGCAGCTTCAGCATCAGTCCTTCTAATGAATATTCAGGACTGATTTCCTTTAGGATTGACTGGTTTGATCTCTTTGCTGTGCAAGGGACTCTCAAGAGTCTTCTCCAACACCATAGTTCAAAGGTCTCAATTCTTTGACGCTCAGCGTTCTTTATGGTCCAACTCTCACATCCATACATGACTACTGGAAAAACCAAAGCTTTGACTAGATGGACTTTTGTTGGCAAAGTAATGTCTCTGCTTTTTAATACACTGTCTAGGTTTGTCATAGCTTTTCTTCCAAGGAGCAAGTGTCTTTCAATTTCATGGCTGCAGTCACCATCTGCAGTGATTTTGGAGCCCAAGAAAATAATTCTATCACTCTTTGTATTGTTCCCCCATCTATTTGCCTTGAAGTGATGGGACCAGATGCCATGATCTTAGTTGTTTGACTGTTGAGTTTTAAGCTAGCTTTTCCACTCTCCTCTTTCACCTCATCGGGAGGTCAAGTAAGGACCACTAAGAGGAGATATTTAATGAAACACCTGAGTGAACAGGGCTATTATTGGCTATTAGCGGTAAAGAATCCGCCTGCTAATGCAGGAGCTGCAGGAGATGCAGGTTTTATCCCTGTGTCAGGAAGATCTCCTGGAGGAGGAGATGGCAACCTACTCCAGTATTCTTGTCTGGAAAATTTGATGAACAGAGGAGGCTGGCAAGCTGCAGTCCATGGGGTTGAAAAGAGCTGGATATGATTGAGCAAATGAACATTCATGTGCTATTACCTTTATGGTGGACAGAGACACTTTTTCTTGCTGCAGAGTTGGGAAATATGTAAACAGATACATTCTTGGAGAAACTTGTATGATTTATCCCAATTTCTTGCTGTCATGACCTTCAAAGTGCAAGTAAAAGATACATAAATCTATAAATCTTTGTGTATATATAAATATATAAAATATTACTGATTTTGAATTTTTAAAACCATGTTAGATGACTTTATCAAAGACTTAAAAATTAAAATTAGTGATTGCTTTCTGAAGAATATATAGGACATTTGGAAACTAGCAAAATATGAAAAAGTAATATGAAAAATTATCCAGAATTTCTCCCATTGAGAAAAAGGTCATTATTAATTTTATTGTTTTTCTGTTATGCTTTTTATGCACTAAAATATATTAAATTTTATAAAAAAGCTAAAATAATATCTAGACTGTTGACTGAAATCCAGCCCAGTTAGGTTTACAATGGAAAGGATAGATCTCTTTTCATATTGCAAGTTAAAACACAAAAACAAAAACACAAAGTTTGAACTGGTTCCATTTTTGGTTATTTGGATAGTTACCGTTATAAATGTTAAGTATTTTGTCAGTTTCTTTCTATCTTTATCAACTTTAAAAATGCCTGATGACTCATCAGTACATTTTACCTCTATGCTTGCTTTCTGGTAATTTGTGCTGTAATATTATATTTATAGCTTTATTTTGTTATTTACTAACTTTGGGCATTGTCTAAGGAGATGAGATTTTGTAGATTTTTTGGCTATATTGTTACTTTTACCTTTGTAAGGTTTATAATGTTTATATTTTATTGTATGAAATGAAAGTGAAAGTGTTAGTTGCTCAATTGTGTGCAACTCTCTGTGACCCCACAGGCTTTAGCCTCTGTTCATGGAATTCTCCAGGCAAGAATACTGGAATGAGTTGCCATTCCTTTCTCAGGGGATCTTTCTGACCCAGGGATCACACCTGGGTCTCCTGCATTGCTGGCAGATTCTTTACCATCTGAGCTACCAGGGAAGCCCTTTCTATTTTACGGTTAACTGTTACTATGACTTCATGCTTTGTTTATAAGTTGAGACTAAAATTTTAAGATTAATAAAACAGCCTTTATAATATTATTATTATGTGAATATTACTCATTGTAAAACCAAATGATATAAATGGACGCATAGAAGAAGAAATGCAGTGAGTGTTAAGTCATCAAACTCCTGTGAAGGAAAATGTTCTTAGCATAATTCAAGAATGGGGAGCAGAATCTTTTACAACACTTTTGAATTTTCTTCACTTCCTCTCATTCATACTCAGCTGCTTCTGTTTCTTTATGTCTTGGGTCATCAGTTTATATTCTTTTTCATTTTCCTGGGATATCCTTCTCAGTATATAGTTTTTATGGGAGTGGCTTGGGTAGTAAGTTTTCCTAGTCGTTGCCAGAGTTACAGTTATAATTTGGTTTGTTTTGCTTTTATACTTGAGAATAAAATTATGGGTTCATTTCTTCTCAGACCATTAGAAGAATTGCTCCATTATTTTACAGCATTCAAAGAGAATTTGAACTATCATACTTTCATGCTAATCTTTTTTTTAAAGTCTCTTTGGTTCATAGAATTTTCTCTCTTTCTAAAAAGCTACTTCCTTTACCCTTTTGCTCTTCTCTGCCTCTCAGTTTCCTGCTAGGTAGATGTCAGAAAGTCATATCTTTTAATATTTACTTTTTTTGGTTTTCCTCTTAGTTCTAGAAAATTCTCTCAACTCTGTATTCCTGATCACCCGTTTGGTTATTGCATCATTTTTTTCTCCTTTAGTTTATAGAACAAAGTTAGTTTTGTCATTCATATTTCTGATACAGTTTTACGGTCGAGAACAATTTAATTGCTCTTCTTGGGCTTCCCAGGTGGCGCTAGTGGTAATGAACCCATCTGCCAGTGCAGGAGACACAAGGGACATCCCCTGGAGGAGGAAATGGCAACTCATTCCAGTATTCTTGCCTGAAGAATTCCATGGACAGAGGAGCCTGGCAGGTTATAGTCCATAGGGTTGCAAAGAGTTGGACATGACTGAAGTGACTTAGCATGCAGCACGTGCATTGTGGCCTGTCCTGGTTTTATCGATATATTCACTTATTTAGTGTCTTTGAGGAAAGTAATTAGGATTAAAAAAAAAATATTTCCCAGTTTGTACAAAGGTCACATTTTTTGCTGTTTATTTTCATCCTTCCCTTTCTTGTCATTGTCTTTCCTCAAATGGCTACTGGTCCTGGATTGTCAATTCATATTTATGAGTGATGACCAATTTAATCGATGTAAATGAATTCCATTTACTCTGTAGCTGTAGAGTGTAAGCATACCTTGATATTATGATTTCGCTGTGTTTTCTCTAGTGAAATCCAGGAGGATACAAAGAGAAGGCAGGAACAAGATTTGCAGTAGACACAGATTCCTATAACTGGAGCAGACGTGGAGCCGCAGCCAGAACACTGTACCATACAAATGAGGAATAGGCAGACGGGTAAGAGATTTGTCAAAAAACAATTCTGATTTTTCTTTCTCATCCATAGTTATATTTATAAAGGAGCATTTAAAATTTTTTCAAAACCACATTGATTTTGCCTTGCATATGAATTTGTCTTTATGGAAGGTAGTACTGAGTTGGCAAAACACTCGGGTTGATGTGACTTTTCACTGGCCACTGACATTTCTCACATCGTTTCATTCACTTTCTCTGAATCTGCAGTCTTGGCTTTTATTCTAATGGTAATCTCTGCCACGTTCTCCACTGTTTTTGTAAGAATACATTTTCAAAATAAAATTTAAGAGACATCAGTGTCTAAGGGAGAACACAGACATAGAGCCTGTGCGATGACCATTGATTTCCCAACTTCTAAAATATAAAAATAAATTGCTTATGGCGAGAGGCCAAGTTTTTTTTCAAGCTTATGTTGCATACTATTGTGGGTTTCCAGTCTCACTCTTTAGAAGTAGCGATTAGGCATTTTACTTATAAATTGTGTTAATATTTCTCTTATCACTGGACAGCCCCCCCCAAAAGAGTCTCAGAGGCTTTGCATGAGGGACAAAGACTATAGATTTGAGTCCTGGCTTAGTCATGCATCAGCTGCTTTATTTTTCATACATTTTTAACTGTTAGGAACTTCAGTTTCCTTACTTGTGAAATGATAATTTAACGGCACTTATCTTACGTGCTGTGCTGTGTGCTTAGTTCACTCAGTCTTGTCCGACTCTTTGCGACCCCATGGGTTATAGCCTGCCAGGCTCCTCTGACCATGGACTTCTCCAGGCAAGAGTACTGGAGTGGCTTGCCATGTCCTCCTCCAGGGGATCTTCCCAACCCAGGGACTGAACCCAGGTCTCCCGCATTGCAGGCAGATTCTTTTACCATCTGAGCCATCAGGGAAGCCCAAGAATACTGGAGTGGGTAGCCTATCCCTTCTCCAGGGGAACTTCCAGACCCGGGGCTCCTGCACTGCAGGCAGATACTTGACTGTCAGAGCCACCAGGGAAGCCTCGAGTTTATTGTAAGACTAGCATTTAATTCTTCAGTTGAAATACATAACCAACAGAATTATGGAAACTGAATCACTTAAGAGGATACTGCAGCCTATAAAATATATGTACCATTCTGCAAAGTTTGGAAGTTTAATCATTATTCTGAAATTGGAGCATGAAGAAAAGTGAAATGCTGAGTATTGTTTTATATTTTTATTAATTTAACACATTGTTAAATGAGATTTTCTTTCTATCTTAGTGTCTTGGTTGTAATCTGAAAGCTGAGGATATCAGTGATAAATGTTTCACATTCTAAGGAAAGGTTTAAGGCTCAACCATCCAGGACTAATTTTTCTAGTCTATAGAACAGAATTCTACAGACTTCTGAGAGACAGAGGATATGTTTATTAACATAGCTCTATGATTGAGATATAATTCACATAAATACAATTCATCAGAGTAAAGTGTACAATCCAGTGGCTTTTAATATAGTCAAATAGTTGAGAAACCATTACAAGAATCAATATTAAAACATTTTCCTTATCCACAAAAGAAACTCCTCACCCCTTAGCCATTACCTACTCCCTACTGCTCAGTCCCTAGGCAACCACTAATCTACTTTCTGCCACTATAGATTTGCCTATTTTGGATGTATCATACAAATGGAATCATACAATTTGTAATTTTTGACTACCTTCTTTCACTTAGCATAATGTTTTCAAGTTTTATCCACATTGTAGCATATATCAGTACCTGTTTTTATTGTCTAATAATATTCCAGTGTATAGATATATTATTTTATTTATCTATTCATTAATTGATGGACTTTTGTGTTGGTTTTACTTTTGGTTATTATGAATAGTGCTGCTATAAATATTTGAATACAAATTTTTGCATGCACATATATTTTTATTTTCTCTTGGTTGTATACCTCAAAGCAGAATTACTGATTAGTATGGTATTAATAACTCTATATTTAACCTTTTTAGACTGTTTTCCAAAATGGCTGAATCATTTTACACTCCCACTAGCAGTATATGAGAATTCCAGTTCTTCCATATTCTTGCCAACACTTGTTATTAACTGCTCTATTGATGATAAACATCCTAGTAAGTATTAAGTCATATCTCATTTCAGTTTTGATATATATTTCCAAGATAGCTAGTGACATTGAATATTTTTTCATGTGCTTATGAGTCATTTGTATATCTTCTTTGGAAAACTGTCTATTGAGATTTGTTGCCTATTTTTTTAATCAGTTGTCATTTTGTAGTTAAAAAAAGTTTGTGTTGTTCCCAGTTTCCCCTAGCCATGTGAAATAGCTTCAAAAGAATTATACACAGACATTGGAGATATCTGTTGTATCATTCCCCAGCTTCTGAAACTTCCAGGTCCAGAACCGACATTGAGTTGGACAAGATCTTGGAGAGAGATCTGTGTTAGGACTGGTTTTACTTGGAGAGCTTGCGGGGCACTGAGACTGAGTTTTCCTCACGGTCTCTGTTGATGGCTAGAGCCATTGAAAGTCCCCTGCACATGAGTGTTGCTGTGTAGTGTGTTATGGTCTGAATGTTTGTATTCCCCATCCTCCAAAGTTCATATGTTGAAAACCTATTATAATCCCTGATGTAGAGTATTAGGAGGGCCTTTGGGAGCTGATTGGTCCTGAGGGTAGAGCCCTCATGAATGAGATTAGCACCTTATAAGAGAGGTCAGGAGAGTTCCCTTGCTGCTTGCATTGTGAAAGGTTAAAATGAGAACTCTGCAATCCAGAAGAGGGTCCTCACCCAACCATGCTGGTACCCTGGTCTTGGACTTCTCAGCTGCCAGTACTGTGAAAAATAAAGTTCTGTCATTTATAAGCCATGCATTCTAAGATACTTTGTTTCAGCAGCCCGAATGACTAAGACATAGGGGCAGGAGTCATAGGAATTAGAATCAAATTAAAAACTGAGGCAAAATCAGAAGCAGTTAGCCCAAGCATGTATTGCCTGTACAGTGATAGGGCAGTACTTACGTCCCTGCCTGGGGATATCCAGAGTCCCAAAAGCAGTCCATGAAATGGTGTGTAGAGAAAGGACCACATTATATAAGCACTGATCAAGAAAATCTTTTTCCTTTCCACTTATTCCCCTCCTCAGACTGCTTCCTACCCTCATTTTCCCACTTCTTGTATTCAAGTTGCAAGTCTTGCATGGGCTAGGGAGAGGAGAAAGCTTTGAAACAGTTCAAGTTTTGAGTTAAATTGGATTGGATATTTTCACACCTGAAAATAATACTGTTCGGATACCTAAAAGTGACCACAAAAGCCACAAGGGGACTGCCCGAGATATTTTCCAAGAAAGCAGAAAGATCTAACAGAGAATTTCTTAAAATAGTAGTAGAAAAGGAGAAAACTAATTTTTGATTATAGCCCATCATGTCTAGTCTGTTTAATATAAATACACATGCACACACATACATGTATCTACATATTTTCTCAGTGATGTATTCTTCCTAGGTTGATGAAATATGTCTAAGCCCTTTGGTCTACACATCATAGTAAATAGTGAAATGAATGTAGTTGTATGGAATTTCCAATCATAGGACACAGAGCAGTGGTGGGGTCAGGGAATAGAAGCCAGGTTTCTGACTGGCAACTTATAACTGGATTATGCAACATATGATTTGGAACTCTTTCTAGGGCTGTCAATATTATCAGTGACTCTAATAATTGATTGTTTGGTTCATCTGTGTGTGTGCTTATTCGCGATGTTGTGTCTAACTCTTTGTGTCCCACAGCCTGTAGCCTGCCAGGCTCCTCTGTTCATGGGACTTTCTAAGCAAGAATACTGGAGTGGGTTGCCATGCCCTTCTCCAGAGGATCTTTCTGGCCCAGGGATCAGACCTATGCCTCCTGTGCCTCCTGCATCTCCTGCATTGGAAGACGGGTCTTTACCACTGAGTCACTTGGGAAGCCCTTGTTTGGTTTATATTATGTGATTAAAGATCTTCATTCTCCTGGGAGATCTCAGATCTTTTAGTAACAGTTAATTTGATAAGTAAAAACATTTAGTAAACAAAATGCTTCTTTGAAATAATAAGATATGCAGAAACTATTTTCAAATTCATGTTTTAAAATAAACAACATATTAATTGCAGGAAACCAATTGTTTGGGTAGCAGACTCTTAGATGACAGATTGGAGTGACAATACGGGTCAGTCCCGGAGAGTTTGAGCTCTGGGTTTTGGTCATGTCAGGCCCAAGATCAAGAGAAAGTAAAACTACTGAAAAGCTTGGCATAACATCTTAGAGAGGCAGAGCACGGAGGCCCTTCACACAAACAGAACAAATCCTTTTCAGTGCTTTTAGACCTTAACAAACATGGGGTGATGTGTAAAACTTCACCCCCACCCCACCACAGAGCTATCCCCCACCCTGCGAGCCCCTGAACTCTTTTCAGCATTTCTTAAATCTGCCCCATTGAACAATCTGCATTCATTTTAACAAATACAATCTCATTGAATTAGATTCTGAAGAGACTTTACAGCAAGCAAAAGGAGGACTGATCCTGTATTTTCTTTAATTTAAACAAGGGACAGAGCCCAGCAAATGAGAAATCTTGGGCTAAGTTCACTGAAATGGGTGGGGAGGGACAGAGAAGGGGTGAAAATGGGATGGACTTGTACTGGGTAAGGAATCAATTTCTGGAGTGTTCTAGGAATAGAAAACCAATGTTAAAATTGCTCCTTTAATTGTGTGACTGTTCAGTGTTACTGGATACATTTTCTCTTCCCTGTTCATAATTTGATATATTTAATTGAAATTTCCTTGAATGTAAGGTAGGGCTTAGAGTCAAAATCATCAAAATTATAAAGTGAGAGAAGGAAAACAAGCCACTAGCTATTTGCAGGTACAATAAAGATTTGACTAATCTGCATGTCTATAGTTTGTGTTAGCTTGCTGACCATCACAGTCTGATCAAATTTGCCCTATCACCCAGGCACACACGATTCATTGCCTAGTATCATTATGATTATCTTTGCTCCTCTCATTACTCACCCATTCCTTTGGTTGTATCAGGAGTAAAAATAAAAAGCCATAAGCCTCCCTGCTGTTTAACATAAACAGCAAATCATTCCCAATTCCAAGTCCAGTGTCAATTATACAAAGCAAACCAGGATCACTCAGACAAATTTCTTCTTCCTCCACTGGGCATCTGACCTCTCTCCCCTGAAACTGTTGACCCATCAGTGTTAAATTTAGGAACTCAGTCTTGGTTTTCAGGAGCAACAAATCCCTAATAACTTAACAAGCAAAATATAGACTCAGCCTTGAAATGTGTCAGCACACGAATTAGCTAGACAAATAAAAAGGATAAAAAAAATCTTGAAAATAGCACTTATCATCAGTCTCCCATTCAGAAATAATGAAGGAAGATGGTTTATACAGATTTAATATTAAGACATGACATAGATGTAAATATAACGTTACGAGCTTTCTTCTGGTAAACAATAAGCATTTTGTTCATTATTCAGAGCCTTTTTATTTACAATGAATGTGGTGATGAATCGAACTTATGACATCAATTAAGTCACAAGTTTATATTATTTTCAAACAGATAAAGTACAGATATTCTAAGGCAGGTAGCAAGAATGATGAGTTACTGTCTATCGTTGTTCCCTAAATGAGTTATACATATTCAAAAAAGGAACGTTAAAGATGTTGTACAAAGCCAGGATCATATATTACTTTTTCTCTGAACAAAGATAACATTTGTAGAATCTTATTAGCAATAAATCTTTTAGATTTTTTTCCCTCAAAACCTTATGATCCCAAAGGGAAGAAGTGATAATCGGTAAATAGAACTCTGACATTTGTCAGGAATTTACCTGAATTAAAGTTGGATTGACTTGACCGAGAGATCAAGAAAAAAAATTATCTTTGAATATATTTGAATTTCTCTTCAAAGATATCACTAAAATGGAAACAAAAATACTTACTTTGTCATATTTGAAGAACACAGGATATATAATATGTAATCATCAATAATAACAAGTAAATATCCTGGAGCAAAATGGTATTCACAGAGCATAGAATAGTTTCAAAGAATATTGAACTATAAATTTTTCTAGAAGTATTATATAAAAAGTACAAATAGTTTAGTATTATGTATTCTCCTTTTAGTGATTTCAACATCAGAAATTAGATAAGTATTATAGATTCTTTCTTTTTCTTACTCAACCAATGGTTGTACCAGGGAAGAAAAAGCAAAACAAAGCAAGGTGAGAGAGAATTAAAAACATTCTGGAATATTGTACATGGTATATTCAGTAACACATGGTCATCACTGACGATTTGGAGCATTGCGGTGTCTGGCACTGAATGTGATTTGGTTAGAAGGCCCCTACGGGTTAAATACCCATTTCCTAGTGCTGTCGAGTTAGGGTCTTTCTATCACTGTATTTCTCTGGAAGGAAGAGGTTCCCCAAAATGGGGACTACCCCCTGAAATAGGACTTTTATTACGAGTTGCCTCATTAGGATCTCTCTGCAGAGCTCTACTTGCTTTTCCCTTTAAAAAGTGCATTGTCCATGAACTTGAATGGGAGAATGCCCCACATTCGCATCATAGGCTCCCCTGGAAGTTATCAGAAGATGGTGGGATGCAGAAGCAAAAGTACTGGTGGTTGCAACATCAAAGAACAATTCTGTCTCTCAAACCAGCTTCCAGATGGTACCAGAAAAGACAACTTATTGTGAATTTACTTAACATTGAGATGAACATTTTATAGACCATGATGGAAAAGGAAAGGCTTAGTTGGGAGTTTATCTAGATATGTGAAATTAAAAGTAATGAAGGTATCTTAAGAACAAAATTTAGGTTTTATAGCAACTATTCTGTAATCCTTCGAACAAATGAAGAAGTAACCAAATCTTAGATTTTTGAGTAATCTTTTCTTATGAAAAGAAAATCAATTTTACAAAAATATTCTATGG
Organism: Capricornis sumatraensis; assembly: GCF_032405125.1. Taxonomy (NCBI): domain Eukaryota; kingdom Metazoa; phylum Chordata; class Mammalia; order Artiodactyla; family Bovidae; genus Capricornis; species Capricornis sumatraensis. The sequence continues at coordinate 70,550,979 of NC_091070.1, forward strand.
CTTTATTAATTTTCAGATGGATTTTCCTAAATCATTTGGTTTTCAAGTTGTTTACTTTTTAATCACATCTACTTTATTTTCTTTTTTTTTCCTTTGTTTGATCTTGATAGATCCACATCTTTGCCTGTGATGTGAACTGTCTCCAATATCACTTTAATAGACTTTATGAAATCCTGCATTTTGTAAAGACTTTCAGTTTAACTTTAAAATTTTTATTCTATTTGCATAGGAAGTTGTAGACATCATTTTTGCAGCAGGATTATACCTGATCAAGATATTGATTCTATTGATTAAAATAGGTGATATACTAAATGCCATGGGAGATTAACTCACAACTAATTTTAAAAATGGTCAGTTCACTGCTAATAATTTTTCATGTTATGACAACTCTTGATTTCCTTGGACAATTTTTAACTGTTGAGACTCACAGAATAAACAGCCAGAAGAGGAATCAGATACCTGTGTCTATTTGACAATTTATTGAAGAGTCAGAGAAAACTATGTAGGTGTTAATAATAGGTAGGCAGATAAGACTTTTTAAAACCATGAACTATGTTATAAACAGTTAGCAAGTATGGATTTGTGCGTTAGAATTCTTACCGTCCTGTGTAAGAAGGGGCAATTTGACTTCTGTTTGCTTATTTTACTCTGAGGCCCCTTAGATTCCTTTACTGCAGATTTGTTGCTCCGTTCATCTATCACACAAGCATATACAATGCTTGAGGCTTCCCTGGTTGCTCAGATGGTAAAGAATCTGCCTGCAGTGCAGAAGACCCGGGTTCAATTCCTGGGTTGGGAAAACACCTTGGAGAAGGGAATGGCTACCCATCCCAGTATTCTTGCCTGGAGAATTCCATAGACAGAGGAGTCTGGTGGGCTATAGTCTATGGTGCAGCAAAGAATCAGACACAACTGAGTGAGTAATTTACACTTTTTACAGTGCTTACTTACTGTCTGTCAGACACTGTGTCAGGCTTTGGAGATACAAGGATGGACCATGTGTCTCTCTTTACACAATGAGCTCAGGATCTAATAAGAGAAATACCTGGAGAAACAAGTATAGTACAGTATAATTAAAAAAAACTATCTAATTATTATGATACCTTTATAATATCAGGCACTGCACCAGATGCTTTACCATTGTTTCATTTGGATCCTAACAACCTCGTTGGTGGCTGACTCTAGATCTTTTTCAGGCCAACACCACGTTCTGTGCCACTGTATTCCGCTGCTTCCTCACATAAGTGCAAGACAAAGTTTTATGCCCAGGTACTTTGAGAACATCAGGGAGGCCTCTAAACTAGACTGGGGTGCCAGAGGAAGGCCCTCTGGGAGTGTTGTATGAGCTAGAATGCTAGAGGACAAGCTCACAGACTGTGGCAAGGAACAGCCAAGTGGAGATGAGGTTGGAGGGATGGAGAAATTACCCTGTCTTTGTTTTCTTCAGTATTCTAAGCATAGTTATAGTATAAACCATTTTACAGTACATTACCTGGAATATAACAACATAATTTCATTTACAATCATGCTCAGTGTTCCCAATACCAGAAAATTTCAAATAAAACCTTATGTTTAATCATTGTCCCCATTTTTGTGTAAAAGATTTCTAAAGCTGGCTGCCTCAGGCGGTGTACTTGAAAGACTGTTACTCAGCTGATGACTGCTGCTTCTGATTCCTTCCACTATGTATATTTACCCAGAAATGTCACATGGGATTTTACATTTATATAATGCTTTTTAGGGCAATGAAAACCCAATAAAATCGGCTGGCTTATTTAATGTTCAAAGTGTTTAATAAGCTTTTTTTTTTGAATGAACCATTTAAATGAGTTTTTTTTTTCATTAATTAACTCACCAGTGCACCAAATACGTATCAGATAAATGAGTTGATAGGGTCCCCGGTTTAGTTGAAGATGCAATACGGAAAGCACTAATTAGGCAGGCAAGAGCTCCAGATAATTAAATAGTGATTAATAGATTTTTGTGCTACCAAAATTAAAAGTAACTAATTGGTTGAAAAAATATTTAAAATTGTGTGCTTGGAACTTACATGTTGAATGTGGTTCTGAGGGATACTAAGACTATGTTGGTTTTGTTAAGAGTGAAAGTTTTATTTTTTTCTTTCACTCGATTTTCTCCCCCTTCTGACATCTTATGTCAAAGTGTTCCCATGTTAATAGTAGAATATAATGGAAGTTTATGCAATTAAATACAGCAAGAGAGTTTATAGACCATTTATCATTGGACATGGGTCATATACTGTGAATTTCAGAAAATAAAAGGAAATTCCATTTGTAGTTCACTCTTGCCTGAAGCTCACCTAATGAAATCTTTCTCACTCATAGAATTAACAGTGTATCCAGCTGAAAAGTATTTAACATTCTCTGTGCATACTAAGCATGCAAAAGTAGAATAAAACCTTGCATACTTACAGGGGATTTTTGTTGCTTTTTCTTCAGCCCAAATTAGGCAGTTCTTGTTCATTTAGCGCATTTGAAAGGAGCTGAACTTTTGAAATTCTGAACTGTCAGTCTCCATCGTTTCATCTGACAGCTGACACTTTGAGAGTAAAGAATACACAAATCATGGGAGTGGAGTGAAATACTGCTAATAAATGCTATTGTTTTTCCTGATGGAAAAGGAACACCTTATACAACTGTTTGCAGATCCAATGGGTTTGTTATGATGCAAAATGCATGTTTGGCTGTCACCATTTTTGTTTACTACCTGCAGAGCATAAAATTGCTGATAAAAAAAAAATTGAAGAAACATAAGGCAAGATTCATTAAGAATAGAAGCATGCTTTTCTCCTCCCCGCCTACCTTTATCACCCCACCCTCTCATCATAATATGATCACCAGTGAGTCTTCCTTCATAAAGGCATGAAACTAAATAAATAACTTATGGTTCTTGAGATAATTACAAGATTTCTGTATTTATGGAAAACTGGAACTCTGAAACATTTGCTTGTCTGCTTGCTAAGTGAGGGAACTTGTGAATATTCATTTTGCTATTTTGGAATTTCATTTAAGAAGGTCCATGATAGTTTTGGGCTTCCCTGGTGGCTTAGCAGGTAAAGAATCTGCCTGCAATGCAGGAAACACAGGATATGGGGGTTCAATCCCTGGGTCAGGAAAATCCACTGGAGAAGGGAAAGGCAACCACTCCAGTATTCTTGCCTGGAGAATTGCACGGACAGAGGAACTTGGTAAGCTACAGTCCATGGGGTCTCAAAGAGTTGGACACGACTGAGCAACTAACTAACACTTTGACTTTCATGATAGGTTTAGAGACTGTATAGTATAGCTTTGTTTTCCACCAGCAAACTTCTGAGGTCAAAGTGTTTGTGGGTAAGTTGGAAGGAACCACCTTCCTGATGCAGAAAATCTCAGACCTATTGACCTGACCATGCTACACAGAATAACATATCATAATTTATTGAAATCTTCCTTTGTTAACATTAATTAAGATATATTCAGCAGGAAGATCATTCCTATTTTATTTAATATGTATCTACTGTAGAGAAGCTTCCCTGGTGGCTCAGACAGTAAAGAATCTGCCTGCAATGCAGGAGACCTGGGTTTGATCCCTGGGTTGGGAAGATCCCTGGGAGAAGGGAATGACAACCCACTCCAGTATTCTTGCCTAGAGAATTTCATGGACAGAGGAGCCTGGCAGTCTACAGCCCATGGGGTCACAAAGAGTCAGACATGACTGAGTGACTAACACACACACACACACTATCGGTTCAATTCAGTTCAGTCGATCAGTTGTTTCCAACCCCATGGACTGCAGCACACCAGGCTTCCCTGTCCATCACCAACTTCCAGAGCTTACTCAAACTTATATCTGTAGAGTCAGTGATTCCATCCAACCATCTCATCTTCTTCTCCTCCTGCCTTCAATCTTGCCCAGCATCAGGGTCTTTTCCAGTGAGTCAGTTCTTCGCATCAAGTGGCCAAAGTACTGGAGTTTCAGCTTCAGCATCAGTCAATCCAATGAATATTCAGGACTGACTTCCTTTTGGATGGACTGGTTGGATCTTCTTGCTGTCCAAGGGACTCTCAAGAGTCTTCTCCAACACCACAGTTCAAAAGCATCAATTCTTCAGCCCTCAGCTTTCTTTATAGTCCAACTCTTGCATCCATACATGACTACTGGAAAAACCATAGCTTTGACTAGACGGACCCTTGTTGGCAAAGTAGTGTCTCTGCTTTTTAATATGCTGTCTAGGTCGGTCATAACTTTTCTTCCAAGGAGCAAGCATCTTTTAATTTCCTGGCTGCAGTCACCATCTGCAGTGAGTTTGGGGCCCCTCAAAATAAAGTTTCTCACTGTTTCCATTGTTTCCCCATCTATTTGTCATGAAGTGATGGGACCAGATGCCATGATTTTGGTTTTCTGAATGTTGAGGTTAAGCCACCTTTTTCACTCTCCTCTTTCACTTTCATCAAGAGGCTCTTTAGTTCTTCTTCACCTTCTGCCTTATAGAAGGGTGGTGTCATCTGCATATCTGAGGTTATTGATATGTCCCTTGGCAATCTTTATTCTAGCTTGTGCTTCATCCAGCCTGCATTTCACATGATGTACTCTGCATATAAGTCAACTAAGCAGGGTGACAATATACAGCCTTGACATACTCCTTTCCCGATTTGGAACCAGTCTGTTGTTCCATATCCAGTTCTAACTGTTGCTTCTTGACCTGCGTACAGAATTCTCAGGAGGCAGGTCAGGTGGTCTGGTGTTTCCATCTTTAAGAATTTTCTACAATTTGTTGTAATCCACACAGTCAAGGCTTTGGCGTAATCAATAAAGCAAAAGTAGATGTTTTTCTGGAAATCTCTTGCTTTTTCGATGATCCAGCAGATGTTGGCAATTTGATCTCTAGCCTTTTCTAAATCCAGCTTGAAAATGGTTCACATACTGTTGAAGCCTGGCTTGGAGAATTTGGGGCATTACTTGCTAGTGTGTGAGATGAGTGCAATTGGGCAGTAGTTTGAGCATTCTTTGGCATTGCCTTTCTTTGTGATTGAAATGAAAACATACCTTTTCCAGTCCTGTGGCCACTGCTGAGGTTTCCAAATTTTATGGCATATTGAGTGCAGCACATTCACAGCATCATATTTTAGGATTTGAAATAGCTCAACTGAAATTCTATCACACAGTGTATAGAGAAAGATAAATTAATGGCTTGGGATATAATGTATTTTGCCTCCCTCATGGTATATTAACTCTCAAAGCACTTTTACATCCTAAGTATTTCATAAATATTAAACTTAGCAAATGTCTTCAACTATCTTAGTAAACCTCTGAAAGATTTCAAATAGAATAAAATCAGGTCTGATCCAAATAGAGAACTTGAAAAGTTATAGAATGAGATGTGACAGTTAGTTTTAAGTGTCAACTTGATGGGGCCATGGGGTGCCCAGATTTTCAATTATTATTCTGGATGTATAGGGTTGTTTTTGGATGAGATTAATATTTGAATGTGTAGACTGAATAAAGCGGAACACTCTCCCTATGTGGATGGGCCTCATCTAATCAGTTGAAGGCCTGACTTGAACAAGAAGTGTGACCCTCCCTTAAGTAAGAGAGAACTCCTCCTGCCTCACTGCTTGATATGGGACTTTGGTCTTTTCCTGACTTCAGACTCAAGCTGAAACATCAACTCTTACACTATCACCACTCCTGGTTTTTGGGCCTTTGAACTCAGACTGAAATAATACCACTGGTTACTCTCGCTATTCAATTTTCCAATGCAGATCCTGGATCTTCTCAGCCTCCATAATCACTTGAGCTAATTTGTTATAGTAAAGCCAATTCTCCTTTCTATATATGTACATCCTGTTGATTCTGTCTCTCTGGAGGACTCTCATAAATTCATGGGGTTTTAATTGTGAAAAGAAAAAGTGGAGTTTAATGTGAAAAGTTCAGGAGTGACTGGTATTTCTTTTTTCTTTCTATACAATGACTTTTAGTTTTCAATGCAAATAATAGGAATAGGAAATTATGTTCTATATTGTTTCTTGCTGATGAACTGACAGAGATAACTCACTTAACTGTCTAGACAGGAAACATACATGCATACCTATGAAAACATTAAAAAGCTCATTACCAGATGGCCTTGAACAATGTTAACATCTTATGCACATATTTACACATGTATATACAAAGTGTAATTGATTGAGAAAGGGGAGAGTCCAGTAAATTATTTCTACTGATATTCTACACATAATTCTTTTAGTGCCTCAGTGTATCTTGAAACAAGAAAATGCTTTGGACTTTGATGGAAAAGTGCCCTTTAAATTCAAGGAAATGTGCACACAAATATCAAGCATGTAATTCACGTGGTTTCATGGGAGATTTGGGAAGTTTGTTTGTCCCACTGGAAAACTGAAAGTTCCTTCTGGAGAAGCCATTGCTCTGCTTTCTAGTTTCAGTGCTCTGACCTCTCCCACAGGTTTTCTCTGAAATATGCTTAACTTTGAGTCACCATCTCTACTGTTTGCTTACTCACCTTCTCAAAATCAACAGGTCAGAAGTCAATGGGTACTTTTTAAAATTCATGACTGTCTTAGGACGTATGATTCCCAAGACAGCTGTGGCAAATCACCAGACCTACAGATCGGTAATGTCCAGAATGTTATACCGTGGCTAAGATTTAACCGGAGTTGCCCCTCATGCCCACAAACAGGCAGTTTGCTTGGTTTGTCATTCCTTCCTGAAGGTACTTAGGAGGGGCAGGAGCCGAGAGTGGGTAGTTATGTTCTTCCATGTGAGAGCACAAGTGAATTAAAGTTCCAGTGCCTCAAGTCTCTGAGGCAATTACATAGGTTTTCAGTAGTTAAACCAAGGTAACTTGCAAAGAGCCCAATTCCATTGCTGACTCGGTCTTTAAATCAATATGTTTCCACAGACGTTATATATGATAGCATATGTGGGCTGGGAAACAAGGAATTGAGACCCTGGAACAGATTTAAAGGGGAGAAAGTGACACTTTATATGAGGCTGGATTTTCAAGTATTATCTAGGGTAAAAGTTTTTTAAAATCTTAAATTACCTGTCACTGTGAAGCAGAGAACAGTTCCAGAGACTTGACTTTGCTCTTACATAGTCACTCCACATGATGTCAGAGACCCCTGAAAGGGTACTTGGAAAGATATATTGCAAATTGTTATGCGATTCCCTGTTCCTCTGGCCAAGAGAATTAGGAATTGGGCAGGATTTTTATGTTGGGTAGGGGAAAGAGGGGGTAAAAATTGACATGGAAATTTATTTTTAAGAGTACTAAAACCTGGGCAGTTTTTACTGCATAGCCCACAGGATACTGGCTATAATAATTTGAAGGCAGGCAGCAGAGAGACTGAACTGATGGCTACAGAACAGGTTCTGGAAAGTCCCTTTTGCCACAGTTTTCATAGAGGAGGACATCCCTGATCTCACATTCTTTCTAATTTCACTGGAAGGTCTGAGGAGTGAAAGGTCAGACATGGCACTGGCCAGTATAGTTGGTGTGACTATTGCATGGAGTGTGCACAAAAGAAAAGCAGTTTTCAGAAAAACCTCTGAATCCTGACTGGGACAGAATGCTCGTCTGATAGACTGAGTCATCATCTTTGTAAGTAGTTCATGTGATTAAAAGCTTGGGCTTGGAGGCAGACACAGCTTCGTTCAAATCTCAGCTCCACAGTCACTAGATGGGTGCCCTGAAAAATTTACTAAACCTCTGTAGGTTCAATTTCTTCTCCTGTAAAATGAGTTCAGTAATAGTATCCATCTCCTACAAATGAGATTCTATGTGGAACCTGCTTAACAGAGAGGTCCTGGCACTTAGCATGTGCACAGTACGGTTTAGATAATTAGTTACAAGAGAAGCTAATAATGGAAGCTGATATGATCATGGTAAACATCATACAAAGTATTTAGAATGAGGCAGTCCAGAAAATCAGACTTGGCTCCATATGACTGAAACACCCTATTGGTAGCACATTGGATTAAAAAAAAACCTTGGATTCATTCTTATTTTCGTCATCTGTGAAAACAGTACAGAGAGGAGACATTTTAAATGCATTCTAACAGTGGAAGCTGAAATTTATTATTTGTCATGTACCAACCTGGATGGGAAGGGAGTCTGGGGGAGAATGGATACATGTGTATGTATGGCTGAGTTCCTTCACTGTTCATCTGAAACTACCACAACATTGTTAATGGCTATACCCCAATACAAAATAAAAAGTTGAAAGTTAAAAAAATGGACATATATAAAAATGGAATATTCTGGGCTAGAAGTGATTCACTGAGTATTCCTCTTATGTGAGCATGCATTTCAATCTTAACAAATTTGACAGAATTGATAACCATACTTGAAGATAAGACATCATGAAGAGTCATTGTCAAATGACTTTAGTTTGTGTGAATGAACCCTTTGTCAGTGAAAGAACAAGAAAGATGTCACATCACCCTGCCACTCACAAAGCCTAAGGGGGAAAAACCTCAAATATCAGAAACATATGGTTTTAAAGTTCTGTGTCTGAGCTTGCAACACTGATGGGGTTTTATGTAAAGAGATAAAAATCTATGCATGGACTGTCACAAGCTGTTTAGGAGAACAGAGTCCCTGTTGCTAAACCCCTGTTGATGTTCTTAAATGGGTTGCAATGAGAACCACCTGTAAGGCAGACAGGTTTGGGAGTGGTGAAAATCATCAAGGGATCCAGGTCAAAATAATGTAAATAAGATGGGTAAAATGTCAGTGAGTCACATGGCGATGAAAACCTGAAGAACAAAGAATGCAGAAACAGGTGTGACATTATCAGACGCGTGGCAGAAGTGTGTACCTGAGGGATGAGAATATGATGCACTGCATGGTAGTCTGGAAAACTAAGATTTCTGGATTCATTCACCTTTCATATAAATTTACCCTGATTATATTAGGCATTAGGTGGTCAGGGGACCTCACAGATTCAGAAAACATATACAGTATTAAGAAAGAGAGTACCTACATTTCCTGGAGAAGAGGGTCTTGGAACAAATGTTGCTGTTGTTCAGTCACTAAGTTGTGTCTGACTCTTTGTGACCCCGTGAACTGTAGCACACCAGGCTTCCCTGTACTTTACTATCTCCTGGAGTTTGCTCAGACTCATTTCCATTGATTGGTGATGCCATCCAACCATCTCATCCTCTGCCATCCCCTTCTCCTACTGCCCTCAATCTTTCCCAGCATCAGGGTCTTTTCTAATGAGTCAGCTCTTTTTATCTGGTGGCCAAAGTATTGGAGTTTCAGCTTCAGCATCTGTCCTTCCAGTGAATATTCAGGGTTGATTTCCTTTAGGATTGACTGATTTGATCTTGCTGTCCAAGGGACACTCAGGAGTCTTCTTGATCACCACAGTTCAAAAGAAACAGTTCTTTAGTACTTAGCCTTCCTTATGGTCAAACTCTCAGGTATTTGACTCTTGTTGGAATGTGATATGTTGAGTGGGCTACACACATTTGTCAGCTGTTTCATATTTGCCTAGGTGAATTCCTATAACTTACCTCATTTGACCATCACATGGTAGGCAGGGTGAAAGAAAATTTGACCAGCAAAAAATTTTCATGAAGTGTTTTGTTCTAGATGAATTGATGAGTCACCATGAACATTAAGGTAAATCAATATCAAAGGAAATTAGATTGAATCTAAGCATCTGGTTCTCAAAGATTCTGGTCTAATCCTTGGCAGACTCACATTTACAATTTTTCCAGATATTTATCAAATGGTTGAAGTACCATGGATGTTTATGTAGTGGTGGTGGTTGGTTGTAATCTGAGATGGTTCCTAAACCCAGTGATTTTGAGAGTGCAGAGGAGACATGCATGATGATAATTAGCCTTAAAGCAAGTAAAACAAAATAATGGCCAGGTAGAGAAGGAGGATTGCATAAGGGTTGAGCACATAAACTTTGTAATCAATGGCCTGGTTCTGCCACATATTAGCTGGATAAGCTGGAGAAAGCTTTTTCAGCTCTCTACACCAGTCTCCTCCTTGGTAAAGCAGCACCTCTGATGCTATGCTGTAATATACCTGCAGCCCTTATTATAATGCCTGGCATACACTGAGTTTTCAAAAATGGAGGCTATCATTATTAATCATTATTAGTGCTATGGTTAGGGATATTACAGAAGATTTGATGGTATGTCATTGGATATGTTTTCTGAAAAATTAAGATTTCAGTGCTGGGAAGCAGTGTGGTATAGGTGATTAAAACAAAATGAAACAAAAAATGCTGGACTTTGATGTGAAGATGCTTGGGTCAGTTTCCTGTTTTCAGTCAATTTTTATTGACTTTCTCCTACATGTGAGGCTTCCCCTGTGGCTCAGCTGGTAAAGAATCTGCCTGCAATGCAGGAGACCTGGGTTCGACTTTTAAGTTAGCATCTGGATGGTAGGGTCCAGGCCATACATTAAAAAAAAAAAAAAAATCAGTCCAGGTGATTCTGATGTCCAGGAAGGATTGAAAGTTTTCTTTTGAATTTTCTCTATACACAGCAACTCCTTATTATTTAGAGGAGTCTATTTAAGTTGCAATAAATTTCCATACATTATGGTGGCTTAATGTTAAGATATACCTGGAAATGAAATAAGAAAGACAGGAATCTTGCCACTTGGTTATGGCTCAGGGAAATCAACAATAGCCAGGGCCCTGAGCAGTATGGGACAGAGAGCATGCTCAGATGCTTGGTGACTGGATCACAGTTCAGAGACAGGAAGGTGACTCTGGTTTAGCTGTGGAGCTGAGTGTTCAGCAGGGTCCAGGGATCCCTTCTCATGTTGCGCTGTGACTGTGACTCAGCTACTTTCCCAATCGGGGCTTCCCTGGTGGCTCAGTGTAAAGGATCCATCGACAGTGCAGGAGATGTGGGTTTGATCCCTGGGTTGGGAAGGTCCCCTGGAGGAGAAAATGGCAACCCACTCCGGTATTCTTGCCTGGAAAATCGTCATGGACAGAGGAGTCTGGCGGGATACAGTCTGTGGAGTCACTAAGAGTCAGATATGACTGAGTGACTAAACGATAACAACTATGAGATTGCTATAACAACTGTGTTATAGTAATAACAATATCAACTATGAAGTTACTAGTTACTGTTATTATCTCATTTTATGGACAAAGAGAGTCATGGAGAGTCATGGAGGTCATATGGCTAATAGCTGCAAAACTGAGATTTGAACCCAGGTACTCTGGGTACATGCTTACCTGTTGTGTCATTTGGAATCTGTTTCTGTACATGGTTAGATATACCAAGCTAATAAACCTGTATTTGATCTCATTATGCATGCCAGGCTGATCTACAGAGTGGTGTGAGGATGGGCAGGCAGCCTGGTATCTGCTTCTCAGTGAACTCTAGTCTTCCAAGTCTAGATTCAGTGCCCCCCATCCCCCTTTTTCCTTGGAAGTTCTGAGTCTGGCCCCAGGGACCCAGTACATATCTATCAAGTAACTGTGGAATGAATAAATGAATTCATGAATAAAGAAGTGAGATTTCAGAAATAAACTCAAGAGTAATCAAATAGGAGTTTGAAGAAGATGGGAAGAACCTTTGTTGGAGTGGAAAAATAACACATGATCATTTGAGAATTTCAATATTAAGAAAGATGGTACCACTTGACTTTGCCTGCTACCCCATGCTGAGACCTGATGAAGTGTTTTAAAGACATTGTTCTTAATCTCCTCAGTTTGTAAAATGTGAACAATCTGAGTGCAGTTTGCTGCACTCGTTGCTGTTTTTCCAGAGAGCCCATTATGAGTTATCATTTAGTATTTTGTTATGGGTCCTGAGCCATAGCAAAAAAAGAACAGCTGAAGGAGAAAAAGTTAAGTGTGAGCTGCAACTACTGAAGCCCATCACCACTACTGAGCCAGTGGGACTAGAAATCTGCGACAAGAGAAGCCACTGCAATGAGAAGCCCGCACACTGCAACAATGAGTAGCCTCCACTCTATGCAAGTAAAGAAAGCCTGTGTGCAGCAATGAAGACCCAGCATAGCCAAAAATAAATAAACATAAATAAAAATTTTAAAAAGGCATCCTTTGTTTTGCTTAAGAAAATCTCATCAACTTTGCAACATGAGGCATATTGGCAATTTATTTGATTTTTCTTTTACTCATTAAAAAGTAATGATTGAAAGGAAATCTCAGGGACTCTTTGGAACATCTTATTCAAAAATATAAGAAGAAATTATTTTTTTTGGTTACTCAGCAGAGTAAGGATAAGTTCATCAGTGAAAATGGGGCACATACACTGAAGGGGAAAATCAAGAGCAGTGAAAGCCAGCAGGTTGTGGAGGAAGCAGCAGGCAGAGCAAAGAAAGTAACAGCTGCAGATGGGCAATAAACAAGCACAGGGGACCAAGTGGGAGCTCGATGCCAAATTAAACCTGTGCAGGAACCTTATTTGTTTCCTTGCAGTTAAGGGGAGACACCACCATTCAAATAGACAATATACAGAAGGAAGACTGTGTACAAACTGGATTCCCATCAGAAAAGGTTGTTGTGTCTTTTCCAGTTAAGAACTTGGTAGATAGCTCTGTTCCATTACAAACATTGGCTCTAGTCAGTTAGAAAGGGAGAGCCTAAGGAATGGCCACACAGAATATTCTGACAATGTTACAGGGTGCCTGCAGCTTATGCCCTCCTTTTAAACGAGACAAAGAAGGTACTTCCTCACTTAGGAACTGCTTCTGATGATCCCATGATATGTGCAATCTTATGAATACAATATATAGGTAATAAGATACTCAAGCAACAGACATGTTATATAATACCCTGTGTTGTCTATTCTCATTCTTTTTCAGTAAATCAAGTTTTACTTTTAATTCTGTGAAATGGTATCATTTCAATTTATTTACACGTAACATTCCCTGTAAGGAAATAAACTCATCCTTTAATATCCTATAAAACTTATCCCCATTATTTTCCTTCTCTCAATTTCCTTTTTTTTCCCCAACCTAGTTCACAGCTGTGGCCAAAACATAGAATATGACAAAATAAAAATATGCAGTAAATCTGATTTGTAATTGAGAATCTAAAGAGATAAATGTACTTGGAACTCTTAGCAAGATCATAATAACAAAATGCATATTAGGTACTAGAGGAAAAGACTAGAGGAAGAGATATCTTCAATTAGAATTCGTCAAATCCTATCTTTAGAAATGAATACAAATAGAAAGTTACTTAGCTTGACTAATTTACTGTTACATTTTGTAAAGATATTATGCTTATTATCTAATGATTTTTATAGCCTTCAGTAGCATGGTGAAGAACACTAGCTTTCCCAACCACTTTATAATATGGGGGATGGAGACAGAAATAAGTTAAATGACAAGTTTAATTTGTGAGGCAAAAGAAATAGATGATTTTGGCTAATTCAGTATTTCAGTGGCTCCTGTATCTTATGAATCAGTATCTAGTCTCCTTTCTCTTATAAATTTGTTAATTGAAAACCATTATCTGTCTGTCTGTAAATCCAGAGTAAGAATGATTTTCTTGGTGATTTTTGAACAATTTTGTAAGATAACGCTAGTTTAAATTTTTAGTAGTCATCTTTAGATTATTGTTGAGGTGGTTGGATGTAGTATTGGCAGTTGAATCTCCGAATCTGGGAGTGAAACTGATAAAACATGAAGTGAGGAAGACATTTGGAAGTTTCAGTTATAGTGGGAGTTCTGGTTCTCTTTCTTTTGGAAACTTGGGAAACTTCAGAGGGTAAAATCTGTTAGTAGCGCTCTGCAAATGGAACATCAGCTCAGCAGGCTGGCTTCCTACTGGCAGATCCCAATCTGCTTTGGTTTAGTAATGTGCCTGTTACCACATTTCCAGGTATTTTGATACTTGATTTAAACAGAAAATATCCTTATGGCATAACCAGATAACCCAGTCGGTTATTAAATAAATAAAGCAGAATACAATAGTAGAAAAGAAATAATATTGGTGAATTTTGCTTTAAATTCTCAATGAAGAGTGCTTAATGGTAAAAATCAAACTAAACCAAGCAAACAATAACAATAGCCACAACAACATACTCAGGAAAAAAAAAAAAGAGAGAGAGAGAGGTTTTTGGCTGTCGTTAGAAACAAACTGAAAATTTCAAGGTTTCGAGCTTTAGGATAATTTTACAAAGCTAGAAAAACTACTAATGTTTGTCATTGGCATCTGTTTGTTTCTTTGTTCATTTTAAAAGCTTGTTTGTGTGTGTGTGTTTAGAAATGGTGGTGGTAAACAATTTTTGAGCTATGGGTTCTGAAAAACCTTCATTATTGATAGGGTCAAAGGAAAATATAAGAAAGACTTTTCTGCCCATGTGGCAGCTTCAGTTCAGCAGAAATGAGATAAGAAAGCTAAACACAGCTGTGAAGACAGAAGGCTGAGGAGCAACATCCTCTTAGTGACTTAGACTGGCTCTCAGCCACTGTTCCCAGTGACAGTGGGGCAATGTAACTCTTCAGTTCTTTAGCATGGAAACAGTGTCACCAGCCCTCACGGATACCTGAGTTTTAAATGAACAAACAAAACGATTGGTCAGGTTTGGCAAAATAAAGGGGAAAATGTTAACCTTCTATGAGGTGGGGGAGTTGAGAAAGACAGAGACGGTAAAGTGATAACCACCAGTGGGAGATTTCTAAAGGTATAGCCACCTTAATCCTCACGTGGCTTTTTCTTTTTTCCCTTTCAATAACTGTATTTAGCAAGATTCTCTGTTTCCTCCCCTTTACTGAATATGGCATTTAAAATGACTAGCCCTTTTGATGTTCCTGAATTAAAACTTGTAGGTTGTGGTGAGATTTTTTTTCTCTCTTATTTAACATGATGGAAAATGATTTTTTGAAGGTACGAGAAAAAAATTATGTTACAAAATGTGGTCCCTGTACTTCACCCCTGGTTTGCCTGATTTTTTCCTTCTGTTCCTCCCTCCCTCACTGTCTTTTTTCTTTCCTTTTTTCCTTTACACTCTTCTTTCTTTGTCTTTTTATTACAAAATGTTTATACTAAGTGTACAAAGCTTGCGAGGCATAAATCAATGCTTTACTAACAAATAACATTTCAATAGCTGATAAATAAATCTTGTTAGTTATTTGCCTATAATTTGTTCATTTTTTTCAATGGGGAATTGTTTCTTAATGTATAATTTTAATCACATTTTATTTTTGAAATATATCAATGCTCTGCTGTCCAACCTTTTACCAATATGCATACTTTAGCTGGGATTCTTCTGTAGCTTCAGTATAATTCATGATCATATGATATGGCAAGATTCTATGTAAAGTTTGGAATTGTGAAAGATCTTCTATCCAGTGTGGGTAAGGAATCCGCATGCAGTGTGGGAGACCTGGGTTCGATCCCTGGGTTGGGAAGATTCCTTGGAGAAGGGAATGGCTACCCACTCCAGTATTCCTGTTTGGAGAATTCCATGGACAGAGGAACCTGGTGGGCTACAGCCTATGGGATTGCAAAGAATCAGACACGACTAAGCAACTTTCACTTCACTTTCAGTGTGGGTTATGTGTGTATATGCGCTCAGTTGTATCTGATTCTTTTCAACCCCATGAACTACAGCCTGCCAGGTACCCCTGTCCACGGGATTCTCCAGGCAAGAACACCAGAATAAGTTTCTACTTCCTCCCTGGGGGGATCTTCCCGACTCACAGATTGAACCCAGGTCTCTTGCGTTACAGGCAAATTCTTTACCACTGAGCTACCAGGGAGGCCACCAGGGAAGTGGGGGTTATAGTGTTATAATTTTTTTCATTACATTCTCATCATCTGAAAATTGGAAATCCAGGTGTGGTGTATACAATGACTGCATGCAGGTTGACTAAAATGCTTCATTTTCTATGCATGCCAGATAGTATTATATTTTCAAGCATATTGCATTGTCTTGTTGTTGATGGATTAACCAAAATACCAGGTCAGATGCCTAAACTAGGTGACATTTTGAGAATAGAGAAGCTTTTCCCCCTTTCACTCCTAACACCTTAGCTTTGATTATATACATGATTTTTCTCCCATGATATCTACTCTCAATAACAAGTTGTTTTGAATGATATTATCTTGTCAGATGTTTTACCTTGGTGGAATAAAGGGGTTTTCAAACATAAGAAATAATGTATCTCATGTGTAGTAGTTTAGTTTGGGATCTTACTAACAGAATAATTGTAGTCACTATATTTGGAAAGTAGCCTGATAATGTAGGGGGAAAATATTAAAAATTGTATCTTTAAGGCTATTAATGATAAATTAAATGTATTTCTTTGACAAAATAATTTAAAAATCACTTTATTACTGCAGGCTACACATTTTTTGTTATTGCAATAATTCTGAGTTTTCGCATGTGCATGTTGCTTAGTAGCCCTGCATATTTCCTTGTTTTATGCCTGAAACTAAATTAATTACTGTGTTTAATTTCATGAACATGCCAAGCTGCAGTTATGAATAGCTACTAATATCAGGTGTTTACAGGGAGAGTATGAGATGTTACAATAAATATCTACCCAATTACGCAATGACTGAGGGCAATATTGTTTCTAGGTAAGTTGGACAAATTATAAATTCCATATATTTAATAGGAAATGAAACAATTGCAAAGTCAGCAGTGAACTTTTGTTAAAATCTGATGATGCCCACAATGTCCAGTTAAACTTCATTAAGCAACCAATTTTAAAATACAATCTTACCCAAGACAAAGCTTTCTGAAGCCAGAAGATATCAGTGAAAACAGCAATGCACTTTGAATGTCCATTCTATGGGTGCATTCAAAATATTTTGACAGACCTTCAGCAGGTGAAGGGAAATCAGTGTGGGAGGGCAGTTTAGCACTGAACTGTGGCTTTATAGGACATAGCCTAGAAAAAAGATGTAAACATATTTGTCAAATACAAAATAATGACAACAGATTTTTGTACCAATGCTGTAGACTTTGCAGAGTTCACATATTTATGTAAATTATTTTATTTAATCCTTAAGCAATTTCATGGAAGAAGTTGGTAGAATTAATGTTTCCCCAATGATTCTTATTTTACAAATGAGAGAATTAATGCTGAATTAGAAAGAGCATGCACTCATGCACACAGAATCAGAACTAGGGTGAGGCTGAAGGTCAGATTGCAGGTTAGAGTATGTCCAAACTGAAACTAGGCTGGGCCTTTCCTGTTAAAGACCTTCAGCAGGATTTGCTCCACTTGGTGGAGGTGTATCTCTTTCTATCAGGGTGAGGAAGGGGAGATAAGATTTGATAGGGTTTGAGATTGTTCCTGTGATGAGGCATTGAGCTCTGAGACTATATTTAATCCTGAATTATAGCTATCTCTGTTTACCTGGATTGCTAACATTATGCCAGGTCAGCAGAAGGAAAATGCATGAATACCTACAAGTTTGGGTCCTATGTTTAACTTCATAGTTGGCGAGATTTCTGCTCAACCTTGTACCTGGTTCCATACCTTCCTCTCCTCTCACAGGATCTTGTCTTATTTATCTCCTCTTTTGAGTTTAGCAACTGCTAAGTCACTTCAGTCGTGTCCGACTCTGTGCAACCCCATAGATGGAAGCCCACCAGGCTCCGCATCCCTGGGATTCTCCAGGCAAGAACACTGGAGTGGGTTGCCATTTCCTTCTCCAATGCATGAAAGTGAAAAGTGAAAGCGAAGTCACTCAGTCGTGTCCGACTCTTCGCAACCCGATCGTCTGCAGCCTACCAGGCTCCTCCGCCCATGGGATTTTCCAGGCAAGAGTACTGGAGTTGGGCAGCAGCAGCAAATCTTATCTAACCACTAAGGATAAACAGCTTTGGCTCTTTGGAGTCACTTTCCTGTCTTGTTCTACTGCTCTGATTCCTGCCTAGAAAGTAGAAAATAGAGACCAAATATACAAAGACCCTGGAAATTACTTCTGTTGTGATCTCAGAGTCTTAGGAGGGGTCTCCAATTCTTGAGACTTTTCTGAGTTGCCTACTTATTCTTTTGCTATATATATTCTTCTACAATTTGGGGCTGTTAGTGAAGTTGTGTTGACTTACTTTGTTTTTCTGGCATTGCCTCCAGGATGCGCATGTGGGTTAGGAGTGGCACCAAACTCACTGGAATATTTTTGTTTTTGTTCTGCCCTTTCTTTTTCAGATTTTTGGTGATTTTTATAACCCCTCTAAATTTTAGTTGCTGCTGCTGATCCCACCCAACTTTAAGCTTTAATTTGCAAGTTTTTGGATATTTTAGAAAAGAGATTCTGAGTTCTGATTTCACACTTTCACTTGAAAATCACCTCAAACCTTTTCAGTTAAAGTATCTAGAACACTAAATGTGCAATTATACAGTATATTTGTGGTGTTAATATTAGAAAGTAGTTTTCTATGAATAATATCCTTGTCTAAATGGCTTTTTTAATTTTTATTTTTTAAATTGTGAAAGTATGATAACACATTTACAGGAGACTTGGAAATTTATCTAAATGGCTTTTGATGACTGAATGTCTCCATTTTGGACAAGTGGCTGACCCTTTTAGGACATTATAAGCCTGTATTTCATTGACTCACTATGTTGGTGGCATTTTATGATATTGACCATTTCCTCTACAAACTCTATTGTTTTGCTTTTACTAAACCTTTCTGAGTTGATTTCAGTCCTTCTTGTTTTTGCTTGGTTTCTTCATGAGAACTTCTTCCTCTGTCTGCTTTTAAAAGACTGCTTTCATTGACCCACTGGCCTTTTTGGAGAATATGCATTCCTGTCATATTCTTATATATTATGTACAGAAATGGAAAGAGAACAGGGGATGGGGGGAAATTTAGTGTTTAGATGGGTCATTTGAGTTTAAGATAGCTATGAAATTTCTAGAAAGTGACTTACTTTAGACATTTAGATACATGAGGCAGGATTAAGAGAAAAATCCATGCTAGAAATTTAGATAAATAGCCTCAGTTCAGTTCAGTTCAGTTCAGTCACTCAGTCATGCCCGACTCTTTGCGACCCCATGGACTGCAGCATGCCAGGCCTCCCTGTCCATTGCCAGCTCCTGAAGTTTACTCAAACTCATGTCCATTGAGTCAGTCATGCCATCCAACTGTCTCATCCTCTGTCATCCCCTTCTCCTCTTGCCTTCAATATTTTCCAGAATCAGGGTCTTTTCCAGTGAGTCTGTTCTTAGCATCAGGTGGCCAAAGTATTGGAGTTTCAGCTTCAACATCAGTCCTTGCAATGAACACCCAGGACTGATCTCCTTTAGGATGGACTGGTTGGATCTCCTTGCTGTTCAAGGGACTCTCAAGAGTCTTTTCCAACACCACAGTTCAAAAGCATCAATTCTTTAGTGCTCAGCTTGCTTTATAGCCCATCTCTCACATCCATACATGACTACTGGAAAAACCATAGCTTGACTAGATAGACCTTTGTTGGCAAAGTAATGTCTCTGCTTTTTAACATGCTATCTAGTTTGGTCATAGCTTGTCTTCCAAGGAGCAAACGTCTTTTAATTTCATGGTTGCAGTCACCATCTACAGTGATTTTGAAGCCCCTCAAAATAGAGTCTGTCACTGTTCCCACTGTTTCCCCATCTATTTGTCATAGGACCAGATGCCATTATCTTAGTTTTCTGAATGTTGAGTTTTAAGCCAACGTTTTCACTCTCTTCTTTCACTTTCATCAAGAGGCTTTTTAGTTCCTCTTCACTTTCTGCTATAAAGGTGGTATCAATCTGCATTATCTGAGGTTATTGATATTTCTCCCAGCAATCTTGATTCCAGCTTGTGCTTCTTCCAGCCCAGCATTTCTCATAATGTACTCTGCATATAAGTTAAATAAGCAGGGTGACAATATACAGCCTTGATGTACTCCTTTTCCTATTTGGAACCAGTCTGTTCTTCCATGTCCAGTTCTAACTGTTGGTCCCTGACCTGCATACAGGCTTCTCAAGAGGCAGGTCAGGTGGTCTGGTATTCCCATCTCTTTCAGAATTTTCCAGAGTTTGTTGTGGTCCACACAGTCAAAAGTTTTGGCACAGTCAATAAAGCAGAAGTAGATGTTTTTCTGGAAATCTCTTGCTCTTTTGATGATCCAGTGGATGTTGATTAAATAGCCTAGAGACCACCAAATACCAAATCTTACCTACTCTATATCTTCCATTTGTTTAATGTTTGAGCTCTGGGACTGCAACCCACCACCTACTGTTTATCTGAATGTCCCAGATAAACACAAATAATAACACGTACCAACATGTCCCAAATTTCATTTATTGTTCCCCACTCTTCTGCCATCTTTACTTTTCCTGTGTTTCCGTTTTTTAATTTCACAGATCATGTCACCCTGAGCCCTTCAACCTAGGTTTCCTGGGAGCCAATCTACAACTTCTTTCTTTTCCTCATCATCTATAATGTCATTGATTGAGTACTGTAGACCCCACCTACTGAATATCATGTTTAATCTGTATACTCTTCTGTGTTTATAATAACAGCAATGTGACTAAGTGTTATTTAAACATCAAGGACTTTGGATTTTCACACAACAGAGAGTGTGTGAAATACTGGAGTGAAGCCATTTCCAGCTCTCGTTTAGCAGTCTAGATAGTCAGGAGCGCTCTGAGCTCTAGCACGGCTTTTCTGCAGTGTCCTTGGTCTTCTTTGCTGGGTTGCAGATAGCAATAAACATCACCCTTCACATAACCGTATCCAGAGGCCAAGGTATACAGTTATTTCTTGAAATTCTCCATATCTTTCTCAGGGTGGAAAAATCTTCCCTTAAGAATCCCTCCCTGTTCTCCATACACACACACACACACACACACACACACCCACACACCCATCATCAGCACTCCCTCAGGTCCCTTGGTCAGGGTTGGGTCACAGCAGTGCCACTCTTTGCCCATCTGGCCTTCTAAGCCTCTGTAATTAGAGGTGGGCTCTGCCAAGAAGGAAAGTGGCTGTTGGGTGTCTGTCACGGTCTCCATCCCCTGCTCCTCCCCCTAGTTTCTCAAATCTTGCTGGAGTTAAGGTTTTTATCATGTCTGGCACTAGCTGTTTCAATAGACTTCTGAATTATCTCCCTGTTGTCCTTGTTAGTAACATCAAGTCTATTGGAGGGAGCTTTCTAAAATGCATTGCAAGTATTAAGAAAAAAATGCTATTTATTTTAATTCACCATTTTATAATAACATTTCCCACATTTACTTAAAAAGTTTAAATGTGTTAAAAGTACATGTATTCATTAGGAAAGAGATATTTAGAAACTGAATCCACAGGTAAAGTTGATATTTAAAACTTCTGATAAGAAATTACAAATCTTGAGCTCTGAGGGGAGATGGAGGAGGCATTACCTGGAATGGCATTCCTTTTCCTTGGCCACTAGAAACAGTACAGGTCGGCTGCTACTCTTTGGGCATTGGGGAAATGACCTTCTCCTAAATTATTGGACATAAACCTAGTCGTTAAATTTTAGAAGCAAATAATGTGGACACCTAATATAATTTATATTAAAGGAACATCTGATGAGTTAAATAAATCCTTTTAATAAAATCATAAATTCACAGAGAATTCGTGCTTTTAAAGAACATTGCTCTGTTCCTTTTTTTTAATTAAAAAGAAGAATCTCTTGTAATGGAAATAAGTTCAGATTTAAGAAAAAATTGCTTTCTGAAATCAAGGAACATCTGGATTCTATATATTTTAAATAGAAGTTCAATAAAGTATAGAAATGTGACACAGCAAGCTTTTATGCAAATAAAGAAGCTTTCAAGATACCATGGACATTTTGGTCCTGTAGTGTCTGGAAAAAATTATGATAGCCTTGATTTTGGTCTTT
This sequence comes from Capricornis sumatraensis, assembly GCF_032405125.1. Taxonomy (NCBI): domain Eukaryota; kingdom Metazoa; phylum Chordata; class Mammalia; order Artiodactyla; family Bovidae; genus Capricornis; species Capricornis sumatraensis. Next base: position 70,572,793 of record NC_091070.1, read on the forward strand.
TTATGTCATGGAAAGATCATTTCAATATCATATTTTATTTAAAGAATTTGTGTTATTATTGAATTCATATTAAAAATGATGTTAATGGTATAGTTGTAATGTGTATACCTGGCTGATAATATTTTGGCCCGAATATACATGACTACATCTGTATACAGTATTAATAGAAAATAATATTTTTTGTAGAAACAGGATAATCATAATGTTCATATTCTTTTACATCTTGCTTTTTTCATTTATAATGTATCATAAATATTAGAATATATTTTCTACTATGTCATAGTTTATATTAATTTTTATAAGAAATTAATTTTTAGTTGTGTTTATAAGTTACTTTTAAAATTAGTATTTCTTCCTAAACTATCCACACTAATGTCTGTGCAGGACTTAATCGCCAGGGTAACCATTGGGCTTTTATACTTCATTAAAGTATAAAACCATTGGGCTTTTTTACTTTATAGTACTATTAATATATAATACATATAATTTATGTTTATAAATCCATCCAACGTGGAAAAGGGGCTTGTGTGGGCAGTTTGGGAAAGAAAATCAAGGAGGAGTCTAGTTCTTCATTTGGTGAACAGTCTCCTCCTCTCTTTCCCATGCCCACATTTAAGCTTTTCATCCACAAACTATAAGAGCTAGGAAAGCTCCACATAGGAGGCTGGACTCCCAGGCCCACATATCACATGTGGGTTGTGGGTTTTACTTTCTTCTTTTGGAGCTCCTGGCTCCTGGCTTTAAAGGAACAAAGTCCTCAGAACTCCTTATAAAAGAGCACATCACCAGCTTAATCTTGATGGGGCCCATTCGCTGAAGAAGGTCATATTTATGACTACTTAGAGATGGGAATACCAGACCACCTGACCTGCCTCTTGAGAAATCTGTATGCAGGCCAGGAAGCAACAGTTAGAACTGGATATGGAAGAACAGACTGGTTCCAAATAGGAAAAGGAGTACTTCAAGGCTGTATATTGTCACCCTGCTTATTTAACTTATATGCAGAGTACATCATGAGAAACGCTGGGCTGGAAGAAACACAAGCTGGAATCAAGATTGCCGGGAGAAATATCAATAACCTCAGATATGCAGATGACACCACCCTTATGGCAGAAAGTGAAGAGGAATCAAAAAGCCTCTTGATGAAAGTGAAAGAGGAGAGTGAAAAAGTTGGCTTAAAGCTCAACATTCAGAAAACAAAGATCATGGCATCCGGTCCCATCACTTCATGGGAAATAGATGGGGAAACAGTGTCAGACTTTATTCTTTTGGGCTCCAAAATCACTGCAGATGGTGATTGCAGCCATGAAAGTAAAAGACACTTACTCCTTGGAAGAAAAGTTATGACCAACCTAGATAGCATATTCAAAAGCAGAGATATTACTTTGCTGACTAAAGTCCATCTAGTCAAGGCTATGGTTTTTCCTGTGGTCATGTATGGATGTGAGAGTTGGACTGTGAAGAAGGCTGAGTGCTGAAGAATTGACGCTTTTGAACTGTGGTGTTGGAGAAGACTCTTGAGAGTCCCTTGGACTGCAAGGAGATCCAACCAGTCCATTCTGAAGGAGATCAACCCTGAGATTTCTTTGGAAGGAATGATGCTAAAGCTGAAACTCCAATACTTTGGCCACCTCATGTGAAGAGTTGACTCATTGGAAAAGACTTTGATGCTGGGAGGGATTGGGAGCAGGAGAAGAAGGGGACGACAGAGGATGAGATGGCTGGATGGCATCACTTACTCGATGGACGCGAGTCTGAGTGAACTCCGGGAGTTGGTGATGGACAGGGAGGCCTGGCGTGCTGTGATTCATGGGGTTGCAAAGAGTCGGACACGACTAGGTTATGTGCATCACCCCCCTTCCTGTGTGTAAGTTAAGTGATTAAGGAAGAGCTTGACACATAATAAGCACTCAAAAAATAACTATTCTCACTCTTACTATTTTAAAGAATGTTCTGGCTTTAGAGTCCTACCAAATACAAAATCTTGGGCCTCACACCCAAAACTCTAATTTCATTGGTCTAGGTAGGGGACCAGGCATCTCTGTTTTTAAACACTTCCCTTGCTACTTTGAATGTGCATCCAGCATTGAGACCCAGTGATCTCTATAACAGGCCATTGCATCAGCTAACTTCAATTGTATATATATTTTGTTGACAGGTGGGATTCATCATGATTTGCACACTCATTTAAGCCTCACAGCAATTTAAACAGGGATTATCTCTGCTATGAAGATGAGAAAACTGAAGCTCAGAGAGGTATTACGTAACTTGACCAGTGTGACACCGCTGAGGTAAATTGTGGAGCTGGGATTTGAACCCAGCATTGGAGCATGCAGTAAAATAGAATGTCTAGTCGTAGGAGCGGCTTCCCAGGTGGCACTAGTGGTAAAGAAGCTGCCTGGCAACGCAAGAGACGTAAGAGATGTGGGTTTGATCCCTGGGTCGGGAAGATCCCCTGGAGGAGAGCATGACAATCCTGTCCAGTATTCTTGCCTGGAGAATCCCATGGACAGAGTAGCCTGGCAAACTACATAGGGTTGCAAAGAGTTGGACATAACTGAAGGACTTAACACACACACACACACACACACACACACACACACACACAGTTGTAGGAGAGGAATGCTGAAAGCGTCATCACATTTCCCCCTATAGGAATATAATATGTTAGCAATACCAGAACTTGGATTTTATTACTGAAGGGCTAGTTAATATGTCAGTATAGAAATTGGGGATCAAAGACGAATAGATGCTCCTGGATATCACAACCTCATTAGCTTATGAGCAAAGTAGTTATGTCTTTAAAACTGAGTTGTAAGTTAAAGTGAATTCTCATTAATTTCTAAAACAAATAATAAATGGATAAGAAATAATAGCAAATCTCTGGTAAACTTGCAGTTTAGGATTTTGTAGTCTGCTAAACATCTGAGTAAAAAGAGTGTTTACCGATTTGTTTAGAAGTGAGGATTTGTTCAAAGTTATTATTTTAAATTTGCCCATGTAAGTCTTTCTGGAGTTGACTGTAGCTTACAATTTTTATTTTTCTCACAGTTCTTATTAAACATTTTTGTTAAATAGGAAATACTTAAAATTTAAGTTCATGACTAAGAAAAGTCTTGTCAGTAATATAAAATAATACATGTAGCTGCCTAAAATTGCAGGTCTTGTCTATAAAATGCATCACATTAATCAAAGATATTTTAATTTTCACATTCAGTGACTCAGAATCACATTTAAAATTTGACATTACCCAACATGTTTATATAGACAAAAAATGTAGGTTTCGGGGATAGAAGGATGGCAAACTTTTGAAAGTTAGAAGGATCAAGTTTTAGGAAGTAATGTCCTTTTCAGGAGAAGTAAACCTGAGAAAGAACTTTGCAGAATGAGAAGGAAAGATATCTCCATAGCTTGAAAATATCATCAAGTGTTTGACTGCTGGCGAAAAAAGGCTGAGATAGGGGTATATGATGACCAATATCCTCTCCTACAGTTCAGTTCAGTTCAGTCGCTCAGTCTTGTCCAACTCTTTGCGACCCCATGAATCGCAGCAAGCCAGGCCTCCCTGTCCATCACCAACTCCCGGAGTTCACTCAGACTCACGTCCATTGAGTCAGTGATGCCATCCAGCCATCTCATCCTCTGTCGTACCCTTCTTCTCCTGCCCCCAATCCCTCCCAGCATCAGAGTCTTTTCCAATGAGTCAACTCTTCGCATGAAGTGGCCAAAGCATTGGAATTTCAGCTTTAGCATCATTCCTTCCAAAGAAATCTCAGGGTTGATCTCCTTCAGAATGGTCTGGTTGGATCTTCTTGCAGTCCAAGGGACTCTCAAGAATCTTCTCTAACACCACAGTTCAAAAGCATCAGTTCTTTGGTGCTCAGCCTTCTTCACAGTCCAACTCTCACATCCATACATGACTACTGGAAAAACCATAGCCTTGACTAGATGGACCTTAGTCGCCAAAGTAATGTCTCTGCTTTTGAATATATTATCTAGGTTGGTCATAACTTTTCTTCCAAGGAGTAAGCGTCTTTTAATTTCATGGCTGCAATCACCATCTGAAGTGATTTTGGAGCCCCCCAAAAATAAAGTCTGCCACTGTTTCCACTGTTTCCCCATCTATTTCCCATGGAGTGATGGGACCGGATGCCATGATCTTTGTTTTCTGAATGTTGAGCTTTAAGCCAACTTTTTCACTCTCCTCTTTCACTTTCATCAAGAGGCTTTTTAGCTCCTCCTCACTTTCTGCCATAAGGGTGGTGTCATCTGCATATCTGAGGTTATTGATATTTCTCCCAGCAATCTTGATTCCAGCTTGTGTTTCTTCCAGCCCAGCGTTTCCCATGATGTACCCTGCATAGAAGTTAAATAAGCAGGGTGACAATATACAGCCTTGACGTACTCCTTTTCCTATTTGGAACCAGTCTGTTGTTCCATGTCCAGTTCTAACTGTTGCATCCTGACCTGCATACAGCTTTCTCAAGAGGCAGGTCAGGTGGTCTGGTATTCCCATCTCTTTCAGAATTTTCCACAGTTTATTGTGATCCACACAGTCAAAGGCTTTGGCATAGTCAATAAAGCAGAAATAGATGTTTTTCTGGAACTCTCTTGCTTTTTCCATGATCCAGCAGATGCTGGCAATTTGATCTCTGGTTCCTCTGCCTTTTCTAAACCCAGCTTGAACATCTGGAAGTTCACGGTTCACGAATTGCTGAAGCCTGGCTTGGAGAATTTTGAGCATTACTTTACTAGCGTGTGAGATGAGTGCAATTGTGCGGTAGTTTGAGCATTCTTTGGCGTTGCCTTTCTTTGGGATTGGAATGAAAACTGACTTTTTCCAGTCCTGTGGCCACTGCTGAGTTTTCCAAATTTGCTGGCATACTAAGTGCAGCACTTTCACAGCATCATCTTTCAGGATTTGAAACAGCTCAACTGGAATTCCATCACCTCCACTAGCTTTGTTCGTAGTGATACTTTCTAAGGCCCACTTGACTTCACATTCCAAGATGTCTGGCTCTAGATGAGTGATCACACCACTGTGATTATCTGGGTCGTGAAGATCCTTTTTGTACAGTTCTTCTGTATATTCTTGCCACCTCTTCTTAATATCTTCTGCTTGTGTTAGGTCCATACCATTTCTGTCCTTTATCGAGCCCATCTTTGCATGAAATGTTCCCTTGGTATCTCTAATTTTCTTGAAGAAATCTCTAGTCTTTCCCATTCTGTTGTTTTCCTCTATTTCTTTGCATTGTTCGCTGAAGAAGGCTTTCTTATCTCTTCTTTCTGTTCTTTGGAACTCAGCATTCAGATGCTTATATCTTTCCTTTTCTCCTTTGCTTTTCACTTCTCTTCTTTTCACAGCTATTTGTAAAGCTTCCCCAGACAGCCATTTGCTTTTTGGCATTTCTTTTCCATGGGGATGGTCTTGATCCCTGTCTCCTGTACAATGTCACGAACCTCATTCCATAGTTCATCAGGCACTCTATCTATCAGATCTAGGCCCTTAAATCTATTTCTTACTTCCACTGTATAATCATAAGGGATTTGATTTAGGTCATACCTGAATGGTCTAGCGGTTTTCCCTACTTTCTTCAATTTAAGTCTGAATTTGGTAATAAGGAGTTCATGGTCTGAGCCACAGTCAGCTCCTGGTCTTGTTTTTGTTGACTGTATAGAGCTTCTCCATCTTTTGATGCAGAGAATATAATCAATCTGATTTCCATGTTGACCATCTGGTGATATCCATGTATAGAGTCTTCTCCTTAAATAGTCGGTATTGTTGATCTGTGCGTGTGGTCATGGATTTCTGATCATATGCAGTGAGTAAAAGTTTATAGAAGATTGAGCTGTGTAAACACTCACTGCTCAAAACTTAGTGAATAATTAATGTAAACCTCTACTTTTCTTATTTGTGAGCTACTATGAATATGGAAAACTCAATTTTGAAAACAAAATTAAAGCCAACTGGCTCTGGTTGTTTTATTTTTCTTTATTGATGATTTAAGGCCATAATGATGTGATGCACCTTGTTCAGTCTTCTCAAATTTAGGAATTATCTGGTCTAGTATGAACTAGTCAAACATTCCAAGTATTTGGAGTACATTTGTAGCCAACACTGGACATAGATTTCATTATAAAAATCTTAAATACATTATTAATAAATGCCTTCATAAGTCTGTGCAAATGAAGATTGAACATTCTGAATATTTAAGGAAATCTTTATTAACACTTCAAATGTGTTTGAATGTTGAAAATCTTTCATTCATTTCTCTTAATTAGAAATATTTTGAAAGCCAAATTTCTCAATTTACATTAGTTTTCTAGGCATTATTTTGTTTCTGAAGATGAGATGTCCATTTGAGAAAATAGATATCCTAAATAATTTTAAGAATAATGCTCATGGACAAAAATGAGATTTTGTCTTATTTTTAAGATGAAGCCATTGGGAAGAAACTGGTCTGACATCACTGCCTCCTTATTCCATTATGTTGGTGGTACCTAAGTTAGTAGGTTGGGTAATGTCAAAATTCAAATGTGACTCTGAGTTACTGAGTGTGAAAATTAAAATATCTATGCCCTAAAGCTCTTACAAGAGACTGAGCAGACAGAGCCTTCATCTCCATGGTGTGTGTGCTCACTCATGTCATCCTCTTTGCAACCCCATAGACTGTAGCCTGCCAGGCTCCTCTGTCTATGCAGCTTTCTAGGCAAGAATACTGGAGTGGGTTGCCATTTCCTACTCCAGAGGATCTGCCTGACTCAGGGATTGAACCCGCATTTCTGGCATCTCCAGCACTGGCTGGTGGGTTCTTTAATACTGAGCTACCTGGGAAGCCCTCTCTCCATGGCAGCACTATCGTTGAAAAATAAAGTGAGTCATGTTACAAGTCATACATGTAATTTAAAATTTTCTAGTAGCCACATTAAAAAGAAGTAAAAAGGAGAAAGAGAAATTAGTTTTAATAATTTAACTCTGATCTGAAATGTTATTGTTTCAGCATATAACTGATATAAAAATATTAATAAGATATTTTACCATTTTTTGTACTAACTTTTCAAAACTTGCTTATGTTTGACACTTACTTTGTCCAGCCATATTTCAAGTGCTTAATAGTCACATGTTGTCAGTGGCTACCAGATTGGTTAGTAGGATTTGTGATATTATTGAGCAAACACTTAGGGACCAGCGTAGGGAGTGAAGACTTGCCTTTGTTCAGGATCTAGGGTAGGAGCCTCCGTTTCAAGGTTCCTCAGAAAGATGCACACCTATTGGCTCACTGCACTTGGTCAGGAGGGGCTGCTAGATCTGCTAACTTGGGAGCGCTGAAGGACAACAGCAGTGTGCCAAAGCACCTCCGGGTCTTGCAACTGGATGATGACTGCCAAAGGGACTTGGGAGAGGTGGGGACTCTGCCAAGTATCAGCTGAAATAAAAAATCCCCCAATTTATGCTGCTCTGCTGCTAGGTCATAAAAACAGAAACTTCTGAGCCTTCTACCATGAGTCCGACTGCCACTCCCTGAGAAAGACAAACAGCCTGACCTGTAGTAACACTGAGAAAAAAACAATCCTGTAGAGAGGAAGAAAGAGCCCAACTAATTTGGGGAGACTGAGTCACTTGAGGAAAGAAGCACAACTAGGATAGAAAGAGTTCTCTTAAATTAGAACTCATGGAAAGATGGAAGAGAAATCAAGCAGAAAGGTAGTGACTCTCAAAGAGATACCTTTAGAGTACAAAAGGGATTTATTTAGAACTGGCTAAATCAGCTTGGGTCCTAAAATGAAATACCACAGACTGGGTGACCTAAACAGAAAACTGTTATTCTCGTGGTTCTGGAACCTAGGAAATCTAAGATCAAGCTGTCGGCAGATTCAGTTTTGGGTCAGGGCCCTCTTCCTGTCTTGCAGACAACTTTCTTCTCTTGCTGTACCTCACGTGGTACAGCATGTACCAAAGAGAGAAACCTCTGGTGTTTCTTCTGATAGGGGCGCTAATCCCATCCTGGGGCCTCCACCCTATAGGCTTCATTTAAACCTAAGTACCTCTCAAAGGCCTCTCTTGCTAGTAACATCACATTGGAATTTTGGCTTTAAGCATGTGAATCTGTGGGAACATAAACATTCAGTCTATAACTGATTTCCAAATGAAAAAAATTTCATAGTTGAACTGAAAAAGAACATAATGTTTGCTGAGAATAGAATTAGTGTTTGAGGTGATCAAGGGAGAGAAATAACTTACAAATCAGCAAAACCACAAAGAAACATGTCTGTTGGGATCAGGCAATGTTCAGGAAATCTAACATGTGAAAAGCAGGACTCCTAGAAACAGAGAATAGAATATATGAAAAAGCAGTAGGTGGAAGATTACACTGTTGTTCAAAAATACTCCTTACTTCACCTCTTCATGGCAGAATATATTTCCTGCTGCACTGACTCTGATCTTGGCCCTATGGATAATGTACCAATTTCTGAGCTGAGACCTGCAGAAGTCAGCCAAATTTCTGCCAGCTCTCTGAAATGTCTGCTTTTCTCCACCAAGAGAAGTGCATGCACTAGAGCTATGGTTTCTTATGATACTGTCCTGGGCAAAGACCTATGGAGTTAATCTGAACCCTACCCAAGGTCAGGGTCTGGACCACCCACCCCAGCTGAGTCTAGTTAAGACCAGCTGGACTACAGCCAAACTACAGACCTAGGCACAGGTTTGTTGTAACTCAGAATGATTTGGGGTTGTAGATGAGGCAGCATAATTACAATACAAATATGACTAATTCAAAAAAATTCAACAGATAATTGAAGAAAATTTTCTTGAGTTGAAAAGGATTTGAATGCTTAGGTTGAAAAGGCTCATTCAGTCCCAAAGAAAATTAAGGAAAACAAATGAATTTACAAATAAATATTTATAAATTTACAAATAATTCACCAGGATGGTGAATTTTTAAGGATAAAGTATAAAGGATGAAGAATGAGAATCATTCTAGTATTAACATTCTTATCATTCTTTATAAAGAAAACACAATTTTTGTTTTGTTTTAAAGAAAACAGAAAAAAGAACTGCTAACCAGAGATTATTTTCTTATCCAAGAAGCCTATCCAAGATAATTTATCTGGCAGGGCAAGACAAAGGTAAAGCATTTGAGAATATACCACTCAGGCATGATTTGAAGAAACTCTTCGAGGAAGGATTGCAACCTTTTGCCAAATGATTCCAATCATTTATCTGAAGACAATAGAAGATAAAGAGGGGAAGAAAGAGTGATAAGAAATCTGGAATAATTAAGCCTTAGTAGGTGAGTAAAAAAAAAAAAGCAAAATGGCTGTCTGAGGAGGCCATACAAATAGCTGAGAAAAGAAGTGAAAAGCAAAGGAGAAAAGGAAAGATGTAAGCATCTGAATGCAGAGTTCCAAAGAATAGCAAGGAAGGATAAGAAAGCCACCTTCAGTGATCAGTGCAAAGAAATAGAGGAAAACAGTAGAATGGGAAAGACTAGAGATCTCTTCAAGAAAATTAGAGATACCAAGGGAACATTTCATGCAAAGATGGGCTCAATAAAGGACAGAAATGGTATGGACCTAACAGAAGCAGAAGATATTAAGAAGAGGTGGCAAGAATATACAGAAGAACTGTACAAAAAGGATCTTCACGACCCAGATAATTACAATGGTGTGATCACTCACCTAGAGCCAGACATCCTGGAATGTGAAGTCAAGTGGGCCTTAGGAAGCATCACTATGAACAAAGCTAGTGGAAATGATAGAATTCCAGTTGAGTTATTTCAAATCCTGAAAGATGATGCTATGAAAATGCTACACAAAATATGCCAGCAAATTTGGAACACTCAGCAGTGGCCACAGGACTGGAAAAGGTCAGTTTTCATCCCAATCCCAAAGAAAGGCAATGCCAAAGAATGCTTGAACTACCGCACAATTGCACTCATCTCACACGCTAGTAAAGTAATGCTCAAAATTCTCCAAGCCAGGCTTCAGCAATATGTGAACCATGAACTTCCAGATGTTCAAGCTGGATTTAGAAAAGGCAGAGGAACCAGAGATCAAATTGCCAGCATCTGCTGGATCATGGAAAAAGCAAGAGAGTTCCAGAAAAACATCTATTTCTGCTTTATTGACTATGCCAAAGCCTTTGACTGTGTGGATCACAATAAACTGTGGAAAATTCTGAAAGAGATGGGAATACCAGACCACCTGACCTGCCTCTTGAGAAACCTGTATGCAGGTCAGGATGCAACAGTTAGAACTGGACATGGAAACAACAGACTGGTTCCAAATAGGAAAAGGAGTACTTCAAGGCTGTATATTGTCACCCTGCTTATTTAACTTATATGCAGAGTATATCATGAGAAACACTCGTCTGGATGAAGCCCCAGCTGGAATCAAGATTTCTGGGAGAAATATCAATAACCTCACATATGCAGATGACAGCACCTTTATAGAAGAAAGCCAAGAAGAACTACAGAGCCTCTTGATGGAAGTCAAAGTGGAGAGTGAAAAAGTTGGCTTGAAGCTCAACATTCAGAAAACTAAGATCATGGCATCTTGTCTCGTCACTTCACGGCAAATAGATGGGGAAACAGTGGCAGACTTTATTTTTTTGGGCTCCAAAATCACTGCAGATGGTGACAGCAGCCATGAAATTAAAAGATGCTTACTCCTTAGAAGGAAAGTTATGACCAACCTAGATAGTATATTCAAAAGCAGAAACGTTACTTTGCCAACAAAGGTCCATCTAGTCAAGGCTATGGATGTGAGAGTTGGACTATAAAGAAAGATGAGCATGGAAGAATGGATGCTTTTGAACTGTGGTGTTGGAGAAGACTCTTGAGAGTCCCTTGAATGGCAAGGAGATCCAACCTGTCCATCCTAAAGGAGATCAGTCCTGGGTGTTCATTGGAAGGACTGATGTTGAAACTGAAACTCCAATACTTTGGCCACCTAATGCAAAGAAGTGACTCATTTGAAAAGACCCTGATGTTGGGAAATATTAAAGGCAGGAGGAGAAGGGGACAACAGAGGATGAAATGGTTGGATGGCATCACCGTCTCAATGGACATGAGATTGGGTAAACTCCGGGAGTTGATGTTGGACAGGGAGGCTTGGCGTGCTGTGGTTCATGGGGTCACAAGGAGTCGGACACGACTGAGCAACTGAACTGAACTGAATTGATTAAAAATTGTGAGAATTTATTATATAAAGTGAAGATTAGTTACACAAAAAGAGAAACACTGAAAGAGGTAACACGATTATAGCTTGAAGTTAAAAATTATAGACTGTTGTTCAGTTGCTAAGTCGTGTCTGACTTTTTGTGACCCTTTTTTGCAATAAACTTTTTTTTAACATTGACATATTAATAGAAGGTATATTATATATTATCTTTATTTGGGATGGGACTATAATAAAAAAAGTAGGAGTGATGACAGATTTCTTTTCTTGGGCTCCTAAGTCACTGTGGATGGTGACTGCAGCCATGAAATTAGAAGATGCTTGCTTTTTGGAAGGAAAGTTATCATAAACCTAGACAGCATTTTAAAAAGTAAACACATCACTTTGTTGACAAAAGTCTATATAATCAAAGTTATGGTTTTCCCAGGAGTCATGAATGGATGTGAGTTAGACCTTAAAAAGGCTGAGTGCCACAGAATTGATGCTTTCAAATTGTGGTGCTAGAGAAGGCTCTTGAAAGTCCTTTGGACAGTAAGGAGATCCAACCAGTCAATCCTAAAGAAAATCAACCCTGAATATTCATCAGAAGGACTGATGCTGAAGCTGAAGCTCCAATACTTTGGCTACCTAATGCAAAGAGCCGATTCATTGGAAAAGATCCTGATCTTGGGAAAGATTGAAGGCAAAAGGAGAAGAGGACAGCAGAGGATGAAATGGTTAGACAGCACCATTGACTCAATGGACATGAATTTGAGCAAACTTCGGGAGATAGTGCAGGACAGGGAATCCTGGCATGCTGCAGTCCATGGGGTCGCAAGGTCAAACACCACCTTGTGACGGAACAACAGCAAAGGAATAAAGTCAACCATCTCAGTAAATCAAATGAGCTGAGTAATTCGTCATGTGCTAGGTGCTGGTAGAGAATACTGTGTTTTCTACTCTCTTTCGTTTAATACTTTTAGTTTTCTGGCATAGAATACAGTTTAGAACTTTAAAACAAAGTTGATTTTTATGCTTTTAGTTATGAAAATAGCATTTATATTTTATATTCTGTTCTTATTACATTATTCCTGTGAAAGTCAGATATAGTTTTCTTTCTCTAAATGTTTAACTATTATGTTGGACTTTAGGGATATTGAGCAAACTGATAATTTAAATTCTGTTTTGCTCAAATATTAAAAATACAAGGTTATTTTTCTGAAATCCTACTAAAACCTGGCTTTTTACTCAATATTTATAATGACTGATGACTAAGTTATACCGTTCTCTTGTTTTGCAGAGTTGTTATCATGTGGTTTTTAGAATAATGCCTTTGTTTATGTTGTTAACATGTACATAGCTTGTTGGATACACTGCTGGAAAATTATTTATCATTGGATTAATTGAAGAGGAATATGTTTTTCAAAGGGACAGTGGACTATAAGGAAGGATATTTTCTGAGAGTCTATCAATGAGATATAATATATTATGAGATTCTGCAGGCATGATAAGTACTTAAAGTCCAGGTGCAGTTTCTGATTTCTTCCTCATTATTGAAAGTTACAGAGAAATTTTAGTGGGAAAGGAGAGAACAGGTAACCATTAAGCAGTGATAGTGACCAAGTTTATATGAGTATTTACATTTCAGCTCTCCTATTACAGGTCTGAGCCTAAATCAATCTTGTCTTTTCATTGCGTTTGACATACAGTTCCACTTTTAAAATCAATCTTTTCTTTCTCTTCCTTCTTTTTTTTCCTTAAAGAAATGTGTCTGACAATTTTCAAAGCTGATGCCCAGGTCTATAAATTGCTCATGATGAAGCACTGTCAAAGACAGAATCCAGAACAAGCTAATGTCTTTCCAGTAGCGCAAAACCATTGTTTCCTGGGTCTCCAAAATCTATTTTTGTAATATTATCAAAAAAGGTCAAAATCTATTTTCACATTCCCACTTCTCTCTGATCTCCAGAACACAACACCCAAGTCTTTGATTTTTTTTCCCTTACTGTTTGCCATACAAAGAATTATACAGCTCAATAAAACAAAAGACTCAGCAGTGAGTGGTTCATCCAAGTGGCTAAAGGGATTTTGAGATAGGTTAATGGTTCTGATTATTTTCTCATATTGATTTTTAAGGCAATTATATTTTATTTATGTGGGGGAAGCTTGGAATTGCATGTGAACTGTCTTGAGGGTAAACTAGGTCTCTTAAAGTTGAAAAGTCTCATGTGAATCTGTAATGACTTAAAGAGAGAAAAACATGCTGATAAATACTCCTCTCATTTTAAGAAACAGTTATGACTTTAGAGAACCTAACTGAACAAAGTGGTTGAATTAGTTTAATTGAACAGGTCATATTTAGTAGCCACCAAAAGCAGAAACAAAAGGTGATCCTTTCTGACTTTAGTCCAAAGATAGGCCAAAAGAGTGGATTATCTAGTGAGGTGCTATGGGGGAGGAGAGAGCACTGTATCTTGGGTAGTCGGGGAGCTGGTTGACGCCTTGCTGCTCAGCTTTTGAGATTACTTACAGCTTTTCAAAAGGTTGCTTCAGATGCCTCTCACATCTAGTTCTAGAATTCTGAGATAAATGCATTTCTTTTTGCAGTGCTGGCTTGAAGTTTTTGGATCTATTTCAAGTGGAGCAGATGACTAATCACCCCCTTCTGCTAGTTGATAATAGGTTGTCTATAAAACCTTGTTTTTGAATGGTTACCTTATTGTGAAGTTCACGTCTTTTGAGGAACGTTCACAACTGAAAGGCAAAGAAAATGTCCACTCCAGGGTGTAGTAAAAGCTGACAGGGAAAAAAAAAAAAAAACACGGAATGACTTGGCTCTGTTGTTTTTTAGTTTCCTGAGAGAAAGTGGCCTTGACCCCCATGCATTACTGCTTTTGAGACTGTAACAGCAGATGGTATGAAATGACAGTTGGTGAAGACAACTAAAGGTGTTTATAACATTGCAGGGTTGTGCAGGTGACTTTAAAAACAAAGGATTTGGAAGTGATAAAAAGTGGAGACTGGCAGTAGAGATGTAATAAAGCCACTAGGTACTTGAGGCAATGTCCTTATTTTATTTTTTCTTTTATTGCATCTGATTGCAAATTAAAGTGGAAAAAAATTAACTCCAGGCAAAAAAGAATATTCAGCTCCTGCCTCAGTGGTTTCCAGAACAAAAAAAATGTAGTCTTTGATTTTTAGATATGATTTTTTTTTTTTGTTTTGCCTGCTGGTTGCCATACAAAGAGATATAGCTCAATAAAATGAAAGATCCACAGCACTGTGTTTCATAGCAAGGGCCTGGAGGGATTCTGAGCCAGGTTAATAGATATGATGCTTTTCCCTTCATTGATTTTTAAGATGATTATATTTTATTTATAGGCAAGAAAATAATAGTTAAACTTAGATTTATTGAAAACTTATTTCAAGGCTGCATGAATTGATAACAATAACAATACATTTAGGGCAACAAAACTAGAATTGTCTTTAATCCCTTAAGTGTTGATGTGCAGGGAATGTATTGACTTGAAATTAAATGTGCTCTAACCCACAACTGAATCCAGGTGGGGAAGTTATATTTCTCAGGCTGCTCTGAAAGATTTCATTACACAAAGCTTTGATACACCTGAGGTGTTTTTTTGTAAAAACTATGTGAAAAATCCAGGAGCTGGAAGCTCAGGGATATGAGTGTGTTACTCTCTGGAGGCTTTAAGAACTGATTTCCAAGTCAACTAGTCATTTGTCAGCTAAAAAGCCTACTGGTCAACCATAATTGTGTCCAGAGGTCTGAATCTTAAACCAGGATGTGTGCATTCTAAGATGTAGAAAAAACTTGAAGCATTACTTTATCCTAACTCAGAATTCCACTGCCTTAAAACTATCATAATGTGTTTTTATGTCCTGAGTGAGTTCACAGACCTTTTTGGATTTGGAACAAATGAATTCCCATTAGCTAGATATGGACAGTAATTTTGCCCATTAAGGATAAGACACTAAGTCTTTGTCTCTCAAAAGACGGAATAATTGTCAATACAGCCATTTCATATCTGTGGTTCAGAAATGCCAGCTCTCAACTTCTGATATGCAGTGCTTATCAGAGACTAAGGGGCAAAAACGGACTCCCCAGCAATCTTGTTATTCAAAGTTTTCCATAATTGAATGTTTATGTGGAGAAAGAAGAAATATGCAAAATATACTCTAGAGAAAGGGAGCTTTAACCACTGAGTCACTCAAATAATGTAGCATTGTTTTAAAGTATTTCAAAGTTCACTTTTTAAAAAAGTGCCATATTGAACTTGTTTCAGCAACACATATACTAAATTTGGATTGATATACAAAAGCTAAAATGGCTTAACATCATGCTATACTTTATACTAAAAATGTATTACTGTGAGTGACCTTTAATTAGCCCAATGAAACAACTGGGGTATCTTTTTCTATATCAATACACAGATATAGTTGCTTATTTATAGTTTTTTTTTTTTAACTATTGGACACATTTGAATAACATTTATACAGTTATAAAAATAAAGATTTGATTGTGTTCATTCTTTCAAAAAATACTATATTAATTCAGGTTATAGCTAATATGAAAGTTGGAAGTTGGACTTTCACCTGTGTTAAATGATAAGCATATTCAAAAATACTAAGAATTTATATAAGCAAAATTAATTCCAAGGGCCAGCATCAAACTGAAGTGGTTAGGAGTATGCCATGGGTGGGAAATTGGAGAAGGAAATGTCAACCCACTCCAGTGTTCTTGCCTGGAGAATCCCAGGGATGGGGGAGCCTGGTGGGCTGCTGTCTATGGGGTCGCACAGAGTTGGACACGACTGAAGTGACTTAGCAGCAGCAGCAGCATGGGTGGAAAGGGTGGAAGCAAAACGTGGAAATTATTTGATTGGCTGTACTTAAGCATTTGCCTTATTTGAAAAAGCTGAGTTGGCTGTTTCTGATTGGTTGTCCTTAGGTTTTGATATCTTAACCTTGAGGCATTTAGGTTTAGGTTTCGGTTTGCTTAAGCAGACTGCTAAGGTTTTAGAACCACCTCACTCTAATAACTTCCTTGTTTAATTAACTTAACACCTGTAAGGCTAATGTTTATTTTCAAATTACACTATGGTCTTGCTTTCCACAAGACTTGAGTTCAGTGCTCAGTCCCTTTCAGTTAAATGAAGCAACTGTATATGAATATAACTTACACCACAATTGCACATACAAATATCCCCAGCACAAATAAACCAATATTCTAAAATAGATGCCAGAAGGCATTGACTTTCTATGTTTGAATCCAGGATGTAACCAAAATAAGAGGACAGAGAAACAAATTAGCTATGGAATTAATCTTTTATTTGATTATTCCTCTTTTGTTTGATCAACCCATATGATTTTAAGTTCTATGTTTTTTAAAAAAGAGAGATTATAAGGAGAATGTCCCAGAAGCTGTATCTCAGGTTCATGAAATGCTGGATAAAGAAGGAAAAGTTATTTTTAAAAGATACTTAGATAACTGAATATCAATAAAGTTTTATATTTACTTTAAAGTCACATACTACTTTCCTGCTAGGAAATGAAGTTCAGTTCAGTTCAGTTGCTCAGTAGTGTCCAACTCTTTGTGACCCCACAGACTGCAGCACACCAGGCCTCCCTGTCCATCACCAACTCCTAGAGCCTACTCAAGCACATGGCCCTTGAGTCAGTGATGCCATCCAACCATCTCATCCTCTGTTATCCCCTTCTCCTCCTGCCTTCAATCTTTTCCAGCATCAGAGTCTTTTCAGATGAGTCAGTTCATCGCATGAGGTGGCCAAAGTATTGGAGTTTCAGCTTCAACATCAGTCCTTCCAGTGAATATTCAGGACTGATTTCCTTTAGGATGGACTGGTTGGATCTTCTTGCTGTTCAAGGGATTCTCAAGAGTCTTCTTTAACACCACAGTTCAAGAGCATCAATTCTTCAGGACTCAGCTTTCTTTATAGTCCAACTCTCACATCCATATATGACTACTGGAAAAACCATAGCCTTGACTAGACAGACCTTTGTTGGCAAAATAATGTCTCTGCTTTTTAATATGGTCTCTAGTTTGGTCATAGCTTTTCTTCCAAAGAGCAAGTGTCTTTTACTTTCATGGCTGCAGTCACCATCTGCAATGATTTTGGAGACCCCCAAAATAAAGTCTCTCACAGTTTCCATTGTTTCTCCATCTATTTGCCATGAAGTGATGGGATCAGATGCCATGATCTTAGTTTTCTGAATATTTAAACTGTATACAAAAGTAAAAACACAGAGATAGAATATCAGATAAATATTTAAAGAAAACCCCAGAAGGGAATTTGATTTAGATAAACAAATTTGAAATGAAGCAACAGATGCCCCACACCGTGAACACCACACACACACCCACACACACACACACACACACACGATTTCTTTTATTCTCCTCATTTAACTCCATTTTTTCTTGTCCAGAAAAGCAACTCTGGTGAACAATTTGTCTGAGCCAAGGCAATAGAGGATATGAAGATTCTCTCATGAGGAATCCCAATTATCTCAAGATTTTTGACTCATTTTAAAATATATATGCAATTTTAATTATGTTAATGTTTTGTCAAAATGCATGGGCCTTTTCTGAAAAGAAATTCTGACTTATATGGCCTAACTTACCTTTGAGTCTATCCAAAATTCTTTCTATAATATAGACTTATAATAAGAAACTGAAATGGGACATTATGGTTGGTTTTCCTTTGTTAAAAGGGAGATAGCATCACTTATGCTAAAAGCTCATGATAACAAACCTAGATTTAACACCTAACCTAACTGCAGTTTTAACCTCTCCCATAAATGTAATCTCAGTTGAACAGTCTGCAATTTTCTGGTGAAGTATGAAAAAGGTAATCTGTCCCATTGGTCCTCTCAATCCCCCAGAGGAAGAAGAGGCAATCTGTGTGACAAAACTCTTGCATTCTGTTCCCTCCTTAAAGATCTCTTGTTTTGCTAAGAGCTCCCTTCCCCAGCCTTCTTCCTATAAGACCTTCCATTTTGTACAACCCTCAGAGAGCCCTTGTAGTGGCTAGATATAGCCGAATTCAGATTGCCTGCCCAATAAAACCAATAAGATCTTCAAATTTGTTTCAGGAAGGGGAACCCCTTCCAGGGCCCCAAAGGGGACTCTTGTCTAACACTCAGAAGCAAATTGTTGGAGGCGGCACACGTGCTGACAAAGCAAGGGACTTTATTGTGAAGGGGTGCCCAGGTGGAGAGTGAGGGTAAGGACACCCAGGAGGACTGCTCTTTCATATGGCTCACAGTCTCGGACTTGATGGTGATAGAGTTAGTTTCTGGGTTATCTTTGGCCAATTAACCTGACGAAGGGTCCTGTCTAGTGGCATGTGCATTGCTCAGCCAAGAAGGATGCCAGCGAGAAGGATTCTGGGAGGTAGTAGGACACATGAAGTCTCCTTTAACCTTTCCCAGATTTTTCTGGTTGGTGGTGGCTTGTGAGTACCGTATTCCTTACCAGGACTTCTTGTTGTAAAATAACTCACACAAATGGTTACTATGGTGCCTGGCCAGGGTGGGCAGTTTCAGTCAGTGTGTTTCCCCTAACAGATTTACTCTGTTGAATTTTGATTTTTAACACTTTCAATCTAATTTTTTTTTCTCATCTAGAAGGTTTTAGATATTTATTGTCAAAAATTTGAAAAATCTAAATGAACAAAATGGAAACAAAGCCCATTACCTGTGAATTTCTAGAGATAATCTCTTTTAATATGTAAACATATGCTTAGAATTGCACATAGTCCTTAGTTTTCTTTTTTCCTTATTTAAGAAAAGTCATTTTCAGTTCAGTTCAGTTCAGTTGCTCAGTCATTGTCCATCTTGATAATCTTGGTCTTGAAGATCTTTTTTGTACAGTTCTTCTGTATATTCTTGCCACCTCTTCTTAATATCTTCTGCTTCTGTTAGGTCCATACCATTTCTGTCCTTTATCGAGCCCATCTTTGCATGAAATGTTCCCTTGGTATCTCTAATTTTCTTGAAGAGATCTCTAGTCTTTCCCATTCTATTGTTCTCTTCTATGTCTTTGCATTGATCACTGAGGAAGGCTTTCTTATCTCTTTTTGCTATTCTTTGGAACTCTGCATTCAGATGCTTACATCTTTCCTTTTCTCCTTTACTTTTCACTTCTCTTCTTTTAACAGCTATTTGTAAGGCCTCCCCTAACAGCCATTTTGCTTTTTTGTATTTCTTTTCCATGGGGATGGTCTTAATCCCTGTCTCCTGTACAATGTCACGAACCTCTGTCCACAGTTCATCAGGCACTCTATCTAACAGATCTAGTCCCTTAAATCTATTTCTCATTTCTACTGTATAATCACAAGGGATTTGATTTAGGTCATACCTGAATAGCCTAGTGGTTTTCCTTACTTTCTTCAATTTAAGTCTGAATTTGGCACTAAGGAGTTCATGATCTGAGCCACAGTCAGCTCCTGGTTTTGTTTTTGTTGACTGTATAGAGCTTCTCCATCTTTGACTGCAAAGAATGTAATCAATCTGATTTCAGTGTTGACCATCTGGTGATGTCCATGTGTAGAGTCTTCTCTTGTGTTGTTGGAAGAGGATGTTTGCTATGACCAGTGCATTTTCTTGGCAAAACTCTATTAGTCTTTGCTCTGCTTCATTCCGTATTCCAAGGCCAAATGTGCCTGTTACTCCAGGTGTTTCTTGACTTCTGACTTTTGCAGTCGCTGGGCCGCTATGACCGGTGCACATAGCGTGGCCCAGAGGAGCTACCCCACGCCTGAGGTCAGGGGCAGAAGCCAGGAGGAACCCCATGCCTGATGGGCGGTGACCAAGAGGAGGCACCCCACATCCGAGGTCAGGGGCAGTGGTTGAGGGTGCCAGGCTGTGATGGCGCAGGAACGGCTGAGAAGAGCTACCCTACGTCTGAGGTCAGGGGCCGCAGCCGAGAGGAGCTACCCCGCATCCGAGGTCAGGGGTGCTGGCCAAGAGTGCCAGGCTGCGACAGCGCAGAAGCAGCTGAGAGGAGCTACCCCACGCCTGAGGCCAGGGGTGGTGGCAGGGAGGAGCAACCCCATGTCCAAGGAGCAACCCCATGTCCAAGGAGCGGTGGCTGCATGGGCACAGGAGGGCCTAGGGGAGCCATTCCATGTTCAAGGTCAGGAGGGGCGGCGGTGAGGGGATACCCCTCATCCAAGGTAAGGAGCAGTGGCTGCACTTTGCTGGAGCAGCTGTGAAGAGATACCCTACGTCCAAGGTAAGAGAAACCCAAGTAAGAATGTAGATGTTACAAGAGGGCATCAGAGGGCAGACACACTAAAACCATAATCACAGAAAACTAGTCAATCTAATCACACTAGGACCACAGCCTTGTCTAACTCAATGAAACTAAGCCATGCCCGTGGGACCACCCAAGACTGGCGGGTCATGGTGATGGAGAGGTCTGACAGAATGTGGTCCACTGGAGAAGGGATGGCAAACCACTTCGGTATTCTTGCCTTGAGAACCCTATGAACAGTATGAAGAGGCAAAATGATAGGATACTGAAGGAGGAACTCCCCAGGTCAGTAGGTGCCCAATATGCTACTGGAGATTAGTGGAGAAATAACTCTAGAAAGAATGAAGGGATGGAGCCAAAGCAAAAACAATACCCAGCTGTGGATGTGACTGGTGATAGAAGCAAGGTCCAATGCTGTAAAGAGCAATATAGCATAGGAACCTGGAATGTCAGGTCCATGAATCAAGGCAAATTGGAAGTGGTCAAACAAGAGATGGCAAGAGTGAACATTGACATTCTAGGAATCACTGAACTAAAATGGACTGGAATGGGTGAATTTAACTCAGATGACCATTATATCTACTACTGTGGGCAGGAATCCCTCAGAAGAAATGGAGTAGCCATCATGGTCAACCAAAGGGTCTGAAATGCAGTCCTTGGATGCAATCTCAAAAACGACAGAATGACCTCTGTTCATTTCCAAGGCAAACCATTCAGTATCAGAGTAATCTAAGTCTATGCCCCAACCAGTAATGTTCAGCTGAAGAAGCTGAACGGTTCTACGAAGACCTACAAGACCTTTTAGGACTAACACCCAAAAAAGTCATTTTAACCAACAACAACAAAAAATGAATACAGACTGTTCTTTCAAATAATTTAAGTATTTTTAATCACAATGTGTCAAACTCTACATATTCTTGTTCTTTTTGGCCAAATCATGTTTCTGCTAAATTTTGCTATTTTTCAATTTTTATTTCCCTATGTTTCTGAAGGTGAAAATTCAGTTGAGTCAGAACAATACTTATTGCTTAAGGCTCAACTTATCTTTGTGTTTCATTACTGTAATATTGTAATATGATAAGAAATATATATTTTAGTCTTTCCGCAGGCTCTCAGCCCGAGCTTCTAAAATCTTTGTAATCTCCTAAGTGATAAGAGCAATAGGAGCTTCTCTCGTTACATTTAGTTTTTGTCCCTGGCTCCTGAAACAGCCTTTGAAGCCTAAAACTGAAAGGAGCCTCTTCTGTTATTCATATCAAGCCCCTTTCAACCACACCTGTGTTTATGTTAATGATGTGACTTTTGGAATACTCCTGAGGATGATGCTAGTTGTAATGGGGAGCCAACCATATGGTTAGAGGGCTGAAACTTTCAACCCCTCCTCCAGAGAAGGCAGAAGGGCTGGAGGTTGGGTTAATAACTAGCATTGAGTTTTTCTGTTAATTATGTCTATATAGTGAAGAGGCCATAAACACCCTTACTGAAGAGGTTCAGAGAGATTCTGGGTTTGTGAACACATTGAGATGCCAGAAGATGCTGTGCCCAGAGAAGGCATGGCAACTCCATCCCCTTCCACATAGCTTGTCCTTATGCCTCTCTTCCATTTGGCTGTTCCAAAATTATATTCTTTGTAATAAAAGAGTAACAGTAAATACGTCAAATGCTTTCCTGAGTTCTATGAGCCATTCTAGCAAATTATCAAACCCAAGGAAGAGCTCAGGAGAATACCAGCTTCAGTCAGAAGTACATGTGATAACCTGGGATTTGTGTTTGAAATATGAAGTGCAGGAAATCTTGTGATCTGAGCCCTTAACTTTTGGAGTCTGTGCTAACTCTATTCAGTTAGTGTCAGAATTGTTTAATATAAGGAGGGGGGGAAACCCTTATACATTTTGTACCAGAAATATTGTTAGTAGGGAAAAGTAGTTATTCCTTTAATTCCTGCTTTTGGTATCTTACCTTGATCTCACCAAACAGGTTTTTTAATCTGACTATAGGTGAAGTCGCTCAGTTGTGTCCGACTGTTTGTGACCCCGTGGACTGTAACCTACTAGGCTTCTCTGTCCATGGGATTCTCCGGGCAAGAATACTGGAGTGAATTGCCATTTCCTTCTCCAGGGGATCTTCCCGACCCAGGGATAGAACCCGGGTCTCCCGCATTGGAGGCAGACGCTTTAACCTCTGAGCCACCAGGGAAGCCCAATCTGACTATATTTTACTCTTAAAAAAAAATTGAACTATTGTTGATTTACAATGTGTTAGTTTCAGGTGTACAGCAAAGTGATTCAGTTATATATCCATATATAGGTATATTCTTGTTCATGTTCTTTTCTATTACAGTTTATTACAAAATACTGAATACAGTTTCCTGTGCTATATAGTAGGTCCTTGTTGTTTATCTATTTTATGTATAGTAACTTGTATCTGCTAACCCGAAATTCTTAATTTATCCCTCCTCCGTTTCCTCTTTGGTAACCACAACTTTCTATGTCTGTGAGTCTATTTCTGTTTTGTAAATAAAGTCATTTGTATCATCATTTTTTCAATTCTTCATATAAGTGATATCATATGATATTTGTATTTCCCTGACTTACTTCACTTAGTATGATAAACCCTAATTCCATCCATTTTGCTGCTAATGGCATTATTTCATTCTTTTTTATGAATGAATAATATTCCATTGTATGTATCTATCACATCTTTTTTATCCATTCATCTGTCAGTGGATATTTAGGTTGCTTCTGTGTCTTGGCTATTGAAAAATAGTGGTGCAATGAACACTAGGGTGCATGTATATTTTCAAATTATTGTTTTCTCCAGATATTCCTAAGAGTGGGATTGCTGAAGCATATGAGAACTCTATTTTCAGTTTTTTAAGGAACTTCCAAATTGTCTTCTATAGCAACTGCACCAATTTACATTCCCACTAACAGAGCAGGATAGTTCCTTTTTCTCTCCATCCTCTCCAGCTTTATTATGTGTACTTTTTTTTTGAAGATAGCAATTCTGACTGGTGTGGGCTAATACCTCATTGTATTTTTGACCCAATCTGCCCATTTTTTGATTTTTGTTTGTTTGTTACTGAGTTGTGTGAGCTCTTGATATATATTGGCAATTAAGCCCTTTGGGTTGCATCCAGTGCATAGGTTCTCTTTTCATTTTGTTTATGGTTTCATTTGATATGCAAAGCATATACGTTTGGTTAGATACTATTGATTTATTTTTGCTTTTATTTATATTGCCTTGGAGATTGACCTAAGAAAACATTGCTATGAATGTCAGAGAATGTTTTGCCTATGTTCTCTTCTAGGAGTTTTATGGTGTCATGTCTTACATTTGTCTTTAAGCTATTTTAAGTTTACTTTTGTGTATGTTATGAGGATGTGTTCTAACTTCATTGGTTTACATGCAGTTGTCCAGCTTTCCCAACACCATTTTCTGAAAACTTTTTCCCCACTGTAATCTTGCCTGCTTTGTCAAAGTTTAATTGAGCATAGGTGTGTGGATTTATTTCTGGGCTCTCTGTTCTATTCTGTTGACCCATATGTCTGTTTCTGTGCCAATATTATGTTGTCTTGATTATTGTAGATTTGTAATATTGTCTGAAGCCTGAAAAGTTTTGCTTCCTGCTTTGTTCTTTATCCTCAGGATTGCTATGGCAATTCTGGATCTTTTCTGGTTCCATATAAATTTTAGAATTATTTGTTCTAGTTTTGTGAAAATTGTTATGAGTAATTTAATAGGGATTGCATTAAATCTGTAGATTGCTTTGGGTAGTATGACCATTTTAACAGTATTAATTCTTCCAGTTCAAGCGCATGGGATATCTTTCTAATTCTTTGAAATTATCTTCAATTTCCTTTACCAATGTTTTATAGTTCTCAGTATGTAAGTCTTTCATTTCCTTGATCAACTTTATTCCTAAGTATTTAATTTTTGATGTTATTTTGTTAAGGTTGTTTTTTTACTTTCCCTTTCTGATATTTCACTGCTAGTGTAAAGAAATACAACAAGTTTCTGTATGTTTTCTCATACCTTGATACCTTGCTAAATTCATTTATCAGTTCTAGTAGTTTTTGTGTGGAGTCTTAATGGAGTTTTGTATATACAATATCATGTCATCTGCATATAATGACAGTTTGACCTCTTTCTTTCCAATTTGGATACCTTTTATTTCTTTTTCTTGTATGATTACGGTGGATAGGACTTTCAAAACATGTTGAATTAGATGGCAAAAGTGGTGGGCATCCTTGTCTTATTCCAGATTTTAGCAGGAAGGCTTTCAGCTTTTCACCATTGAGTGTTATTTTGACATGGGTTTGTTATAAACACCTTTTATTATTCTGAGATATGTTCTTCTATACCTATTTTGGTATTAAAGTTTATCATGAATGGATGTTGAATTTCTACCAAATGCTTTTTATGCATCTATTGAGGTGATCACATGGTTTTTGTCTTTTCTTTTGTTGATGTGGTGTATCACATTGATTGATTTGTGTATGTTCATTGAAACGTCCTTATTATTCTGGGGTGTATCCTATTTCATCAAGGTGTATGTCTTTGTTTGTGTGTTGCTGAATTTGGTTACTAATATTTTGTTGAGGATTTTTACCTCTATATTTATCAAATATATTGGACTGTAATTCTCTTTTTTGGCAATGTCTTTGTCTGGTTTTGGTATCAGGGTAATGGTGACTTCATAGAATGAACTTGAGAGTGCTCTCTCAATTTTTGGAATACTTTGAGAAGGATCAGTATATGTTCTCCTTTGTGTGTTTGATAGAATTCCCCACTGAAGTTATCTGGTACTGGACTTTTGTTTGCAGGGAGTTTTTTTCAATTTACATAACCTGAATATATTTCATATACTTGCTAGATTTAATAAAATTTAGGGGTAAATGTTATGAAGATATGTGACCAGAGTAATACTTAGGGCTCTCCAAAGCCTCATTTAAGCTCTAAGTTGACATAAGACATTAATATTTCAAGGAGAATAAGGGAATTATATGTCTGGTATAATAATTTATGAATTTCTTAATAAGTACTATTTTTTCCTTGATCCTTATATATCTAAACAACATTCTATTCTATACTATTGACTTAGTATAATCAAGAATTATATTCACTAAAATCATCATTATCACTCAAGACAATCAACTGGAAAACTCAGGATTTCTCAGAATTCATTAAAATTATATAAAACTGCCTTTCTGCATGCCAGAAACAACCTCTGAGAAGTCATCATAATGGAAAAATATTTCAATTCATAATGACATCAATTTTATGAAATGCATGAGAATAACCTTAATAAGGGTAACCTATGGTTGGTTTACCCCTTAAACAAATTCTGATTTTACTTCTCATTGACTTCAAGGCAGGACTCAGTGATTGTTTATATTCTCTCCAAAGGAAAATGCTCTTCAAAATATTTTGGGACTTGGTAGAATTTGCTTAAAATGTCATTGGCTCTTGGAAGGAGGGTTTGTATGACTTTTTCAAAAAAAAACCATCCCTCTCAAAATGTCTCCACTCTTCTGCCTCTTTTTTGGTTTGTCAATTATATCAGCAGAGGTACTCATTTGACCCTACCCCAGTGTAGCCTTAAATCTTGGAAACAAATAGGGTATGCAAATGGTTAAAAACATATATATATACAGAGGTCATAAAAACTATAGGAAGGCCATTGTTTTTAATATATAGGTGGGAAAGGATATAAACAGATAAATAGGAAATACAGTGCTAATATTTTTATGGAAAATGTTCATTCTTAAAAAAATTTCAAGTCAAAGAAATAATAAAACAGACCATTTTGCTTAATAAATTGGTAAAAATTTTAAAGGAAAAGATGAATGTGTTTTTTAAATTTCTGTGATGTATATGTCATACCTTGGTAGTAGTTGAAATTACTAGTATTCTAATAAGCAACTCAGCAATATCATTAAGAATCTAAAATATAGCCAGTCTCCTTGACTTTACTTCAGAATGTCATCTCAATTGAAATGTCCTCTTAACCTTCCTGATAACAATTTCAATCTCACCACACCAGGCAAGGTTTTCTTTCTAAGAAACAAATCAGATTATACCAGGACTTTGGGTTGGTCAAAATCCCTAGTTAATGGGATTGTCATTCCATGCAAAGACAAGCACAACCATTCACAGTCTATTAGCAATAAATCTTATTTAATGAACAATTACCATATTTTAGTATGTTTTCTTTCTTTGGGGTTGGAATGAAAACTGACATTTTCCAATCTTGTGGCCACTGATGAGTTTTCCAAATTTGCTGGCATATTGAGTGCAGCACTTTAACAGCATCATCTTTTAGGATTTGAAACAGCCTAGCTGGAATTCCATCACCTCCACTAATCAAAGAATGTTTCAGTTCAGTTCAGTTCAGTTGCTCGGTCATGTCTGACTCTTTGCGACCCCATGAATCGCAGCACGCCAGGCCTCCCTGTCCATCACCAACTCCTGGAGTTCACTCAGACTCACGTCCATCGAGTCCGTGATGCCATCCAGCCATCTCATTTTCTGTCGTCCCCTTCTCCTCCTGCCCCCAATCCCTCCCAGCATTAGAGTCTTTTCCAATGAGTCAACTCTTCACATGAGGTGGCCAAAGTACTGGAGTTTCAGCTTCAGCATCATTCCTTCCAAAGAAATCCCAGGGCAGATTGCCTTCAGAATGGACTGGTTGGATCTCCTTGCAGTCCAAGGGACTCTCAAGAGTCTTCTCCAACACCACAGTTCAAAAGCATCAATTCTTCGGCGCTCAGCTTTCTTCACAGTCCAACTCTCATATCCATACATGACCACTGGAAAAACCATAGCCTTGACTAGACGGACCTTAGCTTGCAAAGTAATATCTCTGCTTTTTAATATGCTATCTAGGTTGGTCATAACTTTCCTTCCAAAGAGTAAGCGTCTTTTAATTTCATGGCTGCAGTCACCATCTGCAGTGATTTTGCAATCCAAAAAAATAAAGTCTGACACTGTTTCCACTGTTTCCCTATCTATTTGCTGTGAAGTGATGGGACCAGATGCCATGATCTTCATTTTCTGAATGTTGAGCTTTAAGCCAACTTTTTCACTCTCCTCTTTCACTTTCATCAAGAGGCTTTTTAGTTCCTCTTCACTTTCTGCCATAAGGGTGGTGTCATCTGCGTATCTGAGGTTATTGATTTTTCTCCTGGCAATCTTGATTCCAGCTTGTGTTTCTTCCAGTCCAGCATTTCTCATGATGTACTCTCATGTTCTCCAAAGAATGTTTAAACTACTGAAAAACTGCACTCATTTCACATGCTAGCAAAGTAATGCTCAAAACTCTCCAAGTTAGGCTTCAACAGTACATGAGCTGAAAAGTTGCAGATATTCAAGCTGAATTTAGAAAAGGCAAGGAACCAGAGATCAAATTGACAACATCTGTTGGATCATAGAGAAAGCAAGAGAATTCCAGATGTACAACTATTTCTGCCTCATTGACCATGCTAAAGCCTTTGATTTTGTGGATCACAACAAACTGTGAAACATTCTTAAAGAGATGGGAATACAGGACCACCTTATCTGTCTCCTGCAGGTCAAGAAACAACAGTTAGAACTGGGCATGGAACAATGGGCTGGTTCCAGATTGGGAAAGGCTGTATATTGTCACCCTGCTTATTTAACTTATATGCAGAGTACATGATGAGAAACGCTGGGCTGGAGGAAGCACAAGCTGGAATCAAGATTGCCGGGAGAAATATCAATAACCTCAGATATGCAGATGATGCCACCCTTATGGCAGAAAGTGAAGAACTAAAGAGCCTCTTGATGAAAGTGAAAGAGGAGAGTGAAAAAGTTGGCTTAAGGCTCAACATTAGAAAACAAAAATCACAGCCATGTTTCTAAGTTTTCTCCAATGAGATGGAAACTGCAGTTACTGTATGAGACAGAGAGGAAACTTCCTTAAATGGATAGTTGGGTGGCCTTTTCACCCATTTCTTATTGCTAGACCTCTATTAGCTAGACTGTGACCTTAAGGATAAAAGACAGTGAAGGGGAAAGATCCAAGAAGCCTGAGAACCTAATGACTTCAGAGCCACCATATAATCCTTGGCTGCTCACCCACTTTGGGTACACCTCTGTTGTGAGGAGCTGCCTGTAACTTCTCACTAATATATTTGTCAAGGATGAAAACTATATTTTATCTTTTTTTTGTTATATCAAATGTCCAGGTTTCAGGCCCTAGCATAAAGGCACCCCTCAAATGATTGTTCCACATGTGAAACTTTGTACTGGGAAAATGGAAATAATAATACCATAAAATGCAACATAAGCAAGCATTGGAGATTTATGATAATTTTCTCTATAACTGCATCCTGTAATCACATTCAAGCAACACTTTTTACATCCTCAAATGTATGCATGTACTTTTTTTCACTTTTCTGTTTCACTTTTTATCATGTTTCTGGTGTTTGGATAAAACAGAAAATTGGGACGATATTGTACCTGATTTAAGTTAAGAATGTCTTTATGTCTGAGCATGATGTTGAGACTTGGGTGAAAGTAAAATTTATCCTGAATCATCTTGATAATTGCCTTAACAGTCTATTCTAATAGAACTTCTTTTAAATTTGGATATGTTCCTGCTTTTAGAATATATGCTACCTCCAGGGCAGGACTGTGTGAGATAATCTGTATAGTAGTGAGAAGAACTCTAGTTTAAAATATTCAGTTAATATTTAGTTGATGGTGCCAAACTGTTTCCTTTGTTATACTGATTATAGAATCCAAGAAAACACAGGATTATATATTGCCCAAGTCAAGTGCCCAAATAACTGATTTGAAGGGCGGTAAGAGATTAGGCAAATAAAATAAGAATGCTATTTTAAAATGTAATATCCTGAAACATACCTGAT
The DNA here is from genome assembly GCF_032405125.1 of Capricornis sumatraensis. NCBI lineage: Eukaryota > Metazoa > Chordata > Mammalia > Artiodactyla > Bovidae > Capricornis > Capricornis sumatraensis. Next base: position 70,602,145 of record NC_091070.1, read on the forward strand.
TACATACTTATGATCCTGGATAGATTGAACCAATAAAATCCAAGAAGCATTTTATTTCCACAGTGTATGTGTGCAGCAAACCCTAAGCGATCATTTTAAGAGGCTTATGGTATCCAACCAGTTTCATTTTATCTCTGGCATTCTCCCATAGAGATATTGCAATAAAAATAGACACTCCTACACATATTTTTATTTGTAATTCTGTGATGTTTGTGCATTTGAGGGTATTGCTAACTTCTGGAAACCCATCTGATTTAACTTCTCAATAAGAAATGATTACAGGAACATTTAGCTGAGATACTCATCACCTCTTCTATTGTGACAGGCCATTTCTTCCTTTTTTCTAGGCTCACCCTTTCCCCACCCATCAGTGAATCTATCAAGGGGCTTCCGTTATAGATTATCCATTATGTTTTCTCTAGTCTCTTTACCTTAATAAGAAATAATAAGAAGACATTCAGGCCAGCAGCTTAACTATTGTTTCATTTCTCTCCTCTTTAGAGTCTTTTATACTTTACCTTTAACTGTGAGCTTTCAAAGTCATGATTTTTGAGGTGTAAAAACACTCTATGTCTTGATATTAATGGCTAACCTCAAAAAGTATGTATATGTTGCCTTATTTTTCTAGTGTAAAATGTCTAATACAAGATACCCAGAACTCCTTCTATGAACTGTGATTGGAGACCCGTTCCAAATTTGCAGTTGTATAAAGTAGGCAGTTTTGCCCTTCTTCATGGACTTAAGATCTCTCCCATTCCAGAAGTAAAATGATAGGTAACTGAATTTTACTTTATTTCTGTTAAATGTCTGGCTGCATTTCAGAATTTTGAGATCTCTTGGTTTTCAATTTTTGGGTGGTAAGAAGCTCTGATGCTCTGTTCAAGTGGCAGCATCCCTGTCCCCTGGAGAGTTCTTGCTGTGAGCACTACAGGTCTTCTTTCCTCATTCAATTTCTTCTCATTTCAGTGGATCCTGGTTTCTTCTGGAAACTTTGCCAGAGATGCCTTACAATTCCAAGTACATGTTGACTTATTTCTCCAGCACATTTAATTTCGTTATGCTACCACTATCTATGACTATCTATGTGCATGTCGTCGTGCTTGTGCTGTCACTTCAGTTGCGTCCGACTCTTTGCGACCCTATGGACTGTAGCCAGCCAGCCTCCTCTGTCCATGGGATTCTCCAGGCAAGAATACTGGAGTGGGTTGCCATGCCCTCCTTCAGGGCATCTTACTGACCTAGGGGTTGAACCTCCATTTCTTATGGTCTTTTGCATAGGCAGGAGGGTTCTTTACCACTAGCGCCCCCTGGGAAGCCCATCTATATACAAACCTAACAATTATTTATGTATTTTTATCTGTGAAACATGATAATTCTGATACCTATGAAATTCCAAATAGTAATATATGCTTTATGCACATTTTCTGATTTAACTTAATCCTCAGTTGAACCTTATAATCCCATATATATTATGGCATTCTACACAAGAAACTGCATTTTTACTCATCTACTTACAACAACAACAACAACAACAACAACAATTTTTCAATGCCTACTGTATAGTAGGCATTGTACTAGGAGCTTTACATGTTTTTTATGTGATTATTTATTGCCTCATTTGAAATGAGATTTAAAGCAGCTTAATTTAACTATTCTTTAATTTTCATAGTAACTCTGAAAATGGAAATCTCATTTTAAGAATGATGAAAAGATCTAATTTATTCATTCATTCATATAAAGCTCTACTTATTCATTTATATTTATATAAACAATCCATTAAATGGTACTTTGGGGGAGCCTTTCTTGATTGCCTGCCCTTACCTTGTTTTATTTACCATAGGGCCTTATAGGAGATAGAAATTTTATTTATAGCACTTGTTCCACTTTATGTATGTACTTGCTTTGTAAATGTTACTCTCTATACAAAATTAGAAAATATAGCTAAATGAAAACAGAAAAAATTCTGTTCCTTCTTATAGAATGCTTTATTGTGTGGCATCCTTGAGCTAAACGGTCACATAGGGGAGATTTCTGGTCCCTAGATTAGGTCTCTCTTTAAAATGTTTCTTTAGCTCTGTGTAATTCTACTTCAAAGAGTTTAGTAGGACTTTGATTAAGTAATCCTCTTTTAAAATCAAGATTTTACATTTTCTAGAGCAGTTTTGGGTTCAAAACAAAACTGAGGAGAAGGTGCAGACATTGCTTATATACCCCTGTCCACACACGTTCATAACCTGCCTACCATGAACACCCAGCACCTCAGTGGTACAGTGATGCATCGTTATCCTCCAAAGTTTGTAGTTTATCTTGTGGTTGACTCTTGGTGTCCTAAATTTGGTGGGGAAGTATATATGAGATGTATCCACCAGTATAGTGTCACACACAGAGTGTTCACATTGCCCTGAAAGTCCTCTGTGCTGTGCCTGTTTATTCTTCCACACCCCTGCAATCACAAATCTTTTTACTGTCTCCTTGGTTTTGTAATTTCCAGGATGTCAAATAGTTGGAATTATGCACTCTGTAGGCTTTTCAGATTGACTTTTCCCTTAACAATGTGCGTTTAAGTTTCCTTGATGTTTTTGCATGGCTTGATAGCTCATTTCTGTTTCAGTTCAGTCAGTTCAGTCACTCAGTCGTGTCCAACTCTTTGTGACCCCATAAACCACAGCACGCCAGGCCTCCTTGTCCATCACCAACTCCCAGAGTCCACCCAAACCCATGTCCATTGAGTCGGTGATGTCATCCAACCATCTCATCTTCTGTCATCCCCTTCTCCTCCTGCCCTCAATCTTTCCCAGCATCAGGGTCTTTTCCAATGAGTCAGCTCTTCGCATCAGGTGGCCAAAGTACTGCAGTTTCAGCTGCAACATCAGTCCTTCCAATGAACACCTAGGACTGATCTCCTTTAGTATGGACTGGTTGGATCTCCTTGCAGTCCAAGGGACTCTCAAGAGTCTTCTCCAACACCACAGTTCAAAAATATCAATTCTTCAGCGCTCAGCTTTCTTCACAGTCCAACTCTCACATCCATACATGACTACTGGAAAAACCATAGCCTTGACTAGACAGACCTTTGTTGGCAAAGTAATGTCTCTGCTTTTGAATATGCTATCTAGGTTGGTCATAACTTTCCTTCCAAGGAGAAAGCTTCTTTTACTTTCATGGCTGCAGTCACCTTCTGCAGTGATTTTGAAGCCCAAAATAATAAAGTCAGCCACTGTTTCCACTGTTTCCCCATCTCTTTGCTATGAAGTGATGGGACTGGATGCCATGATCTTCATTTTCTGCATGTTGAGCTTTAAGCCAACTTATTCATTCTCCTCTTTCACTTTCATCAAGAGGCTCTTTAGTTCTTCTTCACTTTCTGCCATAAGGGTGGTGTCATCTGCGTATCTGAGGTTATTGATATTTCTCCTGGCAATCTTGATTCCAGCTTGTGCTTCCTCCAGCCCAGCGTTTCTCATGATGTACTCTGCATATAAGTTAAATAAGTAGAGTCACAATATACAGCCTTGACTTACTCCTTTTCCTGTTTGGAACCAGTCTGTTATTCCATGTCCAGTTTTAACTGTTGCTTCCTGACATGCATACAGATTTATTAAGAGGCATTTCTGTTTAATGCTGAATAATATTCTATTCTCTGAGTCTACCACAGTTTATTTGCCTACTTACCTTCTGAAGGATATCTTGGTTGCTTCCAAGTTTTGTCAGTTATCAATAAAGTTGCCATAAATATCCATGTGCAGGTTTTTGTGTGGACAAACATTTCAATTCCTTAGTAATTATTTTGTTTTTTAAAATAAGTTCATTTGATCAATATATATATTTATTCCTGTCTTATGTGCCAGGCACTGTGCTAGTTTCTGGATGTGAGGTACCTGCCTTCCTGTCTGCTGTTTCTGGGGAACATTGGGTCAATGAAGGCAGGTGTGGGTTTAGTGTGTTCATCACTGTATTCATGGATTTCATGTTTCCTGATATATTAGATGCATAAAAGACATATCTGTATCAAAGTGACTGAGAAAGGCTGAAAGGAAAAGGATAAGCAAAGATGTAAGAGGTGAATGCAAGACAAAAACCAGGAAGTAGTATAATAATATCAGACCACATTGAATCAAATGCATAGCATCTTATAATGATAAAAATATGGTATTCATTGAAAATCTGGTATCAACACTTATGTACTGTGCAGCAAAGCATCAAAATTCATATTAACTAGGTAATGAACTTACGGAGAAACCTTCCTCAGTTTTTGTATGTACACTCTTTTAGTTTCTTGCCACAAAATCCCTAGGTGTAATAAGTCATGTGAAACACCTGGATCTGACCATCAGCTCCTGAAATTCAAGTGGATTCTTGAATACTACTCATGAATATAGTGAGGAAGTTCATGGATTATCATAACATATTGAAAAACTGGGGGATTTATTTCTCTTGAGTTAATAAACCCTGTTCACTGCTCTGGTTTGTGGATTTTTTTATTCTCTCCAGGTAATGCTCTGTCATGCTGAAATCAAATCCATGTCTCTGTAACTCTGAAGTCTGCATTCCTTTCACCCCATGTGCTCTCATGAGCCACCAGGGAAGCCCTCCCCATCCCTTCCCCATTCTTTATTTCCTCCTGTGTTTCTATGGGTTCATTAGGCCTTCAGTGGCAACAAATAGAAAAAAAAGATGAATAAAGGGATATAAAGGCAAAGAAGCCCTTATTTTAAAATACTGAGGTCAAATAACTTGAAAACTGGATTTTAGAAAGTATACAAACTCTCATTTAAATGTAAAGATATAATATTCTCATGCATACAGGAATTAGAAAATGTATCACACAAAGACATCTTTGTGATGTACTAGAGAGCGTGTATTCCTAATAATAATGAGAAATAAATACAGGAGGTAGCAATAAGTGAAAAGTAAGAGTGTCAGTGAATATCTTGCTGAGTACTAGTTTTATCTTTTTTTTTTAAGCAAGACAAATGAAACACACACAGATTATACCTAAACAATGCAGAATTAAAAACCTAGACATACCATTTTAGAATGGGGATGAACGAGGAGACTGAAAGTTGAAGGAAATGGCAACCCACTCAAGTATTCTTGCCTGGAGAACCCCACAGATGGAGGAGCTTGGTAGTCTACAGTCCATGGGGTCGCAAAGAGTCGGACACAACTGAATGACTCCACTTTCCACTTTAAGGAGGGAGGTAAGATATAGATGCATTTAAAAAATTATTAGAGTCAGGTAAACATAATACCAATGATGTATAATGGAGAAGGAAATGGGAACCCATACCAGTATTCTTGCCTGGGGAATCCCATGGACAGAGGAGCCTGGTGGGCTACAGTCCATGGGGTTGCAAGAGTCAGACACGATTTAGCGTCTAAACCAGAAACCAGCAATGAGATATGAACAGAGGAATAGTATGTGCATGTCTGATTTTAAGGCTGGAAGAAAATTTGTACTTGTTAATAGAATGAGGAAAGAAGAATAAAAATTAAAACATATAGAATGATTAAAACCTTGAAATGTGGGAGAACATTCTAATGTAACAGTTGTTGTTCAGTCACTAAGTCATGTCTGACTCTTGCAACCCCGTTGACTGTAGCTCACCAGGCTCCTCTGTCCATAGAATTTTCCAGGCAAGAATAATAAAGTGGGGTTGCCATTTCATTCTCCAGAATATAACAGTAAATGAATAAAATTTACTAATGAAACATGAAAGCAGTGATTGGATTAAAATATATGATGTATGATAAATAAGGCACCACAAGGAAAGGACAGACAGCAGGTGTTCCAAAAATTAGCTCATTAAAAGCAAAAAACTAAAGCTGGATTCCTACCTTATACTATACCCATAGGTGGACACCAAATAAATTAAAGATTTAAATGTGAAGGTCAAGCCATAAAGCGAAGAATAAAATGTTGGGGTCTATCTCTGTGACCTAGGGATCAACAAAAGTAATTTTTCAAATAAAATTGCAAAATAAGAAGCAGAAAGTTGAAAAATAATAGGGAGAGAGAAATGTGACAATAGCAAAATGAAGGAGTCCTGCTGAATAAAGGATTCAATAAACAAAGTTCACATATCAGGCAAAGATGTTTGAAACAACTAAAACCCCCAAGGAATTAATGCCTAGAATGGAAAACAGGAAATCTGAAAGAAAAAGACAAAATCTGTAGTAAAATGAACAAAAGGTATACACAATTTCACAGCAAGAAAACTCAAAAAATTAACATACATTTGAAGAAATGCTTGATATCAATAGTTATCAGAAAAATGTTAATTGGAACAATAATGAGATGACACCTAACACTCAATAGCACATGAGATATTAGAAAAGGAAAGCAGCAAGTTTTTAAAAATTTGTTTATTTACTTTAATTGGAGAATAATTACTTTACAATATTGTGATGGTTTTGCCATGCTTCAGTATGAATCGGCCATAGGCATACATGTGTCCCCTCCATCCTGAACCCTCCTCCCACCTCCGTCGCCACCTCATCCCTCCAGGTTGTCACAGAGCACTGGCTTTGGGTACTCTTCATCATATTTCAAATTCCCTCTGGTCATCTGTTTTACATATGGTAAAGTATATGTTTCAATACTATTCTCTCAAATCATCCCACCCTCTCCTTCTCCCACTGAGTCCAAAAGGCTGTTCTTTACATGTGTGTCTCCTTTGCTGCCTTGAATGTAGGATTGTTGAGACCAGCTTTCTAGATTCCATATATATGCAGTAATATATGATATTTGTTTTTCTGACTTACTTCACTCTGTATAATAGGCTCTAAGTTCATCCACCTCATTAGCACTGACTCAAATGTATTCCTTTTTATAGCTGAGTAGACTGTGTGGTGGAGAAGGCAATGGCACCCCACTGCAATACTCTTGCTTGGGAAATCCCATGGATGGAGGAGCCTGGTGGACTTCTGTCTATGGGGTCGCAGAGAGTCGGACACGACTGATGCGACTTAGCAGCAGCAGCAGACTGTGTGGATCACAATAAACTGTGGGAAATTCTGAAAGAGATGGGACTACCAGACCACCTGACCTGCCTCTTGAGAAACCTATATGCAGGTCAGGAAGCAACAGTTAGAACTGGACATGGAACAGACTGGTTCCAAATAGGGAAAGGAGTATATCACGGCTGTATATTGTCACCCTGCTTATTTAACTTATATGCAGAGTACATCATGAGAAACTCTGGGCTGGAAGAAGCACAAGCTGGAATCAAGATTGCCAGGAGAAATATCAATAACCTCAGATATGCAGATGACACCACCCTTATGGTAGACAGTGAGGAGGAACTAAAAGGCCTCTTGATGAAAGTGAAAGAGGAGAATGAAAAAGTTGGCTTAAAGCTCAACATTCAGAAAATGAAGATCATGGCATCCAGTCCCATCACTTCACAGCAAAGAGATGGGGAAACAGTGGAAACAGTGGCAGACTTTATTTTTTTGGGCTCCAAAATCACTGCAGATGGTGACTGCAGCCATGAAATTAAAAGACGCTTACTCCTTGGAAGGAAAGTTATGACCAACCTATATACCATATTGAAAAGCAGAGACATTACTTTGCCAACAAAGGTCCATCTAGTCAAGGCTGTGGTTTTTCCGATGGTCATGTATGGGTGTGAGAGTTGGACTGTGAAGAAAGTTGAGCACCGAAGAATTGATGCTTTTGACCTGTGGTGTTGGAGAAGACACTTGAGAGTCCCTTGGACTGCAAGGAGATCCAACCAGTCCATTCTGAAGGAGATCAGCCCTGGGTGTTCTTTGGAAGGAATGATGCTAAAGCTGAAACTCCAGTACTTTGGCCACCTGATGCAAAGAGTTGACTCATTGGAAAAGACTCTGATGCTGGGAGGGATTGGTGGCAGGAGGAAAAGGGGATGACAGAGGATGAGATGGCTGGATGGCATCACTGACTCAATGGACGTGAGTTTGGGTGAATTCTGGGAGATGGTGATGGACAGGGAGGTCTGGCATGCTGCGATTCATGGGGTCACAAAGAGTTGGACACTGAGCTACTGAACTGAACTGAGTATTCCATTGTGTATATGTACCACAACTTACTTATCCACTCATCTGGTGATGAACATTAAGTTGCTTCCACATCCTAGCTATTGCAAATAGTACTGAAAGTGGCAAGTAGAGGAGCTATTGTGATCTGTGGTGGGAGGTCCATTCTGCAGGGCAGTTTGGTAGCATTTGGTAAGATTGGGTCTGTATACCCAACAACTCAGTGACCATCCCAGAGAAACTGTCCCCCTTGACCCCAAGGTGATATGTCAAAAATACTTTCAGTTTTCTCTGATGGATGTTGGGTTCATCAATAGAAGAATAGACAAGTAAAATATGACATATTAATATATATGATAGAATCATATGCACACAAAAGTAAGCTAGACATAGAGATAAAAATCTGAGTAGAACAATATTAAAGGACAAAAGTAGAAAGGTGAACGTGATTTGTGTGATGCCTAGCATTATACCATTGTGTCATTTAAACACATACACACAAAAAACAAGATCTGCTTTACAAGAATACATGCATTTGAAGAAGTACAGTTATCATATTTAAGTAGAAGCCTAAAAAAGGCAGAGTAATGGGAGCAGGATATTGGTGTAAAGGGGGAAAATATAAAAGAGAAGGTCTTGGGCAGACTGGTGTCCCAAGGGGAGAGAGAGTGAGGGACAGGGAGAGCAAGAGGAGAGAACTGGCTGAAGGGAAGCAAAATGGGTGGGAATCTAGATCTCCAGCTCTCTCTGCACTGCAACGGTTCTTTTTCTTGGGCTCTCTTATTCAATTCCCATGTAGGATTTCACTTTAAAAAGTTTCCAGTGTTAAAAAACGATCTTAAAGACAGGGAGCTAGGAGGATAAAGTACTGCTCTTAGAAGCAGGTGCGTTAAATTCCACAACGTGCTGCAACACAGTCTGTGTGCCTTAGGGTAAGACCCTGAAACCTGTCTTTGTTTCCCCACCTGTAAACTGAGAGTAAAACACCTCTGTTTTTCTTAACCTCTCAAGATTGCTATGATAAGGAAAAAGAACCTGATGACCCTTGAAATTATATCTAAAATCAATGAGTCACGCAAGAGAATACCTGTTGCTTTGCCATATTAATGGATAGGATTGTTCTTGCCCAGAGGTTTCTCTGTAGCACCTGTGCACAGTAAAAAATAATTGTATGGGATTAGGCTTAGAAATATGCCTGTGAAAATCTCTGTGCTCAGTCCTGACTCCCCTTCTAACCCCACCCAAGTGAGAAACGAGATGAGGTCCTCAGCTATCTGCCAGTTAGATACTCTCTTATTTGAAGCTGGTCCCTTAGCACTGAATGAATGGTCTGGTTTATAATATGTTTTCTATCTGTTGTTTCTCTTCTCTTGTTCTGATTTATCTCTTTAATTAACCCAGTGGTTCTCAAACTTTTTCATCCCAGAAACATTTTACACTCTTAAAAATTATTGGGAACTCTACAGAACTTTGACTTTTGTGTGTTATATCTATTGATATATACTCTATTAGATCTTAAAACTGAGAAGTTAAAATATTCATTAATTCATTTAAAAATAATTACATACCCATGGCAGTTAGCATAAAAGCATATTTTCCAAAGCAAATACCATATTGTTGTTGTTTAGCTGCTAAATCATGTCTGACTGTTTCTTGATACCGTAGACTGCAGTCCGCCAGGCTCCTCTGTCCATGGCATTCTCCAGGCAAAGACACCGGCGTGAGTTTTCATTTCCTTCTCCAGGGGATCTTCCCTTCCCAGGGATCGAACCCACATCTCCCGCATCTCCTGCACTGTAGGTGATTCTTTACTGCTAAGCCACCAGGGAAGCCCCACTACCTATATATTCCATAGTAAATAATGCTTTCCAAAAGCAAAAATAAGTTACAATAGTGGTATTGTTTTTAGTTTTGCAAATCTCCTTAGATTTTTATAACTGGTTCCAGAAAAATATGTCCAGTGAAATGTTGAGCGTAGATATCAAGAATTGTCTCAGAAAATTTTACAGCATGGAATATACAATTTCTACAGTTGGAAAATAGCCTACCAGTAGCATTTTCTATTTTAAATCTAATGAAGAGATGCAGGAAAATTAGACTTCAGCATATTTGTTTTATGAATAACCTTTATGAGGAGCACTGAGCCTGTTGGGAAACATTAGGTTGAACTATATGAAATTGCTAATATTTGACCATTTTTCAAACTTATCAAACAGAAATTTCATATGGGTTTTTCCAAGATGGATAGGAGAGTGAAGTCTATTTGTGTAATTAAAAAAGTTTTTATTAAGGAAAATATTTATCTTTTCTAAGTGTTCTTGCTTGGAGAATCCCAGGGATGGGGGATCCTGGTGGGCTGCCGTCTATGGGGTTGCATAGGGTCAGACACGACTGAAGTGACTTAGCAGCAGCAGCAGCAGCAAGGAGGGATTTAGGTCATACTTTAACAAGAAGAGTCATATTGGAGCAGATTCCTGAAAAAGTATGAAGGCATGGTTAATGGGATGAATCTCGACTAATGATGGAAGACTCAGAATGGCCCAGAAATTTATGATGAATTCATCAGTTATCACCTGTTGAATTTTTATCTACATTTTTAACTACAGTACATAACATTTTGTTTGAGATGAAAACGTTTTAATTTAAAAATGTCAAAATAGTAGCTGGGGCAGAGTGGGTAATATAAATCTTAAAATTGTTCATTTTTATTGTTACTGATCAATCTTGTTAGAACTCACCATGATAGTAACAGTATAGCAACAATGCTTTTCTTTGAATAGATAGCAAGAATATATTTATGGTTGTCCATTCAAAAAACTTATTGTGATAAATGTTTTCAACATTTAATCATATAAATATACATTCATGTAGTGATATTTTCTACTTACAATGTACTTCTTAGACCAAAGCTCATGCTATCAAATTCAAGAGTTATGTAAAGATATTGCTTTGCACTGACGCTTCATATTTTAAAATACAAATAGTTACTGTGTTCTGATATTCTAATGTGCTATAACCAAAGGAATCACTTTTTAATTTATGATGAATCTAAATTTTAATCATTATTTTTTTTTCCTTGAACTGTGTACTAGTTATAAATTATTTGGAAGACAGTGTGAAATGTCAACAAATCTTCCATGACAGTATAGCTCATTTTGGGTCTTAAATCAATTGTTTTGCACTGGGAGCTAGGGAACCGAGATTTTAGCCAAAATCAGGCATAGGAAAATGCAGGAAGGCTTTTACTTTCTCTGACATCATTGTACAGAAAATTCAAAGTGTTTTCTTTTCCAAAGTTTTTAGGACATTAATTTATTTTTTTAACTTTTATTTTGTATTGGAATATATAACTGATTAACAATGTTCTGATAGTTTCAGGTAGACAGCAAAGGCACTCAGCCATCCATATGCATGTATCCATTGTGCTCCAAACTCCCTTCCCGTCTAGGTTGCCATGTAACTGTGAGCAGAGTTTCCTGTGCTATACTGTAGGATCTTGTTGGTTATATATTTTGAATATAGCAGTGTGTACATGTTGATCCCCAAATCCCTGACTATTCTTTCCTTCCATCCTTCCTCCTAGTAACTGTAAATTTCTCTAAGCCTATGAGTCTGTTTCTGTTTTGTAGAGTTTGTTTGTATAATTTTTTTTTAGATTTTGCATATAAGGGATGTCATAATATTTCTCTTTCTCTGTCTGATTTGCTTCATTCAGTATGACTGTCTCTAGGTCCATCCATATTGCTGCAAGTGGCATTATTTCATCCTTTTTAATGGCTGAATAGCATTATATTGTATACTTGTACCACATCTTCTTTATCCACTCCTCCATCAATGGACATTTAGGCTGCTTCTGTGTTGTGGCTATTGAAAACAGTGCCGCAGTGAATACTAGGGAGCATGGATCCTTTTGAACTATTTTTCTCTGGATATATGCCCGAGAGCGGGATTGCAAGGTCATCATCTCATAGCTATATTTTTGGTTTTTAAAGGAATCTCCATACTGTTCCAAAGCACTTTTTACCATCATCAGTCAGTTTTGTATGATCCAGGTCCATGGCTTATTAAGATACCTGCATTTATTGAGTACCTTCGCAAAGATTGCCCAAAGCATTCTGCCAGTCCTTAAAATAGAGGGATGCCTAAATAAATATAGGACAGTAAGAATGGAAGTAGTATAATACAGACTATAATTTTCAGTGGGAAGTCAGGTTCAGGAAGAATAAGCACCATTTAGTTACTAGCACTAAGGAAGCAGTACACGAAGTCCAAAAACGAGGGTGCAGAACTGCGTCCTTGTCTGCCACAGCCTGCTATTCCTAAACCTGTGTCACACTCACGGGCCTATCCAGTGTGCAGCCTATTCATCAGGCCGCTTCTCTGCTACATCTGGAGGAGAAGAGACCAAGACACTAATTCTGACGGCAGAATGGGCTCTGGGAATTTGTCAAAGAATAAATCAATCAAAGAGAAGTCAATCTCTTCTCTAATCATGTACCTTTTCCTTCAGAAAGCAAAGCAAAGGTTTAAATGTACTCAGGGAAAAGAGCAGAAATCAAGTAATTGCTAGGTTTTCTTTTAGCTTATTTTTTGGGGGGAAGAACTAACCCTAATTCTTCTAGCTTCTTCCCTTAGGCCATGTTTTTGTACAAACCATTTTTGAATTTCTGTTTTCTGAGCCCTGTGTTTTCTGTACTGTGCCTATGGCATCCAGAAGCCAGTGTTTGGAAGAGGATTAACTAGCACTGAGTCAGACAATGGAGGGTGGGTAAACCATCTGAATTGTTTAGGGTGTGCATATGATAGGAAATTAGACAGGATGCTAAAATGTATGTTGGGAAAGGATAGCACTTTTTTTTGCCTGTTAAATCAGTGTGGCATAATATCTTTGTTTGTTTTTCAAGAAGATATGCTAACCTATAATCTTGTGCCCAGATATCAGGAGGAGGCATAGCGGTATAATATTTTACAAATACTGCCATTTATCAAGGTTTAAGTACTAGTTTCCCCTAAAAGCCTCTGCTAAGAGATCGCTCTCTCTCTGTAAATACTATAAAAGGGGAAATAATTAGGATAATTTTATTAAAACTGTATATATTATGTTGTATCTGTGATTATGGCCCAGCTTTCTTCCACCTGTCCCCTAAACCAAGCCTGATAGTGCAGGTAATCTGGGTCACGTAGGAATGCCCAAGTTAAGTACTTATTCTCATAATGAAGCTAATATGGTCTTGTGTATAGAGAAATGAAACTATTCATTTGAAGTTTGTGACAAAGCTTTGCTAAACATTTTAAATAGGAGTCTGGTTTGCCATTTTGATTCTCTTGATGTCACTGATTGTGTGAAATGGTTATTTAAGTCATAAACTCAGAAATGCTATGGCAAGTGGGTATATTTCCCTTAAAAAGGATCTTGACTTAGAGTAACTATTACCAAGACCAGCAATACTATACAGATTTCCATTCTTCAGAGAGCAGTTATTCTCAGAAATTTCCTTCAAAACTAGTTAGGTCTTACTATCTTGGCATGCTCATGAGCTATTGCCTGACTATCTCAATAATGGGGCAGCTTTATTCTATAAATAGCTTCAGAAAATAACTTCATAAGCACGATGCAATTATACAAATAAGATTTAAAACTACTTTGAAACAGATAGTTTTGAACTAATTTGATTAAAGCCATAAATTATTATCTATTTCCCTGTACCATTCATGGTTTGACACTTGTGGAGTACACTGATGTTAATATTATGCTTTAGGAAGAATTCCCCTCCTGAGAGCCAGTGTAGCATAGCTAGTGATATTTAATGTTTTCTATGATATTTATTTAACTAAAATGGGTGATTAGATGTTAAACAGAACAGAGGTTAATGATCTTTATTATTGGTATCATAAAAAATTAAAAAAAGAATAAAATAGGGTTAATGATGTATGCCATTATTGTTATTATGGAGATTAAAAACATTCAGTTGTTGGCTGCCATGAAAAAACAGGCACCAAGCTGTGAGTAATTAGCAAAAGTGTATTATCTTCTAACATTATAATTAATTACTTTGTAGGGCTATAGTACTTTTTTTGGGTAGGACTTTTTAATGTTGGTCTTCATTGACTTCGTGTAAATCTGTAAACCTGTACATAATTTTAAATCTAAGTGATGAGGGCAAACTTGATGAATTTTACATCTGAGGAAGAATCAATGCAATCTATAACCATTACTAAAGAAAATGCCTGGGAAGAGATGAAAGAGCCAATAACTTCTAGACGTGGTAGAGCTAAGGGAGACCTATTGGAGGAAGCGTTGGAGATCTTCTTTAACTTTGGGAACAGTCAAAACTTCTCACTCTCTGACACTTCCACCAACCCAGGAATATTTCTTCATCCCTTAGATTGTTCAGTGAAAAGACTTGTTTTCCTTTTCCAAGTGCATTATTTTTAAGATTGCCAGCTTTAGGAAATAAAAGTTACTAGGTCCCCGGCTATATTTAAAGTTTAGATAAAATATGAATACTATTTTCATATAAATACTCCCTGAGTGACTTCACTTTCACTTTTCACTTTCATGCATTGGAGAAGGAAATGGCAACCCACTCTAGTGTTCTTGCCTGGAAAATCCCAGGGACGGGGGAGCCTGATGGGCTGCCGTCTATGGGGTTGCACAGAGTCGGACATGACTGAAGTGATTTAGCAGCAGCAGCAGCATGCAATATTTGAGACCTACTTATACTAAAAAATTATTTGTTATTTACCTGAAATTTAAATTTAACTGGGATCCTGTGTTTTACCTGGCAAACCTAATTATTTTAAGCTTTCTGGATTTTATTGCACTAGCACCTGCTAATAAATTCAGGCATTAGATTTGAAATGAAATATTCTCAAAGGCATAAAAATGCAGATATTCTTCACTTACAATTTAATTCAACCTTGTAATGCTTTTCTAAACTATACTATTTGTGTATATGTAATTCACAATAACATCTACATCTGTTTATAGAGCATGTTTCTGTATTCTGGGGGCTTCCCTGGTGGCTCAGCGGTAAAGAATTCACCTGACAATGCAGGAGAAATGGGTTCGATCCCTGGGTCGGGAAGATCCCCTGGAGAAGGAAATGAAAAAGAGTCAGAATCAACTTAACAACTAAACAATAACTATATTGTTGGCCTACATGCATTTCTAAATAAGGGTGCTTTTTTCCTATGTTCTTTATGTCTCTATTATCATAGTTAGAAATTCTATGCTAGAAGAGTATAATAGATTAATGATATAAGCAAGGGGGAAACCATACAATAGTGTTCAGTTCAGTTCAGTTGCTCAGTCGTCTCCAACTCTGCGACCCCATGGATTGCAGCACGCCAGGCTTCCCTGTCCATCACCAAGCTTGCTCAAACTCATGTCCATTCCGTTGGTGATGCCATCCAACCATCTCATCCTCTGTTGTCTCCTTCTCCTCCCACCTCCATCTTTCCTAGCATCAGGGCCTTTTCCAGTGAGTCAGTTCTTTGCATCAGGTGGCCAAAGTATTGGAATTTCAGCTTCAGTATCAGTCCTTCCAATGAATATTCAGGACTGATTTCATTTAGGATGGACTGGTTGGATCTCCTTGCAGTCCAAGGGACTTTCAAGAATCTTCTCCAACATCACAGTACAAAAGCTTGACACTCAGCTTTCTTTATAGTCCAACTCTCACATCCATACATGACTACTGGAAAAACCATAGCTTTGACTAGATGGACCTTTGTTGGCAAAATAATGTCTCTGCTTTTTAATATCAGAGAAGGCAATAGCACCCCATTTCAGTACTCTTGCCTGGAAAATCCCATGGATGGAGGAGCCTGGAAGGCTGCAGTCCATGCGGTCACTGAGGGTTGGGCACGACTGAGCGACTTCACTTTCACTTTTCACTTTCCTGCATTGGAGAAGGAAATGGCAACCCACTCCAGTGTTCTTGCCTGGAGAATCCCAGGGACGAGGGAGTCTGGTGGGCTGTCGTCTATGGGGTCGCACAAAGTAGGACACCACTGAAGTGACTTAGCAGTAGCAGCAGCAGCTTCTTAATTTGCTGTCTAGATTGGTCATAGCTTTTCTTCCAAGAAAATTATATTTTCTTTTAATTTCATGGCTGCAGTCACCATCTGCAATGATTTTGGAGCCCCCCAAATAAAGTCTCTCACTGTTTCCATTGTTTCCCCATCTATTTGCCATGAAGTGATGGGACTGGATGCCATGATCTTAGTTTTCTAAATATTGAGTCTAAAGCCAACATTTTCACTCTCCTCTTTCACCTTCATCAAAAGACTCTGTAGTTCTTTGCTTTCTGCCATAAGGATGGTGTCATCTGCATATCTGAGGTTATTGATATTTCTCCTGACAATCTTGATTCCAGCTTGTGCTTCATCTAGCCCAGCATTTTGCATGATGTACTCTGCATATAGGTTAAATAAGCAGGGTGACAATATACAGCTCAACTCTTAACACAATTTTGTTTACTGTGTTAATACATTTAACACAATAGTGAAAAGTATGTTGAAAGCTATTAACTTGTTGCTGACTCCCGTAATCCTTCAACATTCCTTCTGGCCTGCATTCTTATTTCTGGTAACAAACAAGTAATGTCCAGAGAATTTTAGATTTCTAATTGCTTATTAGAGATTACTAATACATAGTCTTGCTATTTTCTCAGAGAACTAATGAGAGATATGCTAGGAAAGGCTGGGATGTTGGGTTGTGATGACATTTACAAAGCTAATTTTTTAAATTAATTTTTACTGGATATAAGTAATCTACAAGTTGTGTTAGTTTCTGCTGTACAGCAAAGTGAATCAGTTACACATATACATATATTCTGGGGTTCCCTGGTAGCTCAGCTGGTAAAGAATCTGCCTGCAATGCAGGAGACCCTGGTTCAATTCCTGAGTTGGGAAGATACACTGGAAAAGGGATAGGCTACCCACTCCAGGATTTTTGGGCTTCCTGGTGGCTAAGACAGTAAGGAATCTGCCTGCAATGCAGGAGACCTGGGTTTGATCCCTGGGTTGGGAAGAGCCCCTGCAGAAGGGAATAGCTACCCACTCCAGTATTCTGGCCTGGAGAATTCCATGGACAGAGGAACCTGGGGTTGTAAAGAGTCAGACACAACTGAGGAACTTCACTTCATATACATATATTCACTCTTTTTTTAGATTCTTCCCATATAGGTCATTATACAGTATTGAGTAGAGTTCTTTGTCTGTACAGCAAAAGTGTAAGTTCCTCAGTTGTGTCCAACTCTTTGCGACCCCATGGACTGCATAGTCCATGGAATTCTCCAGGCCAGAATGCTGGAGTGGATAGCCTTTCCTTCTCCAGGGGATCTTCCCAACTCAGAGATCGAACCCAGGTCTCCCTCATTGCAGGCAGATTCTTTACCAGTTGAGCTACAAAGGAAGCCCAAGAATACTGGAGTGGGTAGCCTATCCCTTCTCCAGTGGATCTTCCCCTCCCAGGAATCCAACCTGGGTCTCCTGCATCTCAGGCTGATTCTTTACCAACTGAGCTATGAGGGAAGCAGTAGGTTCTTATTAGTTATCTATCTTGTAGTAGTGTGTGTATGTCAGTTCCAATCTTCCAATTTATCCCTCCCCTCCCTTCCCTGCTTTGATGACCATAAGTTTGTTTTCTACATCTGTGATTCTTTTTTTGTTTTGTAAATAAGTCTAACTGTACCATTTTTTAAGACTCCACATACAAGTGATATCATATGATATTTGTTACAAAGCTAATTTTTGAAGTTAATTTATCATAGTAAATATTTTACATCATTATGTTATTATGTGTGCCATGTGTAGAGAGGAAAATTTGGGGGGTAAATATGCTTGATCTAGACCTCTTAAATTGTTTATTGGTTTTGGAATGTTTGCTTCTATATTTTTTAGTGAGAAAGACATAAAGGCTCTCTGGGTTTGTGGGTTTTTTTTCCCTTTAATTTGTTAGATTCCACATCTTCAGAGAAAATGGAGAAATTAATTTATCCTTGATATGGATCCAGTTTGGATGTAGACCAACAAAGATATGAGTTCTTAGGAGGGATAAGTGTTTACTTTTGTGTTGCTATCAGGGATGAGCATTGTAAAAAGGAGCCCATGCAACTGTAATATTTACAAAGGAGTTAAACATGTTGACTTCTATCCTTATGTTTTTGTTGGCATTTGTTTGCAGATAAGTTTTCTTAAACTTGTTATATTTTGTATTCATATTAATATATGAAAAACTCAAAGTTGTTGTGTTAAATAAGGTCATTCTATCAAATTTAATTTTTACTTAATACTTTTTAGTCATTGAATGCTGTGTGGTGGAAGAGCTATATTAAGGTCAAGCCATATAAAATTGCTTATATTAGTCTATTTTTAATGAACAAAAACAGAGACCAATGTATATGGTGTGTTCAAATATAAGTTCTTCTGTCATCTCTGGAGAAATTTGAGACTATCAGGATTATAATATGTGGTAACATATGGAAAGTTATAGTTGTGTAGGCCAATGCGTTGAACATTTTTGTCATCTGTGTAAGTACATTTGTTTACTTAATTTTTTTCAGTGACTCACTTTTTAAGACTTAAGCTTAACTCTTTTATGAAGGATTACTCATTAAAGCATGCTAGTTGAAGATGCTAGCTGTGAATTTTCTAGTAGTGCTTATATTTATCGGTGTACCACAGAATTCTCCTTACCTGAGTGAATCTTGCATTGCACCTTGGAAAACCACTAGTATGGACAGAAAATGTTGTAGAAGTTCTGCCACATTGATCATTTTTTAACATTTCTGGAAATTCAGGCTGAGATGTAGGCCTCCAGAGAGAAATTCCTGTTTTCAATAATATAAATCTGAAAGAAAAATAGAGATGAAAAATTTGCCTAAATTCTATATTATATTTTAGGAGGTGTTGCGTTGTCCCATAAGAAGTCAGCATTTTTATGGACTGAAATGTTTGCATGTTGGCAGTTTTATATAGTTTAATCTAGTATGTAGTGGAAAATATTCCTTTTCTTGAGCAAAAGTAAGCCAACATTATAGTTCAAATATCTATAAAGACATGCAATATATTTCTCAGAAGGGGTTTCCTGTTGTCCATTGCCACAGGTAACTTGTCGAAGGAACTCATTCCTTGGGCCATTTCACAATGGAATTTGCAGTGACCTTTTTTGTATAAGGCAAATGAAAGCAATGCAGGTTATAGTGGGTTTAGATATAGTAGCAGACCTGCTTATGCTTACCAATATCCTACTCTGATTAGGTGAGACATATACAAAGAAGATCACCTCTTAACAGATAGATCTTTTGCCTCCTATCCACAGCCAGTCGAGTGGATAGAAGTATATCAACATAGCTGGGAGCAATCATCATCTTGCTAAGTATATGGAAGGCAGACAGGCATGAAATATGTGCACAGGAATTGTCCTCTCTCAAAGGTCAAATCGCTGCTTTGCTAGTGTATGCTTGGATGCAGAATGCAAAAATGTCCTGAGTTTAATTTTTCTGATGTACAACTTGGACCCTATAATATGTGGTGACACTGGAAGATAGTAAGAAAATAAGAGATTTCAGTGGTATGAAAACGATTTTACTACCTAGAGCCGAGCCAAAATTGCTATGAAAACACGCCTAATTATTTTTAGGCAATTTTTTCTCATCAACAGGTGTTTATTATTATTTCCTTTTTTAAAGAGAGGAAATTTTCTTGAAATTGAGCTTCAATTATGAATACAAATTGCAATGCTTTATACAGAGAAAATTCATGTCATGTTAGCTATATAAAGTACTTAATTCACATTTGGAAAAGATAATATTTCATTATATTCTATAATTCTCTTTTGAGGAATGTTACTCAGGATATTTTTCTAGTGGGGAGATACAATTTTGGTTGCAGAAGAGCTGAAGTAAGATGTACTTAAACAATTATAGAATTTAAATTGCTGAACACATAGAAAGCGTCCAATAAATAACTGCTTTATTTAAATGCATATTCCAAATTTTTTTTAAGTGATAAAGTCAACTTTAATAGTTTACCTATTTTTATGAGTATTAAATGCCTCTCACAATTTTCTAAAAGTTTCTTTTTTAAAATTTAGGTACAGCTCAATCTCAGAGATAACCTTCAGAACAATTTTAATCCATTTGTGTATAATGAATACAATGACTATTATTAGATATTTTCTACAGGTTCTATTCTGGATTAATATGCATACAAAAATTTTAGCATAAAATAACTGAGTAGGGGGTTCTTAACTATGGTACCTAATAATTCTTAAATATAATATTTTTAGTTATTACCTCAACTTACAGTCTTTGAAATGTTACAATTTTAGCCCATATAATTCTTGAATATTTCATAATGCAAAATATCAGTGAGGAATTCTTTCATAAATATATATAGAGTTAAAGCATGGCACTTATACATTCAATTGTTAAATGAAATTTTGTGAGAAAATATTGATAGATATACTAAGCCTATTTTACTGGATATATTCTATTAGAAGTCTGTGTGAATGAATAGACAAACATCTGCTTTTGAATGGAACATCTACAATTATCAGAATATTTAAGCAAAATGAGCTGAGGTATCTTTATTAATTATTCTAAGATTTTTACAGGGTATCAGCTTTCTTGAAAATGCTGTTTTCCATGTCTTGTTGGATGAATGTACAGGTGCTTATGGCATTATTGTTCATCTATGTATTTTGTTTCAATAGATATTGTAGAATTGTATATTCATAACATCATGATCATTTAGTAGATTAAAAAAGATCTGCATTTTTAGGTACTGATGAATTTTCATTCTGATTTATTTATTTACTAAAATGCATTAAAATTCTGTTATAATGGTATGGAAATGTGATCAAAACAAACACATATTTTGGTAGAAATGTATTTATTGATCTAGTCAAATGAAAAATTGTAGTTGATGACACATGAAGGGATGATGGAAGGAGAACATTAGCAAGTAATTTTTTTCAGTCATTTTTACAAATGATTTTGAGAACATTAGGTTAAATGTAAAATTTAGCAGGAAAAATGTACACTGCTTCCACCCACATTAGCCATGATGAGTTCATTTGGATTAGGTCTCAATGTTTCTTGTTTTCATCCCTGTGTTGGGAAATAATTATATAATTTCAAAATAACCAGAACATAAATGCATAACAAACACAAATATGTCTAAAGGTTTTTGAGAAGGTTCATAAGATGGAAATGGGTTCGCAAATCACTCTTTCAAATCAGATTTATTTTCATATCTTATATTTAAAAGCTGTAAATACAGCTTGTTTTACTTTCCTCCATTATCAGCAATAACCTTAAAAATCTTTATCCTTTCATTATACAGGTTCAGTATTAGCTGACAGATAGCACGTTTCAAAGGTTTATTTTTCTATTGAATTTTTGCCCTTTTATCAGCAGTCATGACATAATTACTCTTTAATTTCTTCAGTGAAGCACAAAGTCAGGAGGAAATTATTTTTTGTCTGGATTTGCGTTTTGTAGCACCATGCCCAATATAGTAAATTCTCATATGTGGTACTGGGATCATACTTTGTATATAACAGTTATTGACTGTGTCTAAGTTAGAATACTCAAATCTTAGTATGTGTTTGTCACATTTGTCCCCTTCCATTTAATTATTAAGTAGAAAACAATATTGATAACAAATAGTACATAAAATAGTATAATTTAAATTTAAGACATTTTAGGGATAGTTAAGTAGTTAATAGGACTTCCCTGGTGGCTCAGACTGTAAAGCGTCTGTCTACAATGTGGGAGACCCGGGTTCAAGCCCTGGGTTGGGAAGATCCCCTGGAGAGGGAAATGGCAATCCACTCCAGTATTATTGCCTGGAAAATCCCATGGACAGAGGAGCCTGGTAGGGTACAGTCTATGGGATCACAAAGAGTCGGTCACAACTGAGCGACTTCACTTTAAAGACTCACTTTAAGTAGTTAATATACTTTTTCAGCACAATCAAATTTATAAACCTGATCCTATGTGTATGTGTAAATATATAGTACTTTGATATAATAATCACATTGGAAGTATTGTCTTGAAGGTAAAAGCTTCATCTCTATCATGTGTATTGATAAATAAAGTATTAATCTTTATAAATACTAAAATGTAGAATTACTAGTTATTTTATTATGAGAATAATATAGAAATGAGTTTAGGTTTGGATGTCAGCAGCACAATATTTTTCAGAAAAGAGGTAATTTCTAAGGTTAACTTCAGAATGTAAATAATTCCCTGGTAGCTTGGTAAAGAATCTGCCTGCAATGCAGGAGACCCAGGTTTGTTCGCTGGGTGAGAAAGATCCCCTGGAGAAAAGAATGGCTACTGACTCCAGTATTCTTCCCTGGAGAATTCCATGGACAGAGGAGCCTGGCTGACAGGCTCCAGGCCATGGAGTCTCAAAGAGCTGGACATGAATTAGGTGACTAACACGTCCACTTTCTCTTCATATAAGTTAATCCTTCAAGAATTGAGAAAGAAATGTGGAACTTCCATATTTGGCCTTGTGAGGCACAAGGAACTTGAAAATTTCATTGTGTAGAATATCTTTGAAAGAGATTTTGTGTTTCAAAACTTATATAATTTGACATTGCTTAATATTTTAAATGTATTTTACTAGATGATTGATTTTTGAAGGATTGGAAATTAAAGAACAAAACCAAAAAACCTGGTTCTTCATCTCAGGTAATTTGAGAAACATTGGCTTGCTGTGTCCCACTTCTCAGAGGTGGGAGACAAAATGATGGGTTTATAATAATGGGAGATATTATCTGATATTTTTGCAAAGGTGGATGTTCAGTGGGTAAGCTACATTAACAATAAGGAAAAGCAAATAATGGAAAATAAGTCATGTCAATGTAAACCTGCTCTATAGAGGGACATTATGAGGATACTTTAGCTTTGGGTGAATGGAGAAAGTCTCCTGTGAGAATCCATAACAATTCTCTCCCATCCTTGAAAAGCTATATTACCTATGTGGCTCCACAAAAAAGCAAAAATTAAGTATAAAATATTGAAAGTGAAAGTTGCTCAGTTGTGTCCGACTCTTTGCAACTCCATAATTCTCCAGGCCAGAATACTGGAGTGGGTTGCCATTCCTTTCTCCAGGGGATCTTCCCAACCCAGGGATCAAACCTAGGTCTCCCACATTGCAGGCAGATTCTTTACCAGCTGAGCCATAAGGGAAGCCCAAGAATACTGGAGTGGGTAGCCTATCTCTTTTCCAGTGTATCTTCCCAACCCAGGAATCGAATCAGGGTCTCCTGCATTGCAGGCAGATTCTTTACCAACTGAGCTATCAGGGAAGCTGTGATAAAATACTGAGTTGGCCAAAAAGTTTTTTTTGTAGCATTCTGTGCAAAAACCCAAGCAACCCAGTATTTCTGGTTTTCCAGACGTAACTTTCTCTTCAAGTAGTACGCTTGCTTTATTCTAGTTAGTCCCCTTCCAATTTATGTGCTGATATTATTCAAGTCAATGATACTATTAAACTTAGAACCAGGACTTCCCCTGGTGGCTCAGATGGTAAAGTGTCTGCCTACAACGCGGGAGACCAGGGTTCAATCCCTGGGTTGGGAAGATCTCCTGGAGAAGGAAATGGCAACTCACTCCAGTATTCTTGCCTGGAAAATCCCATGAATGGAGGAGTCTGTTAGGCTACAGTCCATGGGGTCGCAAAGAATAGGACACGACTGAGCGACTTCACTTCATTATTCAAGTCAATAATACTATTAAACTTAGAACCTTTTAAGTAACATAAATATCTAAGATAACCACTAAATGAATAGGAGTTAAAGACTGGCTTATGAAACTAGTAGAGGAAAAAGTAATAAGAAACATAGAGAAAAGTTGATAGAAATAATTCCAAGTATTTTATGTAAAATTTACATTTCATCACAACAAATGTAAATAGACTGAACTCGTCAATAAAATAAATTATTCTCAAGATGGAAATACAAAGAAAATCTGGCTATATATATGTTCTAAATAAGAGACACAAGTAAAATATGAAAATAAAGAAAGGTTCAAAGTAAAAGATACAAAGAAAGATATATCAGTCACATTCAATACAGAACAAAGTGTATTAAAAAGAGGATGAAGTAAATTATAAGTTACAAATATCTCTAGAGATAAACAGGGTAACAACATTTTGCCTTCTGTCTCTGAGCAATGTATCTGGTTTTTTAAACCTAAGCTCTAGGACATACTAAGACAAAATGAACCTGCAGTAAGACAGTTTGGCATTTGTGTAGAGAAAAAAAACTAGATTGATGAATCAGTGCGCAGAAATCAACTCTTGTATATATTAACATTTATTATGGCAAGAGTTGGCATTGGGAAAAAATGGCTCACTAAATTAAGGGACCTTCATTTAAAATAAGGGAAGCTCATACCTTCTATAGAAGTTAATTCTAGATGGACAGAGACTTTGAAAAACAGCTCTTCAAACCTTTAGCATCAATCATAGAGAATATTTTTATGTCCTTGGGGTAGAGAATACTATTTAATACTAAAAAAAAACCTCAAAAGCATAATGTTGAAAAGTTGATAGTTTTGTTCACATTAAAATTAAGAACTCATTATAAAAGATTGAAAAAATAAAAATGGATTAACATACATATATATATATACACGCAGCATATATATTCCCATGAATCAAAGGAAATAGAAACCACCAACAATCCCATGAAAAAAATGTGAAAAGGTATGAACAGCTATTTCTTAGAAGAGGAACACAAATTTTAATAAATGTATGGAAAGATGCTTAAGTTCATTAGTTCTCGGGGAAATATTAAAGGTCCAATGATATAGCTACCAGATATAAATTTAAAAGTATGATAAGATGACATGTTTTCAGACGCGAGGAACAATGAGAAATCTAACACACTGCCGTGAGAATTATAAATTCATGTGTTGTAGAAAACAATTTGCCTTTTCAAAGTGAGTTTCAAAATGTGCCCTATGACCCAGCAGTAGGTCAGCTAGCATTTCTCTTGTATAGTAGTAAGAGGCTCAGACTAAAACATAACCCTCAACACACTTGTCAGCAGTACATAAATGAAATTTGATATATTTCGACAGTGGAGTCACATTAAGATGAAATGATGCACAATGATAGGCATGAACATATCTCACAACTTAATGTTGAGTGTCAAATCATGTCATAGAAGTTTCTTCCATATAATTTCATTTATGCTAAGTTCGAATTTGGGCCAAAAGAACAGATTGTAGAAGTATATAGATATATGTGGCAAAATCCATAGTGAAAAGAGAAAATGACTAATACGAAATATATTGGCTATCTCTGATGGGGAAAACTGCAAGTAAAGATAACAAAAATAAGAAGCTTCAGAAAATACCAGGCTCCAGTGACATAAATTGATTAATGAAAACACAGGTATACGTTTTATTACTACTCTTTAAACTAGCCATGATGCTTGCTTTGGCAGCAGATATCTAAACTAGCCATGTATGTTAAATATGTGTTTCTTTACAAATGTTTGATAATAAAATTCGGTTAACAGAAATGTGTAAATCATGATCACCTTTATATTTTGGAGCCTATATGCAATGTCTTATTGGAACATTGGGGTACATGAATGAACTAATGAATCAAACAGGAACTGAAAAAGCAAAACACAGATTCTGTCTGGGCTTAGTTGGGCCCTACCTGTCATAGAAAATATACCTTAATTAATAAATGATCAAGATTCTACTTTCTGTTGCTAGGGCAATACCCTAAATTATCAGTGCTACACAGGGAATCAGAGATCTTAAAAAGTCTTTTTACTATCTGTTATTTTGTCTAGTAGATGGTGAAGTTACTTCATCAAGATCTTTACAGAAGATTTGGCTATAAATATTTGAAAAATGAAGTAAACATATAAAATTATAATGTTTAGATAATAAATAGCTTAGGTACACAATGTAAGAGACATTACAAAAATAGGTCAATGATATTTAATTTCACACCAGGCAGAAGTGGCCAGATGACAAGTTCACATGTGTGATATGCACATTGCCATGAGCTCTCTGTGATTATTTCTAAATACAAACCCAGTTTGATGATATTGACTGACCTTTTTTGGACTGCAAGGGTATTAACAGACATTTGAACCAAAATGACTGGGAAAGTATATGTGAAGAAAGAATAAGAATCATGATTGGGAATTTAGACATAAATTGACAAAATTTACCATCTAAACTTGATCAAAAGGTAAAGCTCCCACTCACATTTTATATGTGATAAGAAGTGGAAATGATCCCATATATTTTTACTTCTAAGTTTTGTTTATCCTTAAATGACTGCAGGGAAAAATGTTTATGGTGTCAGAAATTTTTAAAGAAACTGAAAAATTGCTGTTGAAAATATGAATTAACTAGATTTCTTCATCTCACATAATCATTATTTTTAGGGATATTTTTTGTGCTTTTAATATTCACATGTTCTCTACTTTTTGTTAGTCGTAAGTTGTTAACAATGTCATGGGATAAAGCATGACACAAAAGACGGTTGCACCCATAGCTCATGATTTCCGTGTATTATTCTGTTTCAGACAATAAACTAAATTCATAGCTTAATTCTTTATTGAAATTCTTTTCCTTTTCTAACACTAAGAATTTAATTTTATCCCATAACTGCATGTGAGATTAATTGGGACCTTACATTTTAGAAATAATGTTTTGGATCATCTAAAATATTTGGATGGGTTTATTCATCCATCCAAATTATCTTAAATTTACAGTAGATATTTCTATAACAACAAAGGCTTATATGCTAGGTATTGTGCCAAAAGTGTAATTTTTAATCCTCATGTCAGACTTATAAGATAGGCGTAGTTTTATATTTTTTCACTGATGGGAAAAAATGGGCTTAGAGAGGTTAAATGTCCTGCCTAAGATCACACATCTAGCAAGTGGTCTAATACTCATTACACAACATCAAAGCTGTATTCTCTAAGCATTACACTGCAGTATCTCCTTTGCAGGAAACTTTCTATATAGTCATCTTTAATTTCCTGTCTTCTTGTACATCTGTTTCCATCATTTGTTACCTATTTTATGTGTTCTTTTTAGTAAATCAATTTTTACCATCCCATAATAGTAATAGTTCTCTTTTTCTTAACTAGTGCTGAAGGTCTCTCTGGATCAATAATTGTAGGCTTGAGACCACTGAATTTACATTTATACTTAAAATTTACACAGAAATTGCTCATTTCAGTTTTCTAGTATATGTAGATAAGTTATATTGTCAGTTGTTGCTTTATCTGCATTTGTCTGTTTTCCAAAATTTTAATATGAATATATACCATGGTTTATCTAGTAAGATATATCTATGTAAATACGTCTATATCTATCTATCTGTACTGGAAATCATTTAATTAAAAATTAGTATAAAAAATTTTGCCCTAGGAAAAAATAGTGCAATGGGACATTTGGCTCTGAAAAAGTACTGGAGTCAAAAAGTTATTAGATTTTTTTTCCCTTAAACTCTACAATTAAAGATAAATAAAAGTAGATATACATAAATCTATTAAAAAGTTGTACATTTCTAGTTGTTTGAGATAATTATATATTTTTAAACGCATCCCATTTCAAAGTCTGTCTGCTGAAATGCAGCACTATAATCTACTTTCTGAATCCTATAAGGTGTAGTTTTAAAATTAGGGTCACAAGAAGGTGAAGACAGGCAGTAATATACTTGTTGACCCTTCACAGGAATTCCAGATAAAACCCCAGAAGTTGAGTCAGAGATAATCACAAGATCTGGAATTTACAATAACAAACTCTCCATATATCTACCTGTCAGACTTCTTCCTCTTAGGGAGGGACAAAAGGTCACTAAAATAGCTTTTTTCCCTGAAAATGTTTTTACCCTTCTTTGGAGGGTAATGAGAAGTTACAGTGTAAATTAAAATACGAACGTTAGATTTGTTTTTCATAAAAACTGTTTATTCTTAAAGACCCAAATATTAGGATTTTTTTTCAGGATTATTATTATAGCAAAAGTTGGAAAAGAGTCATAACAAGAACAACACAAAAAGAAAATGAAAGATCAATTACTGAAGTGAAGATTAAATGTTAGTAAATTTAATAAGATCGAACACATGAGAAAATTCTAATTTAAGTGAAATTCCAATCAAAATCTGCAATTTTTTCAACACTTATGAAGCCATATGCTAAGGTGAGGTAGTGTGATATTAAATAAAGGCATTGCATGCTTCATCCTTTTTCTACTTTGTAAGTAGAAGAAACCATGAAAATACTGCCAGTTATTATTATAATTTTTCTACTAATAATTCTGTTGAATTATTTTCTTAGGATTTCATAGACAATAGAAAACAATGTAGAGTTATATTTTTTTAAGTGTATTATCAGTTCTACAACATTAACATCATAATTTTACTTTCCTTTACAAATATAAGAGCAGCCATAGCTAAGGATCAAAGAAGTAAATCTATTTTCTCATTTCCCATCTCTTTCTATCCTGGGTTTCGGTTTAAAAAGCAAATATCATAGAACGTTTGATTTATTTTCATGAACAGCATTCATATAGGTCTTAAAATGAACATACGCCATATACTTGAATTTTATGGTACACTTTAGTAATGTTTAGTGTTTCTATAGCATTTCTGAAAAAAATAAAAAACAGTTTTTCTCCACCTTTTAACTTACCATAAGTCTCAAAGCTTTTACCAATAGTTGAGTTGTTTAGTAGAAAGAGTCTGACTTGTTTCAGATGAGTATGAGTTGAAATCATGTTGAAGTCTTTTGATTAGAAATTTTATATAATTTTTTGTGTGGTTAAAACAATGGCTTTTACCACAATAAGTTAACTTTATTGAAACAATGGCTTTCACACAATAAGTTAACTTTATGATCCAAGAACATGACACTTCTATCTTAAAAATTCAATGACTGCTTTTCAAAAGAGAAAAATACAATAAGATCTTATTTTCATTTCTTCTTATACGATAGACAATGTTGTTGTTAGAGGCAATCAACATTTTCCAAAAGCCAAACAGTAGACACATGATGTCACTTATCTAAAGGATCTTATCTATCTGGTGTATATTCTGTCTGGTCTGTGACTTTCCATTAACGTGAGATGGAGATGGAATGCGGAAGGGAATAACATTTATTGAGGTGCCAATTCAATGCTACTTTTCATTTTACAGATGAAGTTAAAGGTGTGGGCCATGCTTGCTTATCTTACTTTTTAACAGAATGAATATTTTTAAATCAAGGAAGCAAGCTTTTCAAATCCTCTGAATAATCAGTTTATATAAAGTGATTAGAAATCCCAACTGGAACCTCCGTGATATTGTTTGATCTGCCCATTTAAGAAAAATTTTGCTTGTCTTAGGCATGTTTTCCCTAATTAGTCTTTGTTTTTTTAAAAAATATGGAAACGTGATTGATATTTGTCACTTCCTGACTTATAACTTGTATATATATTCTTGGTTGGTTTATGAATCGTCAGGTTACATACAAAAAATAATCAGTAAGATGACTTTCTCCATTTCCTTAGTTTTCACTTATAAATTATGTACATCCTCTCTCCAAAGCTAAATAAAATTTCTTATCCAACTTCCCATTTGTTTTAGGAAGTCTGAATTAACAAGAAATTAAAAAAAAATCACTTATCTCAAGCTTTCTATTTGGAATCAAGTTTGTTTTTGAATCATTTTTGTGGTCTCTTCTCAGTTTGTGTGGCATCCTTAACTCTTTGTTGCATCTGATAAAAGGCGTCTCTGCTTTTTTCCCTTTTTAAAATTAATTTTATGTGGAATTTAGATGAGAAAGAATGCAGTGTTGCTTTGACTGCCTGCCATAATATAAAATGTAGTAAAATGTACAGCTGGTGATAGTCTATTTAGAATTTTTTAATGAAATATAAAGGAAAAGACCAGGTGCTTAATTTTTGCATGCTGCATTTCATTTTAAAAATTCATGGTATCTTTTTGAATAATTTTTACTCATGCAGATGTTCTGAATATTGGAGACAGACGTTTATTTTATTTCCTTGGTTCCCATTTCACACTAAGCTTTTGCATAAAAAAGGTGGGTTGAATGGCTAAATTATTTGTGAGTCAGGATTCCAAGGATAATTATTCCCAGATAATTGCCAAATGACTCATGGCAAGACTTTCAATAATGTATCTTGGTTTGTCTAGTTCAGATTTGGAGGATAATAGTTGTTTAACATAATAGGAAAGAACTTTAGGCTATTTAAGAAGACATGCCTGCCAGTAGAATATGTTAACTTTTAAAATAATAGACAACCCTATTTATATTATTTCTTAGAGGATGAATCATTGCTGTAAGAACTGTATTTCACAAACTTCAGAATTTTGAACTTTACAAATAACCAAAAGTACTTTTAATTTTTTAAGCATAATACACATTTTGAGAAACTCTGTCTGAGTCATTTAGAATTAAGTACTTAGAAGTTATAATGATGATTTAAGCTTTGCCCCCCAAATTATCAGTATATAAAAATTTCAACCAATGTCCTACTCTTTAGATAAAATATGGATCCATAGCTGGATAACTTACAGAGCCATGATCTGATGATCATGGATAACTCATGTGTTAAAGTGATGATTTGCCAGCTTGGTTAATGAATGAATATGCAAAGGACATCAGGATATGTTTTGTGAGTGATTATCATTATCCATAATGATGAGAATGAATTCATTGTGAGTTAGGTTACTTCCCGTATTTAATAATCTTCATTTTTCAAAGTTATATCATTCTTGAAAGAAAAATTACTAAAGGACTTCTACTTGACAAATCATCTTTTAGTATTAAATTATAATGCATATGATCCTTTAAAAAAGAATTATTTTCTCACCGCTATTTTTTCTCTTCACATTGACCCTGCTAACAGGAAGAATATATCTGCCTGGGAAAGAGGAATCCCCAAATCTATGCTTTTTCTGCCTCTGTTTCCCATTAATTGATTCAAATGTATGTTAAAAATTCCTCAAAAAAGAAAGTCCATTGTCTTGAATGACTACGTATTCTTGCTATTCATAAATTTCATTCTGTTTTCCTGATTTACCCAAAATAAGGCAGTTTTCCTGTTGAGGTTAATTTGGGATATGTAAAATAACCCCATCCTCTAAAAAACAAGGTTGAAATATTTTATCCTGGATATCAGTGACAGTCATTTGTTTTTCACTATATTTAGAGTCTCTCAGTATTCTTCTTAAGTCACAAGTTGACCAAGATTGTGATCTCATTTTGGTATTATGTAAGGCTGTTGAGATGGAAAAGATTAAAACCAAAGCCAAAACAAAACAATTAAAAAATAACTTTTCCAATATTTCAGGTCCCAGTTACCGTATTGTGGTTAAAAGCAACTTCCATGTGATCTATCATTCTGATTAGTTTTCTCCTTGATTGTAAATGATACCCCAGACATTCTTGGGCATACAACAAAATAGTTCATGCTAATAAAAACAGTCTGTTCAAGTGTGTGGGAAGTACAGAATTAATTCTGTGCCTTTGGAAAAATTTGACATCTGTACCAACTGCAACACATTTTCATCATTTTTAATATGGCCCCAGGAAGGATAATAGTCCAGCAGGTTTCTCAGTCTTATGATAAAGAGAAAAACTTTTAAAAATGTTCTGTCATTACTTGCATCTTTCATCTCTCAGTGGTAGTTGTTGTTCAGTAGCTAAGTTTTGCCTGATTATTTGCCACCCCATGGACTGCAGCTCACCAGGCTCCTCTGTCCTGCACTATCTCCTGGAGTTTGCTCAAATTCATGTCCATTGAGTCTGTGATGCTGTCTAAGCATCTCATCCTCTGCTGTCCCTTTCTCCTTTTGCCTTCAATCTTTCCCAGTGTCAGGATATTTTCCAGTGAGTTGCCTCTTCACATCAGGTGGCCAAATTATTAGAGCTTCATCTTCAGCATCAGTCCTTCCAGTGATTATTCAGGGTTAGTTTCCTTTAGGATTGACTGGCTTGACCTCCTTGCAGTCCAAGGGACTCTCAAGAATTTTCTCAATGGTAATGCTTTGTTGCAAAGTGGAAAGGAGAGTGGTCAAAGTTGACCAGCAGAGCAGGGTATCATGTTGTCAGTTCACTCTGTGTAGAACCAAGTGAGAAAGGCTAGAAGAGATGAGGAAGTAGGGTAGGTTGTATAACCATACACACTCATAGGGACTAAATAAAGGGCCATAAGCAGTAAAAAGTAAAAACAATAAATTCTGCCATTGAAATTCTCAAATTTCACATATTTTCTTGATAAAGAATGGGCATATGAGAGGACATATTAAAATGATAAGTGTTCAGAATTTCAACGATGGAAACACAACTCACTGCCAAAGTTGTGAAATATTTAGTTTATTATATCAGTACTTTAGCAGGAAATAAATATTGCTAATGCTTCTGTGCTGGGGGAAGCAGGAGTGGAATAGAAAGAAATGTGAAAGAAATTGCGGCCTGTGCAAAGTTTAGGTGTTTGACTTCTTGAAATATTTCTCTCCAGGAATCAGTGAACAGTGTGTTTTTACCCATTCTTAACGAGACCAAATGACTTTTTTCTTTAAAACAAAATTGAGGGTAGAATTTCATCTTAATGAAATTACACAAGTGTGTGTGTGTATGTGTGTGTGTATATGCACATGCAAAGCTGAGTAAATGCAGTGATCATTTTTGAGTTTAATGCCAAACTCGATAACCAAGCACTATGTTTTCTAAAGATAGGAAACTGAGGTCTGGTAAAGCTGGCTTAGCTGACATCGTTGATCCCTGATATGTTCTCCGCACTGTGCCTCTCCTTGGTGAGTGAGTGAATGAGGCCAAAGTGTGATTCAATTGGCAGATTTTTATTTTCCCACTTTTCTGCAAGTGATGATCTCCCTGTCTCTTTATTTCTAACATTGGGACTAAGCCATTGCATCTTCCATCAACTCCTCTTTTAGCATGAATCAGTTAACACCTGTAAATCACTTTATGTCATTCAGGGAAATGTGTGATGTAAATACAAGGTTAGTTGTGAAAAAAAATACCACAAAACCAGAAGCTAATTTCCTTCAAGAAGCATTGATATTTAAGGAACATAATGCTAGCTTTGTCTAGCTGAGCTGCCAATATTTTGCAAACAAAAGTTTTATTGTGCCAGAGGCAGTAAGAGCAGGTGAGCTCTTTTCTAATGAAACAGAGTGCAAAAGAAACATTGAGGCCTCTGCAGCACTGAAAGTGCAGGAGCAGTAACGTGGAGAGAGAAGGCAAAGACAGGCAGAATTACTCTGATGGTATTTAAGTTCGAATGTGGTCTCTTAAAATTATAAATACAAGCAAAAATCAACTTGTGCGTTTTAGACTTTCCCATTGGTTCTCTGACATCAGAATTTATAGGAATAGGTCATTGTATCCCTTTATTCCTTTAGAAGTCAACAGGTTGTATGTTAATGTTATAGAATAGAGAAATCTTACGTATTAACTTTTTAAGAACCTCCTTAGTTACTCCTTGGTTTCTGTCTTGGAAATGCCTTGTATATTAAAAGCAACAACTCATAAAATACCTTTAAAAAAGACAGAAAATGTATTTACCTGCTAAATAATGAATTGGGAAATCTGCTTCATGATGAGCAAAGAATTTAAAATATTTGCTAGCCGTGCCGCAGATACTGGAAAATACCAATATGCTGCCTTAATGATAACACTATCTAGTGTAAAAAGAAAAACAATTAGCTCGAGAAAAAAATAAAGAGGGAGACAGAGAAAAAAGGGAAGGAAAGAAAGAAGGTAGGGAGAAAGGAAAGGACAGAGGAAGAGAGAGAGGAAGAGGAAAGAGAAATAACAAATACCTGCCTTGCTTCAACATTATTGGGAGGAGGAGGGGCAGCATTCACCTCAAAGGATTGTCACAGTTTTAAGAAAGCTTTTAAAAAGAAATTGTTAATACAATGAAGTAAGAGGACAAAATTATACATATAATTAATGGTAAAAATATGAAAAAATATTTATATTAATTGGATGTATGTATGTGTATATATATATATATATATATATATATATATAGAGAGAGAGAGAGAGAGAGAGAGAGAGAGAGAGAGAGAGAGATACAGAGAGATACAGATTCTTTATTTTTTATTCACTGACCTATTTTGCCTCTCCTCTCAGCTAGGTAAACAGTGGAATGGGTGGTGGAGCAGAAGCCTAAATTTAGTCTCATCTGGTAATTTCAATCTCATTCGGGTAAATGTGCAATCTTTCACTTCCTTCTCCTCTTTCCCAAAATGGGATCTGAGTGTATGAGGTAGCCTGACTCATTCTCAAGGAAAGAGCTCCTTGGACCCATGATGCCCTCCACTTCTGATTTCTGTGAAAATGTCCTTTGGTGCTTGCCCAGCTGGCTCTCTTGATTAATGTGACGGTCCATGGGTGTATAGGTCTCAGGGTCTGTTGTTTAAGGCCCAATGATAGAACCTGCTACTGTGGCTTATTACTCCATGCTGTACTTCTTCATTTTGTGCAAACCTTTAACAACAGTTTAGCTATAGCTAAAAATGGGCTTCCCTGGTAGCTCAGATGGTAAAGCATTTGCCTGTAATGTGGGAGACTTGGGTTTGATCCCTGGGTCAGGAAGATCCCCTGGAGAAGGAAATGGCAACCCACTCCAGTATTCATGCCTGGAAAATCCCATGGACTGAGGAGCCTGGTGGGTTACAATCCATGGGGTCCCAAAGAGTTGGACACGACTGAGTGACTTGACTTCACTTCATAGCTAAAAACACATCAATAGCTGTGATGAAGAGGAACTCCATGCTTTGCACAGAGTAGGACAGGAAGGAGAACAACTCCAGGAAGCAAGTGACAGCAGAGTTCTAGAGAATAAAACTGAGGACATGAGTTCAGAGTGAGATCACTGAGAAGAATTAAAGCTATTTGCAGAGAATTAAAGTTATTTGCCTTTCCTCCTCCACTACACTGGCATCTTCAGTGAAATTCCCAAAAGTGAAAAAGTAAACAAGAAATCCCCTAGTGGTGATGTTACTGTTTTGCTTTTCAAGTTACTTCTGCTATCAAACCACATAATCTAGTGAGATGCAACTCAAAGTGCATTTAATTACATAGAGTTTCCTTGACAGCAGAATTTGATTTAGGACATACATATCTTTTACATTAACTGAAGTGTCTATTTGCTTTATCTCAATGTATTTATGAATTGTTATAAGGGGGACTAGAATAATACTTTAAATGCCAACCTCAACCTTAAATGGGCTTCCCAGGTGGCTCAGTGGTAAAGAATCCGCCTACCAGTGCAGAAGATGGGGGTTTGATCCCTGGGTCAGGAAAATCCCCTGGAGAAGAAAATGGTAACCCACTCCAGTATTCATGCCTAGGAAATCCCATGGACAGAGGAACCTGGCAGGCTACAGTCCATGGGGTCACAAGAAAAGAGTCGGACATGACTTAGCAACTAAACAGCAAAAGTCAACCTTAAATACTCTTACAAAAATGTAATACCAGCAGATCATTCGATGTTAAGGAAAATTACTTTTAGTTCTCTTGATCGTCCACCTGTATCTTAAAGTAAGATTTTAGGAGCTTGGAAATTTTACTGAGCATATTTTGATAGTACCAGAAAGACACTTAGCTGGTGTTCATCTGTATCATTTATTATCCTACTTATTTTTCATTCTCTGCCTCCACTCTAGACTCTGTAAGAAGAACTTTATTTCCAAATTGTACTTTCTTTACTGTATTTTTTCAGAGATAATTAATTCCAGAATTTTCATCTATTCTTTTACAAAAACTGGTACCATTTTCATTAATCATTTTTGTTCTTACTCATCTCTGGACTTTCTCTATGCCTTCTGAAAACTTGCATTTTCAAGGGAAACAGTCAATTATTAATTTCTAATTTTTTGCAAAGCAAAAAGCATTCTCATGTTTTCCTGTCTTTTAATTTAGTGTAATAACTCATTTGCCTGCTTGACCACTGCATTCTATGCAATAAAATAGTCTGGTGCAAAATGACATTTTAGATGTGAGTTGAAAAGATCTGTATTTCATTAGGACCCCATAATGTGAGTGACTCTTTGGATACTATAGCATGGCAGGGAGCCTGTTTTATAATGGTATATTTGAAAGATATATTTATTGTTCCCCCACAAGAAAAAGCCAAGAAGAGAAGGAAAAATAAAGTTAAACTTCAGTCTTGGGGCAGAATCCCTGGGGTACATTTGGGGCCATCAAAAATCTGACCCCTCTTCCCAAATGAAAGCAAAACTTCCAGGAGTTCTTAGTCAGCTTATAAACAAAGAGGAGAGCATACAGAAGTAATGAAATTTCCAACTGTGGAGAAAAGCACTCAATTATTTTTTTTAAATCAGGGAATGATTGATGTGGTTGCAATTTGATGTTTGCTTTTAAAGAAATTCTTTATTTCACCATTACTCCCTTCCTATCCCCCTCCCCTTCCTCCAGATATTTTATAGCAAAGCAATACTCACCTTATTCAGACTTCCAGGGTTGGATTAAAAGAAAGTTGGTTTGTGTTGTCTGTACTTCCTATTCTCTGCTCCCTAGTAACTCCACATTGTTTCAGTAGTGTAAGTTGTGACAAAGTCTTGTCTTTTACCCCTAAACTTTCTATTGCTTTTGAGGTACTTGGTTAATTCTTTGAGTGTATTCTTCTTTTAGGAAAAACACCTAAGACATGGATGGTTCTATGTTAGCCAAACTTTCTAAATTTTATTTTTTTGTGTGTGATGAGACTGAATTTGTTAAAAGTATGCTTAAAGAATTTCTTTGCTGGTGACCACACTTTTTTAGACCTCACACTGCCTTTTTTTTTCATTAAAATTAAAATTTTTAAATTTGGTTTCTCAAGGTAGGTTTGGGAGGGCTTCACACAGAAGACAAGTAGGGCTGAGTAGTTTATAATTTCCTTCTAGAATGTCCAATGTTAGGATCTTTCTAAAGTACGCATTGACACACACCATAGAGATAGAAGCTCCTTTTCACACCCCATATTTTTCATGTCTTTAGAAGTATCCTATAAGTCAGAGTGTCAGTTTTATCAGAACTGAGGGAGAGGAGCATTCTTTTTTTTTTCTTGCTTCTTCTAGAAAAGTCCCCTTAGGAATTATAATAAGAAGGGTCTTCAATGAGATTAATGGGCAACAAATAATATAAAGCACTTAAGACATGAATTTCAGGCTTTCAGAATGGCACACAGAGATCCTTAGTATTACGTGGTTCTTCGTAATAGGAACCACATTCAAAATGCTGGAATGTCAGCCGCCAAGCAGGTTCAAAAGTTTGCTCTAACATATGCTGATATCGTTTGTTTTGGTTACCTGGTAACTTTCAGTAAGGGGTGGTTTCGTTCCTTTAAACTTCTGCGTGGACCCCCTTGTCGCTTGTGTCTACCTAAAACCATTTATGACTTTACCAGATGTTTCTGATTTAGAGAGAGTACTTTTTGAACCATTTCTTTCTAACTTCCTTCCCCCTCAACCCCTCCCCTCCCTGCTCTTCTCGGGAGCTAATTCCAGTCAGGTTGGAAATTACAAGCATGATGTTTAGTGCCAGGGATGATGTGCTGACCGGCAAGCAGAGGTAGGGCTTGAACTGAGGTCCTGAGGAACAGACTTCAGTAGATTAGCATATCAGTCTACTGAGAAATGTGCCATGCAGAAGCTTGATTTCCCTTCAGTCTAACTTAATTTTTCAGATTCCGTAACTGAGACTGGCAGTTCTGAGCCCCTTGTTCCTTCAGCACAATTTATCAGCACAAGGTCAGGGAATTCTTTTGGGCCTGTTTCTCATGAGTGGTGATAATTATGCATATAGACAGCCCTACTCACATTATGTAATGTACTGAATGAAGCAAGAGAATGGTTTTGATTTAAAATCACAAGCACCGTCACCAGACCCAAATATGTCCAACATCCAACTAACCCAGGAATCACCTCTCATGTTCTGGATCAGATCCATCAACACACCCCCAATGAAGACACATCCTTCTCTTTATGACTATTGATGGCTTTCAGCCTGACAATTCAGAAATGTGCCATTGACGCAGGCCACATTCAGAAGAGAACGCCTTCTGGGATTTCTCAGTCAGCGGCCTAAGTGGGGCTGATTTGGTGGCAGGAAATGTCTCCAGATAATGCATTCTTCTAATTTCTTTTGCAAATACTCTGCATCTTAGCTATTAATCAGGGAAGCTCCCACTTTTCCCTGTCAGAGCCATTCGCCCATTTGGCCCAGGTTTTGGTTGTGGGAATGGATGAACCATGTTCAGTTCACTGCAAGGTTAAGCAGATCAATGCTCCTGTCACTGTCTGGTTAGATGATATTTAACATCACTCTAAACAAAAGCACTTCCAAACAAAGAGGAAGGGAGCGTGTGAGTAGATACTCTGTGCTAGCTTCCTTACACAAAATCCAGAGGATTTTGTTAACATGTAAAGCTTCTTTTGACCTTTAGGGAATTTGCATATTTCACAAGCTGGGTAGCAGAACTAATAACAAAAGCTACTAGATGGAATCATTGCAGCCCTTACTCCTAGAAAATAAATACAGAAAGCTGTTAGGGTTTGCTGTGACTCATCAGATAGTTAAATGCAGGTAAACCAGATACTTTAACGTTTATATCACAGAGGAAAAGTATTAAGTCACACAAGTAATGAATGGCCCAGGTCACACTTCAAGGCCACCCAGAAATATTTCTCACGCATTCATTGCACTGGACAAAGCAATTCACACCAGCTGTAGTCATTTTCCCACTTTTATTCTAGGAGCCATTGCTATTGCAATATCATGGCTAGCATGTCTTGAGAATCTGCCTATCTGCTGTATGCTGTGATGCTTGAGAATCTGCCTATCTGCTGTATGCTGTGATGCTTGAGAATCTGCCTATCTGCTGTATGCTGTGATGCTTGAGAATCTGCCTATCTGCTGTATGCTGTGATGCTTGAGAATCTCTGCCTATCTGCTGTATGCTGTGATGCTGGATTTGTAAAAACAAGTGTCTTAACCATTTGTTATTTGTACCTTGTTTGGTAGCTTTTCTTTAAGAATTTTCCAAGGTTGTTTATTTTTTGTGTGGCTAAACATAAATATGTTTCATTTCAAAACTTTTCTTCAGTATCAGCGAGGATAAGAAAAACCCAGTTGTATTTTTGGGTGAATTTCCCAGGTTTGTATATTTTGCCTTTCTCTTTACATCATTTCAATCCAATCAGATGTCTCAAGGAAGTGGATGCCAGGAATGATGAATCACTAAAGCCTGTCCGGGATCAAAATTCAATGTAGGTGGAGTATGCTGGAACATTAAAGTATACCATTGCTTTCCAGTAGAAATAATACTTTATGCTTGGCAAATTGAGAACTGACATCTAATAACTTGGTGCATTGGAAACTAGATTATAAATAAATGTATGGTTGAGATAAGTTTTAAATATTATTTTGAGTACCAGAAAGAAATCTGCCCTCAGTGGCTCACAGAGATGTAGCTTAGAGAAGCTTTCTTTTGCAACACAATACAGAATCTTGATGGTTATTTTTTATTTAACATTTTAAATAATCCATATGATAAAAAAGTCAAAATTTATTCTGTGAATGGCATTTGACTGCTTTTCTATTTATCTTTATTTGTATGTATTTTGGAGTTATAGAGTCTATATTTGCCATTACCTTCTATCTTAAACTTTACCACAAATTCTGTTATCTTATGGATTATTAAGATTGTTATTGGGAATGATTTTTAATATTCATGCCAAGGCTATGGTTTTTCCAATGGTTATGTATGGATGCGAGAGTTGGACTGTGAAGAAAGCTGAGTGCCGAAGAATTGATGCTTTTGAACTGTGGTTTTGGAGAAGACTCTTGAGAGTCCTTTGGACTACAAGGAGATCCAACCAGTCAATTCTAAAGGAGATCAGCCCTGGGTGTTCTTTGGAAGGACTGATGCTAAAGCTGAAACTCCAGTACTTTGGCCACCTCATGTGAAGAGCTGACTCATTGGAAAAGACTCTGATGCTGGGAGGGGTTGAGGGCAGGAGGAGAAGGGGATGACAGAGGATGAGATGGCTGGATGGCATCACCGGCTCGATGGACGTGAGTCTGAGTGAACTCCGGGAGTTGGTGATAGACAGGAAGGCCTGGCATGCTGTGATTCATGGGGTTGCAAAGAGTCGGACACAACTGAGCGACTGAACTGAACTGAATAAGAATATGTTTATATATATACATATATATTTAAAATGCTATTTTACTTTTTCTTTAGCTGGAAATAATAGTATCTTTAGGTCAGGTGTTAAAAAATTTTATTCCATTTTATACAACAGTCTTCAGAAAAGCCATGTGGGCTCAAGACAGTATTGTATTGAGAAAACTATAGTAGAAATACACTTTTGAATATTTTGTGAAAAATTATGAAACATTAACATGGAAGCCACAATATGACTGCTTACCTTATTTCTTGAGAACACATTGTGTCATTCTTTTCATGTCTCAGCAGTTCAGTTTTTACTCTCCCTAATTTCTCCTGTGAACAGCTGGGTTGGAAAACAGCTTTAGTTTCCATATCAGAATCTTAGAGGTGAGAAGGGAAAGTAAATTTGTAATCCTTCACTAGCTCTTGAGTTGAGATCAGCACAGTTTTGTTCTTGCATAGCAAATATATTTTAGAAAAAGTATGTTTCCTTATGCATATCTCAAATTAGTTCATCTCTGTCTAACCACCTCTATATGCTAGGGTCTATAACATGGTGTAGAGGGAAATTCATGTTCTAGCCCCTCAAATCAAGGAGAAATATGTACACTTAAACAAGCTAATAATTAGTAAAAGGATTGGCAATTATCTCAGACTTTCTCAGAAGTTCAGTTCAGTTCAGTTCAGTTGCCCAGTTGTGTCCGACTCTTTGCAACCCCATGGACTGCAGCACGCCAGGCCTCCCTGTCCATCACCAACTCCAGGAGTTTACTCAAACTCATGTCCATTGAGTTGGTGATGCCATCCAACCATCTCATCTTCTGTTGTCCCCTTCTCCTCCTGCCTTCAATCTTTCCCAGCATCAGGATCTTTTCAAATGAGTCAGTTCTTTGCATCAGGTGGCCAAAGTATTGGAGTTTCAGCTTCAGCATCAGTCCTTCCAGTGAATATTCTCAGAGGTAGAAAAAACAAAAAGAAGGATCTAGGTGCAAAGGGCACTGAATTTTAATCCGTAAGAAATAGTTTTAAAAAGTAGTTTTTTGAGCTGGTACAGTTTGAGTTGCAAAAAAT
The DNA here is from genome assembly GCF_032405125.1 of Capricornis sumatraensis. NCBI lineage: Eukaryota > Metazoa > Chordata > Mammalia > Artiodactyla > Bovidae > Capricornis > Capricornis sumatraensis. The sequence continues at coordinate 70,643,461 of NC_091070.1, forward strand.
TTGCAAGGGGTTCTGCCTCAGCCAGTCATGATGATGAAGCAATATTTCCTAAACAAATAAATGATTACCAACTGGAGAAGATGTCTAATGCTAATTATTCTAGGTTTGAAATCAGATGCCTTCTAGAAGTTTTATGCATTGTTATTAGGTATGTGTCCTTAATACCTTTTTAATTATTTCCTGACTCTTGGTCTTGCCAAATGTAGCTTTGCCAACCTCAGTACTTTCCAAGAATGTAACCCCCAAGTTAATGAGGGATTCCTGTGTAGTTGATGCAGAACGGCCAAATGGTACAGGAGCAGTTTAGCACTAAATCAAAATGATCTGTTCCAATAAAGCAGTTGCAGGATTTTTGATGGAGATGAGTGTGAACTCGATAGGCCCCTGAGGATTCATTTATATTTATTTAACATTTATTTATATTTATTCAACATTTATTTATATTTATTCATTTATATTTACTTAACATCAGGAGATGATGTTATGCTGGATTCAGGTCTAGTTTTGACAGAAAGGATAGGTGGACACCAGTCACCTTGGGACCTCAGAGAGTCACTGAAGTTCTCTAAAAACTTCCACACTTGTGCCTCTGTCTACGAACTGGACCCAAGCCCATTGATAGCATGAGTAAGCAGACTGATGGTGGTCTGCAAGCTGATGACTGGTCTCAGTTAATCAGGGAAGAGTTTCCAAGCACTCAGTTCTTTATCTAACTTTCTGGCCTCTCATGCTATCGCAGAGACAGTTTTTGCTGCTGATGAAGTGGGTTAGGTTCAGATGCACTCCAAATGATGCATAAACCGTGTAGCCCTGCCTACTGGCAGCTAACATGTGCCTTTGCTGGGCTCAAGCCAGCTCTACCCAGCACAGCTGATTTTGTTCATGGTGAAATGGGGCAGAGGGATCATGGTGCCAAAAGAAGCTGGGCCTTATCCTCAGCTACAGAGTTGTCCAGAAGGAACATTTGAGCAGAATTCCTGTGTTTGCCGATCTTAATAGTTAACTCTTACTCTGCATCACTCCAATGTAGGGAAATTTCTCAGACAATATCACATTTTATTTGAGTAACATCTCCACACTTCTCTTCACCCCTCTATGTTCCAGTGGTGGTGGTGTGCATTTTCTAAACATCTTAATTGGTTTGCTTTTAAAGCTTTGGTTTCCCAGATAAAATTCAGATTCTAAATCAGTATTATGGAGCAGAACTACTAGTATATCTCTGAAGGCTTTTACTCTTATGGCCCAGAGTTTGCTTGTGCTCCTTAGCTATTTTAATAATAATTTTACTCCTCAAATACTGTCGCAGGCCCTTGAATGCAGTCTGCTATCTTTATGAGACACCCAGCTAGTATTTATTACATATGTAAATATATGCACTTTTAAAAAGACAACAATAAGTACAAATAGTCATTGCTATGAACTTATTTTTTGGGGTGGAGTTGGCCTTTATCTGGTAAAATTCCAGTGGGCAGAGAGCTTGAGCCTGGTGGTTAATTTTATATCAGATTTCAGCCAGCCGGCAGTTACCCTCGTCTGCCGGTAGACTACTTTTTCTGTCATTTGGTATTAGATGTATTACACACCAAGCAGTAATTATCTTTGACACATAATTATTATGGTTTTGATGACAAGAAAGTCTTTTCTTTCCCTGCTTTCATAACATATATTCCTGAAAGTTCAGGCTTGCAAAATGAAGCTAAAAATTAAAAGCACTTGGCTTCAGATCGAACTTGAGGAGAGGGGATGAAACAAAAGAATTGTGTGTGCATGAGGGAGAACAGTTTGGGGGGGGGTAAAATTTAAAAAAGAAAAAGAAAAAGGTACAGACTATTGAAAATTTCTCAGGTAAATGGATGAACAGGGAAGAAACTTCAAGGGTCATTAATGCCCTGGAGAAAAGCTGCTGGGACATGGCCAGACCAAGTTCCCAGCAGAAAAAGGGTGCCTCTAAAGTAATAAACTGATCAAGGCTCAGACTAAAAGAGAGAGGAGAGGAAAAGAGGAGGCTCCTGGGAAGGCCACACAAACCACACAAATGAGTTTCTAATCTTGCCACCCGGGTATTTTCCAGCTCTGCACTCTGAGTCAACCCCAGCTGCAGGCCTGGATGAGCAGTTTAACAATCCTTGCCTCTAAACAAAGATTAAAAAAAAAATTTTTTTTTTGCATGATCAGAATGGGACATCCCGAGTTTTTTGATCCTGGGGCCTCTGTAGTATTTAAACAGGCAACTGCCTGGCACTCCTCCAGTTCTACCTGCAGCTGTGTTTCTTGTAAAGCTGGGTCACCAAGTTTTGGCTGCAGAGGCTGGTCTTGGCTCTCTTGAACGATTCCCTGGAACTTCTGCTTAGGAGTATCTGGGGACAATGGGAGGTGCTGAGGAGGGTGGGTGGGTGGAGACAAGGGAAGAAAAAAAGGATGTATTGGAGGGCTTGCTAGAAGCTGGCGTTATAATACATGGATGTAATAATTTAACTCTAGGAAGCTGATGTTATCTAGGATCTGATTAGCACAAGAGGAAATCTATTGGGTTGGCTGATGGTGACTGGACTGAGATGGAAGATGTTTTCCTTTTCCTCATATAAAAGTAAAAAATGTGGGCATCGGGGAGTCACTTAGGTTCCCAGGGGTGCTTGCTCTCCTTATAGACTTCTCAGCTGTAACTCAAATAATAATAATCAAGTGACCAAACCTGAAAGCAGCTCTAATTTTAGTTCGTTTTATTATTTAGAAATGAGGAGTGGAGGGGGGAGGAGGGGGCGGCTGCCATCTATGACTAATGCTGTCTTGCAAGCTCTTAAGCCATATTTAGTAACATGGGGTATAAAAATAAGCTTTTGGTTCAATTTTTTTTTAAGCAGACTTCTGTTTCCTTTCTTCTATTCCCTCTCCCAAAGACGGATTTAACTAATTACACTTTCAGCTGAATGCTGATAGACATGTATTTATTATCGGTGCTATAAGCCCTGGAATTCTTTCTTCCTCTGTGAGGCCACAGACATATACATTAAACTCCAGTCCCTGTGAGCTGTCAGAGTTATGGTCCAACCCAGAGCAGTGCAACATGATAAAGTTTTCAGGCCCTGTTTAGTTAAGACTGAAGAGCTGGGACCCAGCCAATCTCCACCACTCAGGGCTCTTTTCACAGTCCAAAATGATTTGGCTTAAACGTTTCCAACTGTGATGAGGTCCCATTTCAGTGATTATGCAGTCATTCACTTTTCCACATCAACATCAAAGTCATTAACAGCCGAGTATTATTGCATTGGCTGGAATTCAGTTAAGGACTAGAGGGAAGTTGCTCTTTATTAAGATAAATCATTGCCTTGGTTATGTCACCCATGAAATAATCAATTTACTGTGTTGGTTAATTTCCTCCCTCTTTGATCTGTGAATTAAATTCAACAGATCATTGTTTCACACAACTACCACTCAAAAGATGTTTTAAGGGAAAAATGCATACACATGTTCTGATGGCTGTGGTCCTACGAGTGTGATAAACACCATAGCACACTGAGGGCTCAGTTCATTCCATCATTCATTTCTGCAGTTATCTTATCTCCCCTATGCTCCAGGGGCAGGGCAACGCCCTGATCTAGCTGGGTGATCCTCTCTCTGAATTCCTGAAGTGTTCTGCTAAGAAATAAAATGTTAAGCAGAGCTAGCCTTAATACTTTGGGGATCATGAGCTTGTACTGAATCCAAGGTGGGATATCCTTGTCTGGAATTCAGAATGAAAAAGCAGTGATCTTTACATGGATACTCACTTATAAATGTGAGGTATCCTTTAGAAAGATCCCTCTCATAAATACAAGGCATTCTTGGCTCCATAATTCATGGCTTCTTATAGGGGAAGGAAGTTGAGAGGGATGTTTCATTTTTCCTTGCTTTGGTGATTCCTCTGAGAAATGTTCTTGTGCTTGGGTGATTTAAAAATATATATTTTATAATGAAATATTTCAAACATGCAGACAAGTATAGAGAATAATATAATAAAAAATCCATGGACCCACGATACAACTTTATCAAATCTTAACATTGCACTTCAGATGTAGTGTGTGTGTGTATATGTGTTTTAAAGAAATAAATCTTATGAATGCGGTTGAGGATGCCTATGTATCCCTTTCCATTCTCTAGCCTCAAAGGGATGACTATCATGAATTTATAGATGTAAATACTTTATTTTTCAAACTTTACTTTTGCTGCCTGTTTTTGCTACTATAACCAACACATATATTACTTTAAAAGTTTTTAAATCTTTTGAAGATGATTTTATCTCTTATGCATCCTTTTGCAGCTTGCTTGTTTTATCTACATAATTTTATTTACCAATGCTGATAAATGTAGATTTGTTACTCATTTGAACTGTGGCATAATATTTCACAGTATGAATGCATTTAACTCTTAGACACATCAAGTATGAGATTTTTCTGTAGGACCTGTACCAAAAAGACGAGATTATGGGTCATAAGATGAGATCCTTGGATGCCATCAACCAGCTCAGTGGCTCAAAGGATGAGATGGTCTGATGGCATCACCAATTCAATGGACATAAGTTTGAACAAGCTCTGAAGGACAGGGAAGCCTGGTGTGCTGCAGTCCATGGGGTCACAAAGAGTGAACATGGCTGAGCACCTGAACAACAACAATAAAAGAGTACTCACATCATCAACTTTATGCAGTTCAGTTCAGTTCAGTGCAGTTCAGTTGCTCAGTTGTGTCCGACTTTTTGTGACCCCACGAATTGCAGCACGCCAGGCCTCCCTATCCATCACCAACTCCTGGAGTTCACTCAGACTCATGTCCATTGAGTCGGTGATGCCATCCAGCCATCTCATCCTCTGTCGTCCCCTTCTTTTCCTGCCCCCAGTCCCTCCCAGTATCAGAGTCTTTTCCAATGAGTCAACTCTTCACATGAGGTGGCCGAAGTATTGGAGTTTCAGCTTCAGCATCATTCCTTCCAATGAACACCTAGGACCAATCTCCTTTAGAATGGACTGGTTGGATCTCCTTGCAGTCCAAGGGACTCTCAAGAGTCTTCTCCAACACCACAGTTCAAAAGCATCAATTCTTCGGTGCTCAGCTTTCTTCACAGTCCAACACTCACATCCATACATGACCACTGGAAAAACCATAGCCTTGACTAGACAGACCTTTGTTGGCAAAGTAATATCTCTGCTTTTTAATATGTTGTCTAGGTTGGTCATAACTTTCCTTCCAAGGAGTAAGTGTCTTTTAATTTCATGGCTGCAGTCACCATCTGCAGTGATTTTGAAGCCCCCCAAAACAAAGTCTGACACTATTTCCACTGTTTCCCCATCTATTTTCCATGAAGTGATGGGACCAGATGCCATGATCTTCGTTTTCTGAATGTTGAGGTTTAAGCTAACTTTTTCACTCTCTACTTTCACTTTCATCAAGAGGCTTTTTAGTTCCTCTTCACTTTTTGCCATAAGGGTGGTGTCATCTGCATATCTGTGGTTATTGATATTTCTCCTGGCAATCTTGATTCCAGCTTTTGCTTTTTCCAGCCCAGCGTTTCTCATGATGTACTCTGCATAGAAGTTAAATAAGCAGGGTGACAATATACAGCCTTGACATACTCCTTTTCCTATTTGGACCCAGTCTGTTGTTCCAAGTCCAGTTCTAACTGTTGCTTCCTGACCTGCATATAGGTTTCTCAAGAGGCTAAATTACCGGTTTATATTTCCAGTACTAGTATATCAGAATCTCTACTTCTCCAAACTTTCTGTGCTAAAATGACTAAAAATAATTTTCTTTTTAAAAATCAGACTGAGGCCACTGTTCTCGGCCTTCTATGCACTCAGTCTTCACATTGAAAGTAAAGTAGAAATGTACAGTCAACAAAAGTCCAGTGAAGGTATGAACTGCCCAATATTATTTCTCACTTCTGTTTCAATCTTTACTTTCAATATCTGACTTAAGAGATAGGTACAGTCAAGATAACATGGAGGGCTGAAGACTGGCACACAATATTTTTTAAAAACATAGCCAGCTCTTCATAGTCAGCTGAAATAGAGATATATGATAATTTCTCACATACTTCAGACTCAAAACAACACTTTGACCTAATGGTTACAATGAACATAGGGCTACAATCTCAATCCCTTCAATCTCAAATTTTCATAAAGATGAACTAAGCACTTCAAGAAAACAGTATATATTTTTTATCTTTCTTGCTGCATTAAAATAAAATACCATTTATTGGACACTGAAGAGAATATAGAGCATGATGACAGGTATACTCTTTTCCTATACTCTTAGACTTGGAATCTGGGCTTCCCCAGTGACTTGGTAGCAAAGAATCCGCCTGCAATGCAGAAGCCGCAGGATACACAGGTACTCAGTGAGAGGTTATCTTTGCCAATTTCTTTGTAAACACCTGTGGACAGGAAAAATAGTTCTGATTTTTTTTTGCCTCTTATATGGGCTTCCCAGGAGGCTCAGTGGCAAAGAACCTGCCTGCCAATGTGGGAGACATGGATTCAGTCTTTGTACTGAGAGGATGCTCTGGAGGAGGACGTGGCAACCCACTCTAGTGTTCTTGCCTGGGAAATCCCATGGACAGAGGAGCCTGGTGGGCTACAGTCCAAGGGCTGCGGAGTCAGACACGACTGAGCACACGTTTCCTAGTTGAGACCCTGGAACCAAAGAATCTTGGTTTGACTTCTGGTTCCTTTTCCTGCTAATAGCATAACTTTAGACTAAACTCTAGTTTTCTCATCTGTGACTTCATAGAGGTATAGTGAGAAATCATCAGAAAACAGATGTAAATTAATTAACTCAGCACTAAATGGATGTGAGCTCTAAGAATACATTGTGGTTTTTATTGTCATGTTTAGTTGCTCCTCAGGTGGCAAAGAGAGAATAAGGACAACAAAAGAACAAACGGTGGGGTTCTGCTGAGTGAGCCTGCTCCTTCCAGGATAGCCATATGCATCCAAGGGGAACCCTACACCAATGTTCAGTACTGCCCTCATGTGTTTGCTCACTCTTGGTAACATTCAGCTCTCTACCAGACGTGTTTTGTTCTGTTTAGGCTTTGCTGGCTTTTAAAGACCTTTTCAAGATGTATTATTTTGCAGTGTTCCTTTAAGATGAGGTAATGGCAGGATTTAAAAGATAAACTAAAGACACAGTGATTTCAGATACTGTGAGTTGCATAGCATGTAACAACTAGGTGTTATTTTTTCAGTAAATCAAGTTTTAAGTATAACTTTTAGAGAAGGGAAGAACATGACAAGAATCCTAGAAAGCTTTTCAGCTAATACTTTTTGACCTTGTGGTTCATTTATGACCAGAGGGGATGTTAAGGGGACGGACAGGTCAGAGATGGTGCTATTGGTGGAATCATTCTGTGAAATGCATGGAACACTTATCTGCTTAGGGAATCTGTAGGAGCAATGAACATTGCATATACCTTATCCCCAGTTTTTTCACCATGAAAACAAAAGTTTCTGGTTCTTTGAGACTGCTGCTGCTACTGCTAAGTCACTTCAGTCGTATCCGACTCTGTGTGACTAGATGTCACTATAACTGGCATCAGGTTATTTTGTGGGCTCACTTCTGAAAAAGCTAAAGATCAGGGGAAAAAATCACAAGCATTATTCTTTAGTCTGAGACCTTTGTCAGAAATGTTTGACACCTCAAACACATAGAATTTTAAATTTTATAGGTTAATATAAATTACATTTAAACAGCTCAAAAATTTTATGTGTTCTAGGCCAACATACCGGGCTTTATCAAACTTATTTAGTAAATTAGGAAGATATATATTTCCTGGGGAAATATATGTTGAGAAAATAAGATTGTAAATTTTCTCTGACAATAGTGGTTTCTAAAAAAAGGGAAAAAAAGTGGGTGAAAATGTATGTATGCATGTGGATGTATGTAGATGATTTCTTTTATAATTTATACTACCAAGATAATATCAGTTAGACAACAGTACAGGGGAAAATATGAGTTAGAATTGGATTCTGAAATACTGCAGTAATTTCAGTGAGTGCTTATTTTAAAGATAGTCATTTCTGATAAGAATTTCTCATCCTTACCTATTATTATATTTAGTGTTTAAATATATGGAATTTAATGGTAAATAAAGTTTAAAACTAATTACATTTGCTTTTCAATGACTTCATCAATCAGTATCTAAAATTTACCAGAATTGGGCATTAATCCATCAAGTGGTTGGAAATTGCCAGGGTATTCCAGCTACTTTAGCAGTTCATATCTTATAATATTTCTGTCTCCACATTACTAACATTAAGCATAATTTCATGGCAGAAGACAATTAGATTAATGAATGACTCCTGTGTTGTCAAATCCCATGAAAGCCATTTCTGCAAAACGAACTGGAAAATCTGTTCTGTATTTTAGAAGAGGTGGCAGTTTCTACACTAGACAAAGAAGGCCAACTTCTGTATTCAGTTACTAATGTATAATTCTGGCCTGGAAGTCTACCCTCAGAAAATAGTCCAATAAATTCATGTCCAAAACAAGTTCAAGACCAGTGAAGCAGTTCATTATTCATATGGTAGGATATGAAAGAGAAGCTTAATATTTTACTGATGATTCCAAGCCCAATAAAATTTGTTATTTCTAATTCAGGTAAAAAGTCAACTCTCTATTACTTGTGATATTTCTGAATTAGAAGTAATTTCCTGTTTGAATTGATGACCATGTAAAGAAATTTCAAGTCTTGATCATTTCTCTTCACTGAATAACATTTTTTGAGAAGCTGATTTTTCCTGTATTATCATACAGTATGACCTGAAGAAGCAGAAGGTTAGATCATTGAGCCTCATTCTAAATTATTTATGCCTGGAACTCACATTATGCAGGTAATATAATTGTCAGTAGTACTTTGGAATATGTTCCTTACAAAGCCAGATGAAAAGGAAGACTCATATCTTAGTGTTCAGTGAGAAATGTTGGCCTTTGAATACAATGCATCTGATGGTCATTATGTCAATACTTTTGTCTTATAAGAAATAATGGGTCCAAACAACTTAAGTGTAAGAAGTATGTCATTAATAACAGAACAAGAATTAGCATTCAAGGATCTGAATTCTAATTTAGTGCTCTTTCCCCTCTACTTAAGACCTGTCTCTATTTCTATTCCTTCCTTAAAAATCTGTCAGATAGTTCTAAAAAATGCAGTAATTTATGGTGAATGTATGAGAGCAATGCTTTGCTGAAAGATGATGAAGGGAACTCATGCTCAGTTGTGTCCAACTCTTTGCAACCCCATGAACTGCAGTCCACCACTCCTCTGTCCATGGAATTATCCAGGCAAGAATACTAGAGTGGCTTGTCATTTCCTGCTCCAAGGGATCTTACCAATCCAGGGATCAAACCCGTATCTCCTGTGTCTCCTGGAGGGACAGGCAGATTCTTTACCACTGAGCCACCTGGGAAGCCTAAGATGGTGAAAACTAGATCCTAAAGGGACATGGACATGGGGCTGCCCTGGCACAAAGTTTCCATGAGCTCGCTGGGTAGCTAAGAAGGGAGGACTGAAGAAAGGGGCAAATGGGAACGCCTGCAGATAAACCATTCTGAAGTGATATGTTGGCGCAGACAGTATCCCAGAAAATGGCCCCCCTAGGCTGCTCAGCCAGGGTAGTTAGGAAAAGGAGAATGGAGAAGCATTTCCAAAATTTTGGGGGGAAAATTTTTAAGACATGACAACAAACGTAGCAGTTGTAAAGAAAAAAAAAATAAAAGAAGTAAAACAGAATGAAAAGACAAAGGGGAAAGGAGACATTTGCATCATAACAAAATAAGCAGAGAGTTAATATCCCTAGTCAAGCATGCACTTATTGGCAGTGAAAAGAGATAAACATGTAAATGAAAAAATAATAGTAGACCCAAGGAGGAGAAATAGGGAGAAATAAAATTTTCACAAACATGAAAAATACTTATCCTCACAAATAATTAACATCGTTGAGAAGCTATCTTTCTCATATTGAATGACTAAAAACCAAACAAAAAGTAAAAACACAATTAAAAAATAGGAGAGAGATGAGTAATAGGCTGTTGCTTATGCTGGCTAAACTTTAATTTGTATAAATTTTTTGGAAAGTAATTTAATAGTTTATCCCTAATGCCTAAAAGTGTCCCTAGTTTTTGACTCAGCAATTCTACCACTAAGAAAGAATCCTAAGGCAATATTCATTAAGCATGAAAGTTTAAAAATGAAAAAAAAATGAGTAGAGCTTGGTTAAACAAATAATTATGGATCACATCCAAGTCTATGCCTCAACCACTGATGCAGAAGAAACTGAAGTTGGTTTTATGAACACCTACAACACCTTCTAGAATTAACCTTCCCTCCAAAGATGTCATTTTCCTCATAAGGGGTTGGAATGAAAAAGTAGGAAATCAAGAGATTCCCAAAATAGCAGGCAAGTTTGGCCTTGGAGTAAAAAATGAAGCAAAGACTAACAGTTTTGTTAAGAGAACATGCTGGTCATAGCAAACACCATTTTTCCAACAACCCAAGAAATTTTTACATGTGGACATCACTAGATGTCAATACTGAAATTAAATGGGTTATATTCTTTGCAGCCAAAGATGGAGAGACTCTATACAGTCAGTAAAAACAAGACTTGGAGCTGACTGTGGCTCAGATCATGAGGCTTAAATAGAGGAAAGTAGGGAAAACCACTAGGCCATTCAGGTATGACCTAAATCAAATCCCTTATGAGTATATAGTGGAGGTGATTAATAGATTCAAAGGATTATATCTAGTAGACAGAATTTCTGAAAAGTTATGGATGGAGGTTCATAACATTGTTCAAGAGGGAGTGATCAAAGCCATCCCAAAGGAAAAGAAATACAAGAAGAAAAAATGGTCGTCTGAGGAGGGTTTACAAATAGCTGAGGAAAGAAGAGACGCAAAAGGCAAGGGAGAAAGGGAATGATATATCCAACTGAATGCAGAGTTCCAGAGACTAGTAAGGAGAGATAAGAAGGCCTTTAGTAAACAATGCAAAGAAATAGGGGAAGGACTAGAGATCTCTTCTAGAAAATTGGAGATATCAAGGGAACATTTCATGCAAGGATGGGCATGATAAAGGAAAGAAATGGTAAGGACCTAACAGAAGCAAAGAGATTAATAAAAGGTGGCAAAAATACACAGAAGAACTATACTAAAAAGGTCTTAATGATTCAGATAAACATGATGGTGTGATCACTCACCTAGAACCAAACATCCTAGAGTGTGAAGCCAAGTGTGCCTTAGGAAGCATTAGGGAATATTTCACACAAAGATGGGTACAATAAAGGACAGAAATGATATTAGCGTAATAGAAGCAGAAGATATTAAGAGGAAGTGGTAAGAATGCACAGAAGAACTATACAAAAAAAAAAAATCTCAATGATCCAGATAACCACATAGGTGTGATCATTCACCTAGAGCCAGACATCCTGGAGTGTGAAGTCAAGTGGGTCTTAGGAAGCATCACACAAACAAAACTAGTGGAGGTGATGGAATTACAGCTGAGCTTTTTCAAATCCTGAAAGGTGATGCTATTATAGTGCTGCATTTAATATGCCAGAAAATTAGGAAAACTCAGCAGTTGCCACAGGACTGGAAAAGATCAGTTTTCATTCCAATCCCAAAGAAAGGCAATGCCAAAGAATGTTCAAACTGTCACACAATTACAGTCATCTCACATGCTAGCAAAGTAATGCTTGAAATTCTTTAAGCCAGGCTTAAATAGTACATGAGTTGAGAACATGCCTTTGTTCAAGCTGGATTTAGAAAAAGCAGAGGAACCAGAGATCAAATTGCCAACATCCGCTGGATCATCGAAAAAACAAGAGAATTCCAGAAAAACATCTACTTCTGCTTTATTGACTACGCCAAAGCCTTTGACTGTGTGGATCACAACAAACTGGAAAATTCTTCAAGAGATGGGAATACCAGACCGCCTCACCTGCCTCCTGAGAAATCTGTATGCAGGTCAAAAAGCAACAGTTAGAACTGGACATGGAACAACGGACTGGTTCCAAAATTGGGAAAGGAGTATGTCAAGGATGTATATTGTCACCCTGGTTAGTTAACTTACATGCAGAGTATGAATGACGTATTGGATGAAGCACAAGCTGGAATCAAGATTTCAGGGAGAAATATCAGTAACCTCAGATATGGAGATAACACCATCCTTATGGTAGAAAGTGAAGAGGAACTAAAGAGCCTCTTGATGAAAGTGAAAGAGCAGAGTGAAAAAGTTGGCATAAAACTCAACATTCAAAAAACAAAGATCATGGCATCTGGTCCCATCACCTCATGGCAAATAGATGGGGAAACAGTGACAGGCTTTATTTTTTGGGGCTCCAAAATCATTGCAGATGGTGACTGCAGCCATGAAATTAAAAGACGCTTTGCTCCTTGAAAGAGAAGCTATGGCCAACCTAGACAGCATACTAAAACTACTACAATATTGTAAAGTAATTAGCCTCCAATTAAAATAAATAAAAAAAACATGATGTGAGGATAAATAAAGGTATGATAGTAAAGTAATTTAGCACAGACATAATATTAATAAAAATAAATAAAAAGCAGAGACATTACTTTGCCTATAAATGGTGTGCTGCAGTCCATAGGGTCACAAAGAGTTGGACATGACTTAGTGGCTGAATAACAACAAGCTATATATGCTCAATAAGTGTAAAGTACAGTTTCCTTATGTATAAAATGTGTATTTTGTTGGCAGTTTATTGAGAAAATGTATGTAATGTATATAATAAGCAGGCACTCAATAGATGTTTAATATTATATATTAATAGTTTGTTCTTTAAATCTTTTAAATGTCTTGGGAAAGAATGTTCCAGGTGAATGGAAATATCCTGCAGGCTTATTCACAGACAGGAAGGTGGGTACTAGACCTGCAGTCGAGTGCGTGCAGGGGAGCAGTGGGAGATGGTGACGATGATGAGTTTGGAGAGGTGACTGGGGCAGATCACATATGGCCTTTTAGGCCATGTTAACAACCTGACATTTTCTATTTATTTGTTTATTGTCTATCCTCCCCACAAGGATTAATCTCTACAAAGGCAAGTTTTTTTTTTGTTGTTGTTGTTGTTGTTCACTGCTATACCCATAAGCATTTAGAACTGCTCTGCTCAATACGGTAGCATAGCCACATGTGACTATGAGCACCTGAAATGTGGCTGGTATGAACTGTGATGTAAACAACCTCTTTAATAAATATTTATATGGGTTGCATATAAATGACATGATACATCATGATAAATCCATGATAAATCATGGATATATTGAATTAGATAAAATATATTATCAGAATTAAGTTTACTCCTTTCTTTTTGCTTTTAGAAATGTGGTTATTAGAAAATTAAAAATTTTATATGTGACTCACATTATACTGTTAAAAGCACAGACATAAATGGTACACAGCTGTCATTCAGCAACTAATTGTTGAATGAATGAATGAGCACATGTTGTATTGTAGCTTGATTCTGTTTGACATGACCTCTGAATTTTAAATTTGACTCAAAAACTATGGGATTTGTGGTTAGATGAGAACTTGTCTCCGATTAATATTTGTCATAACAGCCACTTTTAGATTCAGGTTTCCTCCCAGCTCTCTCTTACTTGGTCCCTCTGAGAGTTACCTGGCTATCCATGTCTTTGGCCGTAGAATAGATAGCTTAGTAAAGGCAGAAAATTCTGCTGTTGTTGATGTAGACAAAGACTCAGACCTGACAGGAGCAAATGTCAGCTCTACTAGTTTGTGAATTTTAGATCTAATATAATCTTGGTGGGTTGTCATAAGGATTTAGCCAGCTACTATATCAATACATATTTAATTTATTGAAAAAGTAACAATCCAACATATATGTAAAGGTAATTATGACATATACCTTTCTTACTGAAAAACATGTTTGCACAGGATAAAACTCTAAAGTAAAGAGGCTATGGGGTTTTTTTGCTTGTTTGGTTTGGTTCAAGAAAACTGCATCTTTCTATGTATTTGTTACTGTGGAGGATTATGTTTATATCTGGGCCTTTACCTGTAGGGAGTTTATGGACACCTGTTTTGGCTTGGTACATGTTTATAGAAATCCCTTTTTCCTATCTATAGAAATATAAATAAGTAAATTTTTAAAATTTATGGGCGGCCATAGAAAGTGTTTTCTAAGTAGATGACAGACACTGGGGCTGAATCCTACTTCAGGCAGTAGCAAGCAAGTTAAACCATCACTGATTGACTTTTATTAACTCTGATTTGTAAGCCTGATAGGCTCAGACTTGTAGCTGATGGACAGGTTTTTGTCACCTAGCCAAGACAGGAATCCCATAGAAATGCCAAAGAGAAAAGCCAATGTTGTTCCCCCAAAACCATTGTGCTTTGAACGTTTGCTACTTTGCTTTTTCTATTTTATATACCGGAGTTGAAATGTTTTTACCAATTATTTTGTCATTCTTTATAAAACTTAGTTTAATCAGATGCTGAGTCTGATCTTTGTGCTTTAGGCTATGGCTGTAAATAGCAATGAAGTGGAAATACTGTTTGTTTAAGAAGCTGGAATGCATTGGTTTAGTTGAGACAGTGGAAGAATATGAACACACACACTATTTCCTCAACTCCTAGTTCCCCCAAAGAGATATCTTAAAAAATTTATTTTTAAAGAATTCTCTTATGGGCTAGTTAGGTATGACTCGAAATTTGCACATGTAACTAAAATATGATTTCTTTCTTTCTCTTGCTAGGTTGAATTCTAGGCAGATATATGGATATTGTGCTTGATTGCTCCAATCTACTTTTTCATTAAGCCACATTTGTTGAGCATCTGAATGATGAACCTTGGCATGGTAGGTGCTTTTGCAAGCCCTGCATTTAAACTTCACAAAGATGTGACATTCAAGTGTTATTATCCCTATTTTCAAATGAACATGCATTCTCTAAGAGGTTCTAAGAAGTTCCACAGCCATTAAGTAACAATATTCTCTGTTCAGTGATCTTCCTCTTCTTTAGGTGCAGCTAAGTTTTTCTTTTCGTTCCACTCATTAAAACCTCTCTGAAATGATCTGATAATCTCATTCCTGTGAAAAACTAAAGATGAATTAGGCTTAGTAGGTTTCTAATTTCGCTTGAGATTTTTTCTTTGATCCATGGGTTATTCAGAAGTCTGTTGTTTAATTTTGAAATATTTGGAGATTTTTCTAGCTATCTTATTGTTACTGAGTTCTAATCAAATACTGTTCTGATCACAGAACATGTCTATCATTTTGATCCTTTACAATTCACTAAGATTTGCTTACTGGATCAGCTATGGACTATTTTAGTGAAAGGTCCATTGCACTTGGGAAGAATGTGTGTTTCTCTGTTGTGGGTTATAGTGTTCTATAAAACCATATCAGGCCAAGTTGTTGATATCGTTGTTCAAATTTTCCATATGCTTTCTAATTTTTCTGCTTGTTTTGTTGATTGCCAAGAAAGGGGTATTATATCTACAACAGTGGATCTGTTTCTTTATTTACTCCATTTTTGATTCACATATTTGGGAGCTTAGTTATTGGATTCCCAGATATTTAAGATTGTTATGATATCTTGATGAATTGATGTTTCTACTATCATTAAATTTCCTTCTTTATCTGGTAGTGATTTTCTTCTCAAAGTCTCCTTTGGCTGACAAAAATGTACCACGTTAGCTTTTTTTAGGCTTAGTGTTTGTATACTATACATTTTTTCATCCTTTCACTTTCAATCTGTCTGTGCCTTAATCTTTTAAGTATATTCTGGTAAACAGCATGTAGTTAAGCTTTGTTTTTGTTTTTCAGTCTGATAATCTTTGCCTTTTAATTTTAGTAATTAGTCCATTTATATTCAACATAATTATTGACATCTGTGAATTTTGATTTACTCTCTTGATGTTTGCTCTCTTTTTGTCTTATGTGATTTTGTTAATCTATTTCTCCTTTCCTGCTTGTTTTTGGGTGAAATGAATATATTTAATATTTAGATGTTAGTAGTAGATATTCTCTACTTTTAGGTTATGTCTCTTGGCATTATTTTTTAGTAATTATTGTAGAGATTAAAATATTCATCTTTAACTTTTCATAGTCTACATTAAAAAGTATTTTATCTATTTATAATCAGTACAAGAACCTTAAACTTATATACTTCCAAATACTGGCCGTGTCTGCTCATTGTGCTCTTGTTATCATTATATTTTATTTTGACATAGGCTATAAACCCCATAATGCATTGCTATGATTTTGGCTTTAAGGAGATAATGCGCTTTTTAAAAGTTTTCTCTCTCCTGTTTCTCATAAAGACATAGAATTTAAAAATATATTTACTATAAAATGTATAGTTTTAATTTATTAAATATATATTATTTAATTATATAAATATACTATATTATATAAATAATCATATAAATAATCATATAAATATATTAATATTTGATATAATTTTATAAGATTATATATTTTTATATGTAAAATATTTTATATTATATATGTGTATATATATACCAGAATAAGTTTAAAAATCTTTTATATTTATCTATATATGTGACTTTCTAGGTGTTCTTTGTTTCTTCATGCAGAGTGAGTTTTTCCTTTAACATTTCTCGTAGTGCAGGTCAGCTAGGGATGAATTCTTACAAACTGTCTGTCTGAAAATTTCTTTTTTTTTTTCCTTCATAAAGGATATTTTCACTGGATATAGAATCAAGGCTGACAGTTTTTTCTTTCTGAACTTAAAAATGTCATTCCATTTTCTCCTGTTCTCCATTGTTTCTGATGAACAGTCATACTTCATTCTGATTGTTGTCCGCTGGTGCATAAAGTGTGACTTTTTTCCCCTTCAGGCTGCTTTCGAGATTATATTTAGCTTTCAGCACTTTGACTATGATGTGTATAGGTGCTTTTTTTTTTTTTTTTGCATTCATCCTGTTTTGGATAAATACAAGACACGTACTTCTTGGAGCTGTGGGTGATAGTTTATCAGTTATGCAAAACTCTCAATTTTATTATCTCTTCACAAAGTTTTTGCCCCATTTTTCCTGTCTTCTTTATATGAAATTCAAATTACGCACACACAGCTCATTTCACATTGTTCCACACATTTCAGATGCTACATCTTTTAAAAATTTTGTTTCTCTTTATTTTGCAGTTTAATCATTTCTGTGGGCATGTCTTTTAGTTCACTTATTTTTTCCTCCTCTGTTTCTTATCCGTTGATAAGAATGAATGAAAATAATTCTGATAGCCTCTATTGATATTCTTT
Organism: Capricornis sumatraensis; assembly: GCF_032405125.1. Taxonomy (NCBI): domain Eukaryota; kingdom Metazoa; phylum Chordata; class Mammalia; order Artiodactyla; family Bovidae; genus Capricornis; species Capricornis sumatraensis. The sequence continues at coordinate 70,660,749 of NC_091070.1, forward strand.
TTAGTTCTAGAATTTCCACTTGGATCTTTTGTATATGGAAAACTATGCAAAATTTTCTGTTTGCTCATCTGTGCCTTTCATTAATAAATATTTTAATGTATTTATTGTATTTAAAGTCTCTCTCTGGTCATTCCAACCTCTGGGCTGTATCTGAGTCTGATTCTTTTCACTGTTTCTTTTCTTAATGATGGGTCACATTTTCTTGTTTCTTTGCATGGCTCAGTTTTTGATTGAATGCTATATATCTGTAAAAGATAAATGTAAAGATTGAATAAATATTTGTGCCAAGAGAAGGTTTACCCCTTCTGTCATGGAAGTACTGTCAGTATATATTTTTAGTTGAGTAGAGTTGCAGCCATATGTTGTTTAGTTAGATTTAGTTTAGTGAAATCTTCAAATGATTTGAAGGCAAGTTCAATACACTTCTTTTATCAGAGCTTTAGATTTGAGTTCCTGGAGGATGATCCTTTGTTTTCCTGCATTGCCTGCATTTTTTAGCAGGTCCCACACATGTACACATCAGATGAGGAAACTGTTTGAGCTCTTTTACTGCTCTTTCTGCTCTATAGGAGGCCATCGCTTGCATTCATCATAAGACTCAGAGTTATAGGAGGATTTCTCTCATTTCTCCTATCCTGACTTTATACTTCACCAGGTTTTGCATGCCTGTGCCTGGCTCTGTTTGTGTGTGTATGTGTGTACATGCTTTGCTTGTGTATATCTGTGTGTGTGTATCAGAAGGTTAGTCTATAAATTGTTGAGAGAAGAGTGAGGAAGTTTCTAGGTGTAACTATAGATTTGTCTGTTTTTCCCTTTCAGTTCTGTACATTGTGCTTCACATATTTTGTTACTGTTATCTGATGCCTATATTTTAGAATTGATATATCTTCTTGGTGAATTGACTCCTTATTATGCAATATATTTGTATACTTTATCTGATATTAATATAGCCACATTTGCTTTCTTTTGATTAATATTTGTATGACATATCTTTTTTCATCCCTAGACTTTCAGCCCTAGACTTTCAACTAAATTGTAGTTGAAGTGCATCTCTTGTACACAGTAGATAGTTGAGTAATTTTTATAACACATTACGCTAGTCTCTGTCTTTTAATTATCATGCTGCTGCTGCTAAGTCACGTCAGTCATGTCTGACTCTTTATGACCCAATGGACTGTAGCCTACCAGGCTCCTCTGTACTTGGGATTCTCCAGGCAAGAATACTGGAGTGGGTTGTCATTTGGTTCACATGTATTTAATTTAATTTTTGATATGTCAGATCTTAAGTCAAATGTTTTTTTTTTGGGGGGGGGGCTTTAGTTTGTTCCTTCTTTTTTTTTTTTCCTTGCCTTTCTGTGGGTCATGTAAACATTTTTTAGAATTTATTTTTGATTGATCTGGAGTATTTTAAGAATATCTCTTTGTATAGCTCTTAGCGGTTGTTCTGGGTATTATATTGTATATACATCACTCATCATAGTCTACTTGTGTCAGCATTTTACCATTTGAGTAACATGTAGAACCTTGTTTCCCTTTTTGCTCTTTATTCTCTTTTATTACTAATATATTTACCATAAATATTTTCTATAATACATACATTTAGAACTATGTCAGATATGATTATAATTTTTTACTTCAATCGTCAAGCATAATTTAGACTTTACGTCAGGAGAAGCACAGTACATTGACATTGTGTTTATCTCTATATTTACTCTTCCCATTGTTCTTTCTTCTTTTTTTTGATGTTTCATGATTCCCTCTTTTATCATGTCCTTTCTCTTTAGAAACTTTTCTTTAGCCATTCTTTTAAGGTAATGTACTGATGACAAATTCTCTTAGTTTTCTTTTGTCTGAGAATGTTTTTATTCCTCTTTAATCTTGAAAGATAAATTTTCATCCAGATCGAATTATGGATTGAGACTTTATCTAAAAGATAATTTTTAATCCAAATAGAATTATTGATTGAGAATTCTTTTTTTTTTCATAAGTGTCATGCCAATTCCTTACAGCTTCCACAGCTTCCAATGAGAAATCTGCTACTGTTAAAATTGTTTTGTCCTATAGGTAAAATGTTGTTTTTCTCTTGATGCTCTCAAGACATTTTTTTGTTTTTAGTTTTCAAATGTTTAACCACAGTGCGTCTTGACATGTGTTGCTTTGGTTATCTCCTGTTTGGAGTTTGCTCAGCTTTGTGAATCTGTAGGTTTATGTCTCTTGCAAAATTTGGGAAGCTCTCAGCCATTATTTCTTTAAATATTTTCCAGCCTGCTCTCTTTATGCTCTTTCTTATATTCTAATGACAAAACTGTTAGATCTTTTATGACAGTCCCACAAACCACTGAGTCTCAGTTAACTTTTTTCAGTCTATTTTCTCTCTATTGTTCAGATTGGGTAGTATCTACTGTTCTACCTTAAAGTTTACTGATTGTTTCCTGTGTCCCTTCTGTTCTTCTGGTAAGCCCATCCACTGAGTTTTTAATTTTAGTTTTTGTATTTTTTAGTTTTAACTTTTTCATCTGGCTCATATTTATATTTTATATTCTTTGCTGAAAGTGTCTATTTCTTTGCTGAGACTTCCTCTTTTTTTCAGTTGTTTCACATGTGTTTGTGGTTGTTTACTGAAGGATTTATATTATGGCTGATTTAAACTTCTTTGTTAGATAATTTTAGTATTTCTGTTATCTCTATACTTGCAACTATTGATTATCTTTTTTATTCAAGGTAATCTTTTTCTGGTGCTTAGTAACTGATTTAAAAAAATTTTTAAAACCTGGATATTTTGGATATTATGTTATAGCACTGTGAAATTGACTTATACCTTCTGGTTTAGCTGGCTTCTTCAATTACCACTATGACATAGGAAATGGAAGGTATTGCCCTACTACTGGCAAATGGGAATAGAAGTCCATGTTCTTCATTCAGCCTCTGCTGACACACATGTTGGGAAGGAGCTCCTCATTATTGTTGGGTAGGAGTGAGGTTTCCAGCTCCTCACTAGTCCTCCACTGATACTGCTGGGAAATGGCCTTGTTACAGCTGGTGGTAAAAGTTCTTATTCTTCATTAGACTTCCTCTGACTCTACTTCAGAAGGGTGGCAATAAGCACTTCTTTACTGCTGAATGGAAGTGGTTGTAGGTTCTGGGTGTCCAAATGGTATCCACTGGAAGGATCTCATATGGAGGAGAAGGGGGCGGCAGAGGACGAGATGTTGGATGGCATCGCCAACTCACTGGACATGAGTTTGCGCAAACTCCGGAAGATAGTGAAGGACAGGGAAGCCTGGCGTGCTGCAGTCCATGGGATCACAAAGAGGTGGACATGACTTAGTGACTGAACAACAGCAACATATTTGTTCAGTGGAGATAAAAAAACTGACTGTCTGCATAATCTTCTCTGATACCATCCTGGCAGGTGGTGGTAGCCTGGCAGAATAGAAATCTAGGTTGCCCACTCAGTCTTTGCCAGTGTGGTTAGGACTGAGGCCATAGTTTTTTCCAGTAGTGTTTGCCAAGAGTAAAATATTTGTCAAACTTTTCTATCTTACTAGATTGCCTCATTCCTGGTCTTCTTGCTGGAGAGAGCAGGCTTTGTTAGACATTTTTTGTTTGTTAGCTTGGACCAGTTGACATTTTCAGCTTTCCAGTTTTTTAGCTCCTAGAATGAGGCATATAAGGCAAAACAACTCAGGTAATTAATTAATGTTCTATTTTTTAGGTCTTACATCCCATGCCAGTCTGTTTTCATTGTTGTCTTCTTCTTCAATATGTCATCTAAAGATTTTAGTTGTAGGCAACAGGAAAAATAGGGGAAATGATCTCTATTCCATCCTTTTGTAAGTAGAAGTCTCTCTGATGACTTTAAAGATATTTTTAAAAAATGTTGTGATCAGTTTGTAGCTGGCTTGTCCTTGCCTTAGTATCCTCCTGTTTCTAAAAACATTTGTATTTTTGTAGTGAATGAGAGCTTATTCCAAAAACAAAAGAAGTTGATTATGCTATCATTTTATTTGCGAGTCCTTTCTGAGACTTAACAAATGTCACAAAGATTGTGTTGAAATCTCATATACATTGATTTATTTATTTTCAAGGCAGACAGTATTTTGGAAATGAATGAGTGACAGCAACACACTTGTATCAATCTTTCTAACCCCTGCTAAAATACAGAAATTTTATATATTAGAAACTGAGAAAGGTTTATAATAGTTTTTACACTTTCTCTGTACTGTGTCTTTTGTGTAGTATAAAGTTTCAGGTAGTGATAAGATTGGAGCAGAAAGAAAATTCTCCTCTGTTTCATAAAACATAGGCATGTGAGGCCATATGAAGCCAGAGGACAGTCCTGGAGGACTGGGGGGAAACTCCAGGAAATCTCTGAAGTTTGTTTATACCAACAATGTGCTGTGCTGTGCTTAGTCGCTCAGTCGTGTCAGACTCTTTGTGACCCCATGGACTGCAGCCCACCAAGCTCCTCTGTCCATGGAATTCTCCAGGGAAGAATACTGGAGTGGGTTGCCATTCCCTTCTCTTCCCAACCCAGGGTTTGAACCCAGATGTCCCGCATTGCAGGCAGATTCTTTACCATCTGAGCCACCAGGGAAGCAAGTGACACTGGAAATTAAAAACCCAATACCATTTATATTAGATGTAATGTAATTAAAATAAATTTAAGAAAACATGTGTAAGATCTATATGCGAGAAACTATAAAACTCTGATGAAAGCAACCAAAGAACTAAGAAAGAGACATTTCATGTTCATGGACAGAAAGACTCAATATTGTCCAAAAATCAGTTCTTTCAAACTCGATGTGTAGATTCAATGCAATTCCAATCAAAATCCTAGCAAGTTATTTCGTGGATATCGACAAACTGATTCTAAAGTTTATACTAAGAGTCAAAAGACCCAGAATAGCCAAAAATATTGAAGATGAACAAAGTCAGAAAACTGACACTACTCAACTTCAATACTTGCTATAAACCTACAGTAATCAAGAGAATGTGGTAGTAATGAAGAAAAAACAGACAAATCAGTGGAACAGAATAGAAAACCCAGAAATAGACTCACATAATATCATCAATTAATCTTTGACAAGAGTGAAGGCAATACAATGGAGCAAAGACAGTCTTTTCAACAAATGGTTCTGGAACAACTATATGTACACATGCAAAAAGAATCTAAATACAGATTTTACACCCTTTAGAAAATTAACTCAAAATGGTTTATAGACCTAAGAGTAAAATGCAAAACTATAAAACTCCTAGAAGACAACAGAGGGAAAAACTTTTATGACATTGGGCATTGTGCAAGTTCATATGAGCTATCAGGGTTTCCATCATAGGTCAGTTGGTAAAGAATCCGCATACAACACCAGTTCGATTCCTGGGTTGAGAAGTTCCACTGGAGATGGAATAGGCTACCCACTCCAGTATTCTTGGGCTTCCCTTGGTAAAGAATCTGCCTGCAATGCGGGAGACCTGGGTTGGAGACCTGGGTTTGATCCCTGGATTGGGAAATCCCATGGAGAAGGGAAAAGATTCTCCAGTATTCTGGCCTGGAGAATTCCATGGACTGTAGAGTCCTTGGGGTCACAAAGAATCAGGCATGATTGAGTGACTTGCACTTTCATTTTCGTATATATATATATACATATATATACGTGTATATATATATATATACACACCAAAGACACAGTTCATGAAAGAAATAATTGATAAACTAGACTTCATTAAAAATTAAAAATTTCTGTGCTGAAAAAGATGCTGTCAAACGAATAAGCCACAGACTGGGGGAAAATATTTGAAAAAACATAGGTGTTAAAGGACCGTTATCTACAAATATATAAAGACCACTAAAACTCAGCAATAAAATATGAACAACCTGATTTTAAAAAGGGAAAAATATCTGAAAAGACACTTCATCAAAGAAGATATGCACATTGAGAAGAAGCCTATTAAAATGATGTTCAACATCATTGTCTTTAGGGAATTACAAATTACAACAGCAATAAGGTACTTTTGTACACCTATTAGAATGGCCAAAATCCAAACACTGATAACACTAGATACTGGTGAGGGTGGAGAACCACAGGACTCCCATGTTGTTGGTGGAATACAAAATGGTAAGCCACTTTAGAAGATAATTTGAATATATTACAAAATTGAATATACTCTTATTGTATGATTCATCACTTCGGCTCCTTGGTATTCATTCATGGGAGCTGAACGGTTACATCTTCACAAAAACCTGCACACAAATGTTTATAGCAACTTTATTAATAATTGTCCAAAGTTGGAAGCAACCAAGATGGTTTTTAGTAGTTAGCTAGCACAAACTATCTTTAGTAGATAAAGACACTGTGGTGCATCCAGACAATGGAATATTATTCAGTGATGAAATAATCTTTTAAGCTATGGAACGGCTGGAGGAAACTTAAAGGCATACTATTAAGTTAAGTTAGTTAGTTCAGTGGCTCAGTCATGTCCGACTCTTTGTGACCCCCTGAATCGCAGCACGCCAGGCCTCCCTGTCCATCACCAACTCCCGGAGTTCACTCAGACTCACGTCCATTGAGTCAGTGATGCCATCCAGCCATCTCATCCTCTGTCGTCCCCTTCTCCTCCTACCCCCAATCCCACCCAGCATCAAAGTCTTCTCCAGTGAGTCAACTCTTCGCATGAGGTGGCCAAAGTACAGGAGTTTCAGCTTTAGCATCATTCCTTCCAAAGAAATCCAGGGCTGATCTCCTTCAGAATGGACTGGTTGGATCTCCTTGCAGTCCAAGGGACTCTCAAGAGTCTTCTCCAAAACCACAGTTCAAAAGAATCAATTCTTCGGCTCTCAGCTTTCTCCACAGTCCAACTCTAACATCTATACATGACTACTGGAAAAACCATAGCCTTGACTAGATGGAGCTTTGTTGGCAAAGTAATGTCTCTGCTTTTGAATATGCTGTCTAGGTTGGTCATAACTTTTCTTCTAAGGAGTAAGCGTCTTTTAATTTCATGGCTGCAGTCACCATCTGCAGTGATTTTGGAGCCCAAAAAAATAAAGTCTGCCACTGTTTCCACTGTTTCCCCATCTATTACCCATGAAGTGATGGGACCGGATGCCATGATCTTCGTTTTCTGAATGTTAAGCTTTAAGCCAACTTTTTCACTCTCTTCTTTTACTTTCATCAAGAGACTCTGTAGTTCTTCTTGGCTTTCTGCCATAAAGGTGGTGTCATCTGCGGTGTGGTGTCATATGTGTGGTTATTGTCAACTGCAGTGTGGTGTCATCTGTGGTGGTGTCATATGTGAGGTTATTGATATTTCTCCCAGCAATCTTGATTCCAGCTGGGGCTTCATCCAGATGAGTGTTTCTCATGGTATACTCTGCATATAAGTTAAATAAGCAGGGTGACAATATATAGCCTTGACATACTCCTATTCCTATTTGGAACCAGTCTGTTGTTCCATGTCCAGTTCTAACTGTTGCATCCTGACCTGCATACAGGTTTCTCAAGAGGCAGGTCAGGTGGTCTGGTATTCCCATCTCTTTCAGAATTTTGCACAGTTTATTGTGATCCACACAGTCAAAGGCTTTGGCATAGTCAATAAAGCAGAAATAGATGTTTTTCTGGAACTCTCTTGCCTTTTCCATGATCCAGTGGATGTTGGCAATTTGATCTCTGGTTCCTCTGCCTTTTCTAAAACCAGCTTGAACATCTGGAAGTTCACGGTTCACGTATTGCTGAAGCCTGGCTTGGAGAATTTTGAGCATTACTTTACTAGCATGTGAGATGAGTGCAATTGTGTGGTAGTTTGAGCATTCTTTGGCATTGCCTTTCTTTGGGATTGGAATGAAAACTGACCTTTTCCAGTCCTGTGGCCACTGCTGAGTTTTCCAAACTTGCTGGCATATTGAGTGCAGCACTTTCACAGCATCATCTTTCAGGATTTGAAATAGCTCAACTGGAATTCCATCACCTCCACTAGCTTTGTTCATAGTGATGCTTTCTAAGGCCCACTTGACTTCACATTCCAGGATGTATGGCTCTAGATGAGTGATCACCCATCATGATTATCTGGGTCATGAAGATCCTTTTTGTACAGTTCTTCTGCGTATTCTTGCCACCTCTTCTTAATATCTTCTGCTTCTGTTAGGTCCACACCAGTTCTGTCCTTTATCGAGCCCATCTTTGCATGAAATGTTCCCTTGGTATCTCTAATTTTCTTGAAGAGATCTCTAGTCTTTCCCATTCTGTTGTTTTCTTCTATTTCTTTACATTGATCACTGAGGAAGGCTTTCTTATCTCTTCTTGCTATTCTTTGAAACTGCATTCAGATGCTTATATCTTTCCTTTCCTCCTTTGCTTTCACTTCTCTTCTTTTCACAGCTATTTTTAAGGCTTCCCCAGACAGCCATTTTGCTTTTTTGCATTTCTTTTCCATGGGGATGGTCTTGATTCCTGTCTCCTGTACAATGTCATAAACCTCATTCCATAGTTCATCAGGCAATCTATCTATCAGATCTAGGCCCTTAAATCTATTTCTCACCTCCACTGTATAATCATAAGGGATTTGATTTAGGTCATACCTGAATGGTCTAGCGGTTTTCCCTGTTTTATCCAATTTCAGTCTGAATTTGATAATAAGGAGTTCATGATCTGAGCCACATTCAGCTCCTGGTCTTGTTTTTGTTGACTATATAGAGCTTCTCCATCTTTTGATGCAGAGAATATAATCAATCTGATTTCGGTGTTGACCATCTGGTGATGTCCATGTGTAGAGTCTTCTCTTGTGTTGTTGGAAGAGGGTGTTTGCTATGACCAGTGGATTTTCTTGGTGAAACTCTATTAGTCTTTGCCCTGCTTCATTCTGTATTTCAAGGCCAAATTTGCCTGTTACTCGAGGTGTTTCTTGACTTCCTACTTTTGCATTCCAGTCCCCTATAATGAAAAGAACATCTTTTTTGGGTGTTAGTTCTAAAAGGTCTTGTAGGTCTTCATAGAACCATTCAACTTCAGCTTTTCAGCGTTACTGGTTGGGACATAGACTTGGATTACAGTGATATTGAATGGTTTGCCTTGGAAACGAACAGAGATCATTCTGTCGTTTTTGAGATTGCATCCAAGTACTGCATTTCGGACTCTTCTGTTGACCATGAAATGGCAACCCACTCCAGTATTCTTGCCTGGAGAATCCCATGGACAGAGGAGTCTGGTGGGCTACAGTCCATGGGGTTGCAAAGAGTCGGACACAATTGAGTGACCAACACACTGACAATGACTAAGTTAAAGAGAGTGGTCTATAAATGCTAGAAACCATATAATTCCAACTATATGGCATTTGGAAAATGATAAAACTATGGAGATAGGAAAGGGATCTGGGGAAAGCATCAGGGGTTGTGGGGAGAAAAGGGTGGGTAGGCAGAGCAGTTTTTAGTAGGGTTTAGCAGATGAGTACAGTTTTTAGTGCACTGCTCTGTATTTGCATTTTACTTACTTGTTATTTATGTCATTGGTGCCATTAAAAAGCACAGTGCCTAGAACATAGTACTTATGCAATATATGTTAAACAAAAAGAGTACTTATATGAATGATGGAGTGTTCAGCTCTAGGCAAAATGATGAAATAGGACAAAGTTTCCTAGAAGATTAAACTACATGTATAGTTCACGGAGAGTTTCCATAAAGGAAACTACAAAATACTTAGTTGGTAAATACTTAGTCTTCTTTCTTCCTAATATTTGAGCAGCATTTGTGACCTGGAGAAAGCCTTTGATGAATGTGACACAGGCTTATTAGACTGATCACAGAACTACTCATGTTTGGGATAGGTGTCCCCTAGTTAAGATAAATTATAAACATTTGTACAGCAAGGGATTGTTTGCTGTTACTCATTTTATATCCAATGTAGAACCTGGACGGCATGCCTTTTGAATTGTAGATGCTCAATAAACATTTGCTGAATGAATGTTTAAAATGAATCCATTTAGTATCCTGGGTAACTACAAAAGAGGATCTTAATTTAAAGCTGGAATTTATATTTTGTACTAAATATTTCTCTTATGCATTGAACTGTGTCTCCTTCCCACCCACCCCTATCCCCCCTAGAATTCAGTGTTGAAATCTCAAATCCACCACCTTCATGTGTAACCCTATTTGAAGATAAAGACTTTAAAGATGTGACTAAGTTAAAATGAAGCAGTTAGGGTAGGGCTTTAAGGCGCTATAATTGGTGTTCTTACGAGAAGACGGAGAGACCCCAGGGGCTTGCACACAGAGAAAAGGCCATGTAAGGCCACAGTGGGAAGGCAGCCATCTGCTAACCAAGGAGTGAGGCCCGAGGAGAACCAAATCTGCCAAAGCCTTGATCTTGGGCTTTTAGCCTCCAGAACTGTGAGAAATAAATTTCTGTAGTTTAAGCCACCCATTCTGTGCCTTTTATTATGGCAGCCCTAGCAGATTTACATAATTTCTTTGAATTAAAAGCAGGGAAGCCCCATAATTTAATATTGTGAATGTTTTATTGAACAGATACATTGCTGTTTCTCCACATGTGAGAAACATGTGCACATTGGCAAATATGTGTTGCTTGCATTTTAAATCATTATTCGGTAAATATCATGGTATATTTTTTCCCCTCTCTCTTCTTTTGCCATTAAAATTATACCTGAGAATTTTTACACATTCTCTTCCTTTACCCCTAAGAAACTACTGTCTCTGTCTTACTCTGCTTTGGTCTGACGGGTGCTAACTTGACACCCTTTATCCCAACTGATTGAGATCTGGGGGACCTCAAAGAGTGCTAATCCACACTGCCACACACCATGTCATTTGATATCCAGTTCAGTATTTCTCTGCAGGGTCTGGAATCTACTTTATGCAACAACTTTCCTTCCATACATGTTATTCCCCCCCACCCCCCAGAACCTTCTTAGATGACACCCTCCCAGGTTAGAATGAAGGAGGAAGCAAACTGATGATATTTTATCAGTGGGCTGTGACTCAAGTATAACTACAACCCCAATTTGGGGAGTCCACTTTTTTAACACTCCTACCGGAGGTAGGGTGATAATGAAGTCAGACACAGACATTTCCTTCAACTTTTGCCAGACAATGTGGCTCCTTGAAGTAGATTACAATGAAGTCTGTACAAAGTAAGAGGCATGTTGGAACATCCCTCCCCAGAGGAAAACCAGTTTCTAGTCTGAGACTGACCCCATAAGTGGAGTCAAAATCCAATTGTTACATCACTCTTAAAGCATGCTATTTAACACAAAGGCAGCCTATAAAGTAGAAGTTAGAGCAAAAACCTCTGGCTTTAAGTATCATTAAATACTTTTTAAGAGGAGATATGAGGTTTTCAAAGGGTAGCAACATAAAGTTTTAAAAGGTTTTTATCTATTTCATCTAATTTTTCCTTTTCAGAGAACATCTTTATGTAGGTAAGCCTTGAACTTTTTTAATATGACAGGCAAGACAATTTTGAAACCATAATTACTAAATATTTGTTGTCCTATTCACAGCTATCTGATAAAAGTACGTTAATTTAGTCATAAAATGAAGAGACTAGATGCAGTTTCCAGAGAAGGCGATGGCACCCCACTCCAGTACTCTTGCCTGGAAAATCCCATGGACGGAGGAGCCTGGTAGGCTGCAGTCTGTGGGGTCGAGAAGAATTGGACACGACTGAGCGACTTCACTTTTACTTTTCACTCTCTTGCATTGGAGAAGGAAATGGCAACCCACTCCAATGTTCTTGCCTGGAGAATCCCAGGGACGGGGGAGCCTGGTGGGCTGCCGTCTATGGGGTCACACAGAGTCGGACACGACTGAAGTGACTTAGCAGCAGCAGCAGATGCAGTTTCCAAAGACATTCTATTTCAACTTTGTTCTTTCTTACAATTCTATTTATCACCAATTAGTGCTGTTTCTGGCCTGGCAGTTGGTTCTGGGAGATAGAAAGGAGTAGAAGTCACGGCTGAAGAGGTATTTTGTGACACAATGTGCTAAAGCAATGTCTGGAACACAGCATATACCATTAAACCCCCCCGTTAAGTGGAACTTTCTGTTCACTAACTGATCAGAATACTTTTTCTTTTTTATGTATTACTGCTGGATCTTCAGTGGTTCCATGAAATTTTATGAGTTTCTTAAGTTGGAGGCTCGCTGTAGGCAGGAGGGACAGACATGATTAAGATTTTTCAGAAACGTCCTCTGTGAGTTGAACAGTGAGTGGTCTGAGAGTCATGGGTCATGGGTGTCATGGTGGTCTTTAGTGTTGTGAAGAAAGTCCTCCAGATTTCTTCCTGACTTAAATTACTCATGTGTGAAATGAGATGGTGAAATTGATTTACCCCCAATTAACATTTTATTTGGTAATGGGGAGGTTATTTGTAGAGAACTGGTGGCTGTGGTAAAGTGATATCCGGGGACTGCTTTGGAGGGCAGCTACTTCAGAAGCAACCTGCACCTTTTAAAGCTGAATCTTGTGCATGGCTTATATGCAAAATTATGGACTTTTTAATATGACCTGTCCTACATGGGTCTCCCTTTCCAGAAATCCTGGGCTGCATGATAGAGAGAAGGAGGTTTTAGATTCTAAAGGGAATTTTGCAAATGATGATGATGTTGGAGATGAAGTGTATCATTATGAATTAACTGCTAAGCTGATTTGGCCAGGAGATGTGAGGGACTGAAACAACTATTTAGATAAATCAAGGCTAATACTAGTTTAGTTTTCTGCCATATTTTAACCATGAGGTCTAGGCATTTGGGTATATAATAGTGAAAAAAATTAAAAGCAGACATAGTCCTTCAGCTTATGCAATGTACAATCTGGAGGGTGTGACAATAAAAACAAATCCTTACATAGTTAAAAATAGTTGGACAAACATAAAAAATAAAAGAAGCTAACATATGTGGATTATAATCAATGTATTTTCTTTTAAGAAGTAAGAAGTACCCAGAGTTCCTGTCTCTCCATGTGGACTTAATTAACTTGGTTGATATTCAGAAGTTTTGGGCTTTTTTAGGGGTCAGGGGGGCAATTTTGGTGCCATGGATATTCGCTACTTTGGTTTCAAGAAAGAAAAGTGATAATGATCCATCTTCCATTGTGTGCCTTTTATATAATGCAAACTTACCAAATGTGAAAACTTTAATTGGACTATTCTAAGCAGTACCATTGTTATAGACATCCTCGTCAAGATGAATCTTACATTAAAAGATTTCTTCCAAGGTACCACAAAACCTAGAATCATTAAAAATCTGAGAATTGCTAAAATACAAAGGACATGCATCTCCTTACATTGTTTATGTTTTGCATTTCACTCAGCTTGAGTAATGAAACTAAATTGGTTGGTTTCTTTTATACTTTGCCTGTTTCTAATCAGTTTCACTTTTGATTTTCCATGAGCTCACTGAGTGATGTTGTTTTGGGGGTTTACATACTCCTGGCATTATCCATATTCTCAGCAAGCTGTTGGTCATTGAAAGAAAACATTTCAGTATATTTTAGGGTTTTTGAAGCCTGGAATACTCTGTTAAAGGAAATTTAAGTTTCAGGTTAAGAATACTTTAACGGGGTAGGAATGGAATTGTATGGAACTTGGGTTTATTTTGAAGAAAACTCAAATTTTATCAGTACATCTGTATCTTTTCAGTTGCTTAATAAATTTCATAATTATGCTGAATTTTGTTGAAGCACTATAATCTGAATGGATATGTTACAGTCTTTAATTTTTATCTCTTGATGTCTGCTATAAATCCTGATAACGCAGGCACCATATATATATAATAAACACAGCTTGGATGCAGCATATCCTCCAAATAAGCATAAAGCAAGCTCAGTAGGACATTAAATCTATGCTAGCTCAGACAATTTCAACAGGAACAAAATGTCTTTGGTTAGCAGATCATTCTATTGCACTATTAATTGGTAATGTAAGTGAACAATTGATACCTACCTTGCTATACATTCTGCTAGAAGACAAATTAAATAAAACCTATTAAGGCAAGTGATCATAATTGACTACAAAATAGCCAAACCCCATCATTTACGCCAAGTCTTTCTAATTATTTAGTATTTGTGAGTAGAAAGATAGGGTTGCTGCCTCTGGATAGATGACAGAAGCAGAGATGAAGCTGGTATTATCAGTGGTTTATCATTTCGCTGGAGGATTACCTGCCTCTTCTGCCTCTTCCCTCCTTTGGGTAAGCTGCCTTGTGGTCATACCGCTGTCATTAGCACCTCTACCAGAAATGTGCAGGACAAGAAGTTCTAGTCAGCCCCACTTTACTCTTTGTCAGCAGTTTTGGTCAAAGCAGGAGCCGGGGACAAGATTGAAACTAATGGCTGAAATGAGGTTTGAGGATTATCTGTGGTTTTCATTAGTCCTCTCCACTTGTTAACAAGCTGAATCCACAGCTGAATGCAGTATTTTTTCTTTATTCCTCTGAATTTTGCAGTCGATGTAGTCCCTGATAAAAATTCTGGCTTGCCATTTTGCCCTACCAATAAGGACCTTAGAAAAGCTGAATATACTAAAGAACGGTAAATTAGTTTAGAAAAACTGATGATCTTACTACCCCTATACACATAGACAAGGAAGAGATGTTTTATACACATGAAAACAGGGAGGAAGGGCAAGAGGGAGGAAGGGAAAGAGAGGGGGAGGAGAGAAAGAGAGAGACTTTATAATCAAGTTCTTGCAAAGTCTGTCATCTTTTGTGGTGTTTCCTTAGTTCTTGTGCTTTGGACATAAGCGATTATTTGTGGAAGGCACATGTTAGCCTGAAACTCCTTCAGTCAGTAGTCCCAAAAGGGGACAAAGAAATTTAACACAGATTTGGTGATAATTTCATGAAACATTAAAAATGCAAGTGTTGGATGTTGTTAGATAAACATAGCAATTTAGCATAAAAATCAAGAATATACACTCACAGGGGAAATAATCGGTTTCAGTGTGAATAGATGCTTTGGATAAAGCAGCAAGCATCAGTATTTTATGTGGATTGAAATAGGCCTGTATCTCACAGAGCCAGACAGAAGTAAATGGAGAGAGTACACTAGAGAGCTGGTTCAGAGGACTCATGCCATGGCCCTGCTGTTAACCAATAAACTGATGTTAATTAAAGACATGTGTGAAAACTTTAAATAAACTTATTCTGTAAGGTATGTGACATTTTGCATGCATGAATGAAGTAACTGTCCCATTAGTGTATTTCATATAGGCAATTTATATATGAAAGTATATCTAAATTAATAAGTGAAATAAGTAAACATTTGACAATTTCATTTACATCCCTAATGGAGAAGGCAGTGGCAACCCACTCCAGTACTCTTGCCTGGAAAATCCCATGGATGGAGGAGCCTGGTAGGCTGCAGTCCATGGGGTTGCGAAGAGTCGGGCACGACTGAGCGACTTCACTTTCACTTTTCACTTTCATGTGTTGGAGAAGAAAATGGCAACCCACTCCAGTACTCTTGCCTGGAAAATCCCATGGATGGAGGAGGCTGGTAGGCTGCTGTCCATGGGGTCGCGAAGAGTCGGACATGACTGAAGTGACTTAGCAGCAGCAGCAGCAGCAGCAGCAGCAGGTATAAAATGAAAGGTACTCAGTCGTGTCCAGCTCTTTGCTACCCATGGACTATACTGTGCATGAAATTCTTTAGGCCAGAATACTGGAGTGGGTAACCTTTCCCTTCTCTAGGGGATATTCCCAACACAGGGATTGAACCCAGGTCTCCCACATTGCAGGCAGATTCTTTACTAGCTGAGCCACAAGGGAAGCCCCTATATGTATAAAACTTGGTCCCAAATGATTTTGGTATACAGTAAAGAATCTGCCTGGAGTGCAAGAGACCCTGGTTTGATCCCTGGATTGGGAAGATCCCTTGGTGAAGGGAATGGCAACCCACTCCAGTATTCTTGCCTGGAGAATCCCATGAACAGAGGAACCTGGTGGGCTACAGTCCATGGGGTCACAAAGAGGCAGACATGACTGAGTGAGTACACACACACACACGTTAGAAATATAAAGGATGATTTTACATTCAGGGTTGGTCTTATATGAGAACATAGAGTTGTTTCCCAAAACATGATTAAATGTTATTATGCTAGCAATTGGCCACCTATTATTGTAGAGGGCAATATTGGATTAAACAATTGCAAAAGGACAATAACATTTGAAGAGAGTTTTATAAATTCAATATAAATATAATGCATCTTAATCATAAATGCCTCCAAAATAGTATAGGCCATTCTATGAAATTTATATATTTTAAACCCGAATTTTTATTATTAGGAAATCTCAGGTAGGAAAGCTCATTGAACTGTCAAACCAAGGCTTTGAGATACAAACCTACAGGGTCTTTTTCAGCTGCCCTGTGGGTGAATCAAAATCTCTGTCTTTTTATTTGCATTTGTTAACAATTATGAAGGGATAGGAATGCACTTTGTAACAAATAGCTGATGTTACTGCTCATTCCATCACTTTCACTAGCTTTGTTTGTAGAGATGCTTCCTAAGGCCCACTTGACTTCACATTCCAGGATGTCTGGCTCTAGGTGAGTGATCACACCATTGTGATTATCTGGGTTGTGAAGATCTTTTTTGTACAGTTCTGTGTATTCTTGCCACCTCTTCTTAATATCTTCTGTTTCTGTTAGGTCCATACCATTTCTGTCCTTTATCGAGCCCATCTTTGCATAAAATGTTCCCTTGATATCTCTAATTTTCTTGAAGAGATCTCTAGTCTTTCCCATTTTATTGTTTTCCTCTATTTCTTTGCACTGATCATTGAGGAAGTCTTTCTTATCTCTTCTTGCTATACTTTGGAACTCTGCATTTAGATGCTTATATCTTTCCTTTTCTCCTTTGCTTTTCACTTCTTTTCTCAGCTATTTGTAAGGCCTCCTCAGACAGCCATTTTGCTTTTTTGCGTTTCTTTTTCTTGGGTATGATCTTGATCCTTGTCTCCTGTACAGTCTCACTAACCTCCATCCATAGTTCATCAGGCACTCTGTCTATCAGATCTAGTCCCTTAAATCTATTTCTCACTTCCGCTGTATAATCATAAGGGATTTGATTTAGGTCATACCTGAATGGTCTAGTGGTTTTCCCCACTTTCTTCAATTTGAGTCTGAATTTGGCAATAAGGAGTTCATGATTCGAGCCACAGTCAGCTACATGAACCATGAACTTCCAGATGTTCAAGCTGGTTTTAGAAAAGGCAGAGGAACCAGAAATCAAATTGCTAGTATCCGCTAGATCATCAAAAAAGCGAGAGAGTTCCAGAAAAAATCTATTTCTGCTTTGTTGACTATGCCAAAGCCTTTGACTGTGTGGATCACGATAAACTATGGAAAATTGTGAAAGAGATGGGAATACCAGACCATCTGACCTGCCTCTTGAGAAACCTGTATGCAGGTCAGGAAGTAACAGAACTAGACATGGAACAACAAACTGGTTCCAAATCAGGAAAGGAGTACGTCAAGGCTGTAAATTGTCACTCTGTTTATTTAACTTATATGCAGAGTACATCATGAGAAACTCTGGTCTGGAAGCACAAGCTGGAATCAAGATTGCCGGGAGAAATATCAATAACCTCAGATATGCAGATGACACCACCCTTTGGCAGAAAGTGAAGAAGAACTCTTGATGAAAGTGAAAGAGTGAAAAAGTTGGCTTAAAGCTCAACATTCAGAAAACTAAGATCATGGCACCTGGTCCCATCACTTTATGGCAAATAGATAGGGAAACAGTGGAAACAGTGTCAGACTATTTTTGGGGGCTCCGAAATCACTGCAGATAGTGATTGCAGCCATGAAATTAAAAGATGCTTACTCCTTGGCAGGAAAGTTATGTCCAACCTAGACAGCATATTAAAAAGCAGAGACATTACTTTGCCAACAAAGGTCCATCTAGTCAAGGCTATGGTTTTTCCAGTAGTCATGTATGGATGTGAGAGTTGGACCATAAAGAAAGCTGAGCGCCAAAGAATTGATGCTTTTCAACTGTGATTTTGGAGAAGACTCTTGAGAGTCCCTTGGACCACAAGGAGATCCAACCAGTCCATCCTAAAGGAGATCAGTCCTAAGTGTTCATCAGAAGGACTGATGTTGAAGCTGAAACTCCAATACTTTGGCCACCTGATGTGACGAGCTGACTCATTTGAAAAGACCCTGATGCTGGGAAAGATTGAGGGCAGGAAGAGAAGGGGATGACAGAGGATGAGATGGTTGGATGGTGTCACCATCTCAGTGGACATGAGTTTGGGTAAACTCCAGGAGTTGGTGATGGACAGGGAGGCCTGGTGTGCTGTGGTCCATGTGGTCTCAAAGAGCTGGACATGACTGAATAACTGAACTAAACAGAACTGCTCATTATTTTTATTTATTTATATTTTCAAATTAGGACCTAGGTAGTAAAGCATTATATAAATGGTAAGAGTGACAATTTTCTACATTAGTACAATAGATTTTCTATATGCTTTTATCATTTATGGAACAATATATTTTTGTTTAGTGTATCAAAAAAGCAATTGAAGTCACAAAAGTTGAACATTATAGCAATGCATAAGATCCAGGCAAGTAAGTTACATCTAGTTTATTATTATCCTTTTTTCTTTAATTCAATATAAACACTAATGAGGTCTGAACCTCCCTCTTCTTTCTGGAATTGGGCTATGCAGACTGTGAGAAAAAAAAATTCCCATTTTCATTTAGGTGACCCTGGTGTTAGCTTCTGGGGCTTTCCCTGACCAATTTATTAGAATCTGCAAACTGTAGGAATCGTACCAGACCAAATTCTAGAATCCATTGTCTAAGCCTCATAAGACCTCTAATCTGAAACCAAAGCTTATCTTAGAAAACTAGTAAATGCTGAATATCATCTTTCCTGGGAAAGCTGGGAACTTGTTCTCTTCTTTAACATGACTTTTAGAAATCTTTGACTAGTGTCAAATTGCTGTTTTTGCATCTTGGGGAGCAGTCTGAAAACTGGCACTGAAACTGCTAAGTAAAGTCTGAGGGTGTCTTGGAAGCTGGAGTTTATCTATTATTAGACAAACTCTTAGGAAAATGGTGCAGTTTAATTGTTAATTTAGAGGATGCTCAGTGTAGCAGTGAAAATTAGTCACTAGGCCATCTTACAGATCACAAAAATGGGCTTGATATGTGTTACAAATAGCAACAACAACAAAAAGGTTGTTTTTTTTTTTTTTTTTGGCTGCAGGGCAGTTTATAGCAAAATAACTTGCTGGAAGAGTAGAAGAGATAAACTAGCAACATCAAATTCAGGTTATTTGGAAATGCCACTGCTTTGGAGAAGCAAGGTCTTCTGCTGAAGCTAATGATCTATCTTTTGTGCACAGTATTCTCTGGAATCAACTTCAAGTAATGGGAGGGGACTTGGGGGCAATGCTCAAAAGTTACAAAAATTCATGTAGCCGTGACATGGCTTGGATGATCAGAAGGATGAATGCCACCATGGCATCCTCCAGCATGTTCAGAAGTACCATCGTGGTCCATCTTGACTGCTCAGAGTACAGAGACATGAGAGTGGAGGATGGGGAGCCAATGGCTCTTGAGTAGGTCACTCTGACCTGAAAAAGCCCTTGGTGGGCATGAAAACTTTGGCATTATGTGTCGGTTTGCTCAACAGAGAGAATAGTATGAAAGAAACAACACGACACAATGTAAACCAACTTCAATAAATTATATCTTTAAAAAGAAGCAACATGAGTTCTACATGGTTTTTATAGGTTTATTATTATTAGTTGACTTTGGCCTGGCAATTTCTGTTTGTGGAATATTTTTGTCAGTTAAAACATATACGTACCTTTGAGAAATGGTGAGAGCTAAATGAAAACTATTAGCTTCACCTGTATCCATGGGATCACAAAAAGTCAGACACAAATGAATGACTGAACAACAACATAATTTTACCCAAGTGAGTAAAGCACAGTTAGGAGGCTACATATGAAGGCTGCTATAATGCTTCTACTAGTGTCAGATCCACTGATACTGAAACCTGTTCTATCCCCAGTAGCACAGATGAGATCCATGGTGGCCAGTTACACTGGATCAGATGACTCTCTCTCTCGTCACTTTATAGTGGCTCTGTGGGAATCACACCTGGCTTGTCTAGTCTGTAGCAATGAAACCATCATCTTGTTTGGATATTTTAAAATGTTTATTGATGATATTATTAAAGTAGAGGACAATATTTTTAAACTGTAGAACTAGAGTATCTATATGAAAGAAGGTAGTGTTGGTTCACAAACTAGGGAGTTCACCAAATTAAATCTGAATCTGGTCCCTGTACACTTCCCTGGTAGCTAGGTGGTAAAGAATTTGCTTGTGATACAGGAGAATCGGGTTAGATCCCTGGGTTAGGAGGATCCCATGGAGGAGGAAATGCTAACCCACTCCAAGGATTTTTGCCTGGGAAATACCATGGATACAGGAGCCTGGTAGGCTACAGTCCATGGGGTCACAAGAGTTGGGCACGACTTAGTGACTAAACCACCACACCACCTGGCCTCTAGACATGGAGGGGCAGGAGAGACCAAAGAAAGGGGCAGGATACTCTGGATATGTAGATGACAGGTGTAACCAACTAGGGAACGTACATATGGAACTTGGCTTGGGTGGCTGCAAGATGAGTAGATCTTTGCACTTGCCTGCCACAATCTTAAAAATTTATATGATGACTTTAATGAGGTTCAAGGACATAAGTCATCTAGATGATATCAATAACAAACTGCTCTCTCAAGGCTGCATCCTTGAAAACAGCTGCTGCTTTGGAAACAGTGGGCAGAATGAACATTTGAAGTATGGGAGGAATAAGGAGCCTCTGATTGCTTCGGTTCAGCTTGAGGGTCTGCAGGCAGTCACGTACTATCTATGACTTCCTCCAGCAGGTAGGGTACAAAGTTGTAGAAAAATACAGAAGGAATAATGGAAGTAGAAATGGCAGATCTCCAAGAAAATGCTTAGACTTAGAGATACTGTACAGTTAATTAGTTGTATTAGTTTCCATTATTGCTATAACAAATTACCACAAACTTGATGGCTTAAAACAAACTTTTCTCCTACAGTTCTGTGGGTCAGAGATCCCAGAGATCTTGTTGGGTGAAAACTGAAGTGTTGGCAGACTGGTGTTCCTTTTTGGAGTCTGTATGGGGGGAATCCTTTTCCTTGCCTTTTCTAGATTCTAGAGGCAGCCCACATTCCTAGACTCATGGCCCGCTTTCTTCTCCTTTAAACCCAGCAGCATCCTGCCTCTTTGACCCTTCTTCCATCAGTATATCTCGTTCTGTAGCTGAGAGATTATCTGCTTAAGAACTCATGTGATTAGTATAGGCCCACCTGAATCATGCAGGATTATCTCCCCAGCTCAAAGTCCTGTAACCTTAGTCATTCTGCAAAGTCCCTTTTGCCAAGTAAGGAGACACATTTACAGGTTTTGGAGATTAGGACATAGGCATATTTGGAGACTATTACTCTGCCAAGTTTGTTAATATATTTTGCTTTTCATTCCTCCTGAATTTCTTGCTTTTGCTTAATCACACAACTTTACCTTAAGACTTTTTTTTTTTAAAGGTGAAAGTTATGTTTATTTTTAGAATGTTAATTTTTTACATTTTTTAATATTCAAAGATCTACTTGTGGTCTTCAAATAGAAAATAATGTTGAAATATTACCATTTTGTGTCAATGCTCTGTAAAATCTATTTTAATGTATACATCACTGTCATAAAAATTATGTTAAACATGATAGAGGTATGCAATTTTAATTAAAATAAAGGAAAATCCACCAATAAAACAAATATTCTTTGAGAAGAATAAAAATACCCACTAAATACTAAACTAGCTGTAGAAATACTAGAAAGAAAAATATGCTTTATTGGAACTTTTTTCTTCATTATCAAAACCTCACAGCCCACTCTTTCAAAAATGAATTTGCTTCTGTTATAAGCAATCATAAAGATGATTGGGGAAATGCATACATATCAACAGAATTAGAATTAATCATTTCCCTGTATAACCACAGAATGATTGTTTTCATACCTCAACATAATAAAAGCTATATATGACAAACCCACAGCAAACATTATCCTCAATGGTGAAAAATTGAAAGCATTTCCCCTTAAGTCAGGAACAAGACAAGGGTGCCCACTTTCACCGCTACTATTCAACATAGTTCTGGAAGTTTTGGCCACAGCAATCAGAGCAGAAAAAGAAATAAAAGGAATCCAAATTGGAAAAGAAGAAGTAAAACTCTCACTGTTTGCAGATGACATGATCCTCTACATAGAAAACCCTAAAGACTCCACCAGAAAATTACTAGAGCTAATCAATGAATATAGTAAAGTTGCAGGATATAAAATCAACACACAGAAATCCCTTGCATTCCTATACACTAATAATGAGAAAGTAGAAAAAGAAATTAAGGAAACAATTCCATTCACCATTGCAACGAAAAGAATAAAATACTTAGGAATATATCTACCTAAAGAAACTAAAGACCTATATATAGAAAACTATAAAACACTGATGAAAGAAATCAAAGAGGACACTAATAGATGGAGAAATATACCATGTTCATGGATTGGAAGAATCAATATAGTGAAAATGAGTATACTACCCAAAGCAATTTACAAATTCAATGCAATCCCTATCAAGCTACCAGCCATATTTTTCACAGAACTAGAACAAATCATTTCAAGATTTGTATGGAAATACAAAAAACCTCGAATTGCCAAAGCAATCTTGAGAAAGAAGAATGGAACTGGAGGAATCAACTTGCCTGACTTCAGGATCTACTACAAAGCCACAGTCATCAAAACAGTATGGTACTGGCACAAAGACAGACATATAGATCAATGGAACAAAATAGAAAGCCCAGAGATAAATCTACCTTAAGACTTTTATCTGTTCAATCTCTGCTCAATTTTTTGTTCATTCATCCATGTCTTTTTATCTATTATCTGTTACTTGCACAAGGATCAAGTATTAGTAATATGGTGTATTTTCTTCAACTGTATCATAATAATATTAGTGGAAATGGACTAAATAATCTAATGAAAATGGAGAGATTTTGTGATGATAAAAACATGATTTAACTATATTTAAAGAGGCATGGCATAGTATAAAGCCATTAGAAATTTAAAATAAATGTAGAGAAAATATATCATGTGAAGAGTAAGTATTGTCCAAGGAAGGTGGTGTGGCTATGTCAATATGAGCTAAGTAGATATTTAAGGAATGAGAATTGTCAGAGATAAGGAGAAACATTTCATAATGAGAAAGGAAGCAATTTACCAGAAATATATAGCAATCAGAAATGTATATGTATCAAATAATAAATACTTAAAATACATAGAGAAAAAATTGATAGAACCAAAAGGAGAACTAGACAAACTAACAGTCCTTTTCAGTAATGGACAGAAAAACTAGGCCAAAAAAATTATTGAGAGTATCGATATGAATAACACTAGCAACCAACTTGACCTAACAGATACTTGTAGAATGCTAAATATGACAACTACAGACTACACATATTTTTCAAGTAAACATGATATTTGCAGATAGACCATATATTGGGCTAAAAAATTAATTTTAACTTATTTTAAAAGATTGAATTTTTATAGATAATGGAGTCAATAACTAGAAGTAAATAGCAGTAACATATTTAGAAATGCTCCATGTATTTGGACATTAAACAGAATTTCTAAAATGGCCAATGGATTATAGAAGAAATTGTAATCGAGTTTAGAAAGTATTTGAACTCAGCAATAATGCAGCATCTCAAAACTTATGTGATGCAATGCTCAGAGCAAAATTTATAGTTTCATATTAGAAAATACAAAAAAAGATTGAAATAAATTATCTAAGCTGCCACCTTAAGAAACTATATAAAGAAGAGAATATCAAATGCAAAGTAAGTAGAAGAAAGGGAATAACAAAGAAGAGGAGAAACCAGAGAAATATAAAACATATGAACAATAAAGAAATAAGAAGAGCTCAATGTGACTGCTTTGAAAATAGTAATAAAATTAATAGATTAATAGACTCCTAAGAAAACTGTTTAAGAAAATAAGAGGGAGAAGTGTACATCATGTTGAAAGAAGGGCTCACTACATATGTTCCAGGTACTAAAAGGATAGTGAGAAAATATATGAATAATGTTATTTCAATAAAATCAATAATTTAGATAAAATAGAAAAATCTCTAAAAAATGTAATATACCAAAACTATATAGAATATATATATAGAATATCAGAAGGAAGGAAATGGAATAGAATATCAAGGAAATAGAATATCAGAATAGAACTAAATGTATTAAGCAAACACATAAGAAATATATTAAATAAATAAAGTTCATAGTAAAAGTCTTTTCCACAAAGAAAATTCCAGATTCAGATGACTTCTGTTGTGAAATTTATTAATTATTTTTAAAAGAGCTAAAGCAACTGTTAAAGTGTAATAATTTCAGGAAATAGAGGAGGGAACACTTTCACTTCATTTTGTGATGCTGACATAACCCTGAGACCAAAAGCTGATAAAGATGTTGCCTTTCTTTCCCTGGGGAAAAAAAAATAAAGCCTAAGAAAATAGCTGTAGAAGGGAATCCCTTCAATCTTCTCACAGCATTTATGTAAAATCTATAGTTAACACTATCCTTAATGCTACATGACTAAATATTTTCCTCCTAAAATTGGAGAAAGGCAAGGATGCCTGCTTCTACCACTTTGTATTTAATATTGTAGTTGCCAGAACAGTTAATAAATAAAAATTTAAAAAGCAAAAGCAAAACTATTTTTATTGCACACTATGTAAAAGTGTGCATATATGAGGATCTACATGTAAAATCCTAAGGAATTTACAAAGCAACTACTAGCGATAGTTGTGAAGTTGATAAGTCAGAGTTTCAAGATACAAGGGCCGGTACATAAATATCAGTAGTAGTTTTACATATTTGTAGCAAATAGTTCAAAGTATTTAAAATAACAAAAATAAGACAAAATCAGTTCAGTTCAGGTCAGTCGCTCAGTCGTGTCCGACTCTTTGCAACCCCATGAACCGTAGCACGCCAGGTCTCCCTGTCCATCACCAACTCCCGGAGTTCACCCAAACCCATGTCCATTGAGTCAGTGATGCCATCCAACCATCTCATCCTCTGTTGTCCTCTTCTCCTCCAGCCCTCAATCTTTCCCAGCATCAGGATCTTTTCAAATGAGTCAGCTCTTCACATCAGGTGACCAGAGTGTTGGAGTTTCAGCTTCAACATCAGTCCTTCCAGTGAACACCCAGGACTGATCTCCTTTGGGATGGACTGGTTGGATCTCCTTGCAGTCCAAGGGACTCTCAAGAGTCTTCTCCAACACCACAGTTCAAAAGCATCAATTCTTCGGCACTCAGCTTTCTTCATAGTCCAACTCTCACATCCATACATGACTACTGGAAAAAACCTAGCCTTGACTAAACGGACCTTTGTTGGGAAAGTAATGTCTCTGCTTTTCAATATGCTATCTAGGTTGGTGATAACTTTCCTTCCGAGGAGTAAGTGTCTTTTAATTTCAAGGCTGCAGTCTCCATCTGCAGTGATTCTGGAGCCCCCCAAAAGACAAAATACATATGCATAAATATAACAGAAGATGTACAAGGACTCTGCACCCCAAAATATAAGACATTGTAGAAAGAACTCACAGAAGACTAAATATATGGAGAGAAGCTCATGAATAGGAAGACTCAGCAGTGCTAAAATGTTAGATCTCCCCAAACTGATCTATAGATTCAATGCAATGAAAAAAAAAAAATCCCTGTCTTGAAGAAAGAGTTTGTACTACATGCTAAGTCACATCATTTGTGTCTGACTCTGTGTGACCCCATGGACTACAGCCCATCAGGCTCCTCTGTCCATAAGCTTCTCCAGGTAAGAATACTGGAGTGGGTTGCCATGACCTCCTCCAGGGGATCTTCCCCAAGCTCTAAGACAGAGCTTGCTGCTGCTAAGTCGCTTCAGTTGTGTCCAACTCTGTGTGACCCCATAGACGGCAGCCCACCAGGCTCCCCCATCCCTGGGATTCTCCAGGCAAGAATACTGGAGTGGGTTGCCATTTTCTTCTCCAATGCATGAAAATGAAAAGTGAAAGTGAAGTCGCTCAGTCGTGGCCAACTCTTAGTGACCCCATGGACTGCAGCCTACCAGGCTCCTCTGTCCATGGGATTTTCCAGGTAAGAGTACTGGAGTGGGGTGCCATTGCCTTCTCTAAAGAAAGGGCTTAGATGATTCTAAAGTATGTATGGAACCAAGCAAGAATAGTCAATACAATCCTGAAAAAAGAAAAATGCATTTGGAAGACATACACTGCATTACATGAAGATTTACTCTAAAGCTACAGTAATCAGAACATATTATTACTCTTGACTTCATATTACCAAAATTTAAACACATACAAAAGAAATGAATAGTGTAATCTGTAATTCTTACACACTACCTCCCAATTTTAACAATTATCCACTCTTGGCAGCTACAGTTTTGTCTACATACTCTCTTCTTAACCTTGATTGCTGCTAAGTCGCTTCAGTCGTGTCCAATTCTGTGCGACCCCATGGATGGCAACCAACCAGGCTCCCCCGTCCCTGGGATTCTCCAGGCAAGAACACTGGAGTGGGTTGCCATTTCCTTCTCCAATGCATGAAAGTGAAAAGTGAAAGTGAAGTCGCTCAGTCGTGCCCAACTCTTAGCAACCCCGTGGACTGCAGCCCACCAGGCTCCTCCATCCATGGGATTTTCTAGGCAGGAGTACTGGAGTGGGGTGCCATTGCCTTCTCCGACTTAACCTTGATTATTTCTTCTTAATTTATTATCTTGTTGTTGTTGTTCAGTTGCTAAGTTGTGTCTGACTCTTTGTGACCACATGGACGGTTACACTCCAGGCTTTCCTATCCTTCACTATCTCCTGGAGTTTGCTCAGACTCATGTCCTTTGAGTTGATGATTCCATCCAACAATCTCATCCTCTGTTTCCCCCTCTCTTCAATCTTTCCCAGCATCAGGGTCTTTTCCAGTGAGTTGGCTTCTTCACATCAGGTGGCCAAAGCATTGGCGCTTCAGCTTCAGTATCAGTCTTTCCAATATTCAGGGTTGATTTTCTTTCAGATTGACTGGTTGGATCTCCCTGCTGTCTAAGGACACTCAAGAGTCCTCTCCAGCACCACAGTTCAAAAGCATCAGTTCTTCAGTGTTCAACCTTTTTTATGGTCCAACTCTTACATCCATTATATCACCACTGGAAAAACCAGATCTTTGACTAAATGGACCTTTGCTGGCAAAGTAATGCCTCTGCATTTTAATACATTTAGTTTTGTCAGAGCTTTTATTCCAAGGAGCAAGCATCTTTCAATTTCATGGCTGCAGCTACCATTTCTAGTGATTTTGGAGCCCAAGAAAATAAAATCTCTCACTGTTTCCATTGTTTCCCTATCTATTTGCTGTGAAATGTTAGGACCAGATGCCACATGAAATGCTGGGGTGGATGAATTACAAACTGGAATCAAGATTGCTGGGAGAAATATCGATAACCTCAGATATGCAGATTTATCTTAACACATGTAAAAATAAATTTCCACTAGTCACAGATTTGGTTACTCTAAAGGACAGCTCACATAGGAAAGAAAAATTTAATTATTTTTTCCCTCTATTTAACAGTTTTTAAAATAATGAATTAATAGCCTAGCATGCACCATAGAAGATCAGTTTTTGTTTAAATATTATCAAGAATGCCTGGATTTAAACATATTGAATGACTTTCAGAGTACTATAGATATGATATATATTGATGCTCAATTGTTCTATCTTTGGCAAAAAAGCTTGTTTAAATGCATTACTGAGAATCTTTGATAGCTTTCTTGCTTGTGCCAGGATAATCCTGTATATTTCCTGTTCCAGATCTGAAGCTGGCAATTTCTTAAAGGGTTTCTTTTTCTGTTTTATAACAAATGGTATTAAAAGAGCAATAATAGGTGTCCTGGTTGCCAGTGGGTTGATATAGGTTTTTGTAGTGGATAAAACATGTGTGTGTGCACACGTGTGTGTATAAATAAAAACATTGTTGCTTTATAACAATTTAAGTACATCATTAGTTTATACCAATTTAAATTCAAGGTACCAATTTTTTTTTAACCTAACCTCACTGATCCCATTTTGTCCTTAACATTTGCTTACTTGTCGCTTTCCCCACTGGAGTATAAGGCCAGACTTTATGGCTTTTCCTCCCTTGTGCCTAGTATGATTTTATGATTTGCTATAAAATTTTGTTGAATGAGGAAACAGGCAAATAATTACAAAGTAATGTTTCCTAAAGAGGTTTACACTTTCTGGGAAATGGCAATGGAATTTTGGTATGTGTTTGTGTGTGTGTGAATGTGTATATGTATTAGTATTACTGGATGTAATATGGACTCTATTCAAAGGGTTAAATAGCCTCTTATAAAGGTAAAACAGGATGCTTCAGATTGAGATAAGAATTTTTGTATAGATTGAAATACTTGAAACTTAACATCAATAATAAAGACATTGCCATTTTTATATACTTTCTAGATAGGATGTCTTAGGTAGAATGAACATATCTGAATAAATTTAATGGACCAAACCCCAACCAATTTGTTCATTTTCAGTTTAGTTCAGTTCAGTCGCTCAGTCATGTCTGACTCTTTGTGACCCCATGAATCGCAGCACACCAGGCCTCCCTGTCCATTACCAACACCCGGAGTTCACTCAGACTCACATCCATCGAGTCAGTGATGCCATCCAGCCATCTCATCCTCTGTCGTCCCCTTCTCCTCCTGCCCCCAATCCCTCCTGGCATCAGGGTCTTTTCCAATGGGTCAACTCTTTGCATGAGGTGGCCAAAGTACTGGAGTTTCAGCTTTAGCATCATTCCTTCCAAAGAAATCCTAGGACTGATCTCCTCTAGAATGGACTGGTTGGATCTCCTTGCAGTCCAAGGGACTCTCAAGAGTCTTCTCCAACACCACAGTTCAAAAGCATCAATTCTTCGGCCCTCAGCTTTCTTCACAGTCCAACTCTTACATCCATACATGACCACTGGAAAAACCATAGCCTTGACTAGACGGGCCTTAGTCGGCAAAGTAATGTCTCTGCTTTTGAATATGCTATCTAGGCTGGTGATAAGTTTTCTTCCAAGGAGTAAGTGTCTTTTAATTTCATGGCTGCAGTCACTATCTGCAATGATTTTGGAGCCCAAAAGAATTAAGTCTGACACTGTTTCCACTGTTTCCCCATCTATTTCCCATGAAGTGATGGGACCGGATGCCATGATCTTCGTTTTCTGAATGTTGAGCTTTAGGCCAACTTTTTCACTCTCCTCTTTCACTTTCATCAAGAGGCTTTTTATTGTCTTGCACTGAGCATTGGATTACATTACCCTATAGATGTTCTTATTTGGTTGTGCTGAAAATTCTGGGTTGAGTAATTGAAAATTTATTACAACATTGTTTCCTTCTGCTACTTGGAGATACCTACATGACCCACAGTACTGAGGGATGTTAGCCCTGTGTAACCTTTGCCAATAGTCTTCTATGGGAAATAAATATTTCTTGATCTTATTGAAACCACTGGGCAAACATTGCTTTAAGAAAAATCCCACACCTCTTCTTCCTACTGCATTTCTCCCAGCTCCTACAAAGATATTCTATAGCTGCCACTATGAGGTGATAATGTGTGTTAGTCTCAGTCATGTCTGACTCTTTGCGACCCTGTGGACCGTAGCCCACCAGCCTCCTCTGTCCATGGAATTCTCCAGGCAAGTATACAGGAGTGGATAGCCATTCCCTTCTCCAGGGGATCTTCCTGACCCAGGGATCGAACTTGAGTCTCCTGCATTGCAGGCATATTCTTTACCATATGAGCCACTAGGGAAACCCATAATAATTAAATGGAAAAACAAGGTGTTAATGACAACTTAAGAGGAAAGCAGAACTTCTGTGTTGCATAGTCATAGTTGCATGCTAAGTATTTTCACATGAAGCAGTAGTAGTAATGCTGATTCTTGAGTCAACTTACTGGAATCCAGCATTATTTTAAGTACTTTCCATATATTACCACCTCACCTCATAACTACTCTTCTCCCCCCTACCCAGATAAAGAAACTGAGAAACAAAGATGTGAAGGAAGTAGCCTGGCCCAGTTCCTATACTCTTAATTAGCATCATGGGTTGCCTCTCAGAATGTTATCTAACCTTATTGGCCACTCAAGATAATAATTTTTTCTGATGTGGCTATTACTATTCCCTTTTTGCAGACAGTTAAACTGAGGTCAGAGAGACTATATGAGTGAGTTACATTCTACAACTTGTAAATTGTATCTAAGGGTGTTCTGAGTCAAAAGCTGGTACTCTTTTATATACATATAAACAGAACAATTATTTATATACACTAGCTTATCAACAGTATATTTTTAGCTTACCTAGTTTATATTTTATGTATAAGAGGATATTAAAATGTTATAAACTAGAGAACTATAAAACATAGAGTTGTGTATTAAATTGCTTTTAGCAAGTTGATTCATTAAAGAAATAACTATAGACAAGAATTTGGGTTACAGTAGTTTGTTTTCAGGCAGGTCAGTTTAACCAGTATAGGATATTATTACTGTGCCTGCCTGTCTTTTCTGATAAAAACACATTAATAAAATGATAATACATTTTGGTATCATGTCTAGCTTTTTGCTGGCAAATTAATTTTAAAATTTGATACATAAGAAATGGAAGTAGTGAAATAGTTTATATGAAGAGAAATCAAAATTTATCCTAGAATAATGACTGCTGTATGGATGTGAAAGTTGGACTGTGAAGAAAGCTAAGTGCCGAAGAATTGATGCTTTTGAACTGTGGTGTTGGAGAAGACTCTTGAGAGTCCCTTGGACTACAAGGAGATCCAACCAGTCCATTCTAGAGGAGATCAGTCCTGGGTGTTCTTTGGAAGGAATAATGCTAAAGCCGAAACTCCAGTACTTTGGCCACCTCATGCGAAGAGTTAACTCATTGGAAAAGACTCTGATGCTGGGAGGGATTGGGGGCAGGAGGAGAAGGGGACGACAGAATGAGGTGGCTGGATGGCATCACTGACTCGATGGATGTGAGTCTGAGTGAACTCCGTGAGTTGGTGATGGACAGGGAGGCCTGGCGTGCTGCAATTCATGGGGTCGCAAAGAGTCGGACATGACTGAGTGACTGAACTGAGCTGTGA
Organism: Capricornis sumatraensis; assembly: GCF_032405125.1. Taxonomy (NCBI): domain Eukaryota; kingdom Metazoa; phylum Chordata; class Mammalia; order Artiodactyla; family Bovidae; genus Capricornis; species Capricornis sumatraensis. The sequence continues at coordinate 70,692,016 of NC_091070.1, forward strand.
AAGAAATATCCTACAATTCAGTTCAGCTGCTCAGTCATGTCTGACTCTTTGCAATGCTATGGACTGCAACACACAAGGTTTCTCTGTCCATCACTACCTCCCAGAGCTTGCTCAAACTCAAGCCCATTTAGTCGGTAATGCTATACCATCTCATTTCTGTCAAGCCCTTCTCCTCCTGACTTCAGTTTTTTTCCAGCATCAGTCTTTTCCAATGAGTCAGTTCTTTGCGTCAGGTGGCCAAAGTGTTGGAGTTTCAGCTTCAGCATCAGTCCTTTCAATGAATATTCAGTGTTATCTCCTTTAGGATTGACTGATTTGATCTCCTTGCAGTCCAAGGGGCTCTCAAGAGTCTTTTCCAACACCACAGTTTAAAAGCATCAATTCTTTGGCGCCCAGCTTTGTTTATGGTCCAACTCTTACAACCTACATGACTACTGGAAAAACCATAGCTTTGACTAGATGGAACTTTGTAGGCAAAGTAATGTCTCTGCTTTTTAATATGCTGCCTAGGTTGGTATAGCTTTTCTTTCAAGGAGCAAGCATCTTTTAATTTCATGGCTGCAGTCACCATCTGCAATGATTTTGGAGCCTAGGAAAATAAAGTCTGTCACTGTTTCCATTGTTTCCTGATCTATTTGCCATGAAGTGATGGGACTGGATGTCATGATCTTAGTTTTTTGAATGTTGAGCTTTAGGTCAGCTTTTTCACTCTATTCTTTCACTTTCATCAAGAGGCTCTTTTGTTCCTCTTCACTTTCTCCTATGGGGGTGGTGTCATTTGCATATCTGAGATTATTGATATTTCTCCTGGCAATCTTGATTCCAGCTTGTGCTTCAGCAGCCTGGCATTTTGCATGATGTATTCTGCATATAAGATAAATAAGCAGAGTGACAATATACAGCCTTGACATTCTCCTTTCTCACTTGGAACCAGTCTGTGGTTGCATATCTGGTTCTAACTGTTGCTTCTTGACCTATATACAGATTTCTCAAGAGGCAAGTAAGGTGGTCTGGTATTTCCATCTCTTGAAGAATTTTCCATAGTTTGTTGTGATCCACATAATGAAAGGCTTTGGCATAGCCAATAAAGCAGAAGTAGATATTTTTTTGGAACCCTCTTGCTTTTTCAATGATCCAGCAGATGTTGGCAATTTTTATTTCTGGTTCCTCTGCCTTTTCTAAATCCAGCTTGAACATCTGGAAGTTCTCAGTTCATGTACTGTTGAAGCCTCACTTGGAGAAATTTTGAGCATATTTTTGCTACATGTGAGATGAGTGCAATCATGCGATAGTTTGAACATTCTTTGACATTGCCTTTCTTAGGGATTGGAATGAAAACTGACCCCAAAGCTAGTGGAGGTGATGGAATTCCAGTTGAGATATTTCAAATCCTAAAAGATGATGATGTGAAAGTGCTGCACTCAATATGCCAGCAAATTTGGAAAACTCAGCAGTGGCCAGAGAACTGGAAAAGGTCAGTTTTCATCCATCCTACAATTACCCCAGTGGAAACATTGCCTTTGGAAATAGACTTAAAAGGGAAAAGTTTAGAAGTAGTCGGTGTTGTGTAACCATAACAGATACAATAGAAGTCAAATTTAAAAGCCTATTGACAGGCATTAACACTTTATGACCAAGTATATCTACAATCCAGAGATTTAGTCCCCCAAAACATTCATGACATGATAATTATTACATGGGTCACTTATTGGTATCTATGGACATGATTTGTTTTTTTCTATGAATTCCATGTTTGATATTTTTGTATTTAAATTCTGTAACTTTCTATTTTTTCTAGACTTGTAGTCTTCAATAACAATTAGGAGGGAAAAGTATAGAACCAACTTTCTCTTCCAGCTATAATAAACAAAACAGAACTGTACTTAAAGACCTATCATGTAGCAATGTCTTTTGGATTGCATTTTAAGAGATGCTCGCTAATTCAGAAATGCCTATAATATATACAATCTGTAAAATGTGAAAGGATTTAAAAATTTTAACTATAGTCATCCAGTCTCCAATCTTTGAGAGCAAGAGGGTGAATCAAACCAAAGGACAAATGGAACAGAGCGTTGGGGAGTGAAGGTGAAGAGAATTCCATATGACTGGAGGCCAGCTCCCTGACCTTCTACCCGCACTTCTGCAGCCACTGGTGGGGGAGTAAAACTGACACTAGCTGTTTATCATGCTTTAAGACCAGAATGTAAAATGAAAACCATTACTACCTCTCAGGATGCAAAGAATGTATAAGAAAGGATTAAGTCAATTGAAGATGTTATCTCAATGGGAGAAGGAATTCCAATTAAATTGAAGTCTTAAAAAAAAAAAAGCCTGCCTGTTTCAAAAGACTGATAGAGACATATATCTGATGAGTCAACTTGGTCTTTTCAAGGCCTTACCCAGGCCCCTCTTTTATTTATGCTTGTGATTAGAGGGCTAAAGAGCTCATGAGAGTTGCTATCTACCAAATCCAACCATGCTGCCTTAGAAGTCACTTTCTGAGTCCACAGATAATTCTTGCATCAAATAAGTTGATACTAGACACCAAAAGTTAGTAGGATCAGACTGGAGTTAAATCCACTGCATTCACTAAAACTTCCCCAGACTGTCTCTAGCATGTGTTGGGGTTTAAGGGGTGACCCCACAGATGGCAGCCCACCAGGCTCCCTCATCCCTGGGATTCTCCAGGCAAGAACACTGGAGTGGGTTGCCATTTCCTTCTCCAATGCATGAAAGTGAAAAGTGAAAGTGAAGTTGCTCAGTCGTGTCTGACTCTTAGCGACCCCATGGACTGCAGCCTACCAGGCTCCTCCATCCATGGGATTTTCCAGGCAAGAGTACTGCAGTGGGGTGCATCACCTTCCCCCAAAGAAATATGTGGGAAAAATCAATTCCTCAGGGGACTGGTGGCGTGGTGTGCTGGCAAGAGGCAAATACAACAAAAGAGGACAGAATATAATTAATTGAAAGGCAGTGTGGTATAGTGGAGTCAATCTGCAGGCAGACAGGCTTAGTTTGCCTCTGTATGACTGTGGGCTAGCTATTTAACCAGAACTTTAGTTTTCATATCTGAAAAGTGGAAATAAGACAGTCAACTTTATATTTGAAATGATAGACTGTTTCCTATGAAACATTCAATTCAAAACACTAAGCATTCAATTCATAAGGACTGTGAAACAAATGCTACTGAAGATAAAATAAAGTCCCCAGGTGAGAGGCAAAAAATAACTAGATTAATAGGAATACCTATACAGGCTGGAATATTGGAAGATTGTACCTCAGAGTTCAGAGCCAAGTTGGCCCTAAAGTATGAACAAAGGTGAGTGAAGCAAAAATGTGACACATTTAAGAGTCACTAAGGGACAATCTTCAGACCTTCAGAGTTGCAGGCTGTTTTGCTTTGGCCTTGAGGACAAGTGATGACATTTAAATGAATACATTTGTCCATATTCCCCAAATGACTTAGCCATGAGCCTCAGTGGTTATGGTTACTGTGGAACTGGTACAGCTTTGCTTCATCAAGAATGCCAGATGTAATGTAATTTTAATGACTTTCATTGTGTTTGAGGCTTCCTTCCTAAGATCCAGCATCTCATTGCACATTTAAACTGACCTGAATATACTAATGAAGATTAATTGTTCATTGATTAAGAAAAGATGAATCACCCTATTACTGATGTGAACTTTCTGTCCTAACATAAAAGTGTATTGAACTTCAAAAATACTGGCCCAGATATGGTAGAAAGCTCCATTCAATCGTCTTCCATTTTACTTTGATAGTAATGGTAACAAAATATTTGTTCCTTTTGGAAAAAAAATTATTTAATAGAAGCTTGTAGAGTTTTCTCTAGAAAAAATTTACACATAGTGATTGAGTACAGTAGAGGTTTTTTGTTTTTGTTTAAATCAGTACCTTTAAAATTATTATTAATATTTTTTTGTCAAAAGTGGAGTGAATGTGTTCCTATGAATCAAACTCAGTAAGTTTTATTGTTTAGGATTGCATTAAGCTTCAGGTAAATAGAAACCTGAACACAGTGGCTTAACCCAATAAGGGATTAATTTTTCTCATCTAATAGGGTACCTAGGGAACTCAGAAATAAGCTCTACTCTCCCCCTCCCCCCTTTATGTGGATCTGAGTCTGATATTTGACTTCATGGTTGCAAGATGGCTGCTGTACTAATGTGAATTACGTCTGCATTCCAGGCAAGAAGAAGGACAAAGGCCAAAAATTCCTGTGCTATTTGTCAGTCTATTTTTAAAAGGAAGGCAATAGCTTTTGCTGCTGCTAAGTCACTTCAGTCGTGTCCAACTCTGTGTGACCCCATAGACTGCAGCCCACCAGGCTTCCTCGTCCCTGGGGTTCTCCGGGCAAGAACACTGGAGTGGGTTGCCATTTCCTTCTCCAATGCATGAAAGTGAAAAGTGAAAGGGAAGTCGCTCAGTCGTGTCTGACTCTTCCCCACCCCATGGACTGCAGCCTACCAGGCTCCTCCGTCCATGGGATTTTCTAGGCAAGAGTACTGGAGTGGGTTGCCATCTCCTTCTCTGTAGCTTTTTCTAGGAGTCACATATGTACCTATATCTCCAATATACTTTTGCTTAAATAGTCATTCATTGTTTCCAGGAAACCTGGGAAACTTTTTAATTAGTTTTTAGCTGGACACATTGCTGTTTCAAACAAACTCAGAGTTGGATCTGTTGATTAGCATAGTTAACGGGATTGGATTTCCCTCCCAGGCTTCTCCTTCAGCAGAGATTCTATGAAAGTGGGTGTGACACATGAAGACTCCATGCAGAGTTCCAAACAAAGAATTGGCAAGGAAGGTGGGATTGTGCTATGCACGGTTACCAAGCATAGAATGCTTGACTGGGATGGAAGGGCTTCTGAACTTCAAGTTCAGTTCTGTTTCTCTCTTAGGTAAAATAGTCTCTCCATTGTCCCCAGGCAGATTTCCCTCTTACAGAGAACAGCCTTCTTTATTTTAGCAGTATGTTTCCCTGGCATATGTGACATAGACATGGAGTCTACATAGGAAAGAGCCACGCAAAAACTATTGCCTCTAGAGGTGGAAAAATTTAGGTCTAAAATGCAATGTTGCCACTAGTTAGCTATTTTATACCCAGGGCAAATTTTTATATCTTACTATATCTCTATTTTCTGATCTGTCAAATGATAGCATCCTCTCTGATAGTTTAAATGAGTTAATACATGTACAGTGTTTAGAAAAGCATGTTTCACATAGTAAACATATAGCATTAGCTATTATTTAATTCAGTACATTTTCTTTTACCGTAAAACAAAAATATGTGATTGATTTCTAACATTTGAGAATTCATCTATTGGGAAGAAAGATTATATAAAAGTTCTTGAAACCAATTCTAAGATTTAAGTAACTGCATAGTTGGGTAGTTACCTCTGAGGACACTTTTTGTGACTTTCCATTGTTGTTTCTCTTTCTAGATGAGCATAAATAAAACTCCCTGAATTTGAGCACTGGATCTTCTGCCTCTTTGTATATGCAGGGTCTATGTTAGGTGTGCTTAATGTGATAGACAGTACATATTTATTGATAATTATTGATTATTATGGGAAATTGAACTAATTAAAAGATCATTGTAAATTGATTAGGATAATCAAAATATTCTTCATGAATTATGACAGCTATGATCTGGAAGAAATTCCAAGAATCACTTAGCAGAAAAAGGAAGAACACATCATTTTGTAGGGATGGATAGGGCAAGGTGTGATGGGATACTGCATGAATAGGACACTGGCAGAAAGTGTACAGTGTAGATAGTGCATGACACTGGTTTGCTTGATCTTGGATGTGATGGGGAAGTGGAGAAGCTGCTTTTACCACTTGGTTGAAGACTTTAAATATCTTCTAAATAATTTGGAGTCAGATTTGATCCAAGAATTAGGAAAAACAGTTTCAGATACTTTCATAGGAACACATGAAGAATGTTGTATTTTAAGAAGATTAAGTAGTAGAATTCATAATTAATAAAATTTGAAAAGGAAATAAGACCTACTAGGAGGTGATCAAAGTCCAGAGAGAATGTCTTATGGAGTGCAACTTTTCTTCAAAGGTCTGAGATGAGAAGTAGTCTCAATTTCTTTTTGAGGTCATAATGGTGGCTTCAAAAGGTATCCTAGTCTCTCCTAAATTCCCTGAGGAATTCTAAGCATTTTTCTAAACACTCAAAATCACTTAGGAGAGAATTACTCTTCTTAAATACAGAAAAACAGATCTCAAAGTAGGAAAAAATCATTTGCTAGTATTTATACATTTTTAAAAACCTAACTTATTTTTAAAAGTATTTATTTGCCTGTTTTTTAGTGGTATGAATACTTTTTGAATTTTATTTTACAGAGCTGAATTATTATATCAAAATTCTTGAAAGGATTTTGTATCCTTCTTTATGCATTTCCTCTTCCCCACTAACCTATTGTCCCTTGAAGTAAGTGCTGTGTACTTTTTCACCTTCTGTATTGTTAATAGTGATGGGTTTAATTACTACTCCAGAAATTCAGTGGAACAAAATTTTTCCAAATTCTTTCTTAAGGTGCTTCCAAATCAATAAATGTTTCTTTGATTGGCTTATATTTGCTAAGCAAATATTTACTGGTTATGTAGCAATGAATGAAATAGATATAATTCATGCCCTTTTAGAATTTACTATCTAGATTATTATACTGGCCATACAAAGTAAACAGAGAAACAGTAAGGAATTCTGATAAGTTATGAGGAAATTGAACAAAATTCTGTGATGGAGAAGTGTGGGACTGTAGATAAGCATGAGAGGTGTTGGATCTACCTTAATGGAGAGGTTGGTCACCTCTAAAGAAGCGATGTTTAAACTGGTGTTAAATGTCCATCAACAGAGAAGTGGATAAAGAAGATGTGGTACATATATACAATGGAATAGTACTCAGCCATTAAAGAGAACAAAATAATGCCATTTGCAGCAACATGGGTAGACCTAGAGATTGTTACACTGAGCATAGTAAGTCATACCTAGACAAATGTCATATGATATCACTTATATGTGGAATCTTAAAAAAAGGGATGCAGTGAACGAATTTACAAAACCAAAGAGTTATGGATGTAGAAACAAGCTTATGGTTACCAGGGGATAAGGACAGGTGAAGGGAAAAATTAGAGTTGGACGGATATATATATATACACACACACATATATATATATATATATACATACTCTATTATCTATAAAATAGATAACTAATGAGAACTTGCTGTATGGCACAGGGAAGATTACTCAGTACTTTGTAAAGGCCTCTATGGGAAATAATTCTAAAAATAAAAAAGTCTGGATATACATATATCTATAACTGATTCACTTTGTTGTATACCTGAAACTAACACAGGGTTATAAATCAACTATTGGTTGTTCAGTCACCCAGTCATATCTGACTCTTTTGTGACCCCATGGGCTGCAGCATGCCAGGCCTTCCTATCTCTCACCATCTCCTGGAGTTTGCCCAAGTCCATGTCCATTGTATCAGTGATGCCATCCAGTTATCTCATCCCCTGATGCCCTCTTCTCCTTCTGCCCTCAATCTTTCCCAGGATCAGGGAGTTTTCCAAAGAGTTGACTGTTCATATCAGGAGACCAAAATACTGGAACTCAGCTTCAGCATCAGTCCTTCCAATGAGTACTCAGGGTTGATTTCCTTTAAGATTGACTGGTCTGATCTCCTTGCTGTCAAGGGACGCTCAAGTGTCTTCTCCAGCACACAGTTCAAAAAGCATCATTTTTTGTGCTCTGCCTTCTTTACGGTCCAGCTCTTACAACTGTACATCACCACTGGGAAGACCATAGTCTTGACTATACAGACCTTTGTCGGCAGAGTGATGTCTCTGCTTTTCAACTGTTTATCATAGCTTTTCTGCCAAGAAGCCATTGTCTTCTGATTTCATGGCTGGTCCCACCATCCGCAGTGATTTTAGAGCCCAAGAAGAAGAAATCTGTCATTGCTTGCAACTTTTCCCCTTCTATTTGCCGTAAAGTAATGGGGCCAAGTGCCATGATCTTAGTTTTTATAATATTTAGTTTTAAGACAGCTTTTTCAATCTCCTCCTTCACTCTCATCAAGAGGTTCTTTAGTTTGCCTTCACTTTCTGCCATTAGAGTGGTATCATCCGCATATCTGAGGTTGTTAATATGTCTCCTGCCTGTCTTGATTCTAGCTTATAACTCATCCTTGCCTGGCATTACCCACAACGTGCTAAGCATATAAGTTAAAAGAGTGAGACAGACAGCCCTGTTGTGCTCCTTTCTCAGTCTTGAACCAAACCAATCAGTTGTTCCATACAGGGTTTTAACTGTTACTTCTTGACCCACAAACAGGTTTCTCAGGAGACAGGTAAGATGGTCTGGTATTTCCATCTCCTTAAGAGCTTTCCACAGTTTGTTATGATCCATACAGTTAAAGAATTTAGTGTAGTTGATGAAACAGAGGTAATGTTTTTTCTCAAATTCTCTCGCTTTGTCTGTGATCCAATGGATGTTGGCAATTTGATCTCTGGTTCCTCTGCCTTTTCTAAACATAGCTTGAAGGTCTGGAAGCTCTTGGTTTGTGTAATGCTGAAGTCTAGCAGTCAAAATTTTAAGCATGACCTTACTAGCATGGGAGATGAGTGCAACTCTCGGACAGTTTGAACGTTCTTTAGTACTGCCCTCCTTGGGAATTGGAATGAGGACCTTTGCCAGTCCTGTGGCCACTGCTGAGTTTTCCAAATTTGCTGGCATATTGAGTGCAGCGCTTTCACAGCATCATCTTTTAGGATTTGAAATAGCTGAACTGAAATTCTGTCACCTCTACTAGCTTTGTTTGTAGTGATGTTTTCTAAGGCCCACTTGACTTTGCATTCCAGGATTTCTGGTCTAGGTGAGTCTGGCTCTAGGTGAGTGATCATACCATCATGCTTATCTGGGTCATGAAGATTTTTTGTATAGCTTTTCTGTGTATTCTTGCCACCTCTTCTTCAGCTTCTGTTAAGTCCATACCATTTCTGTCCCTTTTTGTGTCCATCTTAGAATGAAATGTTCCCTTTGTATCTCTGATTTTCTTGAAGAAATCTAATCCCTTGAATTTATTCATAACCTTCCCTGCATATTCAGAGGGGATTTGATTTAAGTCATAAGTGGCTGGCCTAGTGGTTTCCCCCACTTTATTTAATATAAGCCTGAATTTTGCAATGAGAAGCTGATGATCTGAGCCACAGTCAGCTCCAGATCTTGTTTTTGCTGACTACAGCTTCTCTATCTTTGGCTACAAAGAATGTAAACGATTTGATTTAGGTACTGACCATTTGGTGATATCCATGTATAACGTCATCTCTTGTGTTGTTGAAAAAGGGTGTTTGATATGACTAGTGCATTCTCTTGGCAGAATTCAGTTAGCCTTTGCCCTGCTTCATTTTGTACTCCAAGGCCAAACTTGGCTGTTACTGCAGGTATCTCTTAGCTTCCTACTTTTACATTCCAATACCCAATGATGAATATAACTTTTTTTTTTTTGGTGTTTAGTTTTCAGAAGTCTGCTAGGTCTTCATCAATGTCAGCTTCTTCAGCACCAATAGTAGAGGCATAGACTTCAATTACTGTAATGTTGAATGGCTTGCCTTGGAAACTGACCGAGATCATTCTTTCATTTTTGTGGATGCACCCAAGTACTGCATTTTGGACTCTTTCATTGATTATGAGGGCTACTCCATTTCTTCTATGGGATTTTTGCCCACAATAGTAGATATAATGGTCATCTGAATTAAATTCACCCATTTCTGTTTAGTTCACTGATTCTTAAGATGTTGATGTTTATTCTTACCATTTCCTGCTTGACTATGTCCAATTTACCTTGATTCATGGATCTGACATTTCAGGTTCCTATGCAATGCTATTCTTTGCAGCATCGAATTTAACTTTCATCACCAGACATATCCACAACTGAGAATCGTTTCTGCTTTGGCCCAGCTGCTTTATTCTTTCTAGAGCTATTAGTGGTTATCCTCCACTCTTCCCCATTAGACACCTTCCAACCTTGGAGACTCAACTTTTGGTGTCATATCTTTTTTTCTTTTTATGCAGTTCATGAGGTTCTCATGGCAAGTATACTGGGGTGGTTTGCCATTCCCTCCTCCAGTAGTTTTTTCAACTATACTCCAGTAAAAACAAATTTTTTAATGAAAAAATAAATAAAAAGATAAAGGAGCTAGCCTTGTAAAGATTTGGCATACTTAAATACAGTGGTTGAAGAAGATCTGTATTGAACATTTAATGACAGGACAATTTACAGAAGTATGGACAGAATTAAGAATAATCAACAAGAGAAGGCAAAACTCAACAGCAATGAATTGTTACCACTCATTGGCCTGAAGGAGTAAGAGCTAGAGGACATAATCCAGGATGAATGTAGCTGTAGCTATAAGAAAAAGGAACTATGGTTTTGAGAAGAGGACAGCATCACTGTCAAACTGCAGTCCAGCAAACAGTAGCCAAGACAGAAAATCCTGCGATCTCTATCTCTTCTAAAGTGTATGGAAACTCAATTTAAAGGACAGTTTAGATTGAATTTGCAAAACATTTTTTAAAAGAACAAAGTTGGAATATTTTTATTTTAAGACTCTTTATAAAGTGATATTAATCAAGACAATGTGGTACCAGTGAAAGGTACACATGTGGATCAATGGGATAAAATAGAAAATACAGAAAAAAAGAACAAATCCTCACATATATATGGTTAATTGGTCATCTGATTTTTAACAAAGGGGTAAGACTGTATGTGGGAAAACCATATTCTTTTCAACAAATGACTCTGAACAATGATATATAGTTGTTCCAGGATTATCTGTCTGTGTATGTGTGTATTTATGTATCTCTCTTGGAGAAGGGAATGAAAACCCACTCCAGTATTCTTGTCTGGAGGATGCCACGGACAGAGGAGCCTGGTGTGTTTAAAGTCCATGGGGTCACAAAGAGTAAGACATGACCAAGCGACCAGCACTTTCACGTCATGTATCTATGTATCTTTCATCTGTCTATTCTTTCATCTACCTATTGAGAGAGAATGACACAGAGAGACAAAGGGACACAGTGAGAGACTAAACTCTATCTTTATCTCTCACCACACATAATAGTAAATTATTTGAGGGGAATCATCGACTTACACATAAAAGTTCAAATCATGAACTTCCAAATGAAAACATTTTGTCTTGCTGGAGAAGGAAATGGCAACCCACTCCAGTGTTCTTGCCTGGAGAATCCTAGGGACGGGGGTAACCCCAGTGGGCCGCCGTCTATGGGGTCACACAGAGTTGGACACGACTGAAGTGACTTAGCAGATAGGCAAATCTCTTCAAGCACCAAAAACAGTGATCTTTTAAAGAAAATGTTAGACTTCATCAAAATTAAAACTTCTTTTCATAAAAAATCATCATTAGGAAAACAAATTGGCAAGTCAAAAAATGGGAGAAAGTATTTGCAAAAATTATGACTGGCTCCTATCAGAAATGTATATAGAACCCCTCAAGAATAAAAATGCAACCAACGCAGTTAAAAACAGGCAAAATACTTGAATAGATGCTCCCCAAAGGAAGGTATATACCTGATAAGTACATGAAAAAGTACTCATATTATTTGTCATCAGGAAAGTACAAATAAAACCAGGTGAGATCTCATTATCTCCCCACCAGATTGTCTGAAAATAAAGAGGAGAAACTAGTGCTCTCATACATTTGGTGGAGTATAAAATGGTATAACGACTCAGGAAAAATCTCTAGTAACTTAATATAAAGATAAACATATGGCTACCCTATGACCCTGAAATTCCATTCCTAGATATTCTCCCTAGATAAATGAAAGCCTAGATCAACAAAATTTTTGTACAGAAATGCTCACTGTAGCTCAATTCAGAGTAGTACAAAACTGGACAAGAGGATGGAAAGCTGAACCATTGTATATTCATACAATGGAAAGATTTCAGCAATGAAAAGAATGAACAACTGATTCAAGCACCAACATGGATAAATTCTTCGTAACATTATGCTGTGTAAAAGGAAGCTGTATACAAAGAGTCATATCATATAATTTGCTTAAATGAATTTTAAGAACAGGCAAAACAAATACATGATGAAAATAATCATGTTAGTAATTGCCTCTGGAGCTGTTTGCAGTGGAGATTGACTGAGAAGGGACATGAGAGAAATTTTCTAGAGTTACATTTTCTTTATTTTGATAGGGATTTTGGTTATCCAAGTATAAAAAATTTCAAAACTCAAAGAATGGCACAGTTAAGATTTATGTAATTCATGATACTTAAATTTTACCTAAAATAAAATAGTTAATCAGATAGTAAACTCTGGTTAATGATCTACATGCTGAAATGTTTAGAGGTGGCATATACTGATGTCTGCAACTAACTTTGAATTACAACAAAATATGAGTTGATAGATAAATAGAAGGCTGGTTTGATGGATAGATATGTAATATGTCAAAATAGAAAAATATTAATTGTAGAATATCAGTGTTACTATATGGGTGGTTACAATTCTTTCAACTTTCCTGTATGTTTGGAAATTTTTATAATTAAATTTTGGGACAAATTACAGGGAATGGTTGAAAGATTCTAAATAATTTCCTCCCTTCAGTTTCAACCATTTTACAATGATATATCAGAGTTGGAATTATGAGAAAAGCAACCTCTTATAAGAATATTCAATAACCATTTTAGTGAAGCATGTAAATGACCCTTCTATTCCAAGTTTGACCTGCCCTGTGTACTATTTTTAACCTATGAAATTGGTAATGGCAAAGTGGCTTAACTGTATATGAGCTCAATATGAGATCAAGTCAAAAGTGAATTAAAAATGTTGTATTTAGATCTGGAACTAGGGACTTAAATTCCTAAAGATTAACTATATGAATTCCACCAAATTTGCAGCATTGAGGCAGAGCAACCACTCAGGTTTGGAAATATAGTTAATAGGCCATTATCGTGTCTGTATTCACTCTTTTAGGTTATATATTTCTCCCTGTCTGTTGGAGGTATTGTTTTAAAGACTGGACTGTTGAAAGTCTACAGTTAATTTATATTGAATCTAGTATCACTTGATATAGTTGCATAGAAAACCAGAAGTTTCTAGAAAACATTTTCAATGATAAAGTTTTATGGGATACCACATGTGTTTTGACATTTGGTTTCAGGTTTGCTGAGAGCTGGTTTCCTAGCCTACCTGTGACTCTATTTGCAGGAATAATAGACTGTTTCTCAGTTATTGCTTTCTAGGAATAAGCCTTTTCTTCCAAAGAAGTTGGCTTTGAAATGGAGCACATAATTCTACTGAAAAGATCATACTTGAGAGGTTATTGTACTACATGCTTTCATCCTCTCACACCATTTTTATTAAAGCCACTCTTCTCTTGGAGAATGGGACTAGGGAAGTCAGAGAGGGATGGAAACCTAGAAAACAACCCAAGAAACAGACTACTATCACCACTTCTATAACACACAGAGTTTTCTGGAACTTTGTCAAATGCTCTATCCCTCTGTTTTGCAGGTGGTTAGAGTCATAATTTGAGCCTAAAAAATGTTGTGGCTGGAAATCAAAAGTTAAAAACACCATTAATTATTTACAGGCCTGTATTCTGACAAGAGCATTCTTTGGATCAGAGATGAGTTAAGAATCACTTAACAAATAAGCAACCTAGCAGTTTCTTTTTACAGTTCTTGATGGGGCTAAAGAAATAAAAAAGAGACAAGATTTTATTATCTAAATGTGCAGATCTTTTATTTAAAAATATTACTATATCATATAAAGCATTATCTCATGACCAAACATGTAAAGTAAAAAATAAAAATTCGATGACCACATAAAAATAGAGGTAATCATTTGAACTAAGTGTGACATCCACATGGTAAGGAAAACTTATGTATTTTTGTTCATCTCAATCTATATGCCTTTTGGCTATCATACTGAGAGAAATAATTTTTGTTCTTTTCAACCTCTCTTCCTTTTGGCCATTGTAGACAAATATGAATTCCTCCTAAGTAGGTCACAAATAAGCTATGATCCTGCTCATTTCTGTTTTAACAGCAGCACAGGAACAGATAAGCCATATTTTAGAGAGAGGCTTGTGGGTACCAGTTAGAGCAAATGTAAGAATCCAGGCATGATGAGTTTCTACTTTATTCTTTACCCCCCACATGAAAAGTTCTTTGCCCCTAGCCTTGCCTCAGGCCAAAGCCATGAGGCCATAGCCTAAAGCTCCTGATGAATCCTTGTAGACATCTGTGGTCAGAGTTTCTTCAGCAAATTCAGCACAGAACAAATGCTTTACACTTGATGTCTGCCTCTTGAAAGCTTAGGGCAAAGATAACTCTGCAAAGATAGAAAAAAATAAATTTGGAATAATGCTTATATGGTCATTTTTCACTTCTTCCCATTTGTGTAAGGAGCATACACTAAATATTGTATCGCCTAGCAGGAAGTCAAACACAAGAGCCCAATGTGTCTTAAATAAAATAAGAGGCATGTTCACTTAGAGATCGTGAGTGATAATTCAACATGAAAATCTGGGGGCAAGGAAATGATCTTGGGAGCCCGTGGGCAATCCTGGAGAACTGGCACATGGGCAGTCAGCAACCTGGCTTGCCTTCATTACCAATGGGACACACATTGCCTTTTTCCTCCTGTCTTTATTCATTTTTCAACAGCCTGCCACATGCAATATGCCAAATCTCATATAAAAAAAGCCCTGTACACACACGCACACACAGACACATACACACACTGGAACTGAAGAACCTTCAGCAGATCCAGGCATAGACAGTAAAAACAGCCATCTGCACTGAAGCTCAGGATTTATTCAATTACACTTGCCCGAGTTATTTGTTTGGCTTTGCAATGTAAAGAGTTCTGTTTTATTGTTGGAACTTTTCATGCTGTCGAGTTGTTTTCAAAACTCTTTCCCCAGATGCATTTGGCATTTATCAACAGCAAGCAAGCACTAGCAGTGAAACTCAAAAATGTGTGTGCCTCACATGGGCACCAAAATCTTTACCCAGGTCACTTGCCAGAATCAGACTAAGAGTCCCGGTATTTAATGGAGAGGTTAAAAAAAGTTTACAGGTTTAATGCCTGTGGCACACTGATCATCTTTCAAGGTTCTGAGGATTAAAGTATATGAGATTCTTTTGAGCAAGTTTGAACAGGGTGTGGGGAAGCCCAAATGGCAGGTGGCTGATCTATGAAATGTCAAGCTTCTGAACATGATATTATGAACAGCCAACTCAGATTTCATGTTTGATTCTGAGGATTTTTGTATTGCTAGAATCAAGTCCAGAAGTGTAGTCAACTCTTCACATTTATTTGAAGTAAGCCTTTTTAGTAGTATGTATGCTTTCTACTAAACTACATCATTGCTCTCATACAGTACTATTTGTGAATGTAGCTATTGTCCTCAAGTGATCATTATCATTTGTGACAAAAAGGTAAAATATAATAATCTTTTAAATTCTTTGTTGTAAAGCCTCTATTCTTATTTGCAGTCATAATGCTGATAGAATTTAAATCAAAATGGAAAGATTTTGTGTTCTATATCAGAATATAGTATCATATCAAAAGAAGTCTGTCACATGCCCTCTTAAATTTAAAGTACAAAGTACATAAAAAGTACACAGATTTTGGAAATTCCATGATCAGTGATGAATTCAGTATTTTGGGTGCAAGCTTTGTTTGATATAAGCCTGCTGTAAATGTTTCATACATAAATACAGATTGATATGTATGTATGTATAAGTGTTTCTAATCTCTATCTCTGAATATTGATCACCTTAGTAGTAGCTGGGCATATTTTATCCTCGATCTAACTTATAATAATTATGGAAACTCTAGTTTTTCCTCCAGAAATCTATCTGCATTTGAATATTTTAAACAACCTTTAATTTGTCCCAGTCAGAAATATTTTACTGTGTAAAAGAACCAAGCAGAGGAGTGCTTACCTAGAGCTTATCCAAAAATTTACACATTTAAAAAGGCTTTTTTTCCCTTCCCTCTTCCTCCCTCCCTTCCTTCCTTCTATCCAGGTGCCAGTACTTGGCTAATATTTGAACATAAACTACCTTTTCACTTTTCCAGAAAAGAATGCAAAAGGAAGTTTAAAAAAATTATCACATAAAATTATGTATAAGTAAAGTCCTCGGAGAAGGCAATGGCACCCCACTGCAGTACTCTTGCCTGGAAAATCCCATGGACAGAGGAGCCTGGTGGGCTGCAGTCCATGGGGTCGCTAAGAGTCAGACATGACTGAGCGACTTCACTTTGACTTTTCAGTTTCATGCATTGGAGAAGGAAATGGTAACCCACTCCAGTGTTCTTGCCTGGAGAATCCCAGGGACGGGGGAGCCTGGTGGGCTGCCATCTATGGGGTCGCACAGAGTCGGACACAACTGAAGCGACTTAGCAGCAGCAGCAGTGAAGTCCTATATGGGCTTCCCTGGTGGGTCAGACAGTAAAGAATTTGCCCACAATGCAGGAGACCTGGATTTGGTTCCTGGTTGGGCAGATCCCCTGAAGAAGGGAATGGCTACCCACTCTAGTATTCTTGCCTGGAGAATCCATAGACAGAGGAGCCTGGTGGGCTACAGATCATGGGGTCGGAAAAAGTCGGACATGGCTCAATGACTAACACTTTCATTTTCGAAGTCCTATATGACAAGCATGCATATTAAAACTAACAAAATGCTCCCAACTGTAAAATTCGGCAAAATGCCATGCTGATATGCATGATCATACAGTCACCTAACTAGCATTTACCCTCTTGGTGTTTTTCCTCCCTTCCTTTCTTTTCCGTTGAATGATGCAATGTCTCAGATTCAGACTGAAAAAAGGTACCCATAGATAACACAGCATAGATGACCCTATTATATTCTTGTTTCCCCAAATGCTTGATAGAGGACAACTGCCTTTGTTGAGAGCACTGGCAGGTTTTTGTTTTTCCTGGAGAAATCCCGAGAGACTTGGTCAGTCCTGGTGCTTGGTTAGAAAGTGCACTATGGCCTAAGAAAGATGCTTTTCTTTTTCAAGACAGTAGAAATCCAGGAATTTCTCTGGTTTGTGAGAAGGAAATGGAGAAACAACCATCAGGAGCAAGTCTTGGTTTGGTATGGGGCCCCTGATTTCCTCTGTTCCCCATTTCCTCTATTTCTTTTCCAGTGTGGATTTGAAACATGGTGGGCTATATCATGATTCTTAAGTGACTCTTTGGTATCAATAGGTTCATGGAGCTGAGTAGCCAGAACTATCCTAGCTGTGATGTTGACATCCCAGCAAACCGCTGCAGATGTTCAGAGTTCTGAGACCTAGACTGAAGTAAGAATGGGATGCATACCACAGCCATCTATGAATGCATTGTTTTACCTCTGTTCAGCTTTGCTTTTCTATGAGTAAACAATGACCACTGCTAATTTATATGCTTTCTGAAAATATTGCTTTTTTTTAGATAAAAAATGTGACTTCTTTGTGTCATAAAACTGCTGCTAGATAGATGGATAATTTGCATATATCCTTGTAACATTTAAACCAAGAAAGACAGTGAATTAATTGTATTTTAGTTAGATTAATTGAATTAAACTGCAGCTGATGAGATGGCTATTTGGAATGTGAAACAAACAAACAAACATAAAAGTATTGTTTGCTGTTTAATGTATACTGGGGCATCTATCGTGTCCCAGTCCCTGACATTTGTTTGCTCAAAAACAATTACTCAATGCCTGCTGTGGACTAGGCACTGTGTTAGCTATTTGGGTTATAATGATAAATATACCTAGCAAGAGAAATGTGTAAATATCAAGAAGAGTTCAGGGAAAAATGAAAACTAAAACAAGAAATTTAGGAATTTGACCCTTCACTGTGTTAAAAAATACTAGGAGACCTTGAGTTGTTTGACAGATGGAGAAAATTAAGGGTTGGCTTCATAAATTCCTCCAAATGTTTGAAGTATGTTTATAGAGGACATTTCGTGTTTACAGACAATAGTGTGAGTAGGTCAGATTGGTTGCAAATAAAAATTGTGTTTTACTTGACAAACTTCTTGACTTTATACCTAGCATGGGCTTTTAAGGAAGAATATGAATTATCCCTCCTTCATTTGAAGAAGTGAGCTGTGGGCTTCCTTCCCACTCTGTCTTAGAATATTTAGAATTTGTCTGCAGAGAGACAGAAGGACTGGACCAGATGGTCCTTTCCAGCTTCACTGATTCTTTGATACACATGTTGGAAAACAGATTTTGTCCCAAAAGTAAGATGCCATTGCTTCATTCTTTATGGCCTTTCTTTTCTTCTTGGTACAGAATGAAGTGAGGCTTAGTCAGAAAGAAAGGAATGGAAGATGACAATTAATTTCATAGAATACATACCAGATTCTTTTACCAATGAGGACCTGAGTCATTCATTGCACCACCCTCCTCTTGGGTGGTTAGGCCAGATTTCACTCAGAGATGAAGCAACTCATCTCAGGGACAGTTCCCTTCTATTGCAGCATTGCTCTTTGCAATGACATAGTTAAGGTTCTGTCACCGTTTGTGTTATAAACTTCTATTTCCTGGAATTTATAACCTAAAGCTGAAAATTCCTACTAGGCTGGATATTGGAAACTACAATCTGATCTTATTAGCTGTTGTTTTTTTTCCCCTTTCTTCTTTAAAAAAAAAAACTACAGCTGAGCTTAAAGAGGGCCAGAGATTGAGAAAATTAGTGGAGGATTTCCCATTAAATTTAAACTCAGTTTTGCTTAATGAAGTTCCAGCTTGTAGATTCTGAGCCTTTGCACCTCACATATATGCTTTAGAGGACAATTTAGAAATAAATCAAGTCTTGGAGGTTGTATCTTCAAGGAAGAGAGTGAAAAAGTTGGTTTAAAACTCAACATTCAGAAAACTAAGATCATGGCATCTGGTCCCATCACTTCATGGCAAATAGATGGGGAAACAATGGAAACAGTGACAGAATTTATTTTGGGGAGGCTCCAGAATCACTGCAGATGGTGACTGCAGCCATGAAATTAAAAGATGCTTGCTCCTTGGAAGAAAAGCTAAGACCAACCTAGACAGTGTATTAAAAAGCAGAGACATTATTTTGCCAACAAAGGTCCATCTAGTCAAGGCTATGGTTTTTCAAGTAGTCATGTATGGATGTGAGAGCTGAGCTATAAAGAAAACTGAGCGCCCAAGAATTGATGCTTTTGAACTGTGGTGTTGGAGAAGACTCTTGAGAGTCCCTTGGACTGCAAGGAGATCCAACCAGGCCATCCTAAAGGAAATCAGTCCTGAGTATTCATTGGAAGGACTGATGTTGAAGCTGAAACCCCAATACTTTGGCCACTTGATGCAAAGAACTGACTCCTTGGAAAAGAGCCTGATGCTGGGAAATATTGAAGGCAGGAGGAGAAGGGGACAACAGAGGATGAAATGGTTGGATGGCATCACTGACTCGATGGACATGAGTTTGAGCAAGCTTCGGGAGTTGATGATGCACAGAGAAGCCTGGCATGCTGCAGCCCATGGTGTTGTAGAGTGGGACACAACTGAGTGACTGAACTGAATTGAACTGGAGTTGTATCTCATCTTTACCGTAATGTTTCACCAAATACTTTCTGAGGAAAGGCTATGAATTAAATAACTAAATAGTCCTTTCCTGAAATTTGCGAGTTTTTGTAACTAATTTCTTAGCCATTTCTGAGCTGTCATACCAATACAGCTTTATGACACGTCTCTGAAAGTATGGTCCAAAGAGCATCCGCTCATGATAGTAAACAAATAGACCTAAAAAGTACAGAAAATTTGCTGATAAAACCAATTTATGACTATGTTGTTTAGTTTTGATAGGAGATTGAATTCATTGAATATTGCATTGCAAAAGCAGAGAACAAGCTATGTAGAAATGCTACCCTAGTACTATTGATCTTTGAATCTAGAAAACAAAATTGAAATCAATTGACTTCAACTTGGTGAAGTCAACTTGAAATGAATAGGTGAATCTTTAAAAAACGTTGGTACTTTTTCTTTGGCACACAAGTCTAGGTGTAAGAGAGATAAGTAAAACTCACAAGGTTATAAAAAACCTGAAAAGGATAAACATTCATTCATTCTTATCTCTTATATTCATGTCTGGATGTATCTGACCCCCAGACCTAAAAAACCTCTACAAATATCACTGTTTTTATACTTTTCCCTTTTTCTCCCCAGGTGGGCATCCCTAGCATTAAATGTGGATCTCTTTGCTTCTGAAGCTTTCAATTCTTTATTTTTTACATAAAACCTAGTATTATTTAAAAGTAGATTTTATTTTTTAAAAAATATATCAATGCATTTTTTTGTGCTAGAAGGGTGATATTTTATGTTTTTTTATGTTCTCTTCTTTTCACTCCACATGAATAGGCTTACCAGTTTTATTTTTTATGCTCAGACCAACACAATTTCATGTGAAGCTGGACAAATTTATTCAACTCCAGTTCAAGCACTGATTTAAAAATAAATAAATAAAGCAAGATCAGGCTAGCTTTGGTTTTTTATATTTTCTTTTATAATAAATTCTCTCTTAAATGATGCCTATGTGTATATTCTGACATAATCATGGGCACAAATGTGCAGTGCCTGAAATCTAAAATGACACTGGAATATCTTTTCTTGCATTAGCATTATTTTAGCATTCCTGCAACAGGGAATGGTTTGGAGAAATACAGAGGCTTTCAGTTTATATATACACCTCTGATTATTATTCCAGTACCTCGAGTTACAGATCCAATTGCATATCATGATGGATGTATCTCTCAGAGCTCAAAAGAAGTGTTGGCAAAGAGAAGGACTCTAAATAAGGCAGCCATGAGAGCCCAAGATGTGAAATTGAAAATCGAATGCCATAGTGTTAAATGATGATCTAGTTTTCCTTTTGATTTCTACTGCAGTAATGGAGTATATATGGCGTCTTCAAGTGTAGCATCATGTATGAAAAGCATACCAGGAATGCAGAACCACGATGGCTGTAACAGTCATGTTCCGTCTTAATTCCATTTTAATCAGTGGCTTCAGGAGCCATTTCCTAGGAGGGCAAAGGTGTCATTTATTAAGAAGAAATATATAAATCAGCATGTGTTAAAGAGGCAGAAAAATTAGGCAAAATGCTGGGAAAAGATGAAAGTGGGCCAATTGTCCTTATTTTATTTGAGGTATTGTGACACTGAGGCACAGTCAGACAGTTGCTGACACAATCTTGGAGATTTCAGGGCATATATTGGCAGTTGATCTATAGAACATTCTTATAAATGTATTTTCATCGGAGAAAACAAAGACACTGTCAATAGCTGAAAACTATTCTATGCTAAACTTAAGAAGCAAACAATAGTCACCTGGTTTTCTTGCATACAGATAGATGGGCTTATAATGGAAATGTTTGGTATACAACAGAAGTTAGTAGGCTCTTTTGGCTTCATACCTGGTCGAAACTAAGAAGGAAAGAATGACAAAAAGGAGATGAAAAGAGTCATTCACTTGAGATATGCTACTGTGTTTTCAGGAGTCTAAATTTAAAAAGAGAGAACTCATCACTAAGGTAAAATGTATTTGATATTAACAATATCGTGCAAGTTAATGTATTAAAAATGAAGAGGTAGGGAGGGAGAAAGTAGGTACTGGTGGGTGTAGATGTGGCATGAGAGTGCTGTGGGCTGACATAAGAGGTTCTCATTAGGATGAGGGATCATACATACAGGTAGAGGGCCCTATAGGCTTCCCTGGTGGTTCAGATGGTAAAGAATCTACCTGCAATGCAGGAACTTGGGTTCGATCCCTGGGCAGGGAAGATCGCCTGGAAAGGTGAAAGGCTCCCAACTCCAGTATTCTTGCCTGGAGAATTCCATGGACAGAGGAGTCTGGCGGGCTACAATCTGTAGGGGTGCAAAAAGAGTCGGACACAACTGAACGACTCATACTTCCACTTTCAGGGTGCCCCATAGGGGGAAAAACAAAAGTCAATTTTTATTTTGTTCTCAGATTTGCCTAAAGTTTGCCTTGAACACAGTCCTGGTAAGTTCTAACAAATTGTCCTTAAAATATCAAAACTTTGTTGATTTCTTTTTCAGGTAAATAAATAACTAGTTAGTGGGCCAATGATGGGTCCAGAGACTGGAGGTTAGAGCTCGGGTGTCTACAAACTGTCAGCATCTTTGCATGTATTTTCTTAAATGAGAGAATTTAATGGTGTCTGATATTTCTCTACCTTATAAAATGCACTGTTATCAGAGGATAAAAACTATCTGTCCACTTCTAAGAACTCCAAGTTAAATTGGACAATATCAGGTTTATATCTCCTATAGCCCACATGAAAAATTGATAATCATTTTTAATACTAATTTGTGGAATTTTTGGTTAGAATAGTGAGTCAGGTCAAAACCTGTTTGTGAAAGTTGTTATTACTTGCTGCTTCCTTAGAAAGGGTTGCTAAGTCTCTTCAGTGATTTCCTTCAAAATGTGATAGTTACAGTGTTTAGGGAGTAATCTGGCAAAAGAGAAGTGAAGGAGAATCTTTCCCTTGAAAATAAATATTTCCGTTTATAATGTGCCCGAGTAATTCTCAGAGGAAAACCCTGGAATAAAAAATCCAAGGCCTTTGTAGTCTATGTCTATATATCCATATGTATATCTATCTGTTTCTATCTCTATCTATCATCTATTTTTTCCCTTTACAGCTTTTGTCATATACTGAAAAAATATTGTAATTTAAAATTTTCTTCCTTCTGCATTCTCCTTTCTGTAACTTATAGAATTCTCAACTTGAGAACTTATTTTTCTCTTTCAAAATGTTTATTAAAGCACAAATGACCTTCTCCCTTTTGATGTTGCCAGAGAAACTTGAGCACTGTGTAATTAAGCTTCTGTTTTAAAATGTTTCTCTCAACAAACACTGGCTTCTAGGGCTAAGACTGCATAATAGATGTTATTAACTGTACATATAAATAGGAAATGTGTCTTGCAGTGCATTATATTTGCTGAATGAGTTTGCTTTATTCCAAAGTCATCTCTTTTACTAATGACTCATGGATTTTCTTTCCATTATTTACAAATAATGTAATCATAGTCTATTCTGTAATAATTTGACATATCTTATATTCATATCTGAGCCTATTAATTAGAGACAACATACGTATTTATAATGTGCCTGTATTATTCAAGTTAATCCCTTTAATCCTATTTGAATGGCCAGATAAGAATTAAGCCCTTCAAACATCTTAATAAACAAACATTTAAATTCACCTATTTCCATCTTTGTTCTTGGCACCTATATGGAAAGCTTTTATGATGAGAATTGATAGAAGCAGTAAATAATCAATCTGGGAAGAATAAAATGTGAATTATTTTTCTTTGCAAAGAAGCTATAGATATTTACAAAAGAGTTCTCCCAGTCTACAGAGGTAGAAAGTCAGATAATGATTTTAAAGAGTTTAGTCACGTCATTAGAAATTAATGATGCAATTATTCTGAGGGCTTAGGATAGTCGTTGGACTCCTATAATGAACCTGTGTTTCTTACAAAATAAGCAAATGCCTCTTTGAAGACTTTTTAGCCCAAGTCAACCAGGGCAGTACAAGGCCTTCAGGTTTCTCAGAGGGTCCTCCAGCCTAAGCATTTACTAGCACAAAAATAACAGAGAAGCCGTGTTGAAGGCAATTTTAGATTCTTTTTCTGACACTGTGATCTGCACACATGCTAGGTCACTGAAAACAGGAGACGAAGCAGTTGTTTTTCCCTGCTGTGAGCCATGGATTTGAACATGCCTCACACTGTTCACATGCTGCGTTTTTCTTTCCCTCTTCATTTCCCTATAACACAAATGTAAACTGAGCTCAGGAAAATCCTCTGGGCCCTAGAAATAACACAGTCTATCCACATATGGACTGACTATCTTATTTCATTTCTTTTCCTCAAATTATGCAGAGTGAGACAATTAAGTAAAGATGAATGTTTTAGACCAGAAGGAACTGAACAATGGTTGGTATTCATTTATTTTTATTTTGAAAATATTTAGGTTATAACATATAGAAAATTTGAGAGAGATAAGTAAAGTAAAAGAAAGAAAACCATCAATAATTCTAAAACTAAAAGGTAACCACTTGTAATTAGTTTTATTTTCCTCCAGGTTGCATATGGCTTCATCGCTGGGATCGTGGTTGCCACAATATCATTATGTCTTTTTTCACATTAGTAAATAGTCTTGAAAGCATAGTTTTAATTAACTATGATAGTAATTAGTAATTTCAAAATAATCTGAACCTCTTACTTTAGATTAATTGGCAACATAATATTGGGGAAGTAGGAGAAAACAAGCCACAGTCACTATCTTAAGTAAGGAAAATTGTCTAATGTCACTTGCTTCACAATTAAAAAAATTTTTCATTCTTAAAGTTATAAAGTAGGAAACAAGTTGACCTACAATGTCACCTCATAAAATATATATGTTAACATTTTAAAATAATAAATACAAAAAGATTTACATTTTCAGGCAATATAGACAAAATATAAGATAGAAAGTAAACCTTATTTTCTGTTTGAGGCACACACATACTGCTTATGCTAAAGGGATATAAAGGGGTAATATATTAAATATGTTATCTATATGGGTAATCAGAGTTTACTGTTCAAAAGTTGTTTCTGCTTACTCAGCATCCTTTGCGCCTTCTTCTGCTAACACATTTACTTTTCCCAATGGAGCACCAAGTCTGTGTTGTCTCATGGGGGATGGGAAAGCTGACCTTGCCTCCTTCCATGCCGCAGGAATGAACATAAAACACAGGCACAAATCTAACTTTCCGCCGTGAAATTTAAGACTACTGAAAGAAAAGAATCTTTCTTCACCTGAAATTGTGAGCAGTGGATCTGAAGAAATCTGGAGATGCTGGTCATCTTTTCTGCAACTTATCAAGACCTTTCACCCGTTATTTAGTCAGCTAACTGCAAATATATAGGTCAAAAAAACCAATAATGGCCCAAACACAACAGAAGTTTGTTTGTTGCTCACATAAAATTGAAAGATGGCTTCAAGGTGGAGAGGAGTGGTGGGGAGAAATCTGATCCAAATATCAATTCAGGGACCCAGGTTGTCTAAGGTGTTGCTGCCTTCAGCAACAGGCTTTCAGGAATACCTGGGCATGAAGGATGATGTGTAGAAGGTTTGGGGGATGCATGCCTAGAAGGGGCTCCCATCACTTCTGCCCACATTTTACTGATGACAACTCACTCATATGGCCATATTGAGCTGCAAGGAAGGCTGCAAAACAGTCCAGCTGTATGAACAGGTTTTGTTGAGAAGCCAGAAGTCTCTTGCCATGGTCTTCCATTTGGCAGATACTGCACCATTCAGCTAAAGTTCAAGATTCCTCCATGTTGCACACACCTTTCCATCATGTCCACATGTGATTCCTAAGGTTAGGTAACACTTCACTCCAACCCAATATTTAATAGTAAAGCAAGAACAGGATGACAGTGATGTAAGAGCGTAGCTGGGATTGGCTACGTACTTTATTGACAAACCATGGCTTTTGTTTAACTTCTCCAAATTTGTTAAATGTCCTCTATCTCCTTAGTAAGGATATATTCTCTCTTGGCCATTCCTGAGAGGTTATCCTTGAGTTTTTAATCAGCTCTCCAGTTCAATTCAAAGTTCTGGAGCCAAGAACACAGTATCTCAAGCATTTTTAAATGAACACTAATAAATAGTTACATATTTTGGCCCATGTACTAGGGACTTATGGTAGGAAACTCCTGGAGTTTCTTAATGGAGCTCTTCCTAGAATTTCTCTCCTTTTTCACCAAGATCTTTGTATGATTGGTTTTTAGCTCTTGACTACCAGTTGGAGAAGACTCTTGAGAGTCCCCTGGACTGCAAGGAGATCCAACCAGTCCATTCTGAAGGAGATCAGCCTTGGGATTACTTTGGAAGGAATGATGCTAAAGCTGAAACTCCAGTACTTTGGCCACCTCATGTGAAGAGTTGACTCATTGGAAATGACTCTGATGCTGGGAGGGATGGGGGGCAGGAGGAGAAGGGGACGACAGAGGATGAGATGGCTGGATGGCATCACTGACTTGATGGATGTGAGTCTGAGTGAACTCTGGGAGTTGGCAATGGACAGGGAGGCCTGGCGTGCTGCGGTTCATGGGGTTGCAAAGAGTCGGACACAACTGAGCGACTGAACTGAACTGAACTGAACCAGTAATGTTGCTTCTCCTTTTGAGGGAGGAGAATGAACTCTAAGATTATGAATATTTCACATCAGTGCTCCATTTTTTGCTGTTTCAAATAAATCAATGTAGGGAAATTCTAATTTTTTCCTTCTTCTTCCTGTGATTTTTTGCTCATAGGTAATAGTTTTGTAGGGGAGGAAAAATAGTTTTTCCTCTACCGTTGTGAGTTCTTGCTTCCCAGATAGCTTTGTGGTAAAGAATCTGACTACTATTGCAGAAGACTTGGGAGATGCAGGTTCCATCCCTGGGTTGAGAAGATCCCCTGGAGGAGGAAATGGCAACCAGCTCCATTATTCTTAGACCGTGGAGTCTCAAGAGTCAGACATGATTGAGTATGCATGCACAAACACACAAGTCTGAGTTCTTGGCTGAGATCCCCTGTAAGAAAAGACAGATTAACAAGAGAATGAACAGAAGTTTATTAACATATACCTCATATATACATGGGAAATATCAGAAAAACTGAGTAAAACTCCCTGAAATGGCCTGAGCCACCGTCTTAAATACTGTCTTCAGTTCAGTTCAGTCACTCAGTTGTGTCTGACTCTGCAGTTCTATGAACTGCATCATGCCAGGACTCCCTGTCCATCACACTAACTCCCAGAGTTTACCCAAACCCATGTCCATTGAGTTGGTGATGCCATCTAACCATCTCATCCTCTGCTGTCCTCTTCTCCTGCCTTCAATCTTTCCCAATGTCAGGGTCTTTTCAAATGAGTCAGCTGTTCACATCAGGTGGCTAAAATACTGGCATTTCAGCTTTAACAGCAGTCCTTCCAATAAACACCAGGACTGATTTCCCTTAGGATGGACTGGTTGGATCTCCTTGCAGTCCAAGGGACTCTCAAGAGTCTTCTCCAACACCACAGTTCAAAAGCATCAATTCTTCTGTGCTCAGCTTTCTTTATAGTCCAACTCTCACATAAATACATGACCACTGGAAAAACCATAGCCTTGATTAGATGGACTTTTGTTGACAAAGTAATGTCTCTGAGTTTTAATATGCTGTCTAGGTTGGTCATAACTTTCCTTCCAGAGAGTAAGCGTCTTTTAATTTCATGGATGCAGTCTCCATCTGCAGTGATTTTGGAGCCCTGAAAAACAAAGTCTGCCACTGTTTCCACTGTTTCCTCTCCATTTGCCATGAAGTGATGGGACCAAACGCATGATCTTAGTTTTCTGAATGTTGAGCTTTAAGCCAACTTATTCATTCTCCTCTTTCACTCTCATCAAGAGGCTCTTTAGTTCTTCACTTTCTGCCATAAGGGTGGTGTCATCTGCATATCTGAGGTTATTGATATTTCTCCCAGCAATCTTGATTCCAGCTTGTGCTTCCTCCAGCCCAGCGTTTCTCGTGATGTACTCTGCATGTAAGTTAAATAAGCAGGGTGACAATATACAGCCTTGACATACTCTTTTTCCTATTTGGAACCTGTCTGTTGTTCCATGTCCAGTTGTAAATGTTGCTTCCTGACCTGCACACAGGTTTCTCAAGAGGCAGGTCAGATGGTCTGGTATTCCCATCTCTTCCAGAATTTTCCACAGTTTATTGTGATCCACACAGTCAAAAGCTTTGGCATAGTCAATAAAGCAGAAATAGATGTGTTTCTGGACTCTCGATGATCTTTTTTCGATGATCCAGCAGATGCTGGCAATTTGATCTCTGGTTCCTCTGCCTTTTCTAAAACCAGCTTAAACATCTGGAAATTCATGGTTCATGTATTGCTGAAGCCTGGCTTGGGGAATTTTGAGCATTACTTTACTAGCGTGTGAGATGAGTGCAATTTTGCAGTAGTTTGAGCATTCTTTGGCATTACCTGCCTTTGGGATTGTAATGAAAATTGACCTTTTCCAGTCCTGTGGCCACTGCTGAGTTTTCCAAATTTGCTGGCATATTGAGTGCAGCACTTTCACAGCATCATCTTTTACGATTTGAAATAGCTCAGTTAAAGACAAAAAAAGATACCTGAGTAAGAAACAAGCAGTTCCTAAAAAGTGCAAAGAGGAAATGTTTGCAATAAGATGTCATGTAAATATGTATTTGTGGCATTATATATGAAATCTTTCAGAATTACTTATTTTGCATTTAATTTTTGTTTAATGCATTTGTAAATTCAGTTCTGATTTAATGAAATTAACAATCACTTTAGTTCTTTATACTCTGACTTGTATTTCTTCTTTGATTTACTGTGTGATCATCAGGAGCATGATTTTGAGTAAGTTTTTCTGAAACATAGTAATATATTTTTAGAGTCTTCTATTTAAGAATATATTTATTTTCATTGTCTTTGTCCAAGAAGAAATATGTTGGCAGATGATGGAATTCTTGAATCTCATCCTTTCTCTACTCAAAACTCTTTAAGATAAATCCAATCTTTTCTGGCAGATGATACTGAGAGAAAAGCTAGAAAAGAAAGTGAAGTCGCTCAGTCGTGTCCGACTCTTTGTAACCCCGTGGACCGTAGCCTACAAGGCTCCTGTGTCCATGGAATTTTCCAGGCAATAGTACTGGAGTGGATTGCTATTTCCTTCTCCAGAGAGAAAAGCTAAGGCTGGTCTAATTTTTATTTCTTTGTAATTTTTTTTTTCTTTCCTGATCACTGAGACAATTAGTATTTACCCTTGAAATTCAAAAGTACTGCCAAGATATTTCTAGGTTTTGACTATTTACAATATTTCGACAATTATAAGATGTAGTTTTTAAAACAGTTTCAACGTCTCAGAAATTAGGATACACATTGCAATCAATGACTAGATAGGATTATGTCATAGTATAACTGGCAATGTTTTGTTTTCTTTTGTAGTACAGTTGAAAAGAATGATATGTTTTCAACTCAAATGGAATCTCAAATTTGATGAAATAATAAATTACAGTTTCTACCATTATATTATGTTTATATCTATTTCCCCCCGCCACTGCCCTAAGGGACAATATGTAATTAAGTGCATATCTGCTACTGTCCTTTATCATATTCATCTCTTTGACCTCTTCCTCTCCCTTTCCTGTCTCATATATGAATGCTAATTTTTCCTGTCTTATATGTCAATGCTAATTGGATATTTTTCCCCCTGGATATGTTTATATGTAACCCAGTTATTTTTATTTGTGTATTTTAATTGATATTTTTAAAAAATAAAATAAAATATAGTACTTTCATATTGTAAAAGTTTCAAATAGCATTGAGTAACTGTTAGCATAATGTAACCTTCATATACATAAATCTGCCACATTCTTTTTCACTGCTATATGTTACTATTTGTAGTCTTTTATATTACAGAAATTCACTTAGTCATTCCCTAGAATGAATGAACATTTGGATTGTGCCTAGTCTTTTGCTGTTGTAAACAATGCTACAGTGAACATCCTTGACATAGGTTTTCCATTTCCACAAATTATAACTAGAAAATAATTTCTAGAAGTGAATTGATGGGTCAAAAGCTTATGTTTAGTTTAAATTTATATAGATGGTGTCAGTTGCCTGCCAACAAGTTAATGACAGTTTTAATTTCTGGCAATGGCCTTTGAACAAAACTTTTATCCCTGCTATTTGCCAACATTGTATGTTATTAAGCTTATTCCCTTTTCCTGAATTAAGTTTGAAAGCACTATCCAGTTTTAAGTATTTCCTTAATTTTGAGGAAGAGAGTTTGAGCAATTTTCATAAATTTCTAATTCATTGATTTTTGTTCATGTCCATTATATTCACATTTTTCTTATGTGTAAGAACTTATTAATTTTTTCATTAAACAAAGTGCAGTAATTTTTGTCTGTTTTTTAAGATTTGTGACTTGCTTAAAGCAATCTTACCCCAAGATTATTTTTTAAAATAATGTTCTAGTACTGTGATATTTTTTTTTGCTTACATTACTTGATTCCATCAGAAATTTATTTTAGTATATAGAGTTAGTACAGATTATACTTTTTATAATGATAAACTGAACTTCTAACACTATTTGTTATATAATTAATTACTCTTTTCCCCACTGTCCTGATTTAAAATGTAATATTAATTACAAGGACTGCCCTGTATCTTAAATGGTAAAGAATCTGTCTGCAATGCAGGAGACCTGGGTTCAATCCCTGGGTTGGGAAGATCCCTGGAGAAGAGAATGGCAGTCCACTCCAGGATTCTTGCCTGGAGAGTCCCATGGACAGAGAAGCCTGGCAGAGTCAGACACGACTGAGCATTATGTGCCAGATTAATCACAAACTAATACTGAATAATATATTTCTACTTTTAAACTCTCTATTCCCTTCAATTTGTTGCTGTTGTTTTCATTCAGTTGCTAAGTCATGTCCAATTCTTTGTGACCCCATGGACTGCAGCAGGCCAGGCTTCCCTATCTTTTTCACTATCTCCCTGAGTTTGCTCAAACTCATGTCCATTGAGTTGGTGATGCCACCCAACCATCTCATCCTCTGTCACATCCTTCTCCTCCTGTCCTCAATCTTTCCCAGCATCAGGATCTTTTACATTGATTCAGCTCTGCACATTAGGTGGCCAAAGTATTGAAACTTCAACCTCAACATCAGTCCTTCCAATGAATATTCAAGGTTGATTTCCTATTGGATTGACTGGTTTGATCTCCTTGCTGTCTAAAGGATTCTCAAGAGTTTGCTCTAGCACCACAATTAAAAAGCATCAATTCTTCAGCACTCAACCTTCTTTATGGTTCAGCTCTTACATTCATACATGAGTACTGGAAAAACCGTAATTTTGACCATAATTTTGACAGACCTTTGTTGGCAAAGTGATGTCTGCTTTTTAATATACCGTTTAGATGTGTCATAACTTTTCTCCCAAGGAACAAATGTTTTTTAATTTCATTGCTGCAGTCACCATCTGCAGTGATTTTGAGCCCCCCAAATTAAAGTCTGTCACTGTTTCCATTGTTTCCCCATCTATTTACCATGAAGTGATGGACCCTGGTGCCATGATCTTAGTTTTTAGAATGTTGAGTTCTTAAGCCAGCTTTTTCACTCTCCTCTTTCACCCTTATCCAGAGGCTCTTTTGTTCCTCTTCACTTTCTGCCATTAGATTAGTATCATCTGCATATCTGAGGTTGTTGATATTTCTCCTGGCAATCTTGATTCCAGCTTGTGCTTCATCCAGCCCAGCATTTCACTTGATGTACGCTGCATATAAGTTAAATAAGCAGGGTGACAATATACTGCCTTGAAATACTCCTTTCCCTAATTCGAACCAGTCCATTGTTCCATGTCTGGTTCTAACTGTTGCTTCTTGTCCTGCATACAGGTTTCTCAGGAGACAGGTAAGGTGGTCTGGTATTCCTATCTCTTTAAGAATTTTCCACAGTTTGTTGTGATCCACACACAGTCAAAATTTTAGCATAGTCGATGAAGCAGAAGTAGATTCCTTTTGGAATTCCCTTGCTTTTTCTGTGAATCAACAGATGTTGGCAATTTGATCTCTTCAGTAGATCTACTATATATTTTGGATGGAATCAAGTTATCCAAGTAAAAAAATGGAGCAATAATGTGCTAAAATATTTAAACAAGTAATCTTGGGGCAAGGCTGGGTAAGTATCTGTTTTAATTTCTGTAGCTTTGATATGTTTTATTGTCTTATATGCATCCTCTGCTTAGATGCATCCCTGATCCCCCAAAACTTGCATGACTGCTATCAGGTACCTGTCTTCTTTCCAATAATCTTGCTGCTATTTATATGAAAATCACTTTTGGTTTATATGCTGATTTATAGAGAATTTCTTAGTTTTCTGAATGTTGAGCTTTAAGCCAACTTTTTCACTCTTCTCTTTCACTTTCATCAGGAGGCTTTATAGTTCCTCTTCACTTTCTGCCGTAACAGGCAAATTTGACCTTGGGATACAGAATGAAGGAGGGCAAAGGTTAATAGACTTTTGCCAAGAGAACACAAAGGTCATAGCAAACACCCTCTTCCAACAACATAAGAGAAGACTCTACACAGGGACATCACCAGATGGTCAACACCGAAATCAGATTGATTATATTCTTTGCAGCCAAAGATGGAGAAGCTCTATACAGTCAACAAAAACAAGACCAGGAGCTGACTGTGGCTCAGATCATGAGCTCCTTATTACCAAATTCAGACTTAAATTGAAGAAAGTAGGGAAAACCACTAGACCATTCAGGTATGACCTAAATCAAATCTCTTATGGTTATACAGTGGAAGTGAGAAATAGATTTAAGGGACTAGATCTGATAGATAAGAGTGCCTGATGAACTATGGACGGAGGTTCGTGACATTGTACAGGAGACAGGGATCGAGACCATCCCCATGGAAAAGAAATGCAAAAAAGCAAAATGGCTGTCTGGGGAGGCCTTACAAGTAGCTGTGAAAAGAAAAGTGAAAAACAGAGGAGAAAAGGAAAGATATAAGCATCTGAATGCAGAGTTCCAAAGAATAGCAAGGAGAGATAAGAGAGCCTTCCTCAGCGATCAGTGCAAAGAAATAGAGGAAAACAACAGAATGTGAAAGACTAGAGATCTCTTCAAGAAAATTAGAGATATCAAGGGAACATTTTATGCAAAGATGGGCTCAATAAAGGACAGAAATGGTATGGACCTAACAGAAGCAGAAGATATTAGGAAGAGGTGGCAAGAATACACAGAAGAACTGTACAAAAAAGATCTTCAAGACCAAGATTATCACGATGGTGTGATCACTCACCTAGAGCCAGACATCCTGGAATGTGAAGTCAAGTGAGCCTTAGAAAGCATCACTGCGAATAAAGCTAGTGGAGGTGATGGAATTCCAGTTGAGCTATTTCAAATCCTGGATGGTGATGCTGTGAAAGTGCTGCACTCAATATGCTAGCAAATTTGGAAAACTCAGCAGTGACCACAGGACTGGAAAAGGTCAATTTTCATTACAATCCCAAAGAAAGGCAATGCCAAAGAATGCTCAAACTACCGCACAATTGCACTCATCTCACACGCTAGTAAAGTAATGCTCAAAATTCTCCAAGCCAGGCTTCAGCAATACGTGAACCATGCACTTCAAGATGTTCAAGCTGGTTTTAGAAAAGTCAGAGAAACCAGAGATCAAATTGCCAACATCCGCTGGATCATGGAAAAAGGAAGAGAGTTCCAGAAAAAATTCTATTTCTGCTTTAGAAATAGCCACACAGCCTTTGACTGTGTGGATCACAATAAACTGTGGAAAATTCTGGAAGAGATGGGAATACCAGACCATCTGACCTGCTTCTTGAGAAACCTGTGTGCAGGTCAGGAAGCAACAGTTAGAACTGGACATGGAACAACAGACTGGTTCCAAATAGGACAAGGAGTATGTCAAGGCTGTATATTGTCACCCTGCTTATTTAACTTATATGCAGAGTACTTCACGAGAAACGCTGGACTGGAAGAAGCACAAGCTGGAATCAAGAATGCTGGGAGAAATATCAATAACCTCAGATATGCAGATGACACCACCCTTATGGCAGAAAGTGAAGAGGAACTAAAAAGCCCCTTTATGAAAGTGAAAGGGAGTGTGAAAAAGTTGGCTTGAAGCTCAACATTCAGAAAACTAAGATCATGGCATCTGGTCCCATCACTTCATGGGAAGTAGATGGGGAAACAGTGGAAACAGTGTCAGACTTTATTTTTGGGGGCTCCAAAATCACTGCAGATTGCAGCCATGAAATTAAAAGACACTCCTTGGATGGAAAGTTATGACTAGCCTAGATAGCATATTCAAAAGCAGAGACATTTCTTTGCCAAAAAGGTCCGTCTAGTCAAGGCTATGGTTTTTCTAGAGGTCATGCATGGATGTGAGAGTTGGACTGTGAAGAAAGCTGAGCGTGGAAGAATTGATGCTTTTGAACTGTGGTGTTGGAGAAGACTCTTGAGAGTCCCTTGGACTGCAAGGAGATCAAACCAGTCCATTCTAAAGGAGATTGGTCCTAGGTGTTCATTCGAAGGACTGATGCTGAAGGTTAAAGTCCAATACTTTGGCCACCTCACGTGAAGTGTTGATTCATTGGAAAAGACTCTGATGCTGGGAGGGATTGGGGGCAGGAGGAGAAGGGGACGACAGAGGATGAGATGGCTGGATGGCATCACCAACTCGATGGATATGAGTTTGAGTGAACTTTGGGCATTGGTGATGGACAGGGAGGCCTGGTGTGCTGCAGTTCATGGGGTCACAAACAGTCGGACATGACTGAGTTACTGAACTGAACTGAACTTATAGAGAATTTCATTCATCTGCTGGTGCTGTTAAGTTGCGTCAGTTGTGTCCGACTCTGTGCGACCCCATAGATGGAAGCCCACCAGGCTCCTCTGTCCCTGGGATTCTCCAGGCAAGAACACTGGAGTGGGTTGCCATTTCCTTCTCCAATGCATGAAAGTGAAAAGTGAAAGTGAAGTTGCTCAGTCGTGTCCGACTCTTAGCAACCCCTTGGACTGTAGCCTGCGAGGCTCCTCCATCCATGGGATTTCCCAGGCAAGAGTACTGGAATGGGGTGCCATTGCCTTCTCCGTTTCACTCATCTAGTATTAATTTATTTAAAAATGGCTCTTATCTTTCCAGTCTCTCACCTTTGAAAGTCCTTTAATAACTTAAATGACTTTCCCCAAATAAGTCATCCATATTTCTTGTCATATTTATCTCTACTTCGGCTTTTTTTCTCTTGCTACTTCATAATGTATGATGTTTCCTTTCCTAATTGTTTCTAACTCACTTGTGTATGGGAAAGCTATTGATTTTTGTTTCTGATACCTTGCTAAATTATTATCAAGACTTCATTGATTTTTCAATTGATTCTCTTGGAGTTTCCCTATATATAATCATATCATTGACAAATAGGAACAATTTTCTCCCTCTTTTCTCATATGTGTATCTTAAGTATTTCCTTTGATTCTGAGTGACCAGGATTTGTTCTGGTTGGTTGGTATAAAATATTTTAAAATATATTTTAAAAAGTATTTTGCATATCACTTTTGTCTTACAGGACACATTTCTACCGCTCACCAGAGTAGAAGGTATATGTGGTTCATGGTAAAATTTATAATTATTGATTTTGTTCCCTGATTCAGCATGTATTTCTCTCATTTTCACTAGCTGCCTTCAACTTGATTCTATTTTATCTTGGCATTACCTCTACCTGTTTCCTCCATAGAAGGCTTATTGGAATTATTTACTTTGGCTCTGCCTTCACTTTGTGCATCACGGTATGAAAAGGCATTGTTTGGATAAATTTGTTTTGCTCAACCATCAGATCTATTCTAACTGAAGGATCTCTGATTGGGCTTTTGGACTTTCATTGATTTGGCAGCCAGAATCTTCAAGAAATACTACATCCTGTAAGAAAAAACTGTAGAATTTTGTGCATGTTCCCAAGCTGCTTCTTCAATTCCATCCTAAATTCAATATATTTGGCAGATTTTTTTTTTAATATAATCTGAGGGCTCGGTTTGTGACTCTGTCCTCATTTCATAAGGATGAATTGTTGTTTCTATGTTTTCATTTTTTTAGTAAATGATAGAAATGAAGGAAAACTGAAATGATGGCACAGTCTTCATTTCTAATGCAGTTGGTTTGCTGTCTACTTTATCTTTTAATAATACTTCCTTTCAACTTATCTGGTTTGATAAAATTTATATTTTCTTCTATTTTATTGAGAGCACAAACTAATGCATTCAAAAAAGGATATATTCTTAATTTTTCTTACATTATGTTAAAAATATTTTTTTGTAGGTTTCATTCCCTCCATCTCTTTGGATCAATTTTTTCCTTTCTTTTGTATTCTAGATTTTAAGATATATATTCCTTAGCTAGTTTTTTTGTTTGCTTTTCTTACGCTTAAAAATGGAGAGAATTTGATAGGTTCTGCCAAACAGCAGACTGTGTATAATCTCTTCGATATGTTTTATGGTTAATGTGTGGATGGCGTGGAATGTTAGAGTATACTGTGGGTTTTTTGCTGGAGAACAACATGATGTTCATAGCCCCCAGCTAAATATGTCGTCTAGCAGGCATGTATTTAATGCAGCTTGGCTGGTTTGAGGTGAGATTAGCTTTGCTGTTGAATGGTATTTGCCTTTCTCTTTATTGGCTGGTGCTGTAGCTGTTTACATACCAAAGGTCTATAGCAATATATAATTTTTAATTTTCTGAGGCAGAAATTTGACTATCCCTTGCATTGTTTCAGACAGTGGTTTGGCCCCACATGTGCCAACTCACCATTTTAACATCCACATCATAAAAGATCTCTTTGGTTCTTTGTACATTCTAGTCCAAACAAAGTAAGGTCATCGAAGTGCAAAGCAACAGCAATACCTTTTTGTGGTTGTTGTTGGTATAAATGGCCATCCTTGAAATGGATTCCTACTGCTTTCTAAATTTTTTTTAACCCTGCATTTATAAGATTATTAAAGGTTTTGAAAGGCTTATTGTGCTTTACTGAATTTCAGGAGAGAAATATACACTAGCATGGAGTTAAAACAAAAAGACTATTTAAGGTTTGGGTATTATTTTCTCCTGTGTAACCATGATTTTTCCTAAAAAAAACTTCTTGAAAGTTTTCTATATTTTCAGAAATGAATTATCTGATTTATTTCTTGGCTCAGTTTTGTGCCTCTTGACTTTGTTAATATCCCTTTAACTGATTTACAGTTCTATCATTTGGATTTACATCTGGGTTGAGCAAAGGAAGCAAGAAGAGAGGAATTTGTAGTCATTGCTTTCATATGTTGATGTACGGTCTTGCATCAGTCTCACCAACACTTTGAAATGTTGGGACCTATTTCTCTACTACTAAGAATAATAAAAAGGACCCTCTTATGTTTGCAGGTGATATTTCTATTTCTCAGCGATTATAAGACTTTCATCTCGGCTTTGAGATGTTAAAATCATTTACAGAAGTGTCAGAGCTGGTGCACAGATATATTCAACACAATTCTCCTTTTAAATGGAAATTTTCATAACAGTTGAGTTGGTGCCTAATTTGATTCTCTGTCAAATGTCTGTGGTTTAGAGTAATCCATGCCAGGGTTTTACCTCTGTTTTCCTAAGTAATCAAAAATTGTTTGAATGTGCAAGTTAGTCTAATTCTCTTTTCAATCATTGAGCTATAATGTCATTTTGTGATATTCTAACATAAATGATGCCCTCTCAATGCTGCCACCCTACCTCTGGGAAATGAATCAGAATGACACATTCAACCTCTGTCCACAAAGGCAAAATGAAGTGCAGAACTGAATTAATTAGCCAGATATTTCAGATGAAAAAGAATCTACTATTGAAGAGAAAGTAGGAGTTTGAGGCTAGAAAAAATTTTCCTTCAATTGGCTAAATTCAGCAGATAACTGCTCAACTCACCAGATAATTGGCAGCCAGTCTTTGTGGGTGTAGGTGTCTAGTATTAGTCTTTTATATATTCAAATTCTTGGAATAAAATCCTATTAGAACTAGAGTTACTCGTTCCAAAAACTCTACTCTGTTCTCCCTGAATTTAACTTTTTCCCCCTGACAGGTCAGTCCTCTTTCCTTTCAGTATTACCTCATTCATCAAGAAGGGCTGTTGATATTTAAAGTTACTCTTCTTGAAATGCCTCTCATGATTTTTTTTAAAGAGAGAAAAAGAGAAGTTCTTCTGTATTTTGAAGCCTACCTTTCTCTTTTTTCTAGGTAGGTAATAACAACATCTCTGAACTTCATCATTGGTAAGGTTTTTGGAAGAAACCATTCTTTTTTCCTAAGTAAACCAGATAAGTTAAATTCTTCTTGAAATTAAAATCATCATTTGGACATTTTAAAACATGCCTGGATTTAATCAGTGAAAGCATAAATAAAATATAATGGTGGTTGATAATGAATAGATGCCCCGTATTTTCGAGTATTTACCATTTAACTGGGGTTCAAGCCCAAGTGGAATAAAGCCTGAGAATATTCTCATGAATATCATATTTGCCAGACTAATTTGAGGGAGAACACTTAGAAAATGGGTAAAATTAATCGGATCTTGTGGACCAGAGCAAGAAAGCCTTGGGAATCATTATTTAAATGGGCAAGTTTGTCGCTTATCTGACAGAAGAAAAGAAGCAATTTTTTGTAACCAAGAGTATCAAATAGGGAAACAGGAAAGGAAGGGCAGCCAGGCTATATGAAGTCACAGAAAGCAGAGTTAGTCTGAAACAGTAGATTTTACATCTAGAAAAATAAAGGAATTGGACAAAGTGTTCAGGAGATGCTGTCCTGGCTCTTTCATTGACATGGGTTTTCTGTGGATTTAAGGCACACGTTTCCAAGGTGGCCACTGAGCCACATGGCTTTGCCGCTTCCAAGATGCTGACATAAAGAGAAAAGCAGGTGCTAAAGTAAAACTTACACAGATCTGGTCATAAATGCCTAAATGACAATTCCTTAGGGTTCATGTTTTCTTCTTCTCTTGGGTCAACTTGAAACTAAGACACTCTATTTTAATTTCTTTAGGTGTAAAACTATCCAGAAATGAGTACCTTGGGACCCTTTTAAAGCCAATAGCCAACCGAGCAGCAAATCTGTTCAAAGGTACATTTCCTATGAGATGCATACTTAGCATGATATACCGAGGAGGACCATGAAAATCACTGTGGCTGTTGAGAGGAAATGGTCTTCTAACATATTTGTATAGCAGGTATTAAAAAGGGAGAAGTTTTGTTTTTTGTAATAGAAGCTGCAAAACAGCTAACAAGAGTACTTTTCATTTATTTTAATATATGAATACAAACCAAAATGACATGGAATATTTGAACAGTAGCAAAGTTAATTTTTTTTTTTACAAAATAAAAATGTTCAGCTCTAGCCATAAATGACCCAAAGCTTAGTGATGAGGACTTTTTGAATCATCATATTTTTAGGTTTGCAACTCCAGAAATACTGAAGAAAATTTGTTCTATTCATTTCTTCAATGTGCAACTACTGTGTTTAAAATGCTGGGAGGAAACCAAGATGAATCGTATACAAATCCTGCTCCCAGGAGACTTACACAGTAGTAGAAATGTGAAGGCAAAAATAACCAGATGGTAATTAAGTGCTATAAGAAATGAAGTGGGATTGAGGAATGGAATAAGGATTGGAATACATACGTAACAAGCAATGAATTTTTTTCACCTGGGTGGATCCCAGGCAATATAAAGAAGGAAGTGAAATTTGAGCTATACTTTGACTACTAAGTAGCGTTTAAGCAGACAAATAAAAAAGGAATCACCTTCTAGGCTGAAAGAACAAGCATGGTCTATTGGTTTCTCTGCTGAATACCATCAAAGTTCAGTGCTTGGCACATAGTAAGTGTTTAATACATATTTACAGACTGATTGACTATCTAAATCAGGTAAACTATTTACTTAGCAAAACAATAAAGTAAGCAGAAAGGAGATGAAGAAACTAAGATGGGAAATACAGGCCTCCCATAATATCCCAATATCGGTATTTGGATTTTATTCTCTGGGCAATAGGGAGTCATTGATATGTTTATTTTTTAATTATGTCATTTAAGCTAGAGAAAATGAGCAAGTGTGATTTTAAAACTGCCTGCTTTCACAGTGTGAAAGTATGTGTGTAGATAAAGGTGGAAAAATTGACAGGGAAAGAAGATTCTTCTCTGTCAGGTAAACTATAATCATACAAAGAATCAGATCCAATCAATCATTTTTTATAGAAGAGGGAATTTGGGGCAGCAGATTTTAAATATTCCTCTTCCACAAACTTACATTTTCCTACTATAGCATCTGACTTGATGTCATGTCTTTAAACATTCACAGTACAGACTTTCAGATATAGCCCTATTATTATTAAATTTGTGTTTGTATTCCTGTGTCTACCTGGTAGGCTACACATTTCTTAAAGTCAAGGAATATATCTTATTGACTTGGTATCTTGGGTATCTTTACATCCTTGATGTTCAAAGTCTGTGTAACAACTAAATGAATAATAGATTTTCTGATGCCTTGTGTACATTAGAATAGAGAGATGATGTTAGCTAGAGCATTAGTCATACCACCAAGAAGTCAGTTCTATGTGTTAATCTCAGGGAACTTTGTTGATTACATCTGCCCATGACCAGTAATTCTATTCTCCCCTTGCTGTCAAAGTCAGGTTCCTGAGCTTCTGCAAGTCAGACGATCAGTGAATCAGTGATTCTTCAAAGCAAATGCCATCTTCTATGAGAGTAGGCCTTCTCCAATCACATCCTGATGTCATCACACCTGATCTTCCAAATGGTTCAAATTAGAAAGTAATTTTTTTTTAAATGTTAAAAGATAACAGGATAATAAGCAAAGGTAACTGAGTTCCAAAAGGAGCAACTTGGACTAAATGAAAAGAACTTTCTAATAACTGCCATGCACTTTCACCATATTCTGAATTTCGCTTTTTGAGATGTCAAGAAGCTATCTGTTGGCTTATAAAGATTTGAATAACCTCAATGAACTGGGGGAGTCTTGGTCCATACTTACTCTTTAACTCCATGACACAGTAATTTTTTTAATCATTTAATTTGCTTTTCATGCTTTACTCACTAATAAAGGCAAGCTTTATAAATGCATTCATGGGCAAAATAGATAACAACTTCAGCATGGGCCCTATTTGCCATGTCAGTACAAACTCATATACTGAGAAAAGAGAGCATTTTATTAAATATCACCGAAGACAGCAGAATAGAAAACAGCAGAAGAGAAAAACAGTCACTGAAAAATTTAGTGCTGAGGA
Organism: Capricornis sumatraensis; assembly: GCF_032405125.1. Lineage (NCBI taxonomy): Eukaryota > Metazoa > Chordata > Mammalia > Artiodactyla > Bovidae > Capricornis > Capricornis sumatraensis. Next base: position 70,733,033 of record NC_091070.1, read on the forward strand.
ACACACACTATATTTTTCACCATTTGCCATATTTACTGAAAAATCAATGGCAGATCTCCCATACTGTGACTATGATGTGACAGACTCTTATTGTAGGTTAACATCCTATTACACCAGTTCATTTGTGTAAAGCTTTCTGCTGGACTGGCAAATATTAGTAGCTTTGTCAGATAGGAAACAAAAGCTGGAGTCTTCCAAGGGTGAGAGGGAAAGGGGAATCTCTAAGAATGGTGATATTTAATTATTGGCTGTATTTTTGTATAAATATTATATTCAACACAAGATCTAAGATTCTTTAACAAGATACACATGATCCAACAAAAGAGAATCGAATAGATGAAGGAATTAGAATAAAGGAGAATATTAGAAAGATTAAAAAAAATTGGAATTGCAAGTAGTATATACATCAAATGTTGCCGGTTTTTTTTTATTCTTGAGTGAATTAGGCCACGAATGTGACTCTGAAGTTTTGAGGAGCCAACTTAAAGGAGACCCAGTCAGCTTTCTGATTCACAGTATTTAATGAGATAAAAACAAACCAGGTCATTGCTCATGAATATTCTAATTTTTTCCTCCATTCTATGCCCAGAGATAAATTTCTCTTATGGATTCCCAAGGAGAGCCCTGAACCATGGGAGACAGTATTCTTACAGTATTTTCACAATGAGCTTACTTATAATTTTCTACTGCACAGCCTGATAGAATTATACCCCAAAGCAACAAAGTAACAAATCTTTGGGGAGCTAACAGAATGTGCTTGAGGGGTGATACTTGCTGCTCGAATGGCATAATGAAATATAGAATTTAAAATATACTAGGAACTGGATGGGCTCTGCATCCTCTTGAAGTTATTTCCAACCTCTCTCTCTTTTTCTTCTTCCTCTCACTGTATCTGTGCTGCTCTCTCTCTCTCATTTTTACTTTTTCATTAAGCTTGAGATTTTTAAGTACTTGGTCTAGGTAACTGGTTAGCTTGGCTGAGCCACATGCTTCAGCTGCTAGTCCTGCTGGGAACGGGATTAACATACTTTTATGAAATTGAGGAGCAGCAAATACATATACCTGAATAGGCCACTCTGCTTCTCCACAGATGTGAACCTAGCATGTGCTAGCATTTTTCTGAAGAGGAACAATCTCTCTAAGGATATGGAGAAACATCTTGGCCATGATGTTCAGAGGGAACCAAATTAATTTGGCAGCATCATGTCAGCGAATAAATAAAAACTGACTCAGTGGGATGAAAAGATAAAGGAAAGAAAATATATTCAAACCTTCATCACCATCTACTTGTTCAACCTTTGTGTAGCTAGAACACATAGATGTAATCCTCAGATTTGACTGCCTTATCATGCCTACCACTGAACTAGAGCCCCATGATGGAATTATTCCACTCAATTTATGTCTTCACAGAAATTAATATCAATTTTACTTGTGTATTACAGTAGGCAAGTCAACATTGGTTGAATGAATTAATATTGTGGGTTTTTTTAGCCCCACTTACATAAGTATTATAAAAACCACCTTTCTCGTTGAGAGATAAACATTTTATTCATAAATTGGTTAACTCATGAAATATATTTGCATTATAAATTTAAGATCTAAGATAAGGAAGGAAGAGAAATTGGGGGAATACTTGACTTGAGTAGAAGTTGACACAACACATTTTCTGTCTTTGCTCATCATTTTTTCCATATACTTAAAAAAAAAAAAGAACAACAACTAGAATCTCTTAGTAGGCTTTTTTATAATATTCATTCAATATATGCTTTCCAGAATTTAACTCTTGTCCAGTGATGGTAAGAACTTTGAATTTTTTAATATTGGTTCAGGGTTGTCAGCACTGATTTGGTTTCCAAGCTGAGAAACCAAGGCTGCAGAGAGTGAAGAGGAGTTTTAGGCTCTGTGGGTAACGTCTGGGTCTGGGGCAGAGATACCCTGGGAATTAGGTGCATTTGCCCTGATTCTCAGCCGGTAAATGGGTATCCTCCTGACAGTTTCAAAGTGGTTCTGGCCGTGTTTAACTTCTTTCCCTGTGGGGGGCTAATCTCCTAAAGATTTCAGCCACACAAGCAACAGTGTCTGGGGTGTAATGATTGCTTTGAAGTTTGTTTGCTCGCCAGTGCATTTAAAGCATTTAAATGTTCCAGGAATAGGATTAGATGCCCCAGTGAATTCATTTCATTTACCCCCAGCAGTGGTTTCCCCATGCTATGAGAGGTTTACATGGTATCAATTTAGAGGCATGCTGCTTTTGAAGATTTTCCTCTTCACCCTCTCAATTTTCTACCTCTCTCAAGGCCTTGCCTAGAAAAATATTAGGGGTCAGGGCTCAGTAGAAAAGGGCATCATTGTTATGCCTTTAGGGCATGCAAAAGATAATTTTCTGAGCCATCTTCTAAAGTGTTTTTAGCTGAATAAGACGAAAGGAGAAAATGAGGATGAAATTAAGGCTACTTGAAACCTGTGCAAAGATTAAACATGAATGTTGAACCACTGCGTGGTCTCAGCCTCTGGATCAATCACGCCTGTTAGAAGTGGAGAATTTTGAACCTGGGTTGTAGTACTACCTATGCAGCCAGTTCCTTTCAGATCATCTTTTGAGGCTTTTCCCTTGAAAAATATGGTGAACGTATATCTCCTTCAAACATAACCCAAACATTGTATTTAAAAATAAATAGTTGACTTGTCATGGACCCTCAATACCTAGTAGTTCTTTGATGCTGAATGATAGCACATGAGGCTTTTCTGGTGGCTCAGATGGTAAAGAATTTACCTGCAATGCCAGGAGACCTGGGTTCGATCCCTGGGTCAGGAAGATACCCTGGAGAAGGGAATGGCAATCCAAATCCACTCCCATATTCTTGCCTGGAAAATCCCTTGGACAGAGGAACCTGGTGGGTTACAGTCTGTGGGGTCACAAAGAGTTGAACGTGACTGAAATGACAGCATAAGCACAATGGCACACTGATTCATTATATACAATAATAGATTAGCTTATCTATGTATATGAAAGAAAAAAAGTTCTGAATTACTATGTTCACTGAAAATTACTTCTGAAATGAGCAAGAATTAATGTGGAGGGTATTTAATATTCTACATGTGGAAAATTTTCATGAACATAAAATCTTCATGGTATAGGAATATTTTATTATTTTTGAACATTCAGGCTCTCCTAGGTAGCTCAAATGATTTATCTTAGCTAAAGTAATATTTTGATTTCGCAAAAATTCTTGTGATATTGTCAGATACTTGTCAGATTTAACTGTATTTCTGCTCTTCTTAGAAGATTATGTATTTCTTAGATGTTTTGGTTATTATTTCTTTCTTAAATTAGAAGTAATGCATGCTCATTTTACAAAACTTAGAAAGAAAGTTATAAAGAAAAATATTACAGATGAATTTCCACACTGTTGATATTACTGCTGTTAAAATATTGAGATATTTCCTTTTCTTTTTTCTATGTATATTCTTCCACAGTTATCATCATCCTGTAAATAAGTGCCTTCTTCACATAAGTTATATCACGAGCATTTTCTCATGTCATTAAAATTGTTATTCAGTGTAATTTTAGTGGGTGAAGAATACTTCATTAAATAAATATACATAGTTTATTTCAGTATTCCCTTTTCTGTTAGATGTTTAGAATTTCCAAACCTCTTGGTATATAGTTTCTCTATAGGTAGAAATAGTTTAATTATTTTATTTGGATGGATTTCCATAGACTGGATACTTTGGGCCAAAAGTCCTGAACATTTTAAGGATTCTGATATTAATTGTCTAATCATTTTTTGCAGAAATACTCCTTAAAAGTATGAAAGGTTTAATGTTTTAAAGAATGCTTGTTGGCTTTAGACTTTTTTCATGTTCTTTGCTCATAACCCTGTCATTGCCTATTTTTGTTGGAGAATGTTTGTGTTGTTCTTAGTGAATTTTAAAAAGTTCATCCTACTGGAAATATTACTTTTCTCTCTATTTGTTATAAACTCCCTCCATCAATTGAGAATTATTATTTTTTGTACTTCCTGTCTTCTCTTGCTGCTATAGCCTCTAAATAAAATTCTTTAAATGACCCACTTTAGAATTATATAGATTATTAAAATAAAAATAATTTTGTACTGAGGAATTATGTTTAATTGCTCCAGTGTTGTGGAGAGCCAATCACAATGCTGCTAAAGGTGTGAAAAGACATTTTCTAAGGGAACCAGATACATTTCAAATAATTGTCTTCACTGGATGATTATGCTTCTTCCATTATCTCCACATTCCCTTCACACTTCACCCTCCCATTACCACCTTCCCCCTGTTTTTTCCCTGAAGGAGAAAACTTTGCTTTCTTTAGAGTGGACCTGCAGCGCATCTCTTAGAGTATGGTTTGCTTACCATACACTAAAGGCTCTGCATGCAGAAAATGCTAACATCACTCTGCTTGATCCTATTTTAAAGGACTTACAGCATCTTATACTTAGTGTTACAGTGTGTAATCATTTGGGCAGTGTGGCTTGATAATCCTTATTCTGATCCACTTCTGTTTAAATCACCAACAGTGAATTGTTGTAATCTCTCACTGCAGTTATTTTGTAGTTATTGTATATACTTAAGAAATATTCTAGGTACTGACCAGTGTTTAATTTTTTTTGACCCAGGAGAAGTAGGTGGCACATACTTTTGACCTGGAGTTAAGAATTTCTGTTACCCTAAGTCAACAGCAACCAACTCCATAGTCTTAATCAATCAAGATAATATTTTATCCTCACTTGAGAACTGGACTTGGGGTTTTGCTAGGCATTTATGGAAAATTATGGAGAAGGAAATGGCAGTCCACTCCAGCACTGTTGCCTGGAAAATCCCATGGACGGAGGAGCCTGATAGTTTACAGTCCGTGGGGTCGCAAAGAGTTGGACACGACTGAGCAACTTCACTTTCATGGAGAATTAGTAATAGACATCCTAGAAGATATGCTCAGATACCAGACACTTAGAAATATTTGTTGTCTCTCCCATGGTTATTAATTTTGAATTTTCTTAAAATGATTATGATATGCTCCTTTTATACAATTACAAAAGTACTTTATGTTTTAGGGTAAAAAGGCTTGTCATGGCATGACCTATGGGAGGGACTATGTACATGCTGAAGGAACAAACACCACTTAAGCTAGGCTCTGCTTCCTAAACAAGTATTTAATCTCCTCATTAAAGATATATGAAACTAAAAATCAATGAGCTCCGGTGGTTAGGGCTTTTTAGCGGAACTAATGGATACACCTTGTCTAACATTAGAAACTTCATTTGTGGTTTACAGCTGTACAGCTGTACACCAGGAGAAAACATGAATCCAAAAACAAGGTCTCTGGCTAGAGTTGTAATTGGGCTGTGAGTTCTGGATAAGCAGGCCTCATAAATATATAACGTACAGAATAATGTATTGCCGGTTCACATTCTCTTACATTAAATAGATATAGCGAGCTTTTACTATAAAGCTGAAGATTAAAGTCGGCAAAATTCTGCTTGGTTACATGCCCTATTGAGCCCCATTAGAAAGACTCTTAACTGAGTAAATTTAAACTTCTGACATGCTGACATCATGAACTATTTAAACTGAAAAATATTCTATAAGACTTATTTGGAGATAGAAAAAACAGACTTCATTTCACCAGGCAACTACAAGTAAAATACTTATATATCTCAGGTAAATAATATCCTAGATATCTGGCCACATACCTAGAGTCTGAAATGAATCTCATGTAAACTGTTTTAACAATAATAGTATCTCAAAGAAAATCTTAGGGTATTCATTACCTACTCATTTTGCTACAGATTTCAAAATTCTCACTTTTTGTCTATATATTCTAAACAACGGAAGAAGTCATGAACCCATAAGATAGACCATGAGCTCTGTGAGACCAGGTATCATTTCTGTCTTTTTCAAAACCTAAATGGGGAGCTCACTTCATTGTACGTACTCCCATTGTAGTCTTATCAAAAAATGAAGCACAATGAAGGTGTTATATGAGGCCTGGCTAGATTCTGAACATGTGGGTCACGAGGAGTCAGCAAGGCATACTTTCTCCGAGTCCCAAACTTGAATCCTTTCAAGTCTCTGTTTCATTAATCTTTGCGTAAATCCATCTCCAGATAGTTCAGCCATGCTTTTGTGGCTCTAAATGAGTAAGAAATGAAGTAGCTAAATGCAGAACTCTACTAAAGTCGTAATCCAACCAAAGGAGTTTGCTTTTTATTCCAAGGATACAGCCAGTAAAATTTATAGAACAAATGTCTCTTGGGAGATGGAGAAGAGTATTTCACACAGCAGCTTAGTCCAGAGGTCTCTTTTCTCTGAACAGTAGAGAAACTCCTACGATTACAGGTGTGGAAAGCATTAACAGAAGTTTCAGGGGCATCTTTGAGAAGTCTAAAAAGAACAATTGGCATATATACACTACTGATATTCTGTACAAAATAGATAACTAATGAGAATCTACTGAACAGCACAGTGAACTCAATGATGTGTGCTGACCTAGATGGGAAAGAAATTTAAAAAAGAGAGGATATATGTAAACATATAGCTGGTTCACTTTACAGCAGAAACCAACACAATATTGTAAAGCAACTATACTCCAATAAAAATTAATATAAAAAATAAAGATAAAATTCTCCCTGAATAAAGAACTGAAGCTTTCACAGTTCTAATCTGCACAAGATGGAGAAGGCAATAACACAGAAATAAGAAAAGGAACAGAATCCACACAATCACAGGACAGACATGTGACCCTCTGCCATACCCATGAAGGCTAACACCAAAATCTAGAGCAGAGTTCACTCAGGAGTTAACCACCCCTATTCCCCATCTGTACTTATATCCACACTTATACTTGCCTTTTTCTCCTTCAGATAACTAGTTAATAATCTGTCTTTGGTTGATTCCATAGTGTAGGTTCAGTCCTTTTAAATGAATCCTGCTGTTGTGTTTATGAAATCCCAATCTTAGAGAATCCCTTTGGCTAAGAGGACTGAACGGCTATACCCAAATGTCTACTTTCTCCTGTTTTCCTGATGAGACATGCAGATGAGCACACCCTTATTATCCATTCATAATGAGTATACATAACACTACATGTAATGATGAAACATTCTTCAAAATGATTCATTCTAGCAGAGCTATTGGGTCATTTTTCTATTTCACTGTATAAAATTATAGCCAGTCACAAAGAGTCATGAAGACTAGATGTTGACTCTGCATGAGAAACTTGTATGCAGATCAAGAAGCAACAGCTAAAACTGGACATGAAACAATGGACTGGTTCAAAATTGGGAAAGGAGTATGTTAAGGCTGTATATTGTCACTCTGCTTGTTTATATGCAGAGCACATCATGAGAGATGCTGGGTTGGATGAATCACAAGCTGGAGTCATGATTGCCAGGAGAAATATCAATAACCTCAGATATGCAGATGATACCACCTTTATGGCAGAAAGTGAAGAGGAACTAAAGAGCCTCTTGATGAGAGTGAAAAAGCTGGCTTAAAACTCAACATTCAGAAAACTAAGTCCATGGCATCCAGTCCCATCACTTCATGGCAAATAGATATGGAAACACTGAGAGACTTTATTTTATGGGGCTCCAAAATCACTGCAGATGGTGATTGCAACCATGAAATTAAGACACAGGCTCCTTGGAAGGAAAGTTATGACCAACCTGGACAGCATGTTAAAAAGCAGAGACATTACTTTGCCTCCAAAGGTCCATCTAGTCAAAGCTATGGTTTTTCCAGTAGTCATGTATGGATGTGAGAGTTGGGATATAAAGAAGGCTGAGCACTAAAGAATTGATGCTTTTGAACTGTGGTGTTCAAGAAGACTCTTGTGAGTCCGCTGTACTACAAGGAGATCAAATCAGTCAAACCTAAAGGAAATCAGTCCTGAACATTCATTGGAAGGTCTGATGCTGAAGCTAAAGCTCTAATGCTTGGGTCACCTGATGTGAAAAGCTGACTCATTTGAAAAGACCCTGATACTGCAAAAGATTTAAAGCAGGAGTAGAAGGGGAGGACAGAGGACAAGATGGGTTGGATGGCATCACTGACTCAATGGACATGAGATTGAGCAAACTATGGGAGATAGTGAAGGACAGGGAAGCTTGGCATGCTGCAGTCCATGGGGTTGCAAAGAGTTGGACATGACTGAGCTATTGAACAACAATAGCGTGAGAGGAGTTTTGTAGCTCAAAATAAGGAGCAAGGAAACAGGTGAAGTCTGGCTCACTAGAAGCTTCTAGGGATTGAGAAGAGCTTTCCTTTGTGTTGGACAGCAACTGACCAAACTTTTGTAACTCAGATGCCAAGTTCCTCCTCTATTGCTTTCATGTTGTAGAGTCTCAGGAGGACAGAAAGCAGAATCTTTTTGTGTAGAACTTGGCATCCCTACTGAAAAAATGCTGTATCTTCTCCCAATCTTAATGAGTTTTCTCTGCAAGAAAACCTTTAGAAAAAGAGTGAAATCTGCTTTTTGGCTCCTAGATCAGTGGTTATATTTTTTAAATGAGTTTAGATTATTTTATGCTGGTATTTTAAAGTCATGATGCTTACTAACACCAGTTCCTGTTTTATGTATTATAATGTATTCAACTCCATGAATTTTATTTTGATAACTCACTCTGAGGCAGTTCAAAGCCAAATATATAAAGTAAATCTTATGGTTGTGAAGGCATGGTTTTTTGCTACTCAGAGAAGATGCTGTTGAGTATGGTAACTGATAGCTGGATGAGGTAGAAAGAAAATAACAATTATCCACAATTTTTAAGAGAAGAATCATGAAGAGCAGTGAGAATAGACACTGCTCAGCAAGAGGTATTGAAAGGAAAATAGAAACAGCTTTTAAAGTTACTCAGAGTCTATTAACAGTGTGTTTTATTGTAAAGTGCATGCAATCCCACTTCAGTGGGATTCCTTGCTCTTCCTTGAGCCTTTGCTTTTATCAGGGTCTCTATGACTTCTCGTGTCTTCATTTGGCCTCGGCTCGGAAGCCATCTGGCGGGGAGGCCTCTCCTGTGCCCTGTAAGGCCCCTGGGACGCAGTGAGAATCCCTCCTAGTCCGTCTGCAGTCAGTTTCCCGCTTTATTTCTCTGAATGTCACTCACCTGTAATTTAAAAATAATATATATTTTTGTCATGTCTCTTATCTTCTATTTTTATGAGTTGTGTGAGAAAAAGGACTTCGATTTCTGTTGGTATCTTTTTTGGTGTGTGAACTTTGCCTGGTGCATAGCAGGTGCTCAAAACATTTTGTTAAAGGAAGTTATGGACAGATGGCAGTGCAGGGTTCTTAAATAAAATCTTTTTCTTTAGGAGATCAATGCACACTTTATAATGCATTCAGAGTCAGCAAGTGCCTTCCATTATGCAGTGTTGATTTAACACATAACCCTCGGCAATAATGATTCACGTCATGTATAATAAAGTGTATGTGCCAATAATAATTTGGAGTTTTTTTTTTGCATCAGTAAAAATAGGCTTTTTTTTTTTCTGATAAAGAAAAGGGATCACAAGATTAGTATTATTAGTTAAAGACAAACAGGGAATGGAAGCATTTGAAAATTGAATTAATAATAAAAAGTCATATGCCTCTTAATCAGAATGTAATTATTATTATTTTTATAATAGAACTATATATATTATAAAAATTTAGAAAATATCAGAAAACACTAAAACAAAAATATAAATTGCATTTTATTTCAGCATCAGAGGTGACTAAAGTTAATTTGATATATAACATGTTTTGGGTAAGATTTAAAAAAGAAATGATATTATATCTTATGTGTTTTTGAAACTTCTTTTTTCCACTTAATATATCAAAATATATTTTCATATTAAAATTAACTGTTACTCTAATAGCTTAATAGTATTTTACTTTATGAATAAAAATTATTAGTCAGTCCCCTATTTGATATTTACATTGTTTATGATTTTTCACTGTTATAAACAGTAATGCAATTTATATCCATATAGTGAATTTTTATATCTAATAATTATCTCCTTGGGATGAATTTTTGTAAGTGGAAATTCTTGATCACAGGAAGTACACAGTTTTTACTCATTTTATACTTAACTCTAAATTATTCTCTGGAAAAATTACAGAAAATTATTCTTCCTATATCCATGTACAAGACTGTAAGTATATTAATTTTATAAATGAGAAGGTAAAATGCTGATATTTTGACAGCAAACATCAGTTTATTTTAAAATAAAACTGCTTTTGTTTAGAAATAACTGTAACACATTCTTTTTATATATATTAATACTTGCTTTATTTTTATATTTATACATATATTTAGATACAAGTGGTAGAAGATACATCATCTAAGGGCTTAGGAGTTAGTGAGCCAAGGGTAGAAAAACAATTTCATTCTGAACTAGGTAAGGTGGTGAAAGTTTTGGACTAGCTGAATGGAGTAAAACCCCATGGAAGTCAGGAGTTTTAATGGTATAGGAATATTACATGAGTATTATTATTTAAAAAATAAAATATTACTGTTTGTTTAAGTGGTTTGCATTGTTGTTATAGAAATCCATCTGAAGTAAAGTTAAATTTATTCTCCTGTGAAAAGTTTGCATTCATGGATTCTTTTAGGAGAAGTTGATAGGAGGTTGAGTATATTTGGGAGTCTCTATGGGGCAGCATTTGAGTTAATAAATAGAGATAGGTGCCCAGGGGCAAGAAGGTGACATGAAAGTCAGGTCCTCAGGGGTGTGCTAAAATTTTGGCAAGGAGCTTGTATTTCCCATTTCACTGGGATGGTGAAGAGATAGACAATGATTAAGTCAAGTTCATTAATATTCTAGAGGCATAGAGACTCCCATCTGACATCTGGCTTGTATATTAATAAACTCTAGATATCATTTTGAAGATCTTTTAACATGAATGTTGAAATTGTCAAAGGAGGTGATATTCAAAGTCAGTTCTGTTATTTTGTCTTTAGATCAAGAATAGTGAGGAGAATAGGGCCTCTTAATTCATATTTAAAATTGAATTAATATTAAAAAGTCATGATGAGATAGGTAAAAGTGTATAGAGACTGTAAAGGCAGATCAGGGTGAAAAACATTATGTGTGGATAGGGCTGCAAGATTGAGCAAATAAAAGTATTTATTTTATTTATACAAAAAATTATTTGTTGCTTCTCTGAAATTCTGGAATTCCCTGGTGCCTCAGATGGTAAAGAGTGTGCCTGCAATGAGGGAGACTTGGGTTTGATCCCTGGGTCAGGAAGATCCCCTGGAGAAGGAAATGGCAACTCACTCCAGTATTCTTGCCTGGAAAATCCCATGGATGGAGGAGCCTGGCAGTCTGCAGTCTATGGGGTCATAAAGAGTCAGATGTGATTGAGTGACTCACTTTCTTTTTTCTCTGAAATTCTAATTTAACTGGTGTCCTGTATTTTATCTGGCAACTTTAAGCCTGGGTTTCTTAAAAGGATAAAGTGACCATCCAGGCAATGCATAAAATGACAAATGTGAATTTCATTTAAAAAGTATAGAACATCCAAAATCAAAATGGTAGATCCAAAGACTTTCAGATGACTGTTCCATGAGATTAGGGCTCAGAGTAGCATTGTCTTTATTGACTAGTATCTCATGAGTCAAGCAATCTTTATGTAATCCTTTCACGGGGATCATAACATTCTTTATTTGGCCTGTGGTTAGTTCAGTTCAGATGTCCAGGACCCTGAGATCAACAGACATAGCAACTTAAAATGTAGGTCTACAATATTTTGATTGTATTGATTTACTAAAATATAAAATGTGGAACACTCATTGGTTACTGCATCTGTCTGTCTTAAGATCAGAAAAGATAAAAATCTCAGAAATTGCTCTGATGTGATAATACTACACAAGAAAAAAATCACCTCCCTGGTTTTGCTCAATGTTTATATCTTTTGACATCTCTAATAATGAAGAAAATTATTGATATTATTTATCATTATTATTTAAAGTGAGTTGTCTTGATATGCCAAGTGCAAAGTAAAACTTTATCAAAATATAATCTATTAATCTCTATTAATATTATATATACTAGAAATTGAATGCCTTTTATTGGTTTTGAAGTTATAGAGACATGGACTGGAAATCCTAGGGTGCCTTTTCACCTACTAATAACTGAAGTGTATCTCTGGGTATACAAGCAAGAAAAATGCATGTCTGTGTTTCAAAAGACATATGTAAGAATATTTATAGCAACTATAGGGATGTTTTTTACAATACTGTAAACTTTAGTAGTAGACAAAAACTAGAAACAAACTGTCACTCAGGAATAATGAAAATATGTCAGCAAAATAATCTATAATTATACATAACATGAATGAATATCACAAAGACAGTAACAAATGAAAAAATAACTCTAGCTAAAGAGCATATACTCTATAATTCTATTTAAATAAAATTATAAAACAGGCAAAAATAAACTGTGGTGTTTAGGGATGTATAAAGGGCTTCCCTTATGCATAAGGTGCATCGGCAGGCTGGTAAAGAACCTGTCTGCCAATGCGGGAGACACCAGAGATGTGGGTTCAATCCCTGGGTTGGGAATATCCCCCAGCGTAGGAAACAGCAAGCTACTCCAGGATTCTTGCCTGGAAAATTCCATGGACAAAGGAGCCTGACAGGCTACAGTCCAAGGGGTTGCAAAAAGTCAGACCCGACTGAACATGAGCCCACCCTCTCTTAAGGATACAGACTTAGACATAAAGGTACAAGAAAACAGCCACTTACCATAAGATAAAAATCAGCATAATGGCTATGAAACGGATGATGAATAGGAAGGAGCAGTGATTGAGAAGGGAAATGAAGGGGCATGTGTATGGCACAGACAACATATTAATTCTTGATGTGCACATGTGCTCACTTTATAAAAAATCATTGAGCTTTATATCTTTTCCCATGCTTTTTGTATGTATATTTCACAACGAAAAGGTTCAAAAAATTAGAACAAAACCAAACTTCAGCCTAGTGTGAATGAAATGATAGGCTCTTTTAATTTTTGGAGCATAATTAATGGCATTATCTCACGTTCTGCTCATGACTATAAAAATTGCCTTGAGCTTTCTAGAATCAAAGAAATAATATATTCAGTCACAAAAAGTTTTTTTAGCTGGAAATCTATCATTTTTAGATAAAAATAAGGAACTAGCAATATCACTGAAGAATATTACTAATTATATTCATATCTGATTTTAAAGCATCTCCTCAGAATTCTTTCCCTCTGAGATTATTCCAAAATAATAAAACTGAATATATTGCCAGAACTTTTATTTAGCAATTGAGTTTTATAAAGATACCTCAGTCTAGATTGTTATTTAATACTGTTAGCAACTGAGCGACTTCCCTTTCAATTTTCACTTTCATGCATTGGAGAAGGAAATGGCAACCCACTCCAGTATTCTTGCCTAGAGAATCCCAGGGACGGGGGAGCCTGGTGGGCTGCCGTCTATGGGGTTGCACAGAGTCTGACATGACTGAAGCGACTTAGCAGCAGCAGCAGCAGCAGCAGCAGTGTATAAGCCTGTGTTCTGCCAAACAAAATGTATTACATGGTTTCTAACAGTAATCTACTAACTTTAGATATGCCTGGACACTTGAAGTCATAATCCTGTTCTCTCTGATAGGGATAACAGAAGAAAATCCTACCCGAATCAATGAACTGGATTCAAACTCTAGGTCTGTAAAAGCTTGTATGACAATGTACACATTTAAGTTTCTCCTGTTCTAGTCCTTTTGACTAAATACCACCCACAGATTGGTTCAGGACTTTGGTACCAACTCCACTGTGGAGATAGAAGTACAACCTCATCCCAATACTTGGCCTGAGTGGAGGGCAGAAGGAGATGACCCAAATCCAGGCTGTTGCCTAAAAGAGGCAATAGATGCTAGAGAGTCAGAGAAACATGTTCACTACAGTTTTAGGAATCAGCCTTGCCTTTGCTTTGATATGCATCTTTAGAATGACAAAGGACACAGAAATTTTTAGGTTGCGATACTCTGCTTTCAAATTATTTATGTATAATTGTATTCATGACCTAACATCATCTCTTTGTCCTATAACCAGCCCTGAGGCTGAGGTGATAGGCTTTCATAATGGAGGGCATGATAAAGCATGGCTACCCTGAGACTAGTGCCCCGACCCTTAGCCAGCTAGGCCAGTTCCACATGCAGAGGGCATGGGTAGTCCTGAATTTATTCCCATTTAGATCAATGTGAATGGGCACATTTGGTCCCTGATCGACCAGATGAGACAACACTATTACCATGGATTCCTACAAATAATTTTTCTTCTTGCTGAGCCCAATTGTATCATTGTTTGAGAGATAGGAATGACAATACAAAGGTCAAGGAGGCACTCTAGTTCCAGTACATCAGATACGAAGGACACAAACAAAGCTACTAAGACCGCCTTTCGTTGACGCATGAAGGAACCCATTATTGGGCCATTTGTATGTTTTCTCTAAAATGGCAGCCCTTGGCAGTGATGTCCTGGTAATGATACCTTACACATTCTACAAAGAGCTCATACAGGAAGAGGCTGGGAGAGTACTGTCTCCCCCTGTTATGGAGAAAGGTCAGGCTCATGTCACTTCCTCTGACATGGCATAAGCACTAATCTCAGCATTTGTAGTCAGCCAGAAGCAGAGAGGGCACATGCGACCGCTTGCTCAGGGTTCCTGACTGCACTAACTGTAAATCAGCCTGGTCCAACACGTGCGCAGCGAAAAATCCCAATTTAGACTTTCTTCCCTGAACTACTGTAATGATAGTTGTAAGGCCCGTCATTACTTCTGAACTTACTGTCAAATGGGTATGATTTGGCAACTGCTTGTGTCTAGATCATTCTGTGCTGTGGGGATGTTGGGGAAGATCACCTTAGGAAGACAGAAAAGAGTACAGTTAAGTGGAAACAAATATGATTGGAAATATCTTCAGAGCTTCTAGTTATTGAAAAATGAACAGTCACTGACTCTTAATGTGAGAATATATGAGCATATCTTAGGTTCATATGATGATTTTTTCTTTGTTTGTAACATGAGAATTCTTATAAAAATGATGTATAGTCCTGGAAAACTGAAGATGCTGAGTTATCCTATAAAAATTTGATTCTTTAGATAGGACCATAACTTTAGACAAAGGAATGACACTCTACTCTGTTTAAAATATGCTCTTTTAAGGTTTTGTTTCCTTTTACTTTTAATACAAATAGTATTCAAATAGAAGATTTACATACATTTATCGGGCTTTAGGTGTTTTAAAAATCTTTTTCTACTCTATAACAGAAACAGCTGGCATTTTTCCCTCTCTTACATTTTTTGTCCTCAATTTTCATTGTGTATATTGCCTCTCTAAAGAAATCACAAACAGTTTTTTTGGGGAGTGTTTTTATATGGTTGGAGAAGGCAATGGCACCCCACTCCAGTACTCTTGCCTGGAAAATCCCATGGATGGAGGAGCCTGGTGGGCTGCAGTCCATGGGGTTGCTGAGGGTCAGACACAACTGAGCAACTACACTTTCACTTTTCACTTTCATGCATTGGAGAAGGAAATGGCAACCCCCTCTAGTACTCTTGCCTGGAGAATCCCAGGGATGGGGGAGCCTGGTGGGCTGCCGTCTATGGGGTCACATAGAGTCGGACACGACTGAAGCGACTTAGCAGTTTATATGGTTATCCATTCGTGAAGGTTTAAAGCCATTTTATTCCTAGTAATAGTTGGTGTTCTATTTTATTCTTTCATATTTTGGGGGAAAATTATAAATACAGCGATATAAAGGTTTTTCTCTTCTATTTTTATTTTATTCATTTGTGTCCAAAACTTACTATTAGTCTCATATTGTATAACTTCTGGAAATTTATGTCACTATGATTTTCGTTGGTAACATATTCCAATGCTCTTCAATAGTTTGGAAGGAAAAATTTCCAGTCTCTCTTATTATTATATCTGTACCACATAATTTTGTATCCTTATTTCAAAACTTGGTTTCACATTCTTAAGTAAAATTAACGTTAAAGTTTTCCAGGAAAGTGAAGTGTTAAGGCATCAGAAGATATGGAGAAGAGGCTAGGATTGAGTCCATGGTGAAAAATGAAAAGGGAGTGTTCACTTAAAATCCATCAACTCCTGGGTGAGGTGTGGAAAAGGAGTGATTTAGTTCTTGGCCATTGTTACTGAGTCTTAACTAATTTAGATATTTTTTGAAGATTAATATAGTCTTGAAAGAGTAACAAGTCACAGAAAAATTACTCCTGTAAAGAAAGAGAGAGAGGATAAGGGCGGGGGCGGGGCAGAGGAGAGAGATTCAATTCACAGTTTCTTGTTGCTGTCATTGTTTAGGCATGTCTGACTCTTTTGCGACTCTATGGACTGTAGCCTGCTAGGCTCCTCTGTCCATGGAGTTTTCCCGCAAGAATACTTGAGTAGGTTTCCATTTCCTTCTCCAAAAGATCTTTCAGGCCTAGGGATGAAAACTGAGTCTCCTGCACTGGCAGGCGGATCCTTTATCACTGAGCCACCAGGGAAGCCCCAATTTCTTGTTATCTTGCCAATTTTGTTGCCTACTTGGTTTTATGGTACTTGATGGTGACCAGCTTTTTCCTTTGTGAAACCCTAAAAAAGGAGCCTTTATAAAACTTTAAGCCATTTCAGAAACGTGTGCCCTATTACATTCAATCCAGGAGGTACTCTGAGGAAGCTAAGAGTATTTTGCTTTTTTGCCCCTCTGTGTTTAGGGGCAGTATAATAAAATGACTATAATAACAGGGAAAGGAAATGGGGAAGAAATCATGTGACCAAATGACTTATGGAGGAACATGTTTCCCTAGTGTTCCTATTCATTTATCTCTACTGTATAATGCATTTTTCTTGTTTTACTGGGTAATTAAACCTTCAACACTCCCAAGTCTGTGAGGAATCTGAATCTCATTATGTGGAGATGCCTGAGTTTGATTCCCTTGTATTATTATCAAGAGTTGGCCTCGTTCAAAGGGAATGCTTTTGATAATGTTTGGAGAGGTCTCCAAGGAGAGTCCCTACCCTGGGCAAGTTAAGCACTGTCACATGTCTTGGCAAGGTTTACTGAACTTTTAGGTTAATTCCTACAGCTGTTTCTCCCCCTCCCACTTAAATTTTGTTTTAAACTTACTGCCTTGTCTGCTTCTTAATAGAGTCGGATCGTTTTTCAGAGGTAGAGCTACTCTTTTCTTTCAAGTTACATTTTTATGAAAAGGAAAAAAGAAGAATCCACATCAAAGCCCTGATACTAGAGACACAGGTTTTCTGCATCTGTCTCCTCTAGTATAACAGTAGTCTGATACCAATCCTGGAAGATGAATTACTTAAAAGTTACACTTTCCATTATGACCCTTTGGATTTAAAGCCAACTCTTGTGTCATGTGTCTTTAATCTGAAATGCATGACAAGGATCATAATTTACATTTCTGATCTGGGGAAGAGGGAGCTACAAACCACTGATTCAAACGTTTCCTCTCTTTGGATACTTAGATCATGCATCTTTGTTCAACTTTTTGGGGGGTCATAAATAAGCAAAATAAAGTGGTTCTAAATTTTTTTCTGGAAAAGTCATCTAAATAGTCAACTATATATCTCACCTGCCTAAGAAGTTACTCACTTTGGAAAGTAGGTGACCAGGCAATTTCTACAATGTGTCCTTTTTGAACCAAGCTTTGTAATATATAAATGTGCCCATAAATAGAAGATGCAATTTGAAATGCTGAGTACTATTTTTACTTCTTCAAAGAAAAATCAGGGAAGTAATACTCTTAAGGTCTCAAAAACTAAATGAAATGATGCATAAACAAGTGAAGGCAGGATTTTAAATCTTGAAGTTATTTGCTTTTAAAAATTCTATTAAACTACTTGAGTTTTCAAAAATATACTGGACTTGGACAAAGCCAAATACATTGACTAAAAGATAATGAGGCAAAGCACATTATTGTGGGATTTTAATTAGTGTTTAATGATTTTTACAGATAATAGAAAGACTGAGAAGTAAAATTCATATTATTGTTTTGGTGAAAACTCCTTGTGCTCCATTTTAATTTTTAATACATTTTCCTTCTGAAAAGAACAGGACAATATTGCATTTTAATAAGACAGGTTTTTCTCAACAGCTTGCTTTTTGATTTAACAAAAACAAAACAAAACAAACAAAACTCTGGGAGAACTGGATTGTGGTGGTGCCATTTCTGTGAACTCTGAACTTTTATATATGTGTGGATCACCACAAACTGGAAAATTCTTAAAGCAACAGGAGTACCAGACCACCTGACCTGCCTCCTGAGAAACCTGTATGCAGGTCAGGAAACAACATTTAAAACTGGACATGGAACCACAGACTGGCTCCAAATTGGGAAAGGAGTATGTTAAGCCTGTATATTGTCACTCTGCTTATTTAACTTATATGCAGAGTACATCATGAGAAACGCTGGGCTGGATGAAGCACAAGCTGGAATCAAGATTGCTGGGAGAAATATCAATAACCTCAGATATGCAGATGACACCACCCTTATGGCAGAAAGTGAAGAACTAAAGAGCCTCTTGATAAAGGTGAAAGAGGAGAGTGAAAAAGTTGGCTCAAAGCTCAACATTCAGAAAACTAAGATCATGGCATCTGGTCCCACCAGTTCATGGCAAATAGATAGGGAAACAATGGAAACAGTGAAAGATGTTATTTTGGGGGGCTCCAAAATCACTGCAGATGGTTATTGCAGCCATGAAATTAAAAGACACTTGCTTCTTGAAAGAAAAGCTATGGCCAACCAAGAGAGCATATTAAAAAGCAGCGACATTACTTTGCCAAAAATAGTCCATCTAGCCAAAGCTTTGGTTTTTCCAGTAGTCATGTATGGATGTGAGAGTTGTACTATAAAGAAAGCTTAGTGCTGAAAAATTGATACTTTGAACTGTGGTGTTGGAGAAGACTCTTGAGAGTCCCTTGGACAACAAGGAGATCCAACCAGTCCATTCTGAAGGAAATCAGTCCTGAATATTCATTGGAAGGACTGACACTGAAGCTGAAACTTGAACACTTTGGCCGCCCGATAAACTGAGTCATTGGGAAAGACCCTGATGCTGAGAAAGATTGAAGGCTGGAGGAGAAAGGGATGACAGAGGATGAGATGGTAGGATGGCATCACCGACTCAATGGATGTGAATTTGAATAAGCTCCAGGAGTTGGTGATGGACAGGGAGGCCTGGCATGCTGCGGTTCACGGGGTCGCAAAGAATCAGACATAGCTGAGCGACTGAACTGAACTGAACTGAATGTTCTTACCTGTAATATATCACTTTAGTCTCTAATGCTCTATAATTCTATAAATAGAGTGTTTTCTGAATACATATTTCATTGAAAACATGGTGACTTTGTTCATCCTATGAGTATAATCTTGATTGCAGTCCCCCTGCTCCTTATATCTGGAGCCTAGACTAAATATTCTAATGTTAAGAGTAATTTTCTCCCCCTCTTAAAAAAAAAAAAAAAAAAGGAAAAATAGTCTATTCAAGAGCACTAAATGCTCAGAAACCAGATGTGGTTTGCATCGGTATTCATTATGAATTTGCTGAAAGTTATAATTACAGAGACAGCCAAACCCAAAGACACACTTTGGAAGATAGTATTAGGGATAGAAATTTAAGTAATTCTGAAACAAAAAGACTTTTTAAGAAATGTTTAAATGTCAGTTATTTCAGCTTGGTGGAATGGCAATACAAATTAGGAAGAGGTGCTCTTATTCTTCATGCTAACAAGGACTTCTGTTCTGATTTCAGAGCCTTTGGTCAGGGTGCAAGGCTTACTTTGTGCCCTGGGGCATAGTGCATAATGGGGTTATGACAAAACTCTGATTCCAGATGAACTGGGATTGACTCTTGGCTGTAGCCATTTGCTAAAAATTTAACCTTGAAAGACTGAAAATTTATGAGTATTTTTCCTAATTCAGATATCTGTCAGTTCAGCCTGTTAGCCATGTCTGACTCTTTGCGACCCCATGGACTGCAACATGCCAGGCCTCCCTGTCCCAAAGCTTGCTCAAACTCATGTCCATTGAGTCAATGATGCCAGCCAATCATCTCATCCTCTGCTGTACCCTTCTCTTCCTGGCTTCAATCTTTCCCAGTATCAGGGTCTTTTCCAATGAGTCAGTTCTTCAAATCAGGTGGCCAAAGTATTGGAGCTTCAGCTTCAGCATCAGTGCTTCTGATGAACATTCAGAGCTGGTTTCCTTTAGGATTAACTGGTTTGATCTCTTAGCAGTCCAAGGGACTCTCAAGAGTCTTCTCCAACATCACAGTTCAAAGGTATCAATTCTTCAGCACTCAATTTCCTTTGTGATCTAACTATCACGTCCATATATGTCTACTGGAAAAACCATAGCTTTGAGTAGACAGACCTTTGCCAGCAATGTCTCTGCTTTTTAATATGCTGCCTAGGTCGGTCATAGCTTTTCTTCCAAGAAGCAAACGTCTTTTAATTTCATGGCTGCAGTCACAATCTGCAGTGATTTTGGAGCCCAAGAAAATAAAGTCTGTCACAGTTTCCACTGTTTTTCTATTTGCCATGAAGTGATGAGACCAGATGCCATGATCTTTGAAAAGCTCTAACACCACATGGTCACCCCTGGCACACTCACCAAAACACAAAAGGAGAGCAAGCCTGCCACTGTATAGGGTCCTCCCTCCCCGGAGGCAGAGAGGCAGGCATGGGACAGCCAGAGCTGGAAGGCAAGGGACTGCTGCAATCTCGGCTACAGAGATGACATCATCCACCAATCTGTGAGCAGGCTCCCAGTTGCTAACCATGTCTTCCTGGTATCCTGGATGGTTGACATCTGCCAGGAGCACCACAGCTTGAGATCCACTTCCCAGAGGAGACACAAAGCACACCTGGGACTGTGCTCTCGTGGTGCACCCGGGAAACTGAGCAGCCCACAGAGAGTGAGTCAGACCTGCCTTTGAGTGTTTGAATGTCTCCTGCAGAGGCATGGGTCAGCAGTGGCCTGCCACAGAGACAGGGGCTCTGGCTTCAGCAGACCTGGGTCACACAGTGTGGCATAGGTGGCATAAGCCCTCTTGGAGGAGGTTGCCATCAGCCCCACCACAGAACCACAAAACAGACAATGCATAAACAATGGAACAATTATACCAATAAATTCTCGCAGTAGGACCCACAAATTCTAGGACCCACAACAGATTTCTTAAGCTGGGGGTTCTGGCAAAAGGACTGAGAATCCCCAGGGAATTTAACTTCAAAGGCCAGTGGGATTTGATTACAGAACCTCCACAGACTCTTGGAGGGTGCAAACAAAACCTGATGTGTACCAGGAGCCAGGAGAAAGAAACAGTGTCCCCACAAGAGACTGAGCCAGGCTTGCCTGTGAGTGTCCAGGAGTCTCCAGCAGAGGTGTGGGTGGACAGTGGCCTGCTGCAGGGTGTGCACAAGTGAATTCACAGTGTGAACACAACAGGGCACACACAAGTCCTTTTGATGAAGGTTGCCATTACCTTCATTACCCCTACCATAGTTTGGCCTCAGGCCGAACAACAGGGAGGGGACACAGCTCTGCCCATCAATAGAAAGTTGGATTAAAGATTTACTGAGCATGGCCACACCCATCAGAACAAGACCCATTTTCCCCCACAATCAGTTTCTCCCATCAGGAAGCTTCCATAAGCCTCTCATCCTTACCCATCAGAGGGCAGACAGAATGAAAATCATAATCACAGAAAACTAAAGAAACTGATCATATGGATCACAGCCTTGTCTAACTCAATGAAAATTTAGTTAGAAATGGGAATAATAACACCTACCTGGTAGAGTCATTGTTAGAATTAAAGATAATCTTCACCTAACACAAATTATGTGCTCTTCTATGGAGAGATGTTGGGATTCCCTCATAGCTCAGTTGGTAAAGAATTTGCCTGCAATGCAGGAGACGAGTTTGATTCCTGGGTGGGAAAGATCCTCTGGAGAAGGAAATAGCAACCCCCTCCAGTATTCTTGCCTGGAGAATCCCTTGGACACAGAAGCCTGGAGGGCTATAGTCCATGGGGGTTGCAAGAGTCAGACATAGAGACTAAACCACCACCAAACCAGAGCTGTTAGTGATATTATTAGAGCAGCTGATCATGTGTATCTTTTAAAGGATAATTAGTAAGCTCTGAAGCTTGTTGGTCAAGTAGCATAAATGAGGGTTGAAAACAGGACACACTGTCTGTGTTTGGCACGGCTGAGGAGTATATTCCAGTGGGAGGCTTGGGGAAAGCTTAAACCTTGAAAAGTTCGGAGGTACAGAAAGTGTAAGTTACAGATGAATTGTAATGACTGCACTATTTTATTGATGGCTAGCTCTAGGAGGCTGCCTGCTTTTGAAAGAGTGGGAAGTTTCTTTATGTCCTTAAGATCCAGATGGTTTTGTGAGACAAAAATGTATAGCTTACCATAGTAATTTTTATTTTTCTAATATTACTGATATCTTATGTGTTCACAGTAGATGTTTACGCTTCTTCTGTCAGGACTTTTTATCTTTTCTGGGAGCAGCCCTTTGATATCTTTCAGAAACTAAATTGCCCTCTTTTCTAGTCTCAGCTAAGTGGTTTGCATAAGATTGATGCCACACTCAGCTCCTAGAGGTGACCTGGAATTGTTTAATCCTGTCAGCACATTAACTGACATCTTTTAACAGAGAGGGGGTTTGGAGTGAGCACTTCAAAACCTGTACGTCTTGTTGGAGTCTCTAGACTTCTGCTTCGAATGCTGGGACATGGGCTCTCTTTTCCCCTTTGGGCTTAAAGCAAGAAGCCTAGAGCCTTGGAAATTGCCAGAACCGTCTTGCAATTGCAAGGGTAGAAAATGCTTGAGAAAAGGATCAACAACACAGAAGCAGAGCAGAGAATGGAGAGGGTAGAACAGTTAACATCACTTTCTATGTGAGTCAGTTAATCAACCACGCTGAAAAATTTCACTTTTGTTCACCATATTTCACTGTTGAAGTACAAGTCCCCTCCATTTATAAGATGAAAATTTGCCTGTGGAGACGCTTATCTGGCTCTTCAGTTATATGAGCCCCCAAATATATATATTTTTGGTATGAACTAGCTTTGGTTTGGTTTTCTGAAACTCTAAAGATACTAATGGCAACCCGTTAATCATAGAAAATTTAGGAATAGGCAAAGAAAATGTATTCTATTTATAATCCTAATACCTATACATCATCATATATTTATGGGATATATAGATCCAGTCATCAATTTCTGTGAGTATATGTGCACAAGCATACATTGAGATATTTCAAAACGCATTTCTTGTAGTCTACTTCTTTGATAAAACAGGTATAACTTTTGTATATAATTATTATACAACAATCCCATTTTTAATGGTTTCATAGTCTATTGTATGGATATACCATAATTTCTTTAGTGAAATTTCTACACTAGACAAATTATAACTCTATTTTCACTATTTCAAGCAATGTTGTAATGAATAACCTTGTAAGTAATAAGGCTTGATGCATATTCTCAAATAGTTTCAACAGTAAAAATCCTGAAAAGTGAATTTGATGATCAATGTGTTTGCATCTTTTTAAGATATAAATAACATTTATGTGCCTTCCCGAACATAATATATCAATTTATATTTCTGCTACTTGTGACTGAAAGTTCTTTCATGGGAAGAAAACACTATTACTATTAGAACATTGTTAATATGATGGATACCAATTGCTAGCTGTAAGGAACATCCCATGTATAGATATATAGATATGAGGTAGAGTTCTTGCAGATACTAGGGTGCATAGAGGAATTTTTTTTCTCTTAAAGCTGCAAGAATGTCAAACCATGGACATTTTTCAGTGGTGCTCCAGGATTAACTAAATCGGTGATCCATGTCAATTGAACAATGATTTCATGCATTTTTACAGACTTACTGCTTATCATAGAGAAAGTGTAATAGAGATGAGCAAATATGTAAGTTACTCTACAGAGCGACAGAGCTTCCTGGTGGCTCAGTGGTAAAGATTTTGGTGGCTCAGCAACCAAAGATTCATGGTCACAATGCAGGAGACACAAGAGACACCAGTTAGATTTCTGGGTCAGGAAAATCACCTGAAGGAGGAAATGTCTATTCACTCCAGTATTCTTGCCTGGAGACTCCCATGGACAGAGGAGCCTGGCAGGCTACAGTCTGCAGTGTTGCAAGGAGTCAAACAGGACTTAGTGACTGAACAACAACAATAACAGTAGCAGTTGATTGTTTATTACAATTTGATATGTTTTATATTGTGAAAATATAAGGTATATAGAAACTTGTATGCAGTTCTGTGTCACAGGCAACACAGTGTATGTCACCTGGTACTCTTTTCCACCATTGTTGTTGCTCTTCAACTAAAGGTGTTTCATAGGTAATTTTCAAAAGGCTGATCTAGTTGCCTGAAATGTTTCACTTTCCAAGGCCACAGTAGACATGCTTTTAAAAAAGCTCAAGAAAGACAGGGAACATAAGGAAAAGCAGGATCAGAGCAGCATTAAATGATACAACCCAATTGTGCTCCTAAGTCACTTTATTTGGTTGAAGAAAGTGCAGGTCCTTGCTTTCAAGCTACCGAACTTCCCTGTCTTAAAGGCTGAGTGTTTGGGGTCACCACAATATGACACTTCAAAATACTCATCTGGTTTGGTTGAAATATCCTCTTAGCAACTCACTGATTCTTTCGGGTCAGGGTTAAGGTACATATGACAGCACTGTTACTGACCAGAGAATTATCAGACCCCAAAAGATATAATTGCTAGCAATATGAGGGGCTGCAAGAGATAGAGATGATTTTTTTTTTAATCCCATTTCAAAAATGGCTATACCTTTCTCACCTTGACAGGGAAAGTAGATCTTGTTGAAATGCTTCAACCAGCTTCTTTGTCTGGGTGACTGTGAACACTTGAAGACAAAAACCTTCCTGATCCCTACAGCTATTTCCGTTAACTCCTTGAAAACCAAATAATGTGTGCACTCAGCTGCTTTAACTGTTTTAATGAGGTGCCACTGATTTTAATGGGGCAAAAAGATGGATGATTTACACCAGATGTCCATAAGGGCCATTCGGGGATTGCTTTGCTGGACACATAGTACATCAT
This sequence comes from Capricornis sumatraensis, assembly GCF_032405125.1. Lineage (NCBI taxonomy): Eukaryota > Metazoa > Chordata > Mammalia > Artiodactyla > Bovidae > Capricornis > Capricornis sumatraensis. Next base: position 70,758,202 of record NC_091070.1, read on the forward strand.
GTTGCTCATTGAATTCTTAAGGGGTTAACTTGACCTTTCCCTTTAACACAGCACTAAAAATAATGTAATTTCCATTCTCTGTGTCTCTTTTATTTATATAGAAAAGCTTCGTGACAAACCCACTAGGCCTCTGAGAACAAGTTACTCATTTATGTCTTTGCCATCTATAAACCCTAGTGGGTGATTTTTGAAAGTGAGAATAGACACTGGTGGATGCTTCCCTCATGAGCAGGAGCTGGGCTTTTTAATATCAACACTTCCAGTACTGAATCATTCCAGGACAAAAGGAATTATTTTCTAAAGATTGTTGGTCACTGTTATGTGCCTCTTTTCTAAAAAGTTTATTTCAGCTCACATAATAAATACTCTTTCCTCTTGGATTATGAAAATAAAATTAAGAATAAGGAGAAGGAAGCATGAATCTTTTTGAAAAGATAACCTTTTAGGCATTATGTTACATTATTATTCCTTAAATTTCTAGATTTTGGTGATAGGTTATGTATCTTTTATTTAAACCTATCAAATTGTATGATATATCATAGAATTTTACAAGGGGGAAACTTGACTGATATTCATCAGAATTCTTAATTCAGAATATTTTTTGTTTAAAAATAGAGGACCAGAGGGTTAATATTTTGCCTCTTGTGTGGGCCCAACACCTGGATTAGGCATTCTACTTGAAATTCTCATGTACTTATTTCAACTTTTATAAAAATGAAAACCTTACTTATTTGGTGTTTATCATAATTTTTGCTACTTTGGCCACCTGATGGGAAGAACTGACTCATTGGAAAAGACCTTGATGCTGGGAAAGATTGAAGGTGAGAGGAGAAGGGGACAACAGAAGATGAGATGGTTGGATGGCATCACCGACTCAATGGACATGAGTTTGAGTAAACTCTGGGAGTTGGTGATGGACAGGGAGGCCTGGAATGCTGCAGTCCATGGGGTTACAAAGAGTAGAACATGACTGAACAACTGAACTGAACTGAACTGAACTGAACTGATGATCTTTGCAGCAAGTAAAGCATCATCCTTTGTTTTATATTTTCTTTAATATCAAATATTACATTTCATTGAAAAAGAAATCCAGAAACTTAAAGGCTTATAATGATCAATCAACAATGGAGGCATATTTTCATAGAGATCTAATGCATGACCAAATGATAATTCCATTACTTCTTTCTTACTTCTGTATTTTTAGGGATTAACTATCATTTTGAACTCCAGATGAGGAATTTTATTTTGCCTTAGAGGTAGCAGAGCAGTAACCACATAGTCAAAAAATAAATATTCATGTTTTTCTTATTACAAATTTGATTTGTGCATGTTGAGTTTTTTATGTCTGTGCATTCTTTTGTGATGCCTAAATATTTTCTTAAATATATGATAATTTGTAAGTTATATTGGCTTCCTTAAAAAATTATACTTGTGCAATAAAGCAGAAGGGAAAAAAAGACAGAAAATTCCCCAGAGAGGAGCAGACAGCCTTCCTCTCATTTTTCTCTGATGGCTTCCATGATGGCTCAGTGAATAGAGAATTTGCCTGCAGTGCAGGAGGCATAACAGAATCCAGTTCGATCCCTGGGTCAGGAAAATCCCCTGGAGAAGGGATATGGCAACCCACTCCTGTATTCTTGCCTGAAAAATCCCGTGGAGAGAGGAGCCTGGCTGGTTACCATCCAAAGGGTCTCAAAAGAGTGAGACATGACTGAGCAACTAAACACACATGCATCTTTCTCTGATACTGAAGATCCTAGTTTTTTGTTTGAGGGATAATAGAAGCTTGATTTATCTGTTTAGTCTTAATGTGATATTTACTTTCAGTGTAGGTTAACCAGTTAATCAAGCACACTGAAATATTTTGCAGTTTCTCAGCATATTATTTCACTGTTTAGGTACAAAATCCTTTCATTACGTGTTAGACAGTGCTTCTCATTTCACCAATTCCACGTTTTCACTCAGTTGAAAAGGATGTGAGCTTTGTCACCAATTATCTTCAGTGACCTTAGTCTGATTTCCTATCTTTATTACTTCCTATATCTTCATGTGTGTCTGCCTCTACAATGCTGTGATAATTAAAGCTAACTAAGGTTTTACAACATTTTGCTTTATAGGCCTACCTCCATTTCTTTTGTTATAAAATCTTGATCTGATTATAAGTATGTTTAAGACTAAGTGCAAAAATGATCCCAATGCCCACCTTTCTCTATATATTCAATCATCAAGAAGTAAAGATCTTTTGAATCTGGACTGGCTTTGTTAAGCTATAACTTCTACTGAACAATAATATACAATAGAACTGATAATGTGCCAGTTCTGAGTCTTAAGTCTCTTGATGAGGCTTAGACATATATATGTATATTAATATACATATACAATATATATGCTTTCTCTTACTCCTCTATCTTCCCCAGAAGAATACACCATATTTTACTCTTTTTTCAGCTTTATTGAGGTATAATTGACAAAAATTGTATTTAAGACATACAATTTGATGTTTGATATACACTGTGAAATAATCATCACAATTAAGGTAATTAACATCCATCACCGTACATAGTTAACATCCAGCACCATACATAGTTACTTTGTGTTAACAATCAGATCTTAATATTCTATATCTTATGGACTAAAATACGTTTAACAACCAACATACCTTATTTTCAATAATCAAGGAAAAAAGAAGCAAAAAAGGATATGTTTAGTTAAATAACTGTATATATGAATAGTAACAAATTTATAGAGAGGCTATAGACTTTGTTTCCAGAGTTGTTAATGAGGCCTTACCAGTGTTTATGACTTTCACTTTCCATGTTTTCTTTGCTTTCAGCCAATATCTCATTTAATTGGTAATCCTTACCCAATGAAGTGTCCCAGATCTTCGTTTCTCAGAATCCAGAGCCCTTAAACAGCATTACATAAAGGTAGTACTGTCAGCAGAACTTCCTGCACTGAGGAAACTGTTCTTATCCTCATTTTTCTATATCATAACTACTGCCTGCATGTGACTATTGAACAGTTGAAATAAGGCCAGTGAGACAGATAAACTGAATTTTTAACTATATGAATTGTTAAATAAGTGCTCAACAAGCACTTATTAAATAATGTAGCTAGATAACTGCAGTATCTTTCATTTACTTTTACTTCCAGACTTAGAAATATCTGGAGGTACTTCAAAGCATCACCTGGATTCTATTTGTATTCCATGTTGCTTTCTGAGAATCTTCTAGATCCTCTTTGAGGGATTAAATAACTTATTGGAAGATGCATGACATGTGATAAATCTACTCTCGTGTTTCCAACTCCCTAATTTTGGGGGTTTCATCTTCTATTTTAAATCAATAGATGTAGGGCATTTTTGTCTTAATTTAGATCTCTATTATAATTTAGATACATTGTCAAGTAATTAACACCATTTCCAGTCACTCAGATAAGCACATTTATTTGATAAAATAATATCAATTCAAAATCTGTTCTCTTCTTCTATCACACTCTGAATCTATTCCTATATATACTCTCAAATATCTCCAAATAAAGTATAGCAAAACTTCAAAATTCATTTGGAGCATAAGCTGCTGTTTTCTCAGTTTGATTTCATAATTTATTTATGAGGATTGCCGATTCTGAATTAACTTATACTCTAGGAGATGGTAAAGGAGGAATGTATTGTGTGAAGGCTGGGGAAGTGGGACATGACAAGAATTTATTTTCTTTTAAACAACCACTGTTGCTGAAGGGGAACAACAGTTTCCAAGGACTATTTCCTTTCAATATGTTTAAGTTCAACTAGGCCCAGTAACTAATCCAAGATTCTCTTGTTTGCATCACTGATTTCTTTAGAAGTCAAGATTTTATTTGTTAAACAAAAAAGCTGACCATGATTAATTTAGACAAGACAAGAATTTACAAACATCAGAATCAATGGACTGGTTGGAGAAATAGTCAAGGCAAAGATGCTGCCAAGATCCTATGACCAGCTTCTATTCTCAATATCACTAGACATCTGCTGTCATCATTGCTGCTGCCGCAGCCATTGGGCACCCATGGCCATGGTACTGAACTCATTTTTTCTTTAAATAAACATTGTATTTTAGAATGTATTTATTTTGATAGAACAAACACTCAGTCCATAACAGAGTCTAAATTTAGTTTTTTCAAATACAGATATCCTATTGTTCCAGCATCACTTCTTATAAAATAGTTCTACCTTGAACTGTCTTTGCTCTTCTATCAAAGATCAGTTGACTGTGTTTGTGTGAGCCTATTTCTGGGCTTTCTATTTTGTTCCATTGATCTATGTGTTTATTTTTTCATCAATACCACACTCTCTTGATTACCATCAGTTCAGTTTAGTCACTCGGTCCTGTCTGATCTTTGCGACCCCATGGACTGCAGCAGGCTAGGCCTCCCTGTCCATCACCAACTCCTGAAGCTTACTCAAACTCATGTCCATTGAGTTGGTGATGCAATTCAACCATCTTATCCTCTGTCGTCCCCTTCTCCTCCGCCCTCAAACTTTCCCAGCATCAGGGTCTTTTCAAATGAGTCAGCTCTTCACATTAGGTGGCCAAAGTATTGGAGTTTCAGCTTCAACATCAGTCCTTCCGATGAACACCCAGGACTGATCTCCTTTAGGATGGATTGGTTGGATCTCCTTGCAGTCCAAGGGACTCTGAAGAGTCTTCTCCAACACCATGTTTCAAAAGCATTAATTCTTCGGTGCTCAGCTTTCTTTATAGTCCAACTCTCACATCCATACATGACCACTGGAAAAACCATAGCTTTGATTAGATGGACCTTTGTTGGCAAAGTAATGTCTCTGTGTTTTAATATGCTGTCTAGGTTGGTCATAACTTCCCTTCCAAGGAGTAAGTGTCATTTAATTTCCTGGCTGCAGTCACCATCAGCAGTGATTTTGGAGCCCCCCAAAATAAAGTCTGCCACTGTTTTCACTGTTTCCCCATCTATTTTCCATGAAGTGATGGGACCAGATGCCATGATCTTCGTTTTCTGAATGTTGAGCTTTAAGCCAACTTTTTCGCTCTCCTCTTTCACTTTCATCAAGAGGCTTTTTAGTTCTTCTTCACTTTCTGCCATAAAGGTGGTGTCATCTGCATATCTGAGGTTATTGATATTTTTCCCAGCAGTCTTGATTCCAGCTTGTGCTTCTTCCAGCCCAGCATTTCTCATAATGTACTCTGCATATAAGTTAAATAAGCAGGGTGACAATATACAGCCTTGACGTACCCCTTTTCCTATTTTTCCTATTTGGAACCAGTCTGTTGTTCCATGTCCAGTTGTAGCTGTTGCTTCCTGACCTGCATACAGATTTCTCAAGAGGCAGATCAGGTGGTCTGATATTCCCATCTCTCAGAATTTTCCACAGTTTATTGTGATCCACACAGTCAAAGGCTTTGGCATAGTCAATAAAGCAGAAATAGATGTTTTTCTGGAACTCTCTTGCTTTTTCCATGATCCAGTGGATGTTGGTAATTTGATCTCTGGTTCCTCTGCGTTTTCTAAAACCAGCTTGAACATCAGGGAGTTCACAGTTCATGTATTGTTGAAGCCTGGCTTGGAGAATTTTGAGCATTACTTTGCTAGCCTGTGAGATGAGTGCAATTGTGCGGTAGTTTGAGCATTCTTTGGCATTGCCTTTCTTAGGGACTGGAATGAAAACTGACCTTTTCTAGTCCTGTTGATTACTGTGCTGCTAAGTCGCTTCAGTCGTGTCCGACTCTTTGAGACCCCATAGATGGCAGCCCATCAGGCTCCCCCCATCCCTGGGATTCTCCAGGCAAGAACACTGGAGTGGGTTGCCATTTCCTTCTCCAATGCAGGAAAGTGAAAAGGGAAAGTGAAGTCTCTCAGTCGTATCGGACTCTTAGCAACCCCATGGACCTCAGCCTACCAGGCTCCTCCATCCGTGGGATTTTCCAGGCAAGAGTACTGGAGTGGGGTGCCATAGTAAATGTTGAAGTTCTGGAATGTCAGTCTTCCATCTTTGTTTTTCTTCTTCAGTATTATATTGTCTATCCTTGACCTTTTGATTTTTCATATAAACTTCAGAATCAGCTTGAAGATATTCACAAAATAGCTTGATAGAATAACATTAGGAATACATTAAATCTATAGATCAAGAAGATGAATATCAACAATTCAAAATTTTCCAGTGTAAACATGGAATATCTCATTTAGATTTCTTTTTTTTTTAAATTTTATTTTTACTTTATTTTACTTTACAATACTGTATTGGTTTTGCCATACATTGACATGAATCCGCCATGGGTGTACATGAGTTCCCAATCCTGAATCCCCCTCCCACCTCCCACCCCACATCATCTCCCTGGATCATCCCCGTGCACCAGCCCCAAGCATCCTGTATCCTGTATCGAACATAGACTGGCACTTCGTATCTCACATGATAGTATACATGTTTCAATGCCATTCTCCCAAATCATCCCACCCTCTCCCTCTCCCTCAGAGTCCAAAAGTCCGTTCTATACATCTGTGTCTCTTTTGCTGTCTTGCATACAGGGTCATCATTACCATCTTTCTAAATTCCATATATATGTGTCAGTATACTGTATTGGTGTTTTTCTTTCTGGCTTACTTCACTCCGTATAATCGGCTCTAGTTTCATCCATCTCATTAGAACTGATTCACATTTATTCTTTTTAATGCTGAATTTCTCATCTCGTTGTACTCTGTATACAGATCTGTATATATGCATACATATATATTTTAGATTTGTATCTGAGTATTTCAAACTTCTGGTGCTATTATAAATTATATATATATATGTATACATATATATGTATATATATAAATTCAAAATATAATTATTTGTTGGTGGTATATAAGAAAGCAATTAATTTTAGCATATTGCATAAGTACAGTGTAATTGTTAGTCTTGCTCCTTTAGATTTGGTGTTTCTTCTCGCTGGTCCCCAACTTCTTTCAAGGTTTCCTTTTTGTCTGTGGTTTTCAGCCGTTAAAATTTTATATGTGTAGGGGTGTGTGTGTATGTTTGGTTTATTTCCTGCTTTGTGTTCAGTGAGCTCCCTGGATCTGTGGTTTTGTGTCTGTCATTAAGTTGGAAACACTTTCAATCACTACTATTTAAAATATTTCTTCTACTCCATTCTGTTTTTTCTGTCTCATATTGCAATTATGTGAATGTTGCATATTTTGAAGTTATGCCACAATTCTTGAATGTTTTCTCTTTTTTTAAAAAAATTTTATTTTCCTCTTCACATTTTAGTTTGGGAAATTTCTGTTGGTCTATATTCATGTTCCTCAGTTGTTTCAGGTCTCCTGAAGAACACATTGAGGCCTTTATTTCAATTACACCTTTTTTATTTCTTAAATTTCCTTTTGATTATTTGTTAGAGTTTAAATCTCTCTGATTACATTACACATTTGTTTTTTTCTTGTTGTTCACGTTTTCCATTAGAGCCCTTAACACATAGTTATTTTTAAGTCTCTGATAACACATGTTGCAGTCTGATTCTGATACTTACTTTTTCTCTTCAGACTCTTTTCTTGTTCTTTGACATACCAGACACATTGAATCAGATAAGAGGAACTTTTAGGAGGTAATTAGGCCATTAGTGAAGGATTTATGTTAATTTGACTGTGATTTGGGTTGTGTTAATATTTGCTGTGCATGTCAGAGGCTTCAGATTCCTTTTATGTCTTTTTTTGTGTCTTCCCTTTTGACTTAGGGCTTCCCTAATTACTCCTCCTCAGAGAGAATATGTGTCTTGCAGCTTTTTCAGCTTTTACTGTGGTTATTTTATTGCTGTGTTTGTAAATTTGGGGGAAGGAGGAATATTCTATATTCCTCTAATTATCTCTTAGTCTTTTAGTAGACCTGTGTCCCAAGACTGCGACCTTCACAAGGGTTTCTCCAGTGGTTTAGTTTTTTCCCCTGCATCCTGCTCTTTCCCCTGGCTTCAGTATCCCAAATCTATTTTCCCAAAGACCTAACTGTTGTCCAGAGATTCCCCCATAATTTAGGTGAAACAGGAAGGCTAGAGAAAACTGGAGTGGGAGGACTTTTCATCCTCACAGAAGGAAATAAGTCTTCAGCAATGTCTTTTGTTTTGGAAAGTAGGCCTTTGTTATGGAGAAGGCTGAAAGAGAAGGCTCTGGATATATTCCACAAAGATTACTCCACTCTCCCTGCCAGAGCCAAGAGGGAACTTTTCTCAGATCTTTACCATGAAGATCTGGTAGGGTTCTTGGAGATAAAGCCAGCAAAAATATGGGAGCTCCTGTAAAACTGTGGCTCCTGGGAAGTTTCTCACTTCCACATTAGCCTCAAACTTGGCCCCCAACCATTTGTCAAAATGACTATTTGCATGTTCCTACTGGTTCATGGCACAAGCAGCTTTAGTTCTAGGTAAGCAGATCTCAATAACTGTGGAAAATTCTGAAAGAGATGGGAATACCAGACCACCTAACCTGCCTCTTGAGAAATCTGTATGCAAGTCAGGAAGCAATAGTTCAGAACTGGACATGGAACAACAGACTGGTTCCAAATAGGAAAAGGAGTACGTCAAGGCTGTATATTGTCACCCTGCTTATTTAACTCATGCAGAGTACATCATGAGAAACGCTGGGCTGAAAGAAGCACAAGCTGGAATCAAGATTGCTGGGAGAAATATCAATAACCTCAGATATGCAGATGACACCACCCTTATGGCAGAAAGTGAAGAGGAAGTAAAAAGCCTCTTGATGAAAGTGAAAGAGGAGAGTGAAAAAGCTGGCTTAAAGCTCAACATTCAGAAAACAAAGATCATGGCATCTGGTCCCATCACTTCATGGCAAATGGACGTGGAAACAGTGTCAGACTTTATCTTTTTGGGCTCCAAAATCATTGCAGATGGTGACTGCAGCCATGAAATTAAATGATGCTTACTCTTTGAAAGGAAAGTTATGACCAACCTAGGTAGCATATTAAAAAGCAGAGACATTAGTTTGCCAACAAAGGTCCGTCTAGTCAAGGCTATGGTTTTTCCAGTGGTCATGTATGGATGTGAGTTGGACTGTGAAGAAAGCTGAGCGCCGAAGAATTGATGCTTTTGAACTGTGGTGATGGGGAAGACTCTTGAGAGTCCCTTGGACTGCAAGGAGATCCAATCAGTCCATCCTAAAGGAGATCAGCCTTGGGTGTTCTTTGGAAGGACTGAGGCTAAAGCTGAAACTCCAGTACTTTGGCCACCTCATGCAAAGAGTTGACTCATTGGGGAAGACTCTGATGCTGGGAGGGATTGGGGGCAGGAGGAGAAGGGGACGACAGAGGATGAGATGGCTGGATGGCATCGCCTACTCGGTGGACATGAGTTTGAGTGAACTCTGGGAGTTGGTGATGGACAGGGAGGCCTGGTGTGCTGTGATTCATGGGGTCGCAAAGAGTCGGACTGAGTGACTGAACTGAACTGAACTGAAGCAGATCTCAGTTACAATTGCTGGATATGCCTCCAGGTTTTGATGTCACTCTTCCCAAGCCTCAGTTGTCTGATGCATCTGAGAAAAATCACTGATTTTCATTTGTCTCAGTTCAGTTCAGTTGCTCAGTCATGTCCGACTCTTTGCAACCCCATGGACTGCAGCATGCCAGGTTTCCCAGTCCATCACCAACTCCCAACTCATTTGTCAAGTTTTTGTTTTGTTTTTTTTTGGGGGGGGGGATTATAAAGATAGAATGAAGACTTCTAAGCTTTTACCATGTCAGAACTGAAGTCACAAATTCCTCACTGAATTCTTGGAATTGAATTAATTAATTATTAAATAATTCATAACAATTTTTAGACTGTTGTTTTACTTCCTCAGTATCTATAATCTTCCTTCTCAGGAGTGTTCTCTACCAACAGGAAACTAAACTGTTTCCTGTCATATATGACATTTCTATATGATCACTTATAACAAACTAAGCCTGTCATATATGACATTTCTCTGAAAGAGCAAGAGTGCCTTGATTCTGTGCAGCCATTCAGAAGACTATCAAATGTTAGATGGCTAAATCTGAAAGATGTTTTTTCCAATAGGTAGGTACCATTAAATTTGTGCTTAGAATTCTGGATGTCTTATAAATACTGAGTGATTAGGATTTTTAGATCATCACTCTCCAACCTAAACAGTCATGAATTGCCTGTCATTTTTTTAGAACACAGACCAGAACGTTATTTCCTGGCTCGGTCCTGCCTTCTGATATAGCCTCGTTTTATGTCATTGTTCCCCTCATTCAATAAGTACACGCACACTGGCCTCCTTAAGTTTCTTGAACGTTTTTTCCTAATTTATTACCTTCATATGTGCAGTTATCTATGACTATAATGCTCCTCTTTTTCGTGCATAATTTCAGCTTCTACTTAAACTCTCACTTTGCCAGTTTTTCAGAGAACTCTTCTCTAGTCTTTAGAGTGAGTCTCCCTAATATATACTTTCACAGAAATATGTATATATATTTTGGAATTATCTAAACTGCAATAAACTTGTTTATCATGTAATTCTTGCTTAATGGCTGTCTTTCACTTTTGAATATAAAACTCCAGGAGATCGGGGACTGCCTGTTCTGTTCCATTGTCATTTCCTTTGCATCAGCTGAGTCCTGGGAAACATTTTTTTAATGCATGAATTATGAATGAATGAAAGTTCAACCTTCATTTTCATTGTATGGCAAAGCAAATACTTGATTTGGGGTTAGAGAGCACAGGAGCATCAAGAGGCAGTAATGACACAACTACAGGTTTTCAAAGAGAAAACTAGGAGCAGACATTTAGTTTGAGTAATGATACAAAATTTCTCCCCTAGGGAAAGGCAGAAATATTGTTAAGGAGACTTGACTTCTTACAGTTATACTGATGTGGACATGACCTAGTTTCTTTGGATACCAAACAAAAGGATGAACTCAGAGTGCTGGAGAATTCAGGAGTACTCAAATTACAGCAGCAGTAAAAATATGATTATCATTATTATCAACTAGCTAATCTTTTCTCCTCGAGTTTCTCAGTGATTAGAATGAAACATGAGAAAACGCCTCAAAACCACTGATGACAGAGTGATTTCCTGGGCAAAGTTTGTGGTGATCTTCAGTCTCCTGAAGTCATCTTAGGACTTCAGGTTTGAAAATGGCCTTCAATGACTGCTTCTGATGAATGTCACAGCTCACTCACTTGTGGGCTTGTAACTATGTTCTTAGTAATACATAACATAAAGGTTTTACTAGATGGAGATTTAAATCCATCAAACTGGACAAGTAATTACAGTGCACTGGGTTTGTTCTTATATATCATCACATTTAATTTTCAAAAGAATTCCATTGAGTAGGCTTCATTATTTCTATTTTTTCAACTCACAGAAAAGGTATAAGATGATTGAGTAACTTAGCCATGATTATATAGTTAATTTAGTGCCATAGAAAAGACATGAACCTTAGCTTTCTAACACCTTTTAGGTGGTTAACCTCATTTTGTGAATAGTTTTATAGTCATTATCAAGTATGTATGGCATTTTTAGAATTGTTTTCATTTTTGTGCTGTCTTTCATACTTGATCACTTATAACAATGTAACATTAAATCTGTATACTCACTGAGCCACAACAAAACATAATACTATATTTCTTTTTGCCAAAATTGGTGATAATTACTGTCCCAGCCTCAGTCCAAGAAAAGCATCGCCTATACCCAAAATAAAAATTCTCAAAAAATGTGCATTTAAACAAGAAAACATGGAAATGTGTAGGACATCAAGGTTGTTAAAGCAGCTGTCATGCATAGAAAGTGAGCACACTTTATGGCAGTTTTTAGTATCTGTTCCAGCTGCAAATGTGTAATATAATCTGAAAATTATACAGGGTACTATTCATTTAAATGTGTAAACTTTATTGACAAGAAGACAGCTTCAAAAGAAATGGCAGAGCCTGTTTTGTCAATTTCATTTGGAGGGATTTCTTGGTAAATAAGGACAGAACAGAGCATGATAACTTACATTACACTTTAAATGGTATTTCAGGGCATCCAGCCAGTTTTACAACCTTCAAAGTATGAATAAGAAAGCAATTTTGTTTAATTAGAACAGTAGGCAATCTTGATAAATGTATGTGTTGATATTCATATATATGATGTGTATGTGTATTATTCACACTGATACACGGAAACACACATTCCCCACCCCCCACACTCACACACAGTTCTTGTTGTTGTTTTTACAGGAAAAAACAAGTGATAGCGAAGTGACTCAGGCAAACCATTACCAGAACATTTCATGTTGTAGGATTTTTCTGTGGATTGTAGACCATCCATTATCTCTGGTTTCTGCCTACCAATGCCAACAGCATCTCCCAATTGTTGAGATAACCAGAAAAGTACCCCCACAAATTTCCAAAACCCCTCTTCAGGAAATGCATAACTCCTGTTGAGAACAGCTGCTCTGAGAGGTGGCATAGAATACAAATTAGGCCAGTTGGAGTCCTTCCCCAGGGATCTTCAAACTGGTACTGTCCAAGCTGTGAGATTAACCATGGAAACTGTCAATGGCCTGTGCTTGGGTAAATGGAAGCAATTGATCTGTGATGAGAGATTAAAACTGATACATAGAGGAGAAGAGAGGCAGCAGATGGAGCTAGACTGTAGTGATATTTCCTTGTCCTCCCCTTGATTTGGTGACATTTCTGCTTTTTTGCTGTAGCTAGTCCTGGTGGGTTTCTGTTGCTTGCTTGCCACTAAAAGAGTTCTAAGATACTATAAGTAATTATCTTCACATTTTTAGTCTATGTCAGATATCATCCATAACCATTATAATATGATGAAAGGAGCTGAACAAAGAAGATATTCAATAAAGTCAAAAGAATGAGGATAAAACAAATAGAAGGCTACTTAAGATTATGATGAACTATACCACAAAAATAAATTTTCAAAAACACTTGACAAAACTTATATATATTTTAAAAATAAAATAGATAATAAATATTGAGTATGGAAATTGTGTGCTGATTTTAAATATTAAGGAAGAAAAGGCGTCCAAGGATAGCTAAAACGTTATGTCTGTTCCATGTAAATTCCTTTCTTGAATTATAAAGCTAGCGCACTTACTTCTCCTCACATAATCTTTATTGGTGTTATTAAGTGCTCTCTGGCAAGGCAGATGTTTTCATTGGAAATGGCTATCTTATTAATATAGTAGATGTTTTCAGGATACTAGAGTCTATCAAAAGTTTGTCTTTGGTCCAGTTTTAATGTGGATGCTCTTTGGAAAGTCTGCATAAGAAATTTTCATTATAATAGAATATTTAGTTCAAAGATATCAGGTATAAAATGTGGACTAGGATGTCTAAGGAAAGGATAGTGAAGTCGCTCAGTTGTGTCCGACTCTTTGCGACCCCATGGACTGTAGCCTACCAGGCTCCTCTGTCCCTGGGATTTTCCAGGCAATAGTACTGGAGTGGATTGCCATTTCCTTCTCCAGCGGATCTTCCCGACCCAGGGATGGAACCCAGGTCTCCCACATTGTAGACAGACGCTTTACTGTCTGAGCCATGTCTAATGAAGTACAATTCAAAACAACAAAATGTTAAAGGATGATAAATATTACTATGTCTTGTATTGTTTCTCTAGTAGGGTATGAGGCATATACTCTTTGTCTGATAATTAGCTGAGGTTAGAGATGAAAAACATGGACATTAAGATTTAAGACGAGAATCCTTTAATGAAAACTTCAATGAATTCATATCATGTTTTCAGTTTGATTTTAAAAATAATCCATTCAGACACATGCAGATATTGATTTGTGAAGACTACAAAGTGAAAAATGTTAATATTTGTTTACTCTTTTGTTAATCTCCATTTATCTCTGTTTCTCATTGAAATTGTTCTTCATCGTTATGAGAACTACCAATCTCCTACCTCTTCCCTAATCTCCTGACCCATGATGATTCTTATGACTTCATTTGCTGATCTACCTAGCCTGGATCCCTAGGTCAAAGTTTTTTAAATTGACACACCTAGCAGCAAAAGAGAAGTCGCATAAATAATAGGTATCAGAATGGGTACTCAAAGTCAGGTGCTGTTGCTGCCAAGGCCTTTGTAATGCTGCTATGACTGCCATTTCCTTCCTTAATGCTACAGTGTATCACAGGCTTCAAAGATAAGAACTGACGTTCGTTTTTATCTTTTTCATAGAGCAGAATAAAGTATTGGACATGCAGTAGGCAACTACATGTATTTATATTTGAGCAAGAGAATTAAGTTGTTTACATTCTGTTTTATTTATATACACAAACATATATATATATATAATAAACATATATATGGATGTATTCAGTTCAGTTCAGTCACTCAGTTGTGTCTAACTCTTTACAACCCCATGAACCGCAGCATGTCAGGCCTCCCTACCCATCACCAACTCCCGGAGTCCACCCAAACCCATGTCCATTGAGTCGATGAGGCCATCCAACCATCTCATTCTCTGTCATCCCCTTCTCCTGCCCTCAGTCTTTCTCAACATCAGGGTCTTTTCAAATGAGTCAGCTCGTTGCATCAGGTGGCCAAAGTATTGGAGTTTCAGCTTCAACATCAGTCCTTCCAATGAACACCCAGGACTGATCTCCTTTAGGATGGACTGGTTGGATCTCCTTGCAGTCCAAGGGACTCTCAAGAGTCTTCTCCAACACCACAGTTCAAAAGCATCAGTTCTTCTGAACTCAGCTTTCTTTATAGTCCAACTCTCACATCCATACATGACTTACTGGAAAAACCATAGCCTTGACTAGACGGACCTTTTTTGGCAAAGTAATATCCTTGTTTTTTAATATGCTATCTAGGTTGGTTGTTACTTTCCTTCCAAGGAGTAAGCGTCTTTTAATTTCATGGCTTCAATCACCATCTGCAGTGATTCTGGAGCCCAGAAAACAAAGTCAGCCACTGTGTCCACTGTTTCCCCTTCTATTTGCCATGAAGTGATGGGACAGGATACCATGATCTTAGTTTTCTGAATGTTGAGCTTTAAACCAACTTTTTCACTCTCCTCTTTCACCTTCATCAAGAAGCTTTTTAGTTCCTCTTCACTTTCTGCCATAAGGGTGGTGTTCTGCATATTTGAGGTTATTGATATTTCTCCCGGCAATCTTGATTCCAGCTTGTGCTTCTTCCAGTCCAGCATTTCTCATGATGTACTCTGCATAGAAGTTAAATAAGCAGGGTGACAATATACAGCCTTCACATACTCCTTTTCCTATTTGGAACCAGTCTGTTGTTCCATGTCCGGTTCTAACTGTTGCTTCCTGACCTGCATACAGGTTTCTCAAGAGGCAGGTCAGGTGGTCTGGTATTCCCATTGCTTTCAAAATTTTCCACAGTTTATTGTGTATACAGTCAAAGGCTTTGGCATAGTCAATAAAGCAGAAATAAATATATACATATATACGTATGGATTTATATACACATTTATATATGTATATATGGTTTTTCCAATAATCATGTATGGATGTGAGAGTTGGACCTTAAAGAAAACTGAGCACCAAAGAATTGATGCTTTTCAACTGTGGCATTAGAGAAGGCTATTGAGAGTCCCTTGGATTGCAAGGAGATCAAATCAGTCAATCCTAAAGGAAAACAACCCTGAATATTCATTGGAAGGACTGACGGTAAACCTCCAATTATTTGGCTGCCTGATGCGAAGAACAGACTCATTAGAAAAGACCCTGATGCTGGGAAAGATTGAAGGCAGGAGAGGCAGGGGGTGACAGAGCATGAGATAGTTGGATGGCATCACCCACTCGATGGACATGAGTTTGAGCTAGCTCCGAGAGATGGTGAAGGAGAAGGAAGCCTGGTGTGCTGCAGTCCATGGGGTTGGAAAGAGTTGGACATGACTGAGCACCTGAACTGACCTAATATACATATATAATTCATTTTTGGATATTGATTAGGTTAAAATTCTGATTAAATACACACAAACTCTTTCACTTTATCTACCTGAAAATTACTGTTAAGCAGAATATTGGATGATAGAAAAAAAATGTTTATTTATTTGGCAATTGATCCTGAGAGATGGAAAGAATTAGATTCTTAGTAAAAGTTCACATTTTAAAAATGTCAATTAAACAGGAAAGAAAACAGGAGTACTCTAAGATTTATTCAGCTCAAAAACATTAAAATGGTTGGATATCAAATTCAATGATAAGAGAATAAAGCAAAAATAAGCAGTTTCAATAATTTGCTTCAGTGGAGATACTAGTCTCCTTATTTTAGACGTCAGCTTCTGCCATGCTTCTATCACACCATCCTTTTTTCACACATTCATACTCTATCTGCTTTTTGTATATATATATACATATATATTTACTTGCTTGGTGGCTATCATCTCCATTAGACTTTAAGTGCCATATGGCCTGGATCTCTTTTATTTATTTATTTAAGTATAGTTGATTAAAAATTTTTCAGGTGTACAGCAAAGTGATTCAGTTATACACATTATCAGATTATTTTCCATTATAAAGTATTACAAGGTATTGAATATTATTCTCTGTGCTATACAGTCCTGTGCTTAGTTGCTCAGTCATGTCTTCTGTCCAAGGGGATTCTCCAGGCAAGAATACTGGAGTGGGTCCCTATGCCCTCCTCCAGGGGATCTTCCCAACCCAGATATTGAACTCAGGTCTCCCACATTGCAGGCAGATCCTTTACTGACTGAGCCACCAGGGAAACCCAAGAATACTGGAAAGGGTAAGCCTATCCCTTCTCCAAGGGATCTTCCTGACTCAGAAATCAAACTGGGATCTCCTGCATTGCAGGTGGATTCTTTACTAGCTGAGCTACCAGGGGAAGTAGGTTCTTGTTTATTTTATGTATGCTGCTGCTGCTGCTAAGTCACTTCAGTCGTGTCCGACTCTGTGCGACCCTATAGACGGCAGCCCACCAGGCTCCCCCATCCCTGGGATTCTCTAGGCAAGAACACTGGAGTGGGTTACCATTTCCTTCTCCAGTGCATGAAAGTGAAAAGTGAAAGTGAAGTCGCTCAGTCGTGTCCAACTCTTCGCGACCCCATGGACTGCAGACTACCAGGCTCCTCTGTCCATGGGATTTTCCAGGCAAGAGTACTGGAGTGGGGTGCCTTTGCCTTCTCCAATTTTATGTATAGTAGTATATAATCTGTTAACCCCAAATTATTAATTTAACTCCCTTCCCTTTGGTAACATGTTTGGTTTTTATGAGCTTGTATTTTGTAAATAAGTTCATTTGTATCATTTTTTTGAGATTCTACATATAAGTGATATCGTATTATATTTGTCTTTCTCTGATTTACATCTCTTCGTGTGATAATCTCTGGGTCCATCCATGTTGCTGAAAATGGCATTATTTCATTTTTGTGCTCGAGCAATATTCCATTGTATAAATATATCACATCTCACATCTCCTTTATCCATTCATCTGTCACTGAATCCTTAGGTTGCTTCTATGTCTTGACTATTCTGAATAGTGCTGCTGTGAACAATGGGATGTATGTATCTTTTCCAACTAGAGTTTTTATCTCTTCCAAATGTAGAGCAAGGATCTCTTTTACTCACTGCTGTGATTTCGTCATCTCATCTAGATGTAAGGCATGGATTTTTGTCTGCTTTTTTCATATGCTGTATTTGTTGTTGTTATTCATTCGCTAAGTCATGTCTGATTCTATGCAACCCAAAGAACTGCAGAATATCAGGCTCCTCTTTCCTTCACTGTCTCCCAGAATTTGCTCAAATTCATGTCTATTGAGTTGGTAATGCTATCTGACCATCTCATCCTCTGCCACCCTTTCTCATTTTGCCTTCAATATTTCCCAGCATCAGGGTCTTTTCCAATGAGTTGGTACTTCACATTAGGTGGCCAAAGTATGGGAGCTTCACTTTTCGCATCAGTCCTTCCAATGAAAATGTGAGTTTCTGTTGCTTTAGGACTGACTAATTTGATCTTGCAGTCCAAGGGACTCTCAAGAGTTTTCTCCAGCACCACTGTTTGAAAGCATCAATTCTTCCATGGTCAGCCTTTATGGTCCAACTCTCACATCTGTATATGACTGCTGGGAAAACCATAGTTTTGACTATATGGACCTTTGTCAGCAAAATGGTGTCTCTGCTTTTTAATATGCTGTCTAGGTTTGTCATAACTTTCCTTCCAAGGAGCAAGCATCTTGTAATTTCGTGGCTGCAGTCATGGTGCACAGTGATTTTGGAGCCCAAGAAGATAAAATCTGTCACTGTTTCTACCTTTCCCCCTTCTGCCATGAAGTGATGTGACCAGATGCCATAATCTTTTTTATAATATTGAGGAGTTTTAAGCCAGCTTTTTCACTTTCCTCTTTCACCCTCATCAAGAGGCTCTTTAGTTCCTCTTCACTTTCTGTCGTTAGAGGGGTATCATCTGGATATCTGAGGTAGTTGATATTTCTCCCAGCAATCTTGATTCCAGGTTGTCATTCATCCAGCCAAACATTTTGCATGATGTATTCTGTATAGAAGTTGAATAAGCAGGGTAACAATATATAGCCTTGATGTACTCCTTTCCTACTTTTGAACCAGTTCTTCCAAGTCTGGTTCTAACTGCTGCTTCTTGACCTACATATAGGTTTCTCAGGAGACAGGTAAGATGGTCTGGCATAATTTTCCACTGTTTGCTGTGAGCCACACAGTCAAAGGCTTTAGTGACGTCAATGAAGCAGAAGTAGATATTTTTCTGAAATTCCCTTGCTTTCTCTATGATCCATTGGAGGTTGGCAATTTGATCGCTGGTTCCTCTGCCTTTTCTAAACCCAGCTTGTACATCTGAAAGTTGTCAGTTCATATACTGTTGAAGCCTAGCTTGGAGAATTTTGAGCTTTACTTTGCTAGAGTGTGAAATGAGTGTAACTGTACAGTGGTTTGAACATTCTTTGGTTCAAACTTGGTTCATTCTTTGGTATTGTCCTTCTTTGGGATTGGAATGAAAACTGACCTTTTTCCAGTCCTGTGGCCACTGCTGAGTTTTTCAAATTTACTGGCATATTGAGTGCAGCACTCAATATGCCCTGCTTACTGATAAAAGGAAACAGTTCACAAGGTCTTATGTATTGTCCAGTGTGCTTGAGAGAATCTCAGGAAGGGGATGGGGAAAAACAAGTGATGGCTCTTTCTGGACACAGAATTTTTATGTCATCACTTGGTATTTTCTGTATTCCTCGAAATATTATAAGCTGGCATGATGGGCATAACTATAACAATTTTCCTATTTAACAGTTTTCTATGAGGAAGAAACTCCAATTATTTGGTAATGATAGGATAGATTTTCTAAGAATACACTCATCTATTTACAGTCATATTTGGCACTAATGCCAGGTAATAGATGAGAAACCTTATTATCATATAGTTAAAATTGATCAATCCTTAAAAATATGCCCATATTATCAACAATTATTGCTCGTTTGTGTCTCAATAATAACATGACTTGAAATAGTAACTTGGAGTAAAAAAAAAAAAGCACACACTTGTCTTTTCCTCCCTCCCTTTGTACATTTTAACTTTTCTAAATACGGGCTTCCCTGGTGACTCAGTGGTAAAGAATCCGCCTGCCAATGCAGAGACACAAGAGATGCGGGTTCGATCCCTGGGTCAGGAACATCCCCTGGAGGAGGAAATGGCAACCCATTCCAGTATTTTTGCCTGGAAAATTCCATGGAGAGAGAAAAATGCTGGGCTATAGTCCAGGGGATTCAAAGAGCTGAACACAACTGATCTGAGAAAGAGATGCTACAGATTGCTTTTCTATATTTTAACTTTAATGATCATTTCTCTCCTGCACCAGCATGTCTAGAATTGAGGAGATAAGTGACTAGAAATGTGAATGGGGGGAATTGAATGAGAAAGGAGGAAAAACGAAAGTGAATGTCTTTCCTAAAAAGAAACCAGCAGAATAATTTCAGTCCTTTTACTAAATGATAGACTATTTGCCTTGATAATCCCATCTTTACCCTAGCTACCTGATTCACTCATGCCCATGAACATTTTTTTTAAATGAAAGAAAAATGCATGTATATTTATATACACCAAGTCAAGTTATGTTGATATTTTCCTTTCTTCATTTCTGTAACTGATTTTGGCACCTTAATACAATGATGATAGCAAGCAAATCTTATACAGTAACCTAGTTAGGATTCCTACAATAAATAATTCCCATATCCATCACTTTTAAAGCATCATTGCAAACAGTAGAGTGCAGCAATGTGCCCTTATGTTTCTTATTTTCCAGATCAATCTGTTTTTCTTAATTTTAATTTATAATCAGCACAACTGAAGCTTCCTAACCATATCAGACATGCCAATCCTTTCAGAAGCAAATCTGATTTAACATCAAGGAGCCTGGCTTGTGTTCACGGAGGAGGAGGTTTTTTCCTCACTGCTCCCCAGAAGTTTCTGGCTGGGACTTAACATTTGCACAGCTGACATCCAAACCTATTTCCTAATACTTGGTGGACAAAAATCTCTCTCAGTTGAGCCAAATAATCTACCATCTGGTCAGCATAGAAGAGGGTTTGCCCAAGCAGGTGACTCTGGAATTTCTTACTTGTAGTTTTGGTGAAGAGGAAAAGAAATAAAAGGAAATTGCTCTTAAAAAAGGCTGGAATAAAACAGTAGCTGCTTCACTGAAGGTGGAGATGTATTTACTGTAAACTTTTAAAGAGAGGTATGGAGAGGAATAGAATATAGGCTTATTGTTCTATTTTGATTTGCATCTCAGAACAGTTTAATCTAACAGACAAACACCACTGCTCCTATCTTAAGGGATATACAATTTTCCAAGGAAGCACTGTGTGGGTATTTTTGGCCTATAAAAGAGATAGCGGATGAGCTTCCCTTACTAGCTACAAGCTGGAGCCTGTGTCAGGCTTCACTAGGCACACAAGGCTCTGATTTTGTATCATTAAAGACTCATTATCTCTTTTAACTTCTGTTGAAAGCATTCATCCGTAACTCTTGCTACTACTGAAACAATAGAGTCTCCTAGCTCAGTTATAATCCTTTTTTTTTTTTTTTTTTGCCAGCTTAAACAGCCTTTAAAGGATGGATTGGCTTTCACAATGCAGACACAAAAAGCTTGTGCTCAGGAAAATATACAAGATTATTTTTGTAACTTCAGTTTTAAAGAGTGGAAGAAAAGCATCCGATGTGAGTTTCTCAGAGCTGGGAATCTGAGCATACCTGAATGCTAAATTCCTATTGGACAAAACATTACTTTTTCCAAAGGAGAATGACATGTCTTTCTTATGGTTTATTTCAAAGAGAAAAATACTTTAATAAGAATGAAACAGGCTTGGTGCATTGATCTTTCCAATTTGTTTGGTATTAATATATATTTGGCAGGGAGCTAAACTCTCCATTGAATTCAACACTGGATTATATGAACAGTAATTTCTATATTTACCCGCTTTGTTTACACTTTCATTATACCTCTACCGCATTATCTGATGCCTTCATACAGTTTTCAATCTTATAGCCACTTTAATCTCCTCTTGCACTCAGCATATCTGAGTGAGTTTGTTGGCATAAGGGAATTTTGAAGGTTATATTACAGCACATGAATCAACAGAAAATGAAATGCACTGGAGACACGATCAGCTAGTTTTAATTCATTGCAGAAAGTTACAGATACCAAAATGCATTTAATGTAATCTGATCTCTTTATTCAGTCCTGAATTTATGAGCAATTCACCAGGAGTCAAATGACAACTTTGTTTTAAAAACAGTAGTCTATATCGAATGCTACTTTAATATATCTCTGACATCTTTACGTTTAAAAAGTAGGGGAAAGTAGAATCTTTGAACATAAATTTCTCTTTTCATAGAAAAGCAGAGCCTCAAAAAGATGATGCTTTTGTTCATTAGTTATCTGTTGTTGTAATGTATGTCAGTTTGATGAAAACAGTTAAATAAATCCAGTTAATCAGTACAGCTGGTAAACAGACTGGAAGCCCCCTACGTTACTGAGCATCATTTTAAAAAAAGGAGGCAAACAGCATCATTGTGTTTAGGTATAATGAAAACATTTTATGTCAGCAAGCCTACTCTTTGCCTAGAATGATCAAATGTTCTCAGTTCAGGGTGGTCAACAAGAAGACATGAACAGTGGCTTTCCAGACAATTTCTGTACCAGCAACACAGATAGATGTTAAATCTTGGTCAGTTATTTTTTGGTTATAAGATGTGATCCTTCATTTGGGGTCCTAAGTTGTTTTGGTAATGCTGACCTTGTCAAAATTACTTGTCTTACCTGAGAATTTCTCATATTTCTTATATTTGAGAAATCTCCTTTTCTCACACACCATAGCCCTGGAATTTAGGTTGAAGGGCATATGTGGGAATACTACTTGCTATTTTTATTTCAACACACAGAATTTGTAATCTGTTCCAAAACCAACAAAATTTCTTTTTTGTGTTTCTGAAAGTTTCTTATTATTTATGTTGAAAAGTTATGTAATTTTATAAAGCCCAAGGAAATAACATAGCTTTTGCAACTAGTGCATTGATAGCATCTTAGCTTATTAGATGCCAAAATTATTATCACTATTATAAAAATAATGGATAATACTTATAGAAGCTATGAATATTTTATATATTATGCTTCTATTATAAACAAAATTGTATAAATAATAAATATTTTTATTAAGTATGAACAATAAAATTTTAGGTTTCACCAGAAATATTATGTAATAATAATAACATTTAGATGGAGGCCTTTCTGAGTGATTAGTTTGATAGATAATTTTGTAGCTAGAACTAAATTCTACATCACTTTAGAATTACATTTATGATAAATATTTTCCTAACAATAGTCAAATCTCTAGTTCTTATTTAATAGGTGTAAATTTTTATTCTGAGAAAATGTCAAACCAAAAATGCACTTTTTTGAAATTCCTTTACTTATTTGGCTTATTTTACTCTGAGAAAATAATGAAATACTACTACATTTCTTTTATATTGCTTTCAAAAGTAGATCATAGAGATGAGAGAAGAGATAAATGAGTTAACATATTGAAAGGGAAATTATTTTTAGAATCCATGGTGAGATGCCCTAGAATTTCTGGTTCAAAGAAATCAGGAGTAAAAACAATTTATGAGAATCATCTACCAATGGTCTGTCCAAATAGAACTATATCCCCAGAGGGAAAGCTTGATCCAATCCAGTTCAAATGAAGTAAGAAAAAGGATTTCCACCATTTCCTTTGAAAGGGTGATTTTTCCAGAGTCCGACAAACATCAGTGTTAGAAAATACCTCTTAATACGCAGTGTTGAGTATTCCCTTACTCAATTGCTCCGCTTCTGTGTTCCTTTCAAAAAATCATTGACTAAGTCATACCCTTCCTCAACTTCCACTTATTCAAGCTACATTTAGTTATGTATTTTTTTCATTATGGTTCAATTCCGCTAATCAAAGATATTTATTTTTCTCATTTTAAACTTTTTTCTTTTTGGTAAATCTGTGGCAAAATAGTGTTTTAACTATATGCTTTTATGAGTGGTGTGAAGAAAGTCTTTTCTAGCTTGTGAACATAATCTCTAATAATGTAGCCCAATTTAGGATGCTCAAGAAAATCGTATACTGAGAGCTGTTCAGTCCTAACTTGTTGCTTCTCTTCCTGTTGAATATGCACATATTTAGACTTTTTTTAGGGTAAATCTCAAGTGATCTTTATTTCTTCTACCTATGTGACTTGTTTCAGTTATGCCAGATTTGCCAATTAGAATGAGAATTATATATATATATATATATATATATATATATATATATATATATATAGTTTATCTTCCCTCCTCTGAGTGCCCTTTCACTATCTTGGTAACTGTTTCAATTATATTTAAATCCCAAAAGTGAGCACAGCAAAAATATAATACACTTAGAAAATGAAATCATTAGCATCATTTTTGGGTATATAGTCTTAAAGTAAAATTAATGACTGATTTAAATGATTTCTTTTGGATATTAATGGAAGCCTGGGATGAAATGGCAAAGTCATATTTGACATAAAAGTTGATTTTCTTTCACTTTTAGGGGAGAAGAATGGTGGTGGTGCTGGAGTAAATTGAGTGAAAACACCTAAGGTTTAGTGATTAGAAGCCATGAGAATGGCGTCTTAAACAACACTTTGGAGGAGGCTGTGCTCTCCATTTAGGAGCGAAGATGCAGAACATTGAAATGAGCACTTATAGGAGATGAATCCCTATGGTTCACTTACACCATCCTAAATGCCGTATCAACAATCTCCAACTCTCTCTATATCTATCAGCATTCTTTCCTCCTTCTTGGCAGCTTCTTTTTCACCCATTCAGAGTTGACTTTGAAGGGATTAAAATTTTATTCATTCCAGGAAACTTCAAATTTTAACAAGACTTTGCAGGGAAAAAGGCTTCAAGATTTCAAGTGTGCAGAAGACATTTTTAAGCATGATGCTCTTTGCACACATAATTTCAGGGTTCTTACAGATGGAGTAAATTTATCTAATCCACTCAAATTTCAATTGTTTTCCAAATTTTCAAATCATCTTGTATAATAGAGAAATATTTTGTAGTTGTCAGAAGTGTGATAGAATTAATCAGGTATATGAAACCAGTAATGCAAATTGGCAAGTATAAGGAAGCATTCTTTGGTTCCCCTGCAGTGCTAACATTGAGTCTTACTCATCTTAGCAGAAAAAGGTAGTTTAAAAAAAAACTATGAACATCAGCATTTTTTTAAAGATTATTCTCTCAATAACCTGTGCCTTCTCCAACAATTTTTGTTTTGTTACTCCTCTGCAATATGCTGTCTATGACACCTTTTAAATTTGTCACATGGGCAGTTATTTACATGTCTTTTTGAAAACGTGAGACTGTTCTCTGGAATAAATGTTAAAAACAGTTATAATCTTGATGGGAACAAATGAAGCAATGAGTAATTGATGATACTCTGAAAAGAATAAATATTGCAATATTATGAATGCTAATACAACCTCTGGTCTTACACCACACTTTGAAATTTGATTTTGCCACTGATCAGTAATTGAATATAATCAAGTATTATTCCATTATATATATATTAATGTAAATACTTATAACTGTCTTGCATTTGAAAATTTGCCATCTAACTATGTCACCACTATTATCATAGAGTACAGAAAGGAAAAGAAAAAATGAATAGAAATGTCAAACAGAAAGTGAAAACTCTTAGTGTAGAGGCTGAAGGTTAGGGGCAAAGGTGTGGAAAGGGAAGCTAAGATAAAAAATGATGCCTATTAATTCATATAGCAACTGCATGCATCCATTTGAGATAATGCAAACACATGAAAAAAGTTAAATGACCGAATCCAATTATATGCATCAATTCTATCTTCTTTAGCAATTATCATTCTTTTGTAAACTGTAATTTTGGCCACTTGTGTGTACCAACCCTTAATTGTCAGTAATTCTCTAGTTTTCTAGTATTTTGTAATGAGATATTTAGCACACAACACTGCTGCTGCCAACTATTTACATTGTAGAACTGAATTACCAAATAGACATACAAAAATCAAAGGAGGCAGCCACTTGTGGCATTCTTAAGTATTTTACTCTTTTATTGTTATTTAAATAATTCAAATTTTTGACAGAATCAGTGATAATCATGAGTCTTGGGGCCACATTTACTATTTTTATTGCCATGTAACAACATAATCAAGAATTGTAGAAAGCTCTTTCTTTTATTAAATGATACAGATATAAAGAAGGACTGTCAGGACTACTTCTGCTGATAATTTACTAAACCCTCCATTTTACTTAGAAATATAATTTTTTAATAAACAGTAGGGATAGAGACTTTTCATAATAATATATAAACTAATCTTTCAGAAATGTCTGTGTGAACTTCCTAAAGGATACAGACTTGACCAATGTTTTCTATGTAGTCAAGTCAGTGGGTTGGTGACATCATTTAGGAATTTCTAATGTCATGTGGAATCCAGGATAGGCACGATTGAGAAGACTCCCTAGATTTTTTCACTCTTTTTTTTTTTTTTTAAAGGAAGCCTTTGGGAATCTTTAATGCATGTTATTAAGTGAAAGTAGCCAATCTGAAAAGGCTACATATTGTATGATTCCAATGATATGACATTCTGGAAAAGGCAAATTACAGTGAAAACAAAACGATCAGGGGTTGTCAGAGTTAGGGTGAATGTGGGAAAATGAGTAGGCAGAGCACAGAGGATTCTTAGGGCAGTGAAAATACTCTGTAAGATATTATGATAAATACATGTCATAGTACTTTGGTCCAAGCCTGTAGAATGTGCAACACGAAGAGTGAACCCTAAGGTAAACCATGGATTTGAGGTGATTATAATATGCCAATATAGATTCATCCTGGGTAAAAGATAAAATGTACCATTTGGTGAGTGTATGAGCACATCAAGGCTGTATATTGTTACTACTTATTTAACTTATATGAAGAGTACATCATGAGAAATGCTGGGCTGGATGAAGCACAAGCTAGAATCAAGATTTCTGGGAGAAATATCAATAACCTCAGATATTCAAATGACACCACCCTTATGGCAGAAAATGAAGAAGAACTAAAGAGCCTCTTGATGAAAGTGAAAGAGGAGAGTGAAAAAGTTGGCTTAAAGCTCAACATTCAGAAAACTAAGATTATGGCATCCTGTCCCATCACTTCATGGCAAATAGATGGGGAAACAGTGGAAACAGTGGCAGATTTTATTTTCTTGGGCTCCAAAATCACTGCAGATGGTGACTGCAGCCATGAAATTAAGACACTTACTCCTTGGAAGGAAAGTTATGACCAGCCTAGACAGCATATTAAAAAGCAGAGATATTACTTTGCCAACAAAGTTCCATCTAGTCAAAGCTATGGTTTTTCCAGTAAGTCATGTATGGATGTGAGAGTTGGACTATAAAGAAAGCTGAGTTCAGAAGAACTGATGCTTTTGAACTGTGGTGTTGGAGAAGACTCTTGAGAGTCCCTTGGACTGCAAGGAGATCCAACCAGTCCATCCTAAAGGAGATCAATCCTCAGTGTTCATTGGAAGGACTGATACTGAAGCTGAAACTCCAATACTTTGGCCACCTCATGCAAAGAGTTGACTCATTTGAAAAGACCCTGATGCTGGGAAAGATTGAAGGCGGAGGAGAAGGGGACGACAGAGGATGAGTTGGTTGGATGGCATCACTGACTCAATGGACATGAGTTTGGGTGAATTCTGGGCGTTGGTGATGGACAGGGAGGCCTGGCATGCTGTGATTCATGGGGTCGCAAAGAGTCAGACACGACTGAGTGACTGAACTGAACTGATGTTGATTATGGGGGAGACTATGCATGTGTGTGAGCAAGGGGTAAGTAAATGGGAAATCTCTGTACTTCCCACTTAATTTTATGGTAGAACTAAAACTACTCTAAAAAAAGAACTAAAAAGGAAGCCATTGCATGGGTTCATCACAAAGATGCCTCATGGGTCTCTAAGAGTAGCCTTTAGTGATACTTTAAAATGGTAGGTGAAGGTGATGCTGATGGCTAGTGGAAAATCTGATCCTGGACTCAGGAGATTTTAATTATCCCAAACCTCTTTCTCTTACTAGTTATGCAGTTCATGTACATAGCCAGGGGTTTGATTTCCTCCTCTATCCAATGAAGACACTGAATGAGATTTGTAAAGTACCTTCAAATCTTCCCCTCTTTTTCTCTTTTTTTAAACAACCAGTGATTTGTAAATTGTGTATTTTCCCAAGTATTGAATTGCTCATGGGTATTTGAAATTATATTTATAATATCTTTATGGTTTTTTGATTGCCCATTTCTGTATTTGTTGCCTTTTAAAATGGACTCTTAAAAAAGTCTAAATGTAATCTATTTTGAAATGAATAGTTTCTCCTCTTATTTCTTTTATCATTTGACCAACCTTTTTCTCCTGTTATTTTGGGACTGCTAACTTGAAAAAACTTTAAAAATTCTGTTTCCTAATCTCTCTTTGGAATGCTTTTGAATTTGATCTTGTTTAGCAGTTCTCATAATGTTCCATTTAGTTCATGAATATCCCAAGATCTTTCAGAAATCTTAAAAATCAGAAATTTCAGAATTCTGCCCACCCTATTCTTGATTTTCTTGTTGCATATTCATTTGAATTTAGAATATCTTCCAATATATGTTGTCACTTTAATTTATTTTTTTAGTTCTAATTAGCATTCTATTTAGTCCATTCCTGTATGGATATCCATCATCTTATGTCTAAAACTAAACCTTTTCATCCCAAAATGTTCCTGTGCCCTCTTTGCTTTCTTAGAAAATGATGTCACTATCTACAAAGTCTCCACTGCTGTTGAATTTGCAGCATCCTCAGTTTCCCTGGTGGCTCAGACAATAAAGAATCTGCCTGCAATGCAGGACACTCAGGACTGATCCCTGAGTTGGGAAGATCCCTGGAGAAAGGAATGGCAACACACTCTAGAATTCTTGCCTGGGGAATTCCGTGACCAGAGGAGCCTGACAGGCTACAGTCCATGGGGTCGCAAAGAGTTGGATATGACTGAGCAAGTGACATATACACTCAGCCCCATTTTTTTCTTATTCCTTATCCAATAATTTACCATCCTCAATGCCATAGTCTCACCTTATACTTCCTAATACCATGTGCCATCACTTCTGGAGGTATAGTCTTTATAATGTAGAGCTTTGTGAGAGGAGTCCAGAAGGTTGAGGATGCCTACAAGAACAGTGATTGGCATCAGTTGGTCATTTGGCTGGACAACTGACTTGTTCATTTGCCCAGCATCTATCTGGGCAGGACAAAAACCACGAGAGTGAAAGAGATGACAGCCCAGAGCAAAGGTACAGAGATGGAGTGGCCTCTGTCATACACAAAGGTATGTGAGTTCCCCAAAGGTCAACGGGGAGTCCCAGAGGCCCGGAGCTTGTGTCAAAAGCCTCAGAAAGAAGCTCTATGGTTTTTGCTGGGGATAGGAGCTGGAATGTTTGGAGGAAATTCAGCTGGATCTGCTTTAATGCCTGCACACAGAGATCCAAACAGCCAGAAAAACAGAGATAGGCAACATGGAAAGATGCCCATAGAATTAGGCCTGGAAAATAGAAAGTGAAAGAAGTTATGTCTCAGGG
Organism: Capricornis sumatraensis; assembly: GCF_032405125.1. Lineage (NCBI taxonomy): Eukaryota > Metazoa > Chordata > Mammalia > Artiodactyla > Bovidae > Capricornis > Capricornis sumatraensis. The sequence goes on from NC_091070.1 coordinate 70,787,351, forward strand.
TGGAACATGTGTCCTAGAGTAGATCATGAAGACCTCCAGCCCCTCCAACAAGGTCAAGGAGAAGAAAGAAGAATTAGAAAAGGAAACCTGCCCTTTCTTTCTTCAGATCCCTGCAGCCATAAACCTTAGCTACATGAATATTTAAGTGTGGTTAAAAAAAATAGCTTTCAAGAGACTACTGGCTGAAAATGAAGTTACAACTTTAATAACTGGAAGTGTTTGAAATCTGCTAAGATGTGGTTTAGTACACGTCTACAGGATAGGGCAGTTTGACATACTGAAAAGGACAATGGTTTGAGAAAAAGAAAAATGATGTCCTGTCTTTACTCCACCAAGTGAGACAGTTCCACAAACCACTTAGCTATCACTTACCATATAGTGTGGCATTTCTATTTACAAATCTATTTTCCTCCTAGGGCACCTGTTATCCCTAAAACCTTGCATTTCTTGCATACTCAAAGGCATGTGTTAATGAATGTAGGAATATATACATGAACAAATGTGTTCAAAGCAGGTACACAGGCAGATATGAAATCCTCATTAAGGAAAAGAATTAGACAAAAATAATAAACTGTATCCCTGTTGGACAGGTTCCATTTAAATACTGATAACATGTATATTCATCACTAATAATTCATAACAAGCTGCCCATTTGTACTCCATCCTCCCCCCCTTTCCATCCTGGCCTCTCTCCCTTTTAATCTAAATTCTTCCATCCCACAAAAGACATAGGATTGCTGTGTCTTTTCTCTATTGACTGGCTAGTTCTGTATAATAACTGCTATTTAGAAACTCGGATGATTATGTAAACTTTGGATTAAAAGAGGCCATCATTTTTGCTGGGTCATCATTTTTTCTTCCCCACATTTTATAATGCAAGACTCTCAAATCATCTGGTGTAGTTGGTTTAACAAGTTTTGAAACTGCAAAGGTGAACTTTTCAGGGTTTTAGACCCTTGCCCACGTGAGCCTCTTTCAGAAGATTGAGAATATGCTGCTTTTATTCTTTAAAAAAAAAAATAGTACTTTTCATTGCTTTCTGCTTTGGAGTTGCAAACCAATACTGCCATCCACTGTTCCTTTGGATAATCTTTTTCCCACAGTTCTTGCCAAGATGTTTTGTGAAGAAAAACCTGACAACAGAATTAAATTCTTTGAAAGGATGGGGAGTTTGTTACTTTCCAGCAAGCACTGCACTGAAGATCATAAAGGAATTGAACATCATGACGTATTCATTTTGCAAGTGCCTTGATGGAGAAGACACAATCTCAAAATGTGAACAAGTAAATGAGCAATTTATAGAGTCAACTTCTTCCTGGACATCACAGGAGGGAAAAAAATCACCTCGCGCCTCTTTGCTCACTCTTTAACTTTGCTTCATGTGGCTCCCCAGGCTCAAGGTTATTTCTCATCGTAGAAACATTTTAACGTTTATGGAAGGAAGCCAGTCTTTTCCTCCAAGCCAGAAATCAAGGTTCTCTGTTTGCCTTATACTACTCTCAGAGAAGCCCTCCAACTGCTTATGAGCAGAGCATGAATTCCTAATGTCTAACACTTCTAAACGATTTGATTCCATCTTGTTCTGGTCCACAGGTAATGCATTTGTATTATGCATCTTCTTTTAGCCTTACCTTTTCTTTCTTTGGGAAGCCTATTTGGCTCAGTGGTAAATAATCTTCCTGCCAGTGCATGAGATGCCAGAGACATGAGTTTGATCCCTGGGTTGGGAAGATCCCCTGGAGGAGGAAATGGCAAGCTGGCAGGCTACAGTTACGGGGTCGCAAACAGTCAGACACATTGAGCGCATACTACTCTCTTCAGTTGTTTCCAACAAATAAATTCATAACTAAGCTTATGAGGAATTCTTTATTTTCCTCTCATGTGAAACAGAATGGACTCCTCCGGTAATTTAGACATAATCAAGGACCAAAAATTGAAGGCTGATAATGTCATTGCTGAAAGTCTTTGAGGTGACTCAGTCCAATTCCCTGACTCTACGTGTGAAGAAACCTAGACCCAGAGAGGAGAATTAAAACATCTAAAGCTATGGAGTCAGTGATGACACAGCCAGTGGCAGAACCCAGTCTCTCAACACTAGTCAGAGCCTTTTTCTTGCAAAATGCTCCTTGTAGAAGCACAGTCCATCTCTTCATCCCTGGGTTATAAGACATCGTCAGTGGCTTAAAAAAATAACATAAGCTTCTTTGAGGGCATCTCTGTCCTTCTGTGCCCTCATATTCCTCTCAACTTCTGGGAAAGTCGCAAGATGTCTAGGTTGAGAAAGAGTTCATGACGTGACATCCTTTCTTCCTTTCAGTCAGAAGAGGAAAAGGCATGTGAACATGATAGCCTGCAAAGAACAAAGAGGAGGATTTAGTTATCTCAGCTTATAGCTCCTACACTGGGAGACCTCAATTCCTTCATTCACACAAGCACCATTTACATCTGAACCATTCTTTGGATCTATGTGGTCATAGTGCGTTAGTATCTCTTGAAATAGCCCTAAAGCAGATCACATGGTGATACTGGAGAACTGAGTGGCTGTCTCGATGTTTTTTCAATGCTATTCATTCAGCAACCACAACCTGCTTGAAAGAACACACCAATATGTGATTCCTGTTCCTATCAGATTTCAATCCGATGTGGGTGCTGGCACTTTTTACTTTATGGATTGACATTGTGTGTGGGTGAGGTTGAGCTGTACAGGGGTTTACTGCAGAAAAAGATGGTGCTGGAATGTTTTGAGAAAAATAATTTCTTTCTCTAATGATAGATTTTTTTTTCTAAATAAATGATTCTCAAAGATAAAAATGATAGAAAAGTTAGTGCAAGCTGGTAGGTAAAAAGTACACCGAGAGAAGGACCATCAGTTAGTCAGTTCAGTTGTTCAGTCATGTCCAACTCTGCGACCTCATGGACTGCAGCATGCCAGGCTCCCCTCTCCTTCACCATCTCCTGGAGCTTGCTCAAACCCATGTCCATTGAGTCAGTGATGCCACCCAACCATCTCATCCTCTGTCATCCCCTTCCCCTCCAGCCTTCAATCTTTCCCAGCATCAGGATCTTTTCAAATGAGTCAGTTCTTTGCATCAGGTAGCCGAAGTATTGTAACTTCAGCTTCAGTCTCAGTCCTTCCAATGAATATTCAGGACTGATTTCCTTTAGGATTGACTGGTTTGATCTCCTTGTTGTCCAAGGGACTCTCAAGAGTCTTCTCCAACACCATAGTTCAAAAGCATCAATTCTTTGGCATTCAGCTTTCTTTATAGTCCAACTCTCACATCCATACATGACTACTGGAAAAACCATACCTTTGGCAAAATGAACCTTTGTTGGCAAAGTAATGTCTCTGCTTTTTAGTATGCTGTCTAGGGTGGTCATAGCTTTTCTTCCAAGAAGCAAGCATCTTTTAATTTCATGGCTGCAGTCACCATCTGCAGTGATTTTGGAGCTGAAAAAAATAAAGTCTGTCACTGTTTCTATTGTTTCCCCATCTATTTGCCATGAAGTGATGAGACCAGATGCCACGATCTTAGAAAAGGACCATAGTGGGCGGGAAAGGGACTGAGAAGTTTAATTATAAGATAAAAAATCATAACAAAATGACTCTACCAAAATTGTACATAATAAGTATCATGTTAGGAATTAGAAATATATTATCTTATTCTTCATGATGTTCTGGATGTAATTATGAGTATACCCCTTTTTCAGATGAATAAACTAAAACTGGAAGAATAAGGGACTTCCCTGTGGTCACTTAGCAAATAACAGCCAACATGAGGAATGAATCCAGGTGTGTCTGAATAGAAAGCTTGTAGAAAAGGTAAGCTTAAGGCATCTACTGGAAATAAGAAGTTTATTTACTTGCCTGGAGTGGAAAATTCATAAAGAATATTGGGACAAGAACACAGAAAGAGAGAAACTCTGAATACTAGGTTGAATAGGAAATCATTGGTATTCTTAAGTGTTAAGGAGGAGTCATCAAAATTGTGTTTTAGAAAAAAAGTATCTGGTAGTCATGAGCAAAGTAGACATTGCAAACCAGACCAATTTGAGAGCTATTCCAATAGCCCAGGAATGATGATAATGGGAAGATAAAAATAAGCAATTTTTGTAAGGTGACCTTAAAGCAAAACACAAAATAACCAGATGTCAAGAATTTATTTATTTTTTATTGGGCTATAGTTGCTTCACAATGCTATTTGTTTCTGCTGTACAAAGAAGTGAATCAGCATAGGTATACATATACCCGTCTCCCTCTTAAACCTTCCTCCCACCCCACCCCCATCCCACCCACCTAGGTCACCACAGAGCACCGAGCTGAGCCCTGTGCTATTCATCAGGTTCCTGCTAGATAGCTGCATTACTCCTGGCAGGGCACGTGTGTCAGTCACAGTCTCCCAGTTCATCCCTTCCTCCCCCCAGCTGTCCACACAACTGTTCCCTATGTTTGCATCTCTATTCCTGCCCTTCAAACAGGTTCATCTGTTCCATTTTTCTAGATTCCGTATACATACCTTAATATACAATGTTTGTTTCTCTCTTTCTGACTTAACTTCATTCTGTATGACAAACTCTAGGTCCATCCACAACTCTACAAACGATCCAGCTTCATTTCTGTTTATTGCTAAGTAATATTCCATTGTGTATATACCACATCTTCTTCATCTATTCATCTGTTGATGGACATTTAGGTGTTTCCATGTCGTAGCTTTTGTGAATAGTGCTGCAACGAATGTTGGGGTGCATGTGTAGTTTTGAATTACAGTTTTCTCTGGATATATCCCCAGTAGTGGGATCGCTGGGACGTATGGTAGCTCTATTTTTAGTTTTTTAAGGTACTTCCATACAGCTCTTCATAGTGACTGTGTCAACAATTTATGCATTCATTCATTTCATTAATATTTATCACTATTCTAAGGACTGGCCTCTTAAACTTCAATCGGGAACTTGTATTTTTAAATTGAACATTTTATTTGGAAATTTTATAGATTATTAGAATTATAGATTCATATGCAATTTTAAGAAACAATACAGAGATATCTTGTGTACCCTTTATCCAGTTTCCCCTATTTTAAACATCTTGCAGAATTCTCATTTATATCATCACCACTATACTGACATTGGTATAGTCCACTGATCTTATTCAGATATCCCCAGGTTAGAGTTTAAAATATTGCTTAATCTATAGGCACAGTATGTTCTTACTACACTCGTTTAACTAGTTTCTATCTAAATCCTCACCATTTCCCGCAGCTCACCACAAGGTGAGTCTAAGAACATTATTATGCACCATGGACTGACTTGCTCATCACTCAGGTCTCAAGCAAACAGTGCTGAAACTATGCTTAAGACCTACTTCTTATGGTTAAAAACTGTCTATCCTATCCTTCAACTGACTTTTGTCCATCCTGAAATTCGGGGGAACTTGTGAGATATTTTTTCTTCCTTTCATTCCAGGAAACATAGTTTGTTCATATACTGGAATGGCCCTCATTTTTAAAGAGCTGGTACTCTCAGGATTAATATTCTTCTTTAACCTGCATGAATCTATTTGAAGACCTTCAAGTGGGTCATGTAAGACCCATAGATGTTATTTCTGACTCATGAACAGTGTGACTTTTGAGTTGCAATAGTCTTATTCCTTTCACTCCAGAATCTCATGATGCTGTGGGAAGCTTACCCTTCATTTTCTGTCCTTTTCATTCTTGTTTTGTGTCTACTTTTTATCCTTTCAGGATACCCAGGTTCTCATTTTGCCTGCTCAGTGTCCCCTAAAACCTTTACAGGAGAAGGTCTGAGGATGTATTACATACCATGTATATGGTCCATGCAGCTATCAAGGGGCATCAAATGTGTGGGCATCAGCAGTGCTTTGCGGATGCCATTTAATTGGGGAGATCCAGGATGGCCTTCCTGTGGGAAGTGGTGCAATATAAAGAGCACTAGACCCTGAAAATGGGCTGCCTGGATTTGTACCCAGGCTTTGTGACTTACTGGCTGTGTGACACTGGGAAATTACTCACCATCACTGAGCAATTTCTACATTTGTAACATGTGAAAAGGAACAGTTCTTCACAGCAGTGGTTTAAGTATTAGATGAGATACAGTGACTAAAGTACATAGCTTTGTATTTGGCACACAGTAAACATTCAACTATTGTTGGTGTTGTTCAGTCACTAAGGCATGCCTGACTTTTGAGACCCCATGAACTGCAGCACACCAGGCTTCCCTGTCCTTCACTGTCTCCCAGAGTTTGCTCAGACTCATGCCCTTTGAGTCAGTGATGCCATCCAATCATCTCATTCTCTGTTGCCCTCTTCTCTTTCCCTCAGTCTTTCCTAGTATCAGGGTCTTTTCCAGAAAGTCAGCCCTTCACATCAGGTGGCCAAAATATTAGTAATTTAATTCTAAAGAGTATGAATATAAATGACATGTGGCATTCATTCTGCACCTATAGATCTTCTACCGATCTCCTAATGACTAGATTATTGTAAAAACTGCCTCTTCTTATTTCCCAAACTTCTTCTCTATTCCTCATATTTCATGTATTGCTAAATAATATGGCAAGATTATTAAAATGTTTGAATTTTGTGTTTAAAGACTAATAAAATGCATGTTTATGGAGGCTTTCTTGTATCTCTGTCATGCCACAAAGATATCTATGCGTGTGTGTTTGGAAAAGGGGAAAGGGACAAGTGCAGTTTAACATATGTTAATCAGGAATCTATATTTTGTTTGGAAATAATTAGAATCATTTGCAATGATAAGAAATAGCATAGAGATGTCCTGTGTACTCCTTACCCAGTTTCATCCATTTTTAACATGTATTTTGTATAGTCTTATACTAATACACTTTTTTAACTTAAATAATCTTTAAAATAACTCTTTGGAGCAGGTATCAAATTCTGCAATACTTAGGAGAAGATATCAAGACTCAGAGAGATTAAATAACTTGTTCAAGGCCTCAAGTCTAATCCCTGACAAGTCAAAAACAGAACACAATACTCTACACTATATCTCCCTGCTCTTCTAACTATTCTGTGTGTTCCTGGAGGAGCTGTAGTAAAAAGAAAGGATAGGTTAATAAATATGTTAATGCAATAATAAATTTAAGAATTTGGTGACTTTTTTTTTAATAATTTTTAAAAACGTGTTTTGAAGTGAGATTTCCAAGTCTACTTTTCCATTGCCAATTCCAGAAAAAGCCCAACTAAGGGCATTAAAATGAAATTAACTTTAAAAATGTTTACATTTTTATCTTTTTAAGTTGAGTTAACATGGTCTTAATAACTCAAAGTGCTTCTTTGATATCTCATTTCTTGCTTTGCATCTTGTAGTTAGGTAACAGTCACAAAATAGTATTTTGAGAGAGAATGAAAATGACAGAGCCAATGATTTGGTGATGTTTAAGAGCACCAAAATATTTTCAGCACAGTGTTGATTCTCACCATATTTATGCCTTTTCCTTTTCCCAACTCTGCTAGAATTCTCTGCTAGCAATCAAGCTGGCCAAGATTACCAGGTGAAGCAATTGCTACCCCAGACTGAACTAATAGCTAGGCAAAATGCCCTCTGAATAAATTTTTGTCAAGGTCAGAGGGATTCTCAGTTTTGGGAGCAGAAATGTCCTGTGAAGGAAAAAAGGGTTGAGTCAGCAACAGTTCCGGAATCCATACCTCAAAGGATCCACCCCTCTTTCAGTCACAAACAAACACAATTTATCTAACTGTTGTTCAAGTTCTTCCTAATTCCGGAAGTTATCAGCAGCTTTTTCCTGATAATTGATGCTTAGGCCTTAGGTTCTGATATGCAGTCTCTTTCCCCCTTGATATGGCTTTTTCTTGTGTGATCTCCGAATTTGTTTTATAAGTGACAGAAAATCACAGAAAATTCAATTATGTGGAAAGAGTTTATTGGATCATAGAATCCAAGAAAATGTTGATCAGGGAACTTTAGACCTAATTGAGGACTCATTGGCTTCAACAATAATATTTGAATTATTTACCAAATCTTAAATGTCAAACTTGAAGCCTTCATAGTCTGTCTCTGAGATTTTTAGAAAACAGTAGAACTATGACGTTTTTCTTGTTATACTTAGCAAGTCTAATATAGTATTCTAATAAAAGGTAATTGATGGTCAGATATCACTATACTGTCATTGACAGGTTTCTGATTTGGAGCTCAAAGTTTTTGCTATTGAGTTTGAATGTGATTCATTCAAATTTAGTGTAACTAAAAACATAACATAAAATTTAGGCAATACTTTATAAAGATATTGAAAATAAGAATCAAAACTCAACATCTACTTCAATTATGTTTAGCCATGGATTGTGTTTTAAAATAATAATAAATTCTTTTAGTCATATATCTAGACTTCTGATTATATCTCCTATTCTGAAAAATACTTGTAAGCACATTCGATTGTTATTGTAAAATGCTAAGTCCACAGATCATCCAGTGTTCTTAATATCTAGAAAACCTGAATTATTAATTTATTCAGAACACATACAGGATAGTCTTCTTCCAAAATAATTACTTACATTTGCAGATTCCTTTTCTTCTTTGTATGAGTGAGTGATAGGATTAAAATTTTTTAGATGTTGGTTTTTTCAAATTTATGTGTAATATTCCTTCAATTTTGAAGCATTTTCTAATTAAAAAGACTTTTGTTATCACTGTACATTTCTCATCAACAATTTGTTTTCACATGAGCTGATTTTACCTACCAAATTTTCAAATTTAATAGTATATTTTAATAAATAAATCTTTTAATTGAATCAGAAACATTACTCTTTGGACTATAATAATAAAAGTAAAATGGAATATTTGTTTCCATACCAAATCTCCTACTGAGAACAACTGGAAAAGATAGATTAATTAAAAGATCATATGTTTAAGAACATCAGAGATTTGTCAAAATAATGAGGAATAAGGGAACTAAGAATATGGAGAGGGGAGAGCCATAGACTAGTGGGCTGATATTTTGCAGTTTCATTTACTCTGGTTATATTTGCAGTCTGTATCTGTGCAAGAAGCTGAGCTCTTGGGCTTTGCACAGGCAGGGAGTAGCTGCTGTCAGACTGAGAAGTCCACAGTGCATTTGGCAGTTTTGCAGGACTGCATTAACAAAGCTGGAAACTCTTGAAACCTCAAATTCATGGTCAATTTTCCCCTTAACACTTATACTGGATTCTGAAATTTGGGATGTGGAAAGATAAATAGCTAGGCAAAAAGCAGAAAAACAGAGCAGAGTTTTCTTTAGAATCATGGTAAAGAGATAAAGACGTCACATGCTTCCAGAGAAAGAGGTCTGGTAGCAAACCAGGCCTTTGTTGAGAGCTCTTGTGAGCTATGCCATGTAAAGAAGAAATGAACCAAATTAAACTGAACTCAGCTAAGTCCCTAATTGGATCAAATTGATAAGCTTCTACACTGCCTAACTGAAACAATGGATTAAGCAGCTAGGCAGATAAGCTCATCCTTACCCTCTACAATGTCTATATGCAAATTTATGATATTAAATCTAAAATTATTAGGCTTGTCAAAAGATAGAAACATGAAACTAAAACTCAAGATATTTAATAGTGATCAGAATATAAAAAAATGAGAAACAGACTTAAAGGCAATCCATATATTAGAGTTTGAAGACATGAACTTTAAATTTAGCAAAGATTAATCATTTTCAGGACTAAATGAAAGGTAAGGGCATATAGATGAAAAGGGGAAGAGTTTTACTAGATAATTAGAATCTATGAAATAAAAGGACATTCTATATCTGATGCAATCACAATGTCTGAAATTAACTCGATGAAATATTCAACACAACAGAAGACAGAGTTTGTAAACTGGAAGACTGCCTAATAGAAAATATTCAATTGAAATATGAAGAGAAAAATGATTGAAAATACAGAAAAGAGCATAAGAGACATGTAGGGCAATTTCCAAAGCTCTTGAATACATTGTAACTGTCTCTTCAAAAAGCAGAAGATCCTGAAGAAGGAAATGGCAACCCACTCCAGTATTCTTGCCTGGAGAATCCCACAGAGAGAGGAGCCTGGGGTCACAAAAAGTTGGACATTACTGAGTGACTTCACTATGGACACCTTATCTTTGACAAAGGAGGCAAGAATATTCAATGGAGAAAAGACAATCTCTTTAAAAAGTGGTGCTCGGAAAACTGGTCAACCACTTGTAAAAGAATGAAACTAGATCACTTTCTAACACCATACACAAAAATAAAATGGATTAAAGATCTAAATGTAAGACCAGAAACTATAAAACTTCTAGAAGAAAACATAGGCAAAACACTCTCTGACATAAATCACAGCAGGATCCTCTATGACCCACCTCCCAGAGTAATGGAAATAAAAGCAAAAATAAACAAATGGGACCTAATTAAACTTAAAAGCTTTTGCATAATGAAGGAAACTAAGCAAGGTGAAAAGATAGCCTTCAGAATGGGAGAAAATAATAGCAAATGAAGCAACTAACAGACAACTAATCTCAAAAATATACAAGCAACTCCTGCAGCTCAATTCCAGAAAAATAAATGACCCAATCAAAAAATGGGCCAAAGAACTAAACACACATTTCTCCAAAGAAGACATACAGATGGCTAACAAACACATGAAAAGATGCTCATCATCCCTCATTATCAGAGAAATGCAAATCAAAACCACAATGAGGTTCCATCTCACGCTGGTCAGAATGGCTGCTATCAAAAAGTCTACAAACAATAAATGCTGGAGAGGGTGTGGAGAAAAGGGAACCCTCTTACACTGTTGGTGGGAATGCAAACTAGTACAGCCACTATGGAGAACAGTATGGAGATTCCTTAAAAAACTGGAAATAGAACTGCCATCAGTTCAGTTCAGTTCAGTTCAGTCACTCAGTCGTGTCCGACTCTTTACGACCCAATGAATTGCAGCATGCCAGGCCTCTCTGTCCATCACCAACTCCAGGAATTCACTCAGACTCATGTCCATCGAGTCGGTGATGCCATCCAGCCATCTCATCCTCTGTCGTCCCCTTCTCCTCCTGCCCCCAATCCCTCCCAGCATCAGAGTCTTTTCCAATGAGTCAGCTCTTCGCGTGAGGTGGCCAAAGTACTGGAGTTTCAGTTTTTGCATCAGTCCTTCCAATGAGCACCCAGGACCGACTTCCGTTAGAATGGACTGGTTGGATCTCCTTGTAGTCCAAGGGACTTTCAAGAGTCTTCTCCAACACCACAGTTCAAAAGCATCAATTCTTCTGCACTCAACTTTCTTCACAGTCCAACTCTCACATCCATACAACTCTCACATCCATACATGATCACTGGAAAAAACTTAGCCTTGACTAGATGGATGTTTGTTGGCAAAGTAATATCTTTGCTTTTTAACATGCTGTCTAGGTTGGTCGTAACTTTCCTTCCAAGGAGTAAGTGTCTTTTAATTTCATGGCTGCAATCACCATCTGCAGTGATTTTGGAGCCCCCAAAAATAAAGTCTGACACTGTTTCCACTGTTTCCCCATCTATTTGCCATGAAGTGATGGGACCAGATGCCATGATCTTCGTTTTCTGAATGCTGAGCTTTAAGCCAAATTTCTCACTTTCCTCTTTCACTTTCATCAAGAGGCTTTTTAGTTCCTCTTCCCTTTCTGCCATAAGGGTGGTGTCATCTGCATATCTGAGGTTATTGATATTTCTCCCGGCAATCTTGATCCAGTTTGTGCTTCTTCCATCAGTTCAGTTCAGTCACTCAGTCGTGTCCGACTCTTTGCGACCCCATGAATCGCAGCACACCAGGCCTCCCTGTCCATCACCAACTCCTGGAGTTCACTCAAACTCACCTCCATTGAGTCGATGATGCCATCCAACCATCTCATCCTCTGTTGTCCTCTTTTCCTCCTGCCCCGAATCTCTCCCAGCCTCAGAGTCTTTTCCAAAGAGTCAACTCTTCACATGAGGTGGCCAAAGTACTGGAGTTTCAGCTTTAGCATCATTCCTTCCAAAGAACACCCAGAGCTGATCTCCTTTAGAATGGACTGGTTGGATCTCCTTGCAGTCCAAGGAACTCTCAGGAGTCTTCTCCAACACTATAATTCAAAAGCATCAATTCTTCGGCGCTCAGCTTTCTCCTTCCATATGACCCAGTAATTCTACTGCTGGGCATACACGCCAAGGAAACGAGAATTGAAAGAGACACATGTACCCCAGTGTTCATCGCAGCACTGTTTGTAATAGCCAGGACATGGAAGCAATCTAGATGTCCATTGGCAGACGAGTAGATAAGAAAGCTGTGGTAAATATACACAATGAAATATTAGTCAGCTAATAAAAAGAATGCATTTGAATCAATTCTAATGAGGTGGATGAAACTGGAACCTATTATACAGAGTGAAGTAAGTCAGAAAGAAAAACACCAATACAGTATATTAACACATATATATGGTTTTTCCAGTGGTCATGTATGGATGTGAGAGTTGGACTATAAAGAAAGCTGAGCACTGAAAAATTGATGCTTTTGAACTGTGGTGCTGGAGAAGACTCTTGAGAGTCCCTTGGACTTCAAGGAGAGCCAACCAGTCCATCCTAAAAGAGATCATTCCTGAGTGTTCATCGGAAGGACTGATGTTGAAGCTGAAACTCCAGTACTTTGGCCACCTGATGCAAAGAGCTACCTCATTGGAAAAGACCCTGATGCTGGGAAAGATTGAAGGCAGAAGGAGAAAGGGACGACAGAGGATGAGATGGTTGGATGGCATCACCGACTCAATGGACATGGGTTTGAGTGGACTCTGGGGGTTGGTGATGGACAGGGAGGCCGGTGTGCTGCGGTTCATGGGGTCACAAAGAGTCGGACATGAGTGAGCAACTGACCTGAACTGAATGGAATTTAGAAAGACAGTAACAATGACCCTATATGTGAGACAGCAAAAGAGACACAGATGTAAAGAACATACTTTGGACTCTGTGGAAGAAGGTGAGGGTGGGATGATTTGAGAAAATAGCATTGAATCATGTATATTATCATATGTGAAATAGATCGCCAGTCCAGGTTCGATGCATGAGACAGGGTGCTCAGGGCTGGGATGATCCTGAGGGATGGGATGTGGAGGGAGGTGGGAGGGGGGTTCAGGATGGGGAACACATGTACACCCATGGCTGATTCATGTCAATGTATGGCAAAAACCACTACAATATTGTAAAGTAATTAGCCTCCAATTACATTAATTAATTAAAAAGAGAAAAGTAAAACCTAAAAAAAATAAAAGAAAGTTAAAAAAAAAAAGAAGCAGGAGAGGAGAATAGGAAAGAAGCTGCATATGAAAAGCTAATGGTAGGAGAATTTTCCAAAACTGATGAAAGATAAAGACCTGTAAGTTCAAGAAGCTAAGTGAACTTTAAGCAAAAAAATATAAAGAAAACAAGACTTAGGCATACTATAATTTTATGGTTAAAGACCAAAAACACAGAGAAAAATGTTAAAAGTGTGCAGGTAATTTAAAGGCAGTACCTGTAAATACTAATACGCTTACAGTTGACTTCTCAATACAAACTGTGGAAGTTCAGAAAATAGAAAACGCTGAAAGAAAAAGATGTTAAATTATCCATCAACAACAAAAATACAATGATTGTTTATTTTGTGTCACTTCAGTTCAGTTCAGTTGCTCAGTTGTGTCCGACTCTTTGCGACCCCATGAATCGCAGCACACTAGGCCTCCCTGTCCATCATCAACTCCTGGAGTTCACTCAGACTTACGTCCATCGAGTCCGTGATGCCATCCAGCCATCTCATCCTCGGTCGTCCCCTTCTCCTCCTGCCCCCAATCCCTCCCAGCATCAGAGTCTTTTCCAATGAGTCAACTCTTCGCATGAGGTGGCCAAAGTACTGGAGTTTCAGCTTTAGCATCATTCCTTCCAAAGAAATCCCAGGGCTGATCTCCTTCAGAATGGACTGGTTGGATCTCCTTGCAGTCCAAGGGACTCTCAAGAATCTTCTCCAACACCACAGTTCAAAAGCATCAGTTCTTCAGTGCTCAGCCTTCTTCACAGTCCAACTCTCACATCCATACATGACCACAGGAAAAACCATAGCCTTGACTAGACGGACCTTAGTCGGCAAAGTAATATCTCTGCTTTTGAATATACTATCTAGGTTGGTCATAACTTTTTTTCCAAAGAGTAAGCGTCTTTTAATCTCATGGCTGCAATCACCATCTGCAGTGATTTGGGAGCAAGAAAATGTACTTTAAAATTTTACCTATATTACTTTAACCTCACAATAATCATGTTTTATAATATTGCACATAAAGCAGCTTATTTCTTCATAAAATTAATAGAAATAAAAAAGGCAAAATAAAACAAACTCATGATTATTCAAAAAGTTGAAATCTGCTAAGCCAAGTAGCCCAGCATCTAAGAATTTGTGAATTGCATCTATTTGCATGGCAGTTAAACAAGTCAATTAACATTTATTGAAAACTTACTATATGCCCCAGCTCCCCTCACAGCTCAGTTGGTAAAGAATCCACTTGCAATGAAGGAGAGCCTGGTTTGATTCCTGGGTTGGGAAGATCTGCTGGAGAAGGAATAGGCTACCCACTCCAGTATTCTTGGGCTTCCCTTGTGGCTCAGCTGGTAAAGAATCCTCCTGCAATGAGGGAGACCTGGGTTCTATCCCTAGGTTAGGAAGATCCCATGGAGAAGGGAAAGGCTACCCACTCAAGTATTCGGGCCTGGAGAATTCCATGAACTGTATAGTCCATGGGGTTCCAAAGAGTTGAACATGACTGAGTGACTTTCACACACAATTTCACTACTATATGCCTAGTATTGTGAAGTACTGTGGAAATTATGAAAGAGGAATATATACTGATTCCATCCCTTAAGAATCAAATAATATATTCAGGCCCAGAAGAGTTAAATCTGAAAAGCAAGGAAAAAAAAAAAAAAGAACAACACAAAGAAATGTAATTTAAACTATTAAGTGTCAGATATTCCATGCATAGTCTGAAAATGAAAAATAGGAATACAGAATAGAGAGATTGGAAGGCTTATTGGACAAGGTGAAGCCAGAGCTAGGCTTTAAGAAAGTGATTGACTAGCAAAGTTTCTTGGAGATCTAATTAACACATCTGTGTTGGACAGTTGAAGATTACCTGTTTTATAATAGTGTGAATTGATATCACAAATGGTTCTGATGCCATAATGATGTATCATGTGTGAATAATTCATGCATAGACTAATGGAGCCATACAATGGAACTGCAGGGGTGTTACAAATTAGAATTTATGTGCATTGACATAGCAGTGAGTAGAAGCTGGTGCAGTGCTTGCCCCTCTCACTGTTCACTATGCTTTACTCTTATCAGGGTTAGTGTGTGTGTGTGATTTTTAGGGAAACAAAATCCAGAAATGCATTGAATGAGTTCACAATAATGTTTCACAAAATCATTTGTACAAAGAATATTACAATATATGTTTCAAGAAAAACTGGAGGAAAGGAACAAAATTGCTTGAGACAGAGTTTTACAAAGGGACCAGTCTTCTGAACATTACTTGTAACTTGTTAGAATTTTAGTTGAGAATATAAGTGGTTACGTTATCTTAAAATGCTAAGTATTTTTAGAAAATTTCCTGGATAAGGCTATTGTTCATTTCATATTACCAATGGAGTTTTATTTTTGTCTTTGAAATTATCAAGACTATTGTGTTAGTTTGCTAGGGTTTTTTTTTTTGAGAGGTGGGGGAAGAAGGGGACATACTTTAATCCACAATAACTAGTTGGTTATATAACTATTATTTGTTTATCAAGTTATGGTGTTTTGTATTTTAGTTCTATTACAAGGATAGTAAAGCACTTAAAAGCTCTGCTTTGTAGCATGTACCATGGTATAGCATGTCTCCACTTGTGTGTAGATGAAATAATTTAGAATAATCTCACATTGCAAAGCATTTTAAAAGTAACTTTACTTTTATTAAGTCACTACTATGTGCATGGAAGAAGAGCCCAGTTCTTATTTTGGTATTGTCAGATACACTCAGAAGTTCAAAGTCTTAGTATTGGAAAGAACTATAAATGTTCAGTAATTCCTAGATGGTAATCAAGGGACTGATGCTATTCAGGACAGAGGTTTTGCCATTACTGTACCAAAATGAGGAAATTAAAACCCATGTTGTTTCTTGACTTAACTAGCTATTTTATCTGAGGAAGTTAGGAACTATCCTTAAAAAAACATTTTTTTTTGTTTATTTTTGAAGACTGGCTTTAATTTTATTATTATGTCTGCTTATGTTTTATTTAAAATATAGTTTATTTTATGAAATGATACTGATCATCAGTTTTGGTTTGAAGGCCCTTGGCATTATAAAAAGTTAGTAAGCAGGTTTTAAGTTTCTTATTTTTTAAAAGTATATCTGTGTGTATATATTCCTTGTCTATAAACTTAATGAGTAGGAATCATTGACCTGTTCAAATGGCCCATCTGATTAATGAATTTCCTCCACAATGTGTCTACCATATTCTAGTTAAAAAGAAGAAATTCCACCATTTTCAACATAGTCATTTTCATCCTCAATTTTCTTAGAAAACTCTTATTAAAAATTTAGCTGAGACTTTTCTTAAAAATTTCTCATTTTGGTTTTTAAAGCCTCTGAAATCATACCAAGGAAATGTACTCCCTATTCTAAATATTCTAAGAAAAGGACTGTTTTCCCTGTGAATCTTCTCTTCTGTTGACTAAACAACCTGGTTTTCTTTGCTCCACATATAAGATGATTTCAAGTCATTGAACTTATTTTACTCTTTTCCAAACCTGTTTTAGTTTGTCAATGATATTCAAACTCTTGACACCTGGGACTGAATTAAAAACAAAACAGATATAAATTCCTAGTCAAGAGGGACTATCACTTCCCAGTCTCTTGATGTTATGTTTTAGGATGCTTTATTATTTTATTAGCCATTTTGCCAATTGCAACTCATCTCAAGTTTTCAATTGAATGAGTCTTTACAATTTTTTTCTGCCTCTGGCTTACTCTTCTTACCGAGAGAACTAGAAGGTATCATACTAAAAAATGACAACTAAACATTCACTTGTGGGTGATTCACATCAGGCAGACTATAGAGCTTGCCTTAAAAGAAAAGATAAAAGCAAATTCTTTCCTCAGTGTCTAGCAGCTCCTTAGATGGTCATCTACTTGTTAAAAATCAGTTTTTGGTACAGAATAGAAAATTGTAAAAGAGAATTCTTCCCATGAGCCTCTTCATTTTATCCAAGTTCAGGGCCATAAAGTATAGCAGGGTCAGTACACCGCAGCCCAGGGACTGAATCCACCTTCTCTGCCTATTTTGCTGTGTTTAGGAACACAGCCACACCCATTCATTTAATTGTATCCATTACTGCTTTTGCATGACATTGGCAGAGGTGAGTATTATTGCAGATGCCATATGAACACAAAAGCTTACATTTTTATTTTGCAGCCCTTTACAGAAAAATCTTGTCAGTTCCCGAGTTACAGAAGCATTCCTATTATGAAATTAAAAAAAACATGATCAAAGAGAATAAGAAAAGCTGAGACGCTTTCACAAACACCTGACATTAGAACTAGTTCTCAATCTAGCCAGCGAGAGGTCAGTATGGGCTGGAAGAAGAAATGAACAGCGCTGACTAAGTATTATAGATTTGACATTTGCTTGAAAAGAAATTTGTTCCATATGGTAAAGATGAAAAATTAGATGCCACAGTGCTGAGTGGCTGTAGAGGAGGCCAGAATGTGCTGGAAGAGTATATGTCCTGTCATTTGCAGCATGAACTGCATTAAACCTCTTTCTGTTACCATGCTCAGGCTTCCTTCAATTTGAAAAAGAGAAAAGGTAAGCCAAGGAATCCTATGCTTCACTATGCAGTGTTCACCAAAGAGGAAATTTTTAAGGGCTGACTAAACAGATCTAAAATAAGTCAAATTAACATTCAGACATACTGTGCTGCTTTGGGAATTAGGGAACTAGCATCTGAAGAGATGCCACCATTTTTAGGAAAATCAGTTTCTGTTTTATCAACCACATAGCAACAGGATCCAGCAGATGTAATTTATATCTGGGAGGTGGTTTTAAAAAGATCCTTTTATATTATAAAAATGCATTTTTTTTTCCAATCTGGAAAACAAGTGAGTAACCAATTTATTCTTAATTTCTTTGTGTGAAATGCATTCCAGCCTCTACAAAGGAAACGTAAGAAAGGAAAGAAAAAGACAAATATTTGAAAAACATGTTAAAAATCTCAGTGTAGAAAATTTCAGTTTGTGAGTTAACAAACAAATAGAGGAAAATCTACCATTGCAGTTGAAGGAATTAACATAGAAGACCATAGGCAAAACTATGACTGGGCAAAATTGTTTTTCCCTATGATCCTCTATCTTTCTTTGGAGTTGCCTAGTGGTAAAGAACCAATCTGCCAATGCAGGAGATGGAAGAGACCTGGGTTTGATCCCTGGGTTGGGAAGATCCCCTGGAGAAGGAAATGGCAAGTTACTCCAGTATTCTTGCCTGGAAAATGCCTGGTGGGCTAGTCCATGAGGTCTCAAAGAGTCTGACAGAACTGAGCACAAGCATCTCATCTCTCCTTATTCTTCCTAGGAATTTTATACATTTGTGTTGCCCAGGATGGTCCACAGTGTCTTCAGTTCTGCTGATTAGGCTCCATTTCTTTAGTGGCTCTGGCTATTTCCCTTCCATCACAACTTGTCTTATATGCCCTTTTCTCAGGAACTCTGGATAATATCATGAATCCTGCTTAAGAGACTCCAGAATTAAATGTGCCTATCTGCAGCACCAACTTTAGGAGAAAATTTTAAACTCTAGCTACTCTCTTTGCACATGGTTAACCCTTATAAACCTGCCTGGACGGGATCACGATCACTGCCATGGGCCAGAAATCAGACTAATCGTAAATCACTACACAGTAATGCAGGATCATAAAATAAATAGAATACCTGTCTTTATTTAAAATTTTGATATTTTGTTCACTGTGGGGATTTATTTTTCATTTACATATATTATTTAAAACTATTGATTTTGATCACTAACCTTTCTTTAAATTTTGCTCCTGAGGTGAGTACCTCACTTGCCTCTCTTTAATCCTGGCCCTATTAAATCTATTTTTCAGATTCTGCCTAAGATGCTAAGTTGCTCTTTAAGAAGCAAAAAAGGAAAAAAATCTCTTGTTCATCTTCTCTAATATATGCTTCTAGCCTAGTGTTTTTCAAATGTGCTAGGAACATAAGAGTTTTGGAGATATTATTAGGTGTTTCAGAAAGAAAGGCATTTACAAAGAAATTTGAGAAATTGCATACTATGTCTGTCTCTGTCTCTCTGGAAATACACAGTTATATTAGCATATTGAGGTTCTGAGAAGTCCCATAGCAAAGATAGCTGTTGTACATGTTTAAACACATGCATCTGAGCATCTATTATCGTCTCAGTAGACACGTGTTATTTAACTATTGCTACATAACAAACGACCCCCCCCCCAAACTTAGTGGCTTAGAATGATAATAAACCTTTATTATTCTCACAGTCTCTATGGGTCAGAACTTTGGGAGTGGTTTAGGCGGATGATTAGAGTATGGAGTCCCTTGGGAGGTTTAGTCTTGATATTCTCAGATCGTCATGTTGCCGTCTTGTGAAAGCTTGACTGAATGGATCAGCTTCTTACAGGTCAGTTGGCAAGATGTTGTTGACTACTAGCAGAGGCTTCAACTCAGAGAGGATCAGACATGAATCTTCTTACAACATTCCCGAGTACTTGTGACACTGCAGCTGACTTCCTCTGGAGTGAGCGATCCAAAAGAGAGGGCCTTGCAGAAGCTATTATTTTTATGATCTAGCCTCAGAAGTCAAACAGCATCACTTTCGTGGTTTCACAGTATTATTCATTGAAAGCAAGTCATGAAGTCCGGCCTACATTTAAGAGGAAGGAGGTAGGTTTCACTTCTAGAGGGGAAGTGTGTAAATTGTGAACCTATTTTAAAAATCATTATGGAACATAAAAATGCAGGAATTTTGTTACAATCTTTTCTTCTATTTTCCACCTAGATATTTCTACTCATTGAGGGCAGAAATCCAAGCTTAAAACTAGACCCACAGCTGGCTAGCTATCCACTCTAATAAACGCTAATAAGCTTGGGTGATTATAAGAGACCTCTTTGTTTCACCACCCTTCCTCTCTGGTTACAGCAATCGCTTTTCTTTTCTTCTGAGTAACCATTTCTCCACAACCCACTGTGGCCATGGTTGGGATGCTGATCATGTTGCCACCAGTACCACCATCATCTTAGAGGTGGACATAGAACCACGTGGCCAATCAGAAACCTCCAGTCCCCTGTTCCTAATGATTGTATTAGTGATAAGCATATGGGACAAAAGAATTCTCTAGTATTTGATATGTATTGTTAGGATAGTAACAGATGCAAGGTTATAAGGTGGAAACACATCTGAAGGAGAAGAGAAAAAAAAGAAGAGTGATAAAAAAAACAGGAATGAAGCTACCACACTCACCCTCTGCAATGGCTCACACTCTGTCTGTGGAGTGTCATTCTTTCTGTATTTGAATAAATCCACTTACCTATCACTTTGTCTTTCACTGAATTCTTTCTGTGCAAAACCTCTTGTTTAACTATCTGCCCATTCTCTTCACCAGCTCAGTAATGGCACAATCAGTTACTCAATTGCTCAAGCAAAAACCTAGGACTTAATTTATTCTCCTTCTCCTTTTCCCTTTCAATTCCCTCCTCCCCGTCACTTCTTCTTCCTCCTTCTACTTGTATCTTATTATCTTTTTTTTAAACTGTGTAATGGAAAATTTTGATATATATAAAAATTTACCCATGTTAAAAAAAAAAAAACAAAAGCAGAGATGAAGACAGTACTGATGATTCATTTAAGCCCCTGGATCCACTTCTACCTGAAACCATTTCACTTACATGGGTCATTGTCTTCTTGTAAAACTTAGTTTGAAGAGGATTTCTTTTGCAACTTATGAAGTCCTAACAATTCAGGTATGATGACACAGCATAGATAACACACATGACTTTTTAACAGTACTTTTTAAACATTAGGCAAAGCTAAGAGATAAATATAAGTTTATGGAACTGGTCTGTTCGAGATGAAGTTATAAAGATGTTATTTTCCTCTACATCATTCAGCGTTATGTTTATTCACTTTTTTCCTACCTGAGTTATCTTCTGCAGATTGTCTAGCTTTTCTGGTCACTCTCAGATATTAATAAACAGATGCTTTATTTAATTAATAGAAAGTATAGTCCACACTCATGTTAAACAACCAAATTGAATGCAAATTAAGGGAGTTTTGACTCCCTGCCTCTTCAGTTCAGGCTGGACACAGAATCAGTTCACTTCAGTTCAGTCGCTCAGTCCTGTCCGACTCTTTGCGACCCCATGAATCGCAGCACGCCAGGCCTCTCTGTCCATCACCAACTCCCGGAGTTCATTCAGACTCAGTCCATCGAGTCAGTGATGCCATCCAGCCATCTCATCCTGGGTTGTCCCTTTCTCCTCCTGCCCTCAATCTCTCCCAGCATCAGAGTCTTTTCCAATGAGTCAACTCTTCGCATGAGGTGTCCAAAGTACTGGAGCTTCAGCTTTAGCAACATTCCTTCCAAAGAAATCCCAGGATTGATCTTCAGAATGGACTGGTTGGATTTCCTTGCAGTCCAAGGGACCCTCAAGAGTCTTCTCCAGCACCGCAGTTCAAAAGCATCAATTCTTCGGTGCTCAGCCTTCTTCACAGTCCAACTCTCACATCCATACATGACCACAGGAAAAACCATAGCCTTGACTAGACGGACCTTAGTTGGCAAAGTAATTTTGAATATACTATCTAGGTTGGTCATAACTTTTCTTCCAAGGAGTAAGTGTCTTTTAATTTCATGGCTGCAATCACCATCTGCAGTGATTTTGGAGCCCCCCAAAATAAAGTCTGACACTGTTTCTACTGTTTCCCCATCTATTTCCCATGAAGTGATGGGACCAGATGCCATGATCTTCGTTTTCTGAATGTTGAGCTTTAAGGCAACTTTTTCACTCTCCTCTTTCACTTTCATCAAGAGGCTTTTTAGCTTCTCTTCACTTTCTGCCATAAGGGTGGTGTCATCTGCATATCTGAGGTTATTGATATTTCTCCCAGCAATCTTGATTCCAGCTTGTGTTTCTTGCAGTCCAGCCTTTCTCATGATGTACTCTGCATATAAGTTAAATAAGCAGGGTGACAATATACAGCCTTCACATACTCCTTTTCCTATTTGGAACCAGTCTGTTGTTCCATGTCCAGTTGTAGCTGTTGCTTCCTGACTTGCATACAGATTTCTCAAGAGGCAGGTCAGGTGGTCTGGTATTCCCATCTCTTTCAGAATTTTCCACAGTTTATTGTGATCCACACAGTCAAAGGCTTTGGCATAGTCAATGAAGCAGAAATAGATGTTTTTCTGGAACTCTCTTGCTTTTTCCATGATCCAGCAGATGTTGGCAATTTGATCTCTCATTCCTCTGCCTTTTCTAAAACCAGCTTGAACATCAGGGAGTTCACGGTTCACATATTGCTGAAGTCTGGCTTGGAGAATTTTGTGCATTACTATACTAGCATGTGAGATGAGTGCAATTGTGCAGTAGTTTGAGCATTCTTTGGCATTGCCTTTCTTTGGAATTGGAATGAGAACTGACCTTTTCCAGTCCTGTGGCCACTGCTGAGTTCTCCAAACTTGCTGGCATATAGAGAGCAGCACTTTCACAGCATCATCTTTCAGGATTTCAAACAGCTCAACTGGAATTCCATCACCTCCACTAGCTTTGTTCGTAGTGATGCTTTCTAAGGCCCACTTGACTTCACATTCCAAGATGTCTGGTTCTAGATTAGTGATCACGTCATCATGATTATCTGGGTCATGAAGATCCTTTTTGTACAGTTCTTCCATGTATTCTTGCCACCTCTTCTTAATATTTTCTGCTTCTGTTAGGTCCATACCATTTCTGTCCTTTATCGAGCCCATCTTTGCATGAAATGTTCCCTTGGTACCTCTAATTTTCTTGAAGAGATCTCTCGTCTTTCCCATTCTGTTGTTTTCCTTTATTTCTTTGCATTGATCGCTGAAGAAGGCTTTCTTATCTCTTCTTGCTATTTGGAACTCTGCATTCAGATGCTTATATCTTTCCTTTTCTCCTTTGCTTTTCACCTCTCTTTTTTTCACAGCTACTTGTAAGGCCTCCCCAGACAGCCATTTTGCTTTTTTGCATTTCTTTTCCATGGGGATGGTCTTGATCCCTATCTCCTATACAATGTCACGAACCTCATTCCATAGTTCGTCAGGCACTCTATCTATCAGATCTAGGCCCTTAAATCTACTTCTCACTTTCACTGTATAATCATAAGGGATTTGATTTAGGTCATACCTGAATGGTCTAGAGGTTTTCCCTACTTTCTTCAATTTAAGTCTGAATTGGGCAATAAGGTGTTCATGATCTGAGCCACAGTCAGCTCCCAGTCTTGTTTTTGTTGACTGTATAGAGCTTCTCCATCTTTGGCTGCAAAGAATATAATCAATCTGATTTCGCTCTACACATGGACATCACCAGATGGTCAACACCAAAATCAGATTGATTATATTCTTTCCAGCCAAAGATGGACACAGAATAGGTTTTAATTATGCCCAACCCCTTTCACTCATGGGACTGCAGAGAGTCAGACATGACTGACTAAGTACACACACACTCACCTTTCTATCCATTCTTACCAATACTCGATGACTCTGCTGCCTTTACCAAGGTTTGAGAATGAGGATAGAGACAAAGGTCTGAAACAGAAAGTATCTTGTTTGGCTGGTGTATTTGATCAACCAGCATTGGTGCCTTCTGGGTCACTGAATGTTCAAATTCTTACCTTCTTTCATGAGTCTTTTTGGAGATCACATACAGATATGCATATGTGTACACATACTTTCACACATTTCCTGAGACTTCTTACAGGGTCCTCACAGGATTCATTGGTGCAACATCCTTTGGGTGTCTGCTTATGACTTGATATCTGACTTCTACAAGACTGCTCCCACAGATTTTATTTGTTGAACTCACTTTTCTCTGTAGATGTTCATCTTAGCCAGAGTCCAGGACCACACAAGTCTTCTTTGAGGTCACATCTTACCAAGGGAATCAACCATCATCTTGCCTCATCAAACTGGAGGTACAGGCTTTTCCTGGAGTGGTTGATGCCTAGGGTTCACCAGCTTTCTTCTTCAGTGGATGCCTAGAAAGTCCCAGCATATTATTTTAGATTAGAAAGTGCTTAGATTTTTTGACTCTAGGGTCTTAACTAAAATTAGATAACAGGCAAGACCGCATTTTAATAGTCTTCACAGCTTTGTAACTAGCTTTCAGAATAGATTTTGAGCAACAAGCTTCTGCTACGGCTTTCCCCTGATCCTTCTTTTTATTAACCCAACAGTATCTGCTTATATTAAGGCCAGTCCTGGTAGTGACCTATTTAAGCTAAATCTATGATCAGGAGAGTGTGTTTTAAATGTACTTTGTAGGAAATTGAAAAGAAAGCAGTTAAAGTTCTTGTCCTTGGTTTGTTTATTGTTAAATAGATGTGGTAGGGTTATCACAAATGGGTTCCCACAACCCCTTGTCAGCTTGGTGGGTATACAACCATCACCATTACCATTCTAAAGATGGGCTCAGGACCAGGTAGCCAATCAGAGACTTCCAGTCCCCTGTTCCTAGTGATTTGCATTTGTGATAGGCTTATGGCCTGGTAACACCAAAGTGTAGTTCATTTCTGAAAGCTATTCCTTAGTTAAGGGGGAAACGCCTGATAACTGAGAAACAGAAAGTCTGAGAAGGGCTAAGACTTCTTGAATGCATATGGTCCAACTCAAAATATGCATGGTTAGCCTACTTTGTATAAAGTAAATGTGAAAGTCGCTCAGTCGTGTCCAATCCTGTGACCCCATGGACTATTCAGTTCATGGAATTCTCCAGGCCAGAATACTGGAGTGGGTTGCCATTCCCTTCTCGAGGGGATCTTTTCCAACCCAGGTATCTAACCCAGGTCTCCCATATTGCAGGCAGATTCTTTACCAACTGAGCCACCGGGGAAGCCCAGTTTGTATAAAGGATATAATATTAAATTTCGGATTTATGTAGTCTAGAAGTCCCTTAAAGAGCATATAATATGATAGAAGATATGATAAATATAATAAAATAGATATAATGAAAGAATACAATCTTTATATTAGATACTGCATTTTTTGAACATAGCTTGCTTCTTAAAAAAATTTACTAGAGCAAACCATTAACACTTGATTTTAGACTTGGAGATGGAGCCACATTCTTTACCTGTTAAGGCAAAGGCTTCTAACCTTTGAACTGAATGAAATGGTCTTTCCTAAGGTCCTGAAAGGTTCTTGGTGCAAAGTGTTCTTTTATTGATTTTTGAAATGCTTTAATCAATATTGCAAACCATTCATACCTAATTTAAGTCCTCCCCTTATAACTGCTTTCTATTTCTTTTTTACTTCTTGCAAACTTACCTCTAATGTATCCATTTTTGGCTGTGGTTGTAATTCTACTTTTCTCCATTTAAGTTATTCAACAGTATAACTTTAGAGCAGTCAATGAGTCAGTTTTATAACTTAACAAACATTACCCTGAGAGACAGGTAACATTCTATGACTATATGGCTGAAATTTATCTCTATATAATTTTGTATCTATATCTGTATATATTGAGTTCTATTTTCTAGTGCCATCATTGCTTAAACTATCGATTTGATCAGACAGCAGATAAGATTGAATCAGTGAACTTTCCAAATTTGTGTAAACTGCTATTTTTTAAAAAAATATGATCTGGCCTTATGATATAAGCACAAATTTAAAATTCCAAAAATTTTATTGGAAAGTGTTTAAAATCTTTAATGTAGCCTACTAGGTCTTGAGTAAAAGAATATATTTTTTTGTGATAGCAAAAGAGGCCAATGGTTAAAGAAACCTACAAGAGCCTACAAGAACCTACAAGAGCAGTTTCTCCCTTGCTTGCATCTTCAGTCAGGCAAAATGCAGTGTTTCTTAAGAAAATGCCAAGCTTAGCTGAAGGGAACATCTAGCAGGATGACAATGGGGTAGGGCTGGAGATAGCTAAAACCAAGTCAAGGTTAGACTGTGTCAGCATTCAAAGACGTGTGTGGGCATGTGGACATTATTCTGTAGTCAGTAAGATACTCTCAATGAATTCTAAGCAGTGGCACAGCATGATCAAATCTGGGGCTGACTGTAATGTGGGAGAAAAATTTGAAAAGTGAAAAGTTAGAGGCAAACAAGCTAGAGGCTGTTATAGTGATCCAAGGGGCTTCCCAGGTGGCGCTAGTGGTAAAGAAACTGCCTGCCAATACAGGAGACATAAGAGACTCGGATTTGATCTCTGGCTTGGGAAGATCCCCTGGAGGAGGGCATGGCGACCCACGCCAGTATTCTTTCCTGGAGAATCCCATGCGCAGAGATGCCTGATGGACTACAGGCCACAGGATAGCAAAGTCGGACACGACTGAAGTGACTTAGCACAGCACAGCATGTAATGATCCTACTCATGTATGTCACATTCTTTAGTAGAATGTTACCCTGAATCATTACTCTTGATAGTTAGCCTAGAATTAAGAAGTGTATCAGAAAGTTTCACTGGTAATACTTAGATTAAGTTTATTCAGGGACGTCAGAGTTTTATCACTGGCCTTGTGCTACTGGCCAGTGATGATCCAGACGTGAGTCAAGGATCCTGCCTGGGATCTTCAAATTCTACTGTCAGAGAAGTCCAGGCAATAATAAAGTTGGGAGATGATAGGAAATTTTAGAGTTTAAAATAATATAGCTATTGGGGTTTCAACTAAAATTTGGTATCACAGTAAGGGTTTTTTTGTTTTTGTTTTTCCCTAAGTGATATGTAGAGTTTCAAGATTAGAGGTAATAAAAATCTGAAAACTTGGATGATGTGAATTGGGCATATTATTGACAAATAAACACAGTATTTAAATGGTTAAAAGAAGTCCTATTGGAGCATATATTCCTTTCTACTTTAGTTATTTAGCAGAAAATCTACTTTTATTCAGTTTTATGCAGTGATCACCCAAAGGAGTAGTAAGAGAAACATGATTTAGAGAATGATGGAACAATGTGTTGGAATAGACAATGGATATAGCTTTGATATCACAAAGATTATGGATCTAGATAAGGCACTTAAATAATAATGAAGGCTTTAGTTTCTCATGTTGAATGATTCAGTAAAGCATTATAAGATCCTGGGATATTCTGGCTCTTACTACTTGAAGTTAGTAGAAATGGAATTAGAAAGATCCAGGCTTTGCATTTATACGTTATGTCATTGAAATTCTATCTTCCAAGAATAAAGAGATTTAGATTCAAGTATTTAGAAGGACTAAGATGTGTGTGTGTGCATGTGTGTGTGTGTGCATGAGTGTGTGTGTGAAGTATGAGCTTTTAGTTGGCAAAATACTGATCTTTGATGAGGGAAGCAAAAATTGTTTCAAATTATATATCACAGACCTCAATTGCTCTGCAGAACCATTTTCCAGTTTGGTGAGTTATTTTATTCCTTGATTCCTGTTCATACTTTTCTAGTCAACCTAGGGAAAATGAAATGGATCCTATTCAGCTAGAAATCTCTTCTTATGTCTTATGAACTCAGTGTCTTATTAACAGTGCACCAGCACAAAACAAACCCCATTCTTTCTATTGGAAAATTTCTACACAGGCTTCATCTCAACTCTGTTCTATAGAGAGGACCCATAAGCATTTTCAAGGAGCATAGATTTTATGACTGCAGCTTGAATGCAGCTGTGTCTTTTCCAATCTAGGGCCAAGAGACAAAATGCAACATGAGATTTTTAAACATTCCAAAGCCCATCTGCCATGTAAGCCACTTATCTTTGTGGCTGCAAGTTCTTTATTGATCCAAAATGGTAAAGGAAAAAAAAAAAAAAGGCAACAAAGGGGGAAAAGTAGGGGGAGAGAAAAGCCATAAATCCATTCTTTTGTTGTTCTTCCAGCAGCATCTGTGAGCAATTGTCACAATTACTAGTCAAACTGT
The DNA here is from genome assembly GCF_032405125.1 of Capricornis sumatraensis. NCBI lineage: Eukaryota > Metazoa > Chordata > Mammalia > Artiodactyla > Bovidae > Capricornis > Capricornis sumatraensis. The sequence goes on from NC_091070.1 coordinate 70,815,503, forward strand.
ATTTGACTTGTTGCCAACATGAATTTTCCAAAAACCCAATGTAAACAAACTCTGCAAGTACTTCCTCATTTGCCAAGCCAGTAATTATTTACTTTGTTTGGGCCTAGCATTAATGTCAGTTCAGCTTTACAGCCTGTAATGTGTTTGTTAATGAAACCGTGAGGTCTAAAGCTATATATTAACCTTGCCACCCTTCAATTTTGAGCTCAATAAAGTTGCACCATGGTTTTGTAAACTAGTGTTGGGGGACAGGCAAATGATTAATTATATTTTTCCCTTTTTCTTTATCCAAGCAAATTGTTAATCTTTAAACCTGCCTCTCATTTTAAAGTTAACAAACCCAAATCCAGCCTCTGGGAGACATGATATCATTTAGACAAGTCTCCGTGGCTGTTTGGATGCCATATTTGGAAGTTGTGAGCCATGGTGCCTGCATTCAGGTTAAGTAACTTGCATTTCAGGCTCTGTATGCTTCTTGAAAAGAAGGAATAGTCTTTGGAGAATCAGGGAACGTCAATTTGGTAAAGAAGCAATGGAATGCATGGTTGGGACCTAGTGTTCACTGTGTGGAGACTAAATGTGAGGCAGGTGGTTTGAGGATGTTGCACAATTCAGAGACGGAAATTCATGATCCGGGTGAGAAAGCAAAGAGGGTTGGGAGAAGACTTAGGAGCCTAAGGATGTAATATTTCTCTCTCAGACACAATAGACTCTGCTTCTGTCTCTGGTCTGTTAAATATACTGTGCACTGACCATGACCTAAAAGGCAGTAGTGTGCATGCTCAGTCGTGTCCCACTCTTTGCAGTCCTATGGACTATAGCCCACCAGACTCCTCCGTCCATGGGATTCTCCAGGCAAGAATACTGGAGTGGGTTGCCGTGCCCTCCTCCAGGGGATCTTCCCAACGCAGGAATCGAACCCGTGTCTCTTACCTCTCATGCACTGCAGGCAGGTTCTTTACTGCTGAGCCACCAGGGAAGCCCAGGAGACAACAGAGGACAAGTAAAAACCCTGTTCTCATACAGCTTCTATTCCAGTGGGAAATGGGGAAACCAGATAATAAACAAGGAAACAGGCAAATTAGTTTCAGATCGTGATGACTATTTCGAAGTCAATGAAACCAAAGGGATAAAACATGAAATTCCTGATGAAGCCACTTTTGATGTGTGATCAGAGAAGGTGTCCCTAGGACAGGGACAGCTGAGTTGAAACTTTGACAGTGTGACAAAACCCCAATTTGAATGTACAAGGACAAAACTTTCAGGAAGAGGGGACAGCAGCAAGTGTTAGAGCTGTTCATGGTGTACCAAGAAGAGGGGGAAAGGCAATGTAGGTGTCTCCAGTGAGGTGGGGGCAAAGCGAGGGGGCTGGGAGGAGATGAGCTTGTGTATTGCTTCCCAAAGCAACACTGGATGAGAAAGAGAGGAAGTGATAGGGTTTTGGGATTACACCTTCTACAAAGAGGAATTCTTCCCAAGATTAATTTGGCAGTCTTGATTTGTTTTAGGGAGGAACTAACATGAAGGAGACAGCATCTGGCTAATAGGAGATAAAAATTCCCTGGGAAAAATGTCACTTTTCATAAGCTCCTTCATGACCACCTCCTTCTCTAGGTATTTGAACGTTTAAAAGCCTCAGGAACTGTCTAGAAATTTGACTTACAGATGAAATTTAGTTATTTGCTGTGGAGCTATGACTATTTGATTTACCTGACATGGAAATTGACTCCAGATAGAGGTGTCTATTTTATCTAATGTAAAGCTATAATGTTTCAGGAAGTGAGAAGATTATTTTCCCCTTTATCTCCAGAGAAGGTGTGAATAAATTCCCCCAAAGGGATAATTTTGTTTAGCATCAGAAACTGATGGTTGTGTTTGATTATGTAGTTCTGAGCTCAGAATAGGCCTTTTATGCAAAAATCAATATGAATTATGGAAAGAATCTAGCATTTTAGTTACACAGTGTAAGAATTTTATAGTTAGCTCCAGTGAGGAAGGAAACTGCAGAAGGCAATTTCAAGAATCTTTCAGGAATCCTTTTTTGGGGGAAACACTTTATACTTAACAGTATAAGTTGATGAAAAATGCACAAATTGGACATTCTCAAAATAAATGGTGAGAATGTAAAGAATCATGAATAATGTCAATTCCTTGTGAAAAAATTATATTTTAACTTTCTTGTATGCCAAGAATCCTTGCATTTGTATCTTGTGGATTTACTTAACATATTTATTTTGAGGTAATCTTAGCTTACGAGCTAAAATTTTCAACTTGTCATACCGAAAATATTTTTAAAACAACAACCCTCCAACCCTAGTATACATAAATCAGGAACAGAACCTAAATTTGTGGATAATTGGATTGAGCTCTGAGCTTAAAGATGAAGGAGACAAAAGCATGTCCCAAAGCAGCATTTGATAGTCTTAGCCTTATCTGTGGATGTTTTACACCAGGCGGGGAGGCAGTATTTGTTTACAGTGATTTGTGCTATTTGCAGTGACATTTTATTTGAGCTAGTGTCCTGTATCCAAGCCAAAACATCCATGTGGAAGGGCTCGTTTTGCTCTTTCCTTTGGTTCAAAAGTGACGCTAAAGCAGCAGTGCCTCTTCTGATGACCAGGTCGGCAAGCCAAGGAGGTGGTTTGTGATGCAGGAATACAGGCTGTTGAGCAAGGATGATAACAGAAGACAATGGCATGTCATGGGAGCTTTGTGACAGCTGTAGCCTTCACAGGGACAGAAACAGTGCTGCAAGCAACCTTCACGGACTTGAAATGCAGAACTCAATAAATTTAAATTCACTGGATTTGGGAGAAATTGCAAACTGACTCTCCCCTTGCTTATATTTTGCAAGTAAATCTTAAAAATCCCCAGTGATATCTGAGTTTTGAAGAATCATCTGCTTTTGTGATAATGATCCTTGGAAGATAAGCAGAGAGACTCTTCCATAGTGTTTATGACTGGAAGCTAAAGATGCACTGCTTTCTCCTTGATGAGGCCCTGGGCCAAACATGTTTTAATGCATAAAATTGAGCCATGCTATAAAGATGGGCACTCTGTAAAGCTCCAAAGTATTTTCCACTTTTTTCTTGTTCATAGTGTTTCGTATCTTTTTGTCTACCCTTACCCTCACTCTTAGCTAATCTTTCTGGAAAATTCTAAGTTGATGATGATAATCAGTTGAAACTAACTTCAGTAGACATTGTTTAAGTTAATGGCCAGTGAATTTGTGTGTTTTTTAAAATTTTGATTTATACAGGTGATAGCAAAAAAAAAGTTTATGATTTATGAAAGCATTTAAAAATTTCCTACCCATCTGTGCAAAGTTAAAAGTATGAAAAAGAGAGAAAGTTTCGAAAATGTGGAAAGATGAGAACATTTATTCAACAAAAATACTTGTTTTCCAAATGTACTTGTAGAAACCAATGATAGTACCCATATTTAAACTAATCCAGAATTAAACTGGCTGTTGAACACTGGCTGTCCACTGATTTAATCGGTGTTGCAAAGTTAAACTCCTGGAAACAGCATAATCATTTTAAACTTCAGTCTCTGTCTCTCTACTTCTCTTTGTGTGTGTGTTTTAGTCTCTCCGACTAACACAGTCATGTCTGACTCAGTAGCCTGCCAGTCTGCTCTATCCATGGAATTCTCCAGACAAGAATACTGGAGGGGGTAGCCATTTCCTTCTCTGGGGAGTGTTCCTGACCCAGGAATTGAACCCAGCTTTCCTGCATTGCAGGTGGATTCTTTACTGTCTAAGCCACCAGGAAAGCCTAGTTCTCTCTCTCTCTTTGGCCTCTAGCTTTTATGAGGAAACCCACATGTGGCTTAATCACTTCATGTTTATTTCAGTAACAAAGTGATGAAGAACTGCATCTCACTGGCCATACACATCACTTGCATATTCTCCTTTCATTTATTCATTTGCTGATCCCTTGATTCACTTTTTTTTCTTGACTATGAGAAAAGCACTGAGGATATAAAGAAAAAAGACCCAGGGACTTTGTCATTTAGGGCATGTTTGCATGTACTCACATACATCTATGCCCCCTCCCCCGACCCCCACACACATGGATATATTGCCAAAGTGTTTTATCTGCCAAATGATGGTTTTGCTTGTCCACTTGTAATCTGGTGGTTTGAGTGTGAGGAAAAACTTATTTTCAGGCTTAGGCCCAGAAAATAATTGATACTTTTCTGACCAGATACAAAATAGTCATGAGGATTCAAGAAAAAATTCCCTCTTCTCTTTAGAATAAATAGTATTCTACCCATTGAGCTGGAAAGAAACTTGTTTCTTAGACCTATTCAGGTCTCAAAATACATACCTATTATAGATGTTAAATGGGTTGCAATGTCTCCTCTGAGTACAGACACTGCAGACAGAATCCCAATTCTGTTTCTATAAAACCTTAGAAAGCTAAAGGCATCAACTACATATCTCAAATCCCACAAATATGCACATTGGTATTTGTGATTTTTTCATAGTCTTTTCATGTATATCTTCTAAATTCCAATTTTTAGTGAAGAGCCTATCAATTCTCAGTGTTGCTGAACCAGTATCCTTGATAAAAACTTCTTTTGCTCTTTTGGGAGGTAAATTCACTTATGCTAGAATATTGGGAAATCTATTTTTGTTTATACCTTGAATTCCTCCAAATATTATTTGAAGATACTGGGTGAAGTACAATCTTCAGCTCATATTGTGTCAATGCCTATTTGCTTTGATACAATGGCTTTTCTGAGTTTGGGAATTCATTTGATTTTAGAAGGTTAAGCATAAGCTCATATCTGTAAGATGAAGAACTATAATTAAGCTTCTTAAGTTGCATTATGACTACTTTTATCATCAACATGACAGTAAGCCCATTGAGGACAAGCATTGCCTATTATTGATTTCTATGACTCCAGTAACTAATTCTGTGCTGAAACATAGGAAAGCCTTGAATAGACAAGATCTAAAACTGAAACATGGAAGAGTCAATCATGAAGGTGGCAATAAGTTGTGATTTCAAATGTAAAACATATTTTTGAAATGCAAACACACTTTCAATTTCTGAAAAGCAAATTCACCCTGGGTCATAGTATCTACAGCATTTGGATGTTTGCTATTGTTGATTAAGCTCTTAGTTTGAATTACAGACTGTGTACCAAGAACTTTGTATACATTATCTCGTTCAATCCTCTCAATGACAGAAAAAATAGGTAAAAGCAGTTTAGTTCAGTTCAGTTCATTCACTCAGTCGTGTCCGACTCTTTGTGACTCCATGAACCACAGCACGCCAGGCCTCCCTGTCCATCACCAACTCTCAGAGTTCATCCAAACCCATGTCCATTGAGTCAGTGATGACATCCAACCATCTCATCCTCTGTCGTCCCCTTCTCCTTCTGCCCTCAATCTTTCCCAGCATCAGAGTCTTTTCAAATGAGTCACGCTTTGCATCAGGTGGCCAAAGTATTGAAGTTTGAGCTTCAACATCAGTACTACCAATGAACACCCAGGACTGATCTCCTTTAGGATGGACTGGTTTGATCTCCCTGCAGTCCAAGGGACTGTCAAGAGTCTTCTCCAACACCACAGTTCAAAAGCATCAATTCTTCAGTGCTCAGTTTTCCTTATAGTCCAACTCTCACATCCATACATGGCCACTGGAAAAAGCATAACCTTGACTAGACGGACCTTTGTTGACAAAGTTATGGTATAGCAAAGAGATGTTATGATAGCTAAATATACACTTTATGAGAGCCAGAATGCATTCTGTTTCTTACTCTGTTACTGATTTGTATCCCTAGTAACTAGAATGATGCCTGGTGCCAAAGGTGGATTTACCACAGATGAAAAGACTGTGCTTGGGCTTGAGGGGAATTGAAATGTTTAAGGGAAAACCTTTTCTCTTGAGGCCTGGAGTTTTTTGAACGTATTTGGTATTTAGAAGAGAATTTGTAAACTTGGTGACAAAAGTTGCATTAGAATATTCAGGACTAAAGCCAGATTGCAAGGGACTGAGAAGGCATACACACTGTAGAAGTCAGTCGAATGTATGGCATGTTTTTCCAAGAAGTTTAATGAAAAGAACAAGAGTGAAGGAACTAATCTGGGGGGAGTCAAGTTTAAAAGGCCACTGTGTTCTTACCATTTTTCTCAGTCAAGAAATTGAATCCATTATTGGTAACCAAGGGCAGATAATAGTAGTAAGGAATATAGTAAAAACCACAATGAGGGTAGAAGCCAGTTATAGGGAGAAGAAAAAAGATTATAATAAGATCACTGATATATAATTCTAATTTTTTGAAAATTGAAATTAATTTCCTTTTTAAATATGCCTATTTAGGGTTCATGTTTGGGAACACATGTAAGAATTAAAGATTTTAAAATTAAAAAAAATAAAATAAAATATGCCTATTTATATCCTATGAGATATTCCATGAAGGCTTTCCTTAGACTTCTTATCTAATTTTCATTAAACTTATTGTTTATTATGATTCAAAACACTTATCTAAGAAAATGAACATACTTTTAAATAGAATTTTATTAAAAAATAATAATTGATGATAAAAGTAATGTCTCTTAGAGAAAATTTAGAAAATACAGATGAGCCAAATAACATATTTTAAATTCATTTTAAACATAAACATTGGCCTACCATCAACAGAAATTATGATGATTATAATCACTACTAAATAAGTCTTCCTCTACCACTTATCCATGTTTTGAAAAGTTTTATTCCTTTTTTTGAAGCCAAAATGGGATCATATAGCAAAAACTGTTCTAAAATCTGCTTTTGTGAAATAATATTTTTTAGCAACTTGTCATGTCATGCCACATAATTCTTTCTCATCATTTTATTGAATAAAGAGAATTAAGTTGTATGCAGGGAGGCCTGGCATGCTGCGATTCATGGGGTCACAAAGAGTCGGACACGACTGAGCGACTGAACTGAACTGAACTGATCGAGTAATTTTCTTATTATATTTTTATATTACATTATACTCCTTTTATATTTGTATATTATAAGCAACTACTCATGACTATCCTCAAAATACTAGCAATGACTTGCTGAGTCATAGTATGTATCATTGTATGGGTTTTTACTAAATTTTTCCTGCTTGCCCTTCATAGAGGGTGATTTCAGATTAACTTGAGAGTAATATAATTATGTTGTCAGATATGCAGTTAGAATTTAAGATCATTATAACTTCCATAGAGTTTATAACAATTTACACTCTTACGAAGAAAATATGAGAGTAGCTGCTGCTCACATCCTAGTGACTTCTAGGGATTAGCATTAAAAAATCCTATCAAATATCAAATATTATTTGATAGAGGTACTTCATTATAATTTTCTTTTCCACTTTCACTGTAATAAGGTTGAACTTATTTCTGTTGGTTCTTTGTCATTCCTTGCTCATTTTCTTTTGTTGTTGTTCAGTTACTAAGTAGTGCCTGACTCTTTGCGACCCTATGAACTGCAGCACCCCAGACTTCCCTGTCCTTCGCTATCTCCTGGAGTTTGCTTCACTCATGTCCATTGAGTCAGAGATGCCATGCAACCATCTCATCCTGTGTCACCCCAATCTCCTCCTGCTCTCAATCTTTCCCAGCATCAAGTTCTTTTCCAGTAAGTCAGTTCTCCACATCAGGTGGCTATACTACTGAGGCTTTAGCTTCAGCATCGGTCCTTCCAATGAATATTCAGGATTGATTTCCTTTAGGATTGACTGGTTTGATCTCCTTGCTGTCTGAGGGACTCTGAAGAGTCTTCTCCAGCACTACAATTCAAAAGTGTCAATTCTTCAGCCCTTACCCTTCTTTATAGTTCAGCTCTTACATCTGTACGTGATGTGAGAAAAGCTACTGGAAAAACCATAGCTTTGACTGTATGAACTTTTTTGGCAAAATGATGTCACTGCTTTTTAACAGACTGTCTAGATTTATCATAGCTTTTCTTTCAAGGAGCAAGTGTCTTTTAATTTCATGGCTGTAGTCACCATCTGCAGTGATTTTGGAACACCCCCAAATAAAGTCTCTCACTGTTCCCATTATTTCCACGTCTATTTGCCTTGAAGTGATGGGACCTTATGCCTTGATCTTAGTTTTTGAATGTTGAGTTTTAAGCCAGCTTTTTCACTCTCCTCTTTCACTCTCATCAAGAGGCTTTTTAGTTCTTCTTAGCTTTCTGCCATAAGAGTAGTATCATCTGCATAACTGAGGTTGTTGATATTTCTTTCAGTGATCTTGATTCCAGCTTGTGATTCATCCAGCCTAGCATTTCTCATGATGTACTCTGCATATAAGTTAAATAAGTAAGGTGACAGTATACAACCCTGATGTACTCCTTTCCCAATTTGGAACCAGTCCATTGATTCATGTCCAGTTCTAACTGTTGCATCTTGACCTGCAAGTTTCTCAGGAGGTAGGTAAGGTGGTCTGGTATTCCAATCTCTTGAAGAATTTTCCACAATTTGACATGATCCACACAGTCAAAGGCTTTAGCATAGTCAGTGAAGCGAAAGTAGATGTTTTCTTGCTGTAAGAAGTAGATTCCCTTGCTTTTTCTATGATTCAATGGACATTAACAGTTTGTCCCCTGGTCCTCTGCCTTTTCTAAATTCAGCTTGTACATCTGGAAGTTCTTGGTTCACATACTGTTAAAGCCTAGCTTGAAGGATTTTGAGCATTACCTCACTGGCATATAAAATGAGCACAATTTTATGGTAGTTTGAACTTTCTTTGCCATTGTTATTTGATATATTTTACATTAGGGATGAATTTCTTTATAAGCGTGTTGCAAATAGTTTTTGTGTTACATATCGAAATATGAACCATTTATTAGACATTTATAGTCTGTAAATTTTTCTCCTTTTTGTCATTTGCAATTTATACAATTTAGGCCATGCATAAATTTTAAAATTGTAATATATTAGTTCTTTTTTTAATAGTTTCTGCCTTTTCTATGAGCCTAAAGACTCTATAAATATTCACCTAGTATGCTTGGGTTCGATCCCTGGGTTGGGAAGATCCCCTGGAGAAGGAAATGGCAACCCACTCCAATACTCTTGCCTGGAGAATCCCATGGAGGGAGGAGGCTGGTAGGCTACAGTCCATGGGGTCGCAAAGAGTCGGACACGACTGAGCGACTTCACTTCACTTCACTTCAGTATGCTTATAATTTCACTTTTTACATTTGAATCTTTAAATTGTGATTAATGTCATTATGGTATCAGGTATGCAATTAGAATCTAAGATTATTTTTATGTTTAATAGTCATCTAAACATCACTTCTTGAATAATCAATTATCTCAATAATTGATTTGAGGCAAATTCTTACTATATATTGAATTCTTATAAATACCGTATCTTATGTCTAAATAACATTATAATTTTCTCTATTACCATGTCTGTCATTTCCTGCAATAATATCACACTGTTTATATTATCATAGATTTATAATGTCATATGGATAAGATTCCCATATGTTCTGCAACTTCAAAATGATTTGGTTCTTTTAACATTTATTTTATTGGTAATCTCACAGTTACTTTGGGAGCAATATTCATACAGTAGAATACTATTCAGCAATAAAAACACTATTAGCACGTGGTGCACAAAAGATGAACCTCAAAAATATTAAGCTAATAAAAGCTAGGAACAAGAGATCTCATAATGTAAGCTTTCTCTTAAATGAAATGTCTCAGTTCAGTTCAGTTCAGTTCATTTCAGTCGCTCAGTTGTATCCAACTCTTTACGACCCCATGAACTCCAGCATGCCAGGCCTCCCTGTCCATCACCACATCCCAGAGCTTACTCAAACTCATGTCCAGTGAGTAGGTGGTGCCATCCAACCATCTCATCCTCTGTCATCCCCTTCTCCTCCTGCCTTCAATCTTTCCCAGCATCAAAGTCTTTTCCAATGAGTCAGCTCTTTACATCAGGTGGCCAAAGTATTGGAGTTTCAGCTTCAGCATCAGTCCTTCCAATGAACATCCAGGACTGATCTCCTTTAGGATGGACTGGTTGGATCTCCTTGCTGTCCAAGGGACTCTCAAGAGTCTTCTCCAACACCACAGTTCAAAAGTGTCAATTCTTTGAACCTTAGCTTTCTTTATAGTCCAACACTTACATCCATACATGACTACTGGAAAAACCATAGCCTTGACTAAATGGACCTTTGTTGGCAAAGTGATGTCTCTGCTTTTTAATATGCTGTCTAGGTTAGTCACAACTTTTCTTCCAAGGAGCAAGCGTCTTTTAATTTCATGGCTGCAGTCACCTTCTGCAGTGATTTTAGTAAAGTAAAGTCGCTCAGTCGTGTCCGACTCTTTGCGACCCTATGGACTGTAGCCTACCAGCCTCCTCCCTCCATGGGATTCTCCAAGCAAGAGTACTGGAGTGGGTTGCCATTTCCTTCTCTAGGGGATCTTCCCAACCGAGGGATCGAACCCAGGTCTCCTGCATTCCAGGCAGACGCTTTAACCTCTGAGCCACCAGGGAAGCCCCCCAAAATAAAGTCTGTCACTGTTTCCATTGCTTCCCCATCTATTTGCCATGAAGTGATGGGACCGGATGCCATGATCTTCGTTTTCTGAATGTTGAGCTTTAAGCCAACTTTTTCCCTCTCCTCTTTCACTTTCATCAAGAAACTCTTTAGTTCGTTTTTTGCCATAATGGTGGTGTCATCTGCATATCTGAGGTTATTGATATTTCTCTCAGCAATCTTGACTCCAGCTTGTGCTTCCTCTAGCCCAGCGTTTCTCATGATGTACTCTGCATAGAAGTTAAATAAGCAGGGTGACAATATACAGCCTCGAGGTACTCCTTTCCTCATTTGGAACCAGTCTGTTGTTCCATGTCCAGTTCTAACTGTTGCTTCCTGACCTGCATACAGATTTCTCAGGAGGCAGGTCAGGCGGTCTGGTATTCCCATAAGGCAAATATATAGATGTTGCTGCTGCTGCTGCTGCTGCTGCTAAGTTGCTTCAGCCATGTCCGACTCTGTGCGACCCCATAACAGCAGCTCACCAGGCGCCGCTGTCCCCGGGATTCTCCAGGCAAGAACACTGGAATGGGTTGCCATTTCCTTCTCCAGTGAAAAGTGAAAGTGAAGTCGCTCAGTCATGTCCGACTCTTAGCAAGCCCATGGACTGCAGCCCACCAGGCTCCTCCACCCATGGGATTTTCCAGGCAAGAGTACTGGAGTGGGGTGCCATTGCCTTCTCCGAATATATAGATGAAGAAAGTAGATTAATGGTTAATGGGGGCTACAGGTGGAAGTAAGAATGACCTGTACATAGGTATGAGGGATCTTTTGGGGGTGATGGAGTGTTTAAAACTTAAGTTGATGGCTTCACTCAGTACTAAGTAAAGATTATTAAAGATCATTAGACTGTGACTTAAAATGAGTGAAATTTCTGATATAAGAAATATATTTAAGTCAAGTTGTTTTTAGGAAAGAATTATTCTGGAAAGTTAATCAAAAATTAACACTGTATTTTGTTTGGAATTGGACTATGTGTAAACATATTAGTTTCAGAATTGACATCTGATAATATTAAATTTCTTTCTTAAACTATGATATTTCCCAGAAAGTATTTATAACTTTATTCCTACAAATTCACAAGTTTTCCAGTTAATTCCTTGGGCTAATAGAACTATTGTTTGTTTTATTTTTGTTTGTGGTTGCCATTGTCGATGATTTTGTAAATAGAATAACTGGTTATTGATAATATAACAGGGGACTGATTGATTTTTATGTATTTTACCATCTTATTAATGAAAACACTCATTATCTCTAACATTCAAGAATGCATTGAGAGATGTGTGTTACATTAGCAATCTGACTGACCTCTGGCCCAGACACTTTAGAATGACAGGTTATAGATTTAGCTATGAGTTCAATACTTTCAATGTGAGTTTTTCCCCTAAGTTGTTAGTGGAGGTCACTTGGTCCTGGTGATTCATCAATGTCTAGTTTGTCAATTTGGTTTAAATTTAGAATATCTACTACCAATATCAGACCTTAAACCTATGATCTACAACTAGAAAATAGAGTTTTAGAGTAGGATATTTTATAACAGCATGCTTAGTAAATTAATTATCTAATATAACAGTGACTGGAGTTTCATTGAAGTTAAGCATATGTCAAGAGATCATAATCAGAACGCTAACAATCACGTAAATTAACAAACCATTTGTCTGGGAACTGATGATTAGCACAGGGATAATCTGCTCTGTTACCGATGCTTATGGGGCATGATACAGTTATCTGATAGCTACATGTTTTAGTAAAGACAAAACAAAGGTTTGAGCAAACCTTTACCACTAGGGAAAAAAAAAAAAAAGAAAGATTTTGTTTTCTTACATTTTGTTGTTAACAGCTTTTCTATTTAAATACAGTCTAATGTACCAATGTTCACTCTAATTACTAGATAAAGGTGTAGGAGAATAAGTTATAAAGTTCAAGTGATAGTCAAATTATAAAAATATTTTTTTTTAAAAGAGAATATATTGTGTAGGAATTCACTTAAAAATGTTAGGCAGTGTGAGGATAGAAATGCCCTTTCACAGAAGCTCTAGGGTCTGTAGCTTCATAGTGGGAAAGTTATACGAAACAGGCTCAAAATGGTGGTCTTAACCTCTACACTTCTGGCACATCTAATATATTTAAATTAAAGATTTTTATTCTGTGAATTAACTAGAAAAAATTTATCTTATTTTCATATTTTAAACCCAGTAAGTCATTGCCTTATCCGGCTGGAATACATATTTCTGAACTGGTAAGGATTCTTGTTCTAAGAAAAAGTGATCCTGGAATATTTGAGCATTGAAAGTATTTATTTAAAGGCTATTGCAGTATGATAATCTGGCTTGTTTAGACTTGAAGTGCCTTTTGGTAACTTTTTATTGCTAGATGTCATCATATAAAGAGGCATTTCAGAAATCTGCTGGTTATGTGTAAACACTTCCCATTGTATGGCAGTTACGAAATATTTCTCTTGACAGTCAGGCTTTTCCCCCTAGCCAGTATTACAATCCTTTAATTTGCCATTTGCCTTTTGGCACAAAAGACTCCAAAATTGCTGGATTTCAATATCAGCTTATCCTTAAATTGTTAGTGCTCCGTGGCGGAAGCATACATCTCAGAGATACTAAAGTTCTAAATCAATAGACTCAAGACGGATAGGGTTAAAAGTGTTAATGAATCATTATTTGGACAAGTAGAAGCCACTACTCCTGTTCTCATTGTTTGGTTTCCAGTTGCTTGGTATACAGCTATAAAAGAAACAACGTCATATATTGTTTCTGATTTGCAGCATCCATTTCCATCCTATGAAAGCAGCTTCTGTGCAATGAGACTATGATAGTGAAGTCATGGAATGTGGCCCATTGTGCGTCACCTTTTACCTTGTTCAGGAGCAATATTGTGTAGGATTTCCTGTTGGAGTACAAAGTGCTCAGAAACTCCACAGATTTTAGAGTTAGAGACGGTACAGCAGGCAGAGAAAAAAATCCAAATCCAAATTAAATATTTAATCTATGTCACAGATTGGATTCTTCAGGAAGCAGATTCTGAGACAGACTTGTAGACAGGATGTTTATTGAAGAGTGCTTGTGATCATCACCTGTGGGTGAGTGAAGGGATGAGAACTGGAAGGGAGGAGATGAACCATGAGGCAGCAAAGACAGAGCTGTCAGCCAGTCCCTACAGTGAGGTCCTGAGCTCACATGAGCCTCAGGTTAGTCTTGAACTGGAACATAGAGGCTGAGGCTTTTGTGTAGCCCCATCAAATGCATCTCAAGTGTATCATATGTAATCTCAGTTAAATGCCAGGAGGATTTCTTTTTAGTACTTGGTAGCTGGTTCTAAAATACGTATGTATTGCTATAAAGGGCCAGGAGTAGCTAAGATGTTTAAGAAGGAAAACAAGTAGGGGAAGTTGGTACTCCAGATATGAAAACTTAAAACTCTACTAAGACAGTGTGAATTGGCCTAAAGGAAGAAAAAGAGAGGCCAGATGAAGGGATTCTTGCAAATATGATATATAACAGATTTGACATAGTAGATCAGTGAAAAAATAAAAGACTTTTCATAAGGGAAATATTTGGAATTGAGTATTCATGTAAAAATAAAATTGGACCTTTTCTCATCTTATACACAAAATTTATCAATGGCTCAGAGAGCTAAATAAGAGTGAGAACACCTCACAACCTTTGAAACGTGCTGTAAGAGAATGGATTGCACCCTTCAGATTAATTAAAAATTTTAAAGTCTAACAATACCAATGTTGGGGGAGGCAGAGGATGAGATAGTTAGATAGTATCACCTACTCAATAGATATGAATTTGAGTAAACTCCAGGAGATAGCGGAGGACAGAGGAGCCTGGCATGCTTCAGTCCATGGGGTCACAGAGAGTTGGACATAACTTGGTGAGTAAACAATAAAAACTAATGTTGGTGAGCAGATAGAGCAGCCGAAACCTGCAAGCTGCTTGTCAGAGTGTAAATTTGATTTCTTTAGTTGGAATTCAGTTTGATAATATATATTAAAGTTGACTGTAAGCATACCCTATAACCCAACAATGCCAGCGTTAGTATCAGTATTTCTAATAGACACACAACTGGAAGCACCCTAAATGCCCATCAGCAGAATTCTAAATAGTGTTCAATTCATACAAGGGAATACTATGCAGCAATGAAAATGAACGAACTAGAACTAATGCAACATCCTGGATTAATTTTAAAAGTATAACACTAAACAAAAGTAGCAAAAGCAAAAGAAAACATATAGTATGATATCATTCACATAAAGTTAAAAAAATCAGGGTTGTGGCTCCTCTGGAGAAAGAACAGGATATTGATTCTGAAGAAACACTATAGAGTCTAATGTTTAACCTCATCCTTAGAGGAATTTATGCATGTTTGCTTAAAAAGTATTTCTTAACTTCTACATTTTTTTGTTTTTGTTTTTCCCTATAAGAGTTATCTTTCACATGAACATCTTCAAAAGCAAAGCACACAGAAGAAATATTTGAGTATTTCCCTCATGACCTATATGTTTACCTGTACCTTTTGTGAGCTTTGAACTGGAAGGTGAAAAGTATATCAATGGCCTTTGACTATATAATCTCTCTGGGAAGTTGGCATCATGAATGGTTACTCAGCCTGGATTTTCAAAGCAGCCACACACTGGGAATGGACTTTCTGATAGCATTCCTATTGTCAGTTCAGTCACTCAGTCATGTCCAACTCTTTGTGACCCCATGAACTGCAGCACGCCAGGCCTCCCTGTCCATCACGGACTCCCAGAGTTCACTCAGACTCACGTCCATAGAGTCAGTGATACCATCCAGCCATCTCATCCTCTTTCGTCCCCTTCTCCTCCTGCCCCCAATCCCTCCCAGCATCAGAGTCTTTCCCAATGAGTCAACTCTTCGCATGAGGTGGCCAAAGTACTGGAGTTTCAGCTTTAGCATCATTCCTTCCAAAGAAATCCCAGGGTTGATCTCCTTCAGAATGGACTGGTTGGATCTCCTTGCAGTCCAAGGGACTCTCAAGAGTCTTCTCCAACACCACAGTTCAAAAGCATCAATTCTTCGGTGCTCAGCCTTCTTCACAGTCCAACTCTCACATCCATACATGACCACAGGAAAAACCATAGCCTTGACTAGACGGACCTTAGTCGGCAAAGTAATGTCTCTGCTTTTGAATATACTATCTAGGTTGGTCATAACTTTTCTTCCAAGGAGTAAGCGTCTTTTAATTTCATGGCTGCAGTCACCATCTGCAGTGATTTTGGAGCCCCCCAAAATAAAGTCTGACACTGTTTCCACTGTTTCCCCATCTATTTCCCATGAAGTGATGGGACCAGATGCCATGATCTTAGTTTTCTGAATGTTGAGCTTTAAGCCAACTTTTTCACTCTCCACTTTCAGTTTCATCAAGAGGCTTTTTAGCTCTTCTTCACTTTCTGCCATAAGGGTGGTGTCATCTGCATATCTGAGGTTATTGATATTTCTCCCGGCAATCTTGATTCCAGCTTGTGCTTCTTCCAGCCCAGCGTTTCTCATGATGTACTCTGCATATAAGTTAAATAAGCAGGGTGACAATATACAGCCTTCACATACTCCTTTTCCTATTTGGAACCAGTCTGTTGTTCCATGTCCAGTTCTAACTGTTGCTTCCTGACCTGCATACAGATTTCTCATAAGGCAGGTCAGGTGGTCTGGTATTCCCATCTCTTTCAGAATTTTCCACAGTTTATTGTGATCCACACAGTCAAAGGCTTTGGCATAGTCAATAAAGCAGAAATAGATGTTTTTCTGGAACCCTCTCGCTTTTTCGATGATCCAGCGGATGTTGGCAATTTGATCTCTGGTTCCTCTGCCTTTTTTAAAGCCAGCTTGAACATCAGGAAGTTCACGGTTCACGTATTGCTGAAGCCTGGCTTGGAGAATTTTGAGCATTACTTTACTAGCATATGAGATGAGTGAATGTGCTAGACCATTCAGGTATGACCTAAATCAAATCCCTTATGATTATACAGTGGAAGTGAGAAATAGATTTAAGGGCCTAGATCTAATAGAGTGCCTGACGAACTATGGAATGAGGTTCATGACATTGTACAGGAGACAGGGATCAAGACCATCTCCATGGAAAAGAAATGCAAAAAAGCAAAATGGCTGTCTGAGGAGGCCTTACAAATAGCTGTAAAAAGAAGACAGTGAAAAGCAAAGGAGAAAAGGAAAGATATAAGCATCTGAATGCAGAGTTCCAAAGAATAGCAAGAAGAGACAAGAAAGCCTTCTTCAGCGTTCAATGCAAAGAAATAGAGGAAAACAACAGAATGGGAAAGACTAGAGATCTCTTCAAGAAAATTAGAGATACCAAGGGAAAATTTCACGCAAAGATGGGCTTGATAAAGCACAGAAATGGTCTGGACCTAACAGAAGCAGAAGATATTAAGAAGAGGTGGCAAGAATACACAGAAGAACTGTACAAAAAAGATCTTCACGACCCAGATAATCACGATGGTGTGATCACTAGTCTAGAGCCAGACATCCTGGAATGTGAAGTCAAGTGGGCCTTAGAAAGCATCACTACGAACAAAGCTAGTGGAGGTGATGGAATTCCTATTGAGCTGTTTCAAATCCTGAAAGATAATGCTGTGAAAGTGCTGCACTCAGTATGCCAGCAAATTTGGAAAACTCAGCAGTGGCCACAGAACTGGAAAAGGTCAGTTTTCATTCCAATCCCAAAGAAAGGCAGTGCCAAAGAATGCTCAAACTACCGCACAATTGCACTCATCTCACATGCTAGTAAAGTGCTCAAAATTCTTATTGTAATTATGCATATTTAAATTCTCAGCACCTGGGTCAGTAATTTTCTTTTTTGGGGGGCTGTGCTGGGTCTTCATTTCTTTGCTCGGACTTTCCCTAATTGTAATGATCAGGGGCTACTCTTCCATTTCGGTGAGTGGGCTTCTCACTGTGCTGGCTTCTCTTATTATGGAGCACAGGCTGTAAGCACGCCGGCTTCAGCAGTTGCAGCACATGGGCTCAGTATCTGTGGTGTATCAGTTCAGTTGCTCCGAGGCATATGAAATCTTCCTGGACCAGGGATCAAAACTGTGTCCCCTGCATTGGCAGGCAGATTCTTATCCATTGAGCCACCAGGGATGTCCCAGTGACTGGCTTTTTAAAACTTCTTAATGTGCTTGTTAGCCATCCGTATGTCTTCTTTGGAGAAATGTCTATTTAGTTCTTTGGCCCATTTTTTGATTGGGTTGTTTATTTTTCTGGAATTGAGTTGCATAAGTTGCTTGTATATTTTTGAGATTAGTTGTTTGTCAGTTGTTTCATTTGCTATTATTTTCTCCCATTCAGAAGGCTGTCTTTTCACCTTGCTTATATTTTCCTTTGTTGAAAGAGACACATGTACCCCAATGTTCATCGCAGCACTGTTTATAATAGCCAGGACATGGAAACAACCTAGATGTCCATCAGCAGAGGAATGGATAAGAAAGCTGTGGTACATATACACAATGGAGTATTACTCAGCCGTTAAAAAGAATACATTTGAATCAGTTCTGATGAGATGGATGAAACTGGAGCCTATTATACAGAGTGAAGTAAGCCAGAAAGAAAAACATCAATACAGTATACTAACACATATATATGAAATTTAGAAAGATGGCAGTGATGACCTTGTATGCAAGACAGCAAAAAAGACACAGATGTGTATAGCGGACTTTAGGACTCAGAGGGAGAGGGAGAGGGTGGGATGATTTGGGAGAATGGCATTGAAACATGTATACTACCATGTAAGATCGAATCGCCAAGTCTATGTCCGGTGCAGGATACAGCATGCTTGGGGCTGGTGCACGGGGATGACCCAGAGGGATGTTGTGGGGAGGGAGGTGGGAGGGGGGTTCATGTTTGGGATCACATGTACACCCGTGGTAGATTCATGTCAATGTATGGCAAAACCAATACAGTATTTTAAAGTAAAATAAAATAAAAATAAAAATTAAAAAAAAAGAAGGAAAAAAAACTTATTAATGCATGTTTTCTGAATGGATGATTGAGTAAATGAATGAGTGAACAGTGCCTCTTTCTGAAGCCTGTTGACTCATTGCAGAGCCTCACTGTAGATTAATTTCTTTTTAGAAAACTATAAATAAATATGAAAGAATAAAAATCTCCCACTCTGGAGCTTGAAGTAACTTTCAGAATTATATATGGACCTACCTTTAAGAAACAGGAGAAAACTGAGTTCTACATAGGAACTCCTGAATCAGCCTGTTAAGGAAGGACCCTATTTGGTATTGAAGAATCATTAGAAAATATTTTGATACATTTCCCTGGGAAGATATGTGGCATAAAGAACATTGAATAACTATGTCTGCTAAATTCTAAACTACCTTACTCTATTTGAAAATTTGGGAGTGTTTTTTTCCTCTTTATTTATATTTTTTAACAGATTTCTGTAAAATACATCAACCCACTTTCCACCGTATTTCAGTTACAGCCTCCCATTCAGAAGCAAAATGGCTCTCCATGGTAAGCAAATATGTAATTAAGATTTACTCTGGTTCAGTGAAAATATGCCTTCTTTATAAAGAAGCCCCCAGGCTAGGTTCAGAGTAGGCAAGGTTAGCTATGGTGGATTTATCAGCAAATTTAGCCCAATTTAAGAGGCATGCCTTCAAACCTATTAAAGATGGTGCTTATGTGATATTCTGTGATGTCTTCCGCCTAAGGATTTGGGCAATTCATGCAGTTTACTTCAGCCTTGAAAGTGGATTTATATGAGAGAAAAGGAAAGTGCTGAGGATTTTTTTTTATCTAACATCCTCCCTTTGACCACATAATAGTCCAAAAAACTCACACAAGCAATTCCATATGGAGATGAGGAATGTGTAGCCAAAACAAGTTGTTCAGCTTATTAGCCTTGGGCTAAATAAGTTACTCAGAATATCTGGCATGGCCACCCCGTTTAAAAAGGAGGGGTGGGATGGATATGCTTGCCTTTTCTTTCTTCCCTCTAGAGTTTTAGATGAGAAAACAAACGGTTAGTGAGGCAACGCTGCAGGCCAGAAGCCCTGTGCTCAACTGTTTTCTCTGCACATTTGAAAAGCCTCACAAGTGCAACAACGCAAATTTCTTTGCACTTGACTGGCTACAGAGAAGGGCTCATTGCGCAATTTTCACTGTCATCTAGTTTCACATTTGATCCTTCTTGGGCAAGACTATCAAGTTGCTTTGGTGTGAATCTTGGCAGAAAAAACTTCTTCTCTCCAAGAATTTGAAAGACTGTGAACTGCAAAATAAATTGGCTCCAACTGTAAGCTCTATTGTACAGGAGTTGTAAGATAGCAGATGGAGCATTAGAATACATTTTAAGATCTTCTAGAAATTAAATTTTTAAAAAATTGTTAGGATAAGGTGTATACAGTTGAATTCAAATTTAATTGTAATGCAATTTGATTTTTTTTTTCTCCCAGTCAGGTCAATAGGAAGCTCAGTTGATCCCTTTGTCTCTAGTTTAAGTATTAATTGACACATCATGCAGTTATTTTGCCTGCCTATTTTGGCATCACTCAGATTCACAAAATAAAGGACGAGTCACTTAGTACTAATTTTTCCACCAACTCTTATTCATTCTACATATATGTTCAATCTTTCTTCTGGTTCTCTTTCTTTCTCCCTCTCTCCATTCCTCTTTTCTTTCCTTTAAAAAAGCAGACGCATTCACTTTCAGTTAGATTACTGGAGAATCTTTGAAACTAATACTGAGAAATATTAAAAGTATATAATATAAAACTTCTTCATATATAGTTCATGAAAGAGTGCATTAAAAAAAAATTAGACTACCACAATTTTCCAGATTCCTCACCTTTTAAAAAAGTTATTGACTCTCTTTCGAGGGTGATCATCTAGTAAATAATTCTAGTTTCTGCAGCTTGTCAATGAGGCTACCATGGCATGACATCCACATGGAAGAGCTTAGAGACAGAGCACGGTAGGTTAAACTACACACTGGCTTGGCCTCCACTGTAACTTTATGTCACATCAATTCAATTCAACAAAATCCAAGAGACTGAGAGACACTTCCAGGAGCAGTCAAAAGCAGCTGTGGCAATCACCCACAACAGGATTCCTTTTGCCTTTGAAATGCTGATTTCAAAGCATTTGTGTGATATACAATTTGCCAATAATTACCCTGATATTTTGATGGGGCCTAACTTGACTATTTGTAAATATTTATGGTTGCTAAGTTACCAGCTATGCTTATCTGCATTTGTGTACCATTTCATTCTGTGGCAAGAAGATAAGTTTTATTTTTAATTATTATTATTATTTTTTGGCCACTCCAGGTGGCATGCAGGATCTTCACTCCCTGACCAGTGATCAAACTTATGCCCCCTGCATTAGGAGCAGAGTCTTAAACACCTTGACTACCAAGGAAGCCCCAAGAGGAGATGTTTTAGACTTAACAGCAAAGAACTCTTACCTTCTACTGGATACTTCTTCAGGAGTTTCTAATAGAAATCTTTAGTACCATATCAGATACTGAAAATTTCAATACTTATAATGACTGAGCATTTCTGGTTTATTACGTTGTTTATTTCTAACACATACTCTGTTGAGGTGGAAGAAAATCAGGTAATTGTTTAATATTTCATTAAAGTCAGTTCTTTAAGTTTAAAGTTCTTTAAGTTCTTTAAGTGAGACCCTGTATTAGATCCTTTGGGGAATTTCAGGATGTTTCTCAGCTTTTCCTAAGAGCCTAAGAGAGAAGATAAGATTCACAAAAACAACTCAAGAATACCCGAAACCTAACTGCTTGTAGTCCTCTCTAGCCAATGAGGGCTGAAATCACCCACCTGCTGCCATGGGAACTCCAGGCAATGTCCCCTCCAGCACTTCTAGGAAAGCTGAATGAATACTTCCCATGTATTCACAAACTGAGTTGACAGCTTCAGTTACTGTGAGGCATCTACCTGCCTTTCCTCTTCCACATTAGCTTGCCCTTTTCATTGTCTTCCTTTTATGAAGATCCTTGAGAAGTCATCACATTCATTCATTCCTTAGATAATTAATGAATATTTCCTGTAAGCCAAGGACCCACTTTCTTCTATGGATAAGTGATGAGTACAACAGATAAAACCCCCTGACTCTTAGGATGGGAGGTGGAGTGTGGTAAAAGGGAAGGCAAAGAAGATGTCACATAGTGACAAGTACCTCAAATAACAGTAGGTGAGATTGAAGCTGATGGAGGGTGATAGAAAAGATGCTCAGAGGTTGCCTCTCTAAAAAGGAGTGTTTGACTCGATGAAAAGTGGCTATTGAGATCACTGTCCACTAAGAGAATTCCAGTCACCCTGCCGAGGGTTCTGTGGGCACCTTCTTGATCTCTGCTAATCCTCATTTTGTCAGGATAATTATAGATTATGGACACACTACAACATTTGCCACATTTCATTATCCAGATCCCAAATAGCACACTTATTCCCAATCTCATGATGTTTTTCATCAACACAACTCCTTCAGCTCTGGGTCCCTCCACAGTACTCATCTCCCTCTCTCTCCCCAGGTACTAATCAGGCTTTGTGGGCACTGACATCTGTACAGTCTTGGACAGTCTTCAGTGGAAAAAAACCCAAGAATACATAATTAGGTACAGGGAATTGGCAAGGGCCCGAGGTTACTCTTCTTTCTGTTCCAAAGAGAAGCCCCCACATAGGACAGCCATCACATAGATCCCCAGGGGAGTTCTCTGCCCTTGATCTTTACACGTGCCACAATATGAATGTCAGTTCAAGGTCCCATATTTTACAGATAGAAAGATGTTTTCACCATGTAATAGATAGATAAGGGCAAAGTGAGATAGGAGTTGAAAAGAGGTGATCAGTGAACAACTTTGATGTTACCTGAGCTGCACCTTGAAGGATGAATAAAATTTTCATATTCAGAAAAGATAACTTCACTGAGTGCCTTATCTGTATACAGTCACTCTATATCCTACATTACCCTTTTAAGAACATTGCACAGTTGGAAGTGTCATTTTACAGATGATTAAGCTAAAGGCTCAAAGTCATATAACTATCATATTGCATAAATCACTTAATTTGTTTAAGCCATGTTCCCCACTCAGCCCCATCTGAGTTGAGTGCTCTTGCCATTATGCCAGGCTGACTCTAATTTTGAGTGAGGGCATGAAGATTGCAAACCTGAAGCAAGCATGGAACATAAACAATTGAGAGGTTGGCTGAATCACAAGGAGTAGTGGAAAAATAGCACAGGATTAGGTTATTGAGGGCTTAAATGTCATTAAGTGAGTAGGATTTTAGTTGATGTTAACACATAGCAGTAAACAATATCACAACTAATGACCAACCTCCATCAGCAGAACCTCTTGCTAAAGCTGAATATAGTCAAGGTGAATTGCTATGAAAATCTGGTTTGCATCAACTTTCCATCAGGAAAGTTCACAAAGTATGATATCAGGAGTGCTGCAAAATAACCTTCACCATTTTACTGATGTTTGAAATACCACCATGTAAGCTGCACCCTCTGCCTGGCTGTTAAACTCTGAGCTTTGAAAGAGGTAAACAATAAATGTAATAGAGAGTATTAGTTTCTCCCATGGGAGCAGCTTTTAAAAAAACAGGGAACATAAAGGTACAGGGAGGAAACCTAGCATCAAAGAAGAGAGAAATCTTCATAATTTTCATGGATCTTTACTTCTAGTCATGTGGATTATACTCTGGTGGCTCAGATGGTAAAGAATCTGCTTGCAATGCAGGAGATTGGGTTCAATCCCTGGGTCCAGAAGATCCCCTGGGTAAGGGATTAGCAGTCCACTCCAGTATTATTTCCTGGAAAATTCCATGGACAGAGGAGCCTAGCAGGCTACAGTCCATGGGGTTGCCAAGTCAGACACAACTGAGCAACTAACACTTTCAGTGCCCAAAGTAGAATGAGAATCCAGAGCCAAAGCCATGGGGAAAGGTAGGGTTAAGTTTTGAGTAAGGAACAGCGATTTTGCTCTACTGAAGCCATCTCCTAAGGATCTTTTCAAGTAGGGCAAATGCAAGCAAGGGGAAGAGGACGGAGAAGTCTGGTAAGTAGAGGATGGCTGCAGAAGCCCTCCTCGCTGCAGATCCTGTGGTCTCATTGTTGGTGGGCTGTCAGCATCTTACCTGCTGCTTCCTAACGGCCCTGGCTTGGTGCGTCTGGGAAGCTTCACAAACTTTGATTCAAATTGCATTTTGTTTTTCTCCTTTAGAGGTTTTTCATCTGGGATCCCATGGAGGGACTGGCAGAGACATGTGTTTCTATTTTTAAGAATACAATAGTTGTTGAAAAAAAAATGTGAAAGGAAGCGCAAAGACTACGTTCTGTGGCAGAGAGGAACTTTGGCCTATTTGTACCTTAAACAATGCCAAGCTCCATCTGGCAGCTCAACCTTGATTTTGCCATCAACTGAGGGTAACCAGCATTCCACAGACTTCTGCCATCTGTTTTGAAGCAAGAGAAATTGATTGGACTTCATAAAGTCATTAAGATAGTCAGGGAGGGTTGATCAAGGTGTGCATAATTTTATTGGGTTGACCAAACAGTTCATGTGGAGTTTTTCTGTAACATGGAACTTTGTCCCATGAACAGACTTTCATGGGAACTCAGTTTCTTTGCTGGAAAAGTGTTGGGGAAGGGGGGTGGAATAGACATTTTTTATCAGGGTTTTAATTTTGAAAGATTTCACATGACAAGCCTAGAAGAAAAGGACCCAACTCAGCTCATAAAACTCAAAACTCAGAATATCAACTTGTTCATCTGACATTTATTATAGATTGATAATTAGTCATTCTTCAACAAAATTAGTAAATAAAAATATTTACTATTTATTGATGTGTATGTGATAGTCACAAGTGCTGTTGACTAATTGTTTAACTGTATCTTTACTATTCCATGCACTGGTTCCTTCATTGACAAATTGCAGATAAAAATATAACAGTTGTTTCAGTTCATGTAAAGTGTTTAACACAGTGTCAAGCACAGAGTAAATGTTTAATAAATGTTAGGTACTGTTATCAGATATTTACTATATATCAAGCATTGCATTCCTTATCTCATTTAACCTCATAACAACCCAGTGTTATAACCATCACTATTTCCATTTGAAGATTAAAACAAAGCAAAACTGTTATTTACAGAAGTGGAGTAACTTGCTCAATGACATGATTTTAAGTGGTGGAACCAGGACTCAAGCCAAAATGTGTATGATTTCAATGCCTTAGGTTGTACATCTGACATCCTGATTTTATTGGGTTGGGATAGGGTCCCAGTACTGATTCATTTAAAAAGTTCTCCTGGTAATTCTATGCGTATATAACTGTTATTGAAAACCACTAAGATTTTTAGCCCCTGCCTCCATCCTGCAACCTCAACCAAAGTATTGAATTACACTCTCTAGGAATAGAGCCTGGAAAATTGTGTTATAAATGATCATTCCAGGTGATTCTAATGATCAGATAATTTTGGCTAATATTTCCCTGTGTATGTCTTTCTCTTCTATCAGAAGATCGGTTGCTTAAGATTTTCTCTTTTTATTTCCTTGTCACTTTAGCATTTAATCGAGTGCATTATAGTTTTAATAAAGTAAGTTCTCATTGGTTGTTGAATGGTTGAGAACACAGTAAGAATGAGTTTGTTGAGAGAAGTGTACAGATTGAATTAGGGCTGAGATGATAACCTAGGAGTGGTGTTCAGGTGAATAATATGGAATAATTTTAAGGCAGCTAAACTCGTGGGCAGACGGCTTTCTTTTCACTGTGTTCTCACATGATATTTGCTTGACGTGTTTGGGTGGAGAGACAGAGGAAACAAGCTCTCTGATACATCTTCTTAAAGGGGTACTAATCCCATGAGGCCCCAGCCTCATCAGTTCAGTTCAGTTCAGTTCAGTCACTCAGTCATGTCCAACTCTTTGTGACCCCATGAATTGCAGCACTCCAGGCCTCTCTGTCCATCACCATCTCCCAGAGTTCACTCAAATTCATGTCCATCGAGTTGGTGATGGCATCCAAGCCATCTCATCCTCTGTCGTCCCCTTCTTCTCCTGCCCCCAATCCCTCCCAGCATCAGAGTCTTTTCCAATGAGTCAACTCTTCGCATCAGGTGGCCAAAGTACTGGAGTTTCAGCTTTAGCATCATTCCTTCTAAAGAAATCCCAGGACTGATTTCCCTTTGAATGGACTGGTTGGATCTCCTTGTAGTCCAAGGGACTCTCAAGAGTCTTCTCCAACACCACAGTTCAAAAGCATCAATTCTTCGGTGCTCAGCTTTCTTCACAGTCCAACCCTCACATCCATACATGACCACTGGAAAAACCATAGCCTTGACTAGATGGACCTTTGTTGGGAAAGTAATGTCTCTGCTTTTCAATATGCTATCTATGTTGGTCATAACTTTTCTTCCAAGGAGTAAGCATCTTTTAATTTCATGGCTGCAGTCACCATCTGCAGTGATTTTGGAGCCCCCCAAAATAAAGTCAGCCACTGTTTCCACTGTTTCCCTATCTATTTGCCATGAAGTGATGGGACCAGATGTCATGATCTTCGTTTTCTGAATGATGAGCTTTAAGCCAACATTTTCACTCTCCTCTTTCACTTTCATCAAGAGGCTTTTTAGTTCCTCTTCACTTTCTGCCATAAGGGTGGTGTCATCTGCATATCTGAGGTTATTGCTATTTCTCTCAGCAATCTTGATTCCAGCTTGTGCTTCTTCCAGCCCAGCGTTTCTCATGATGTACTCTGAATAGAAGTTAAATAAGCAGGGTGACCATATACAGCCTTGACGTACTCCTTTTCCTATTTGGAACCAGTCTGTTGTTCCATGTCCAGTTCTAACTGTTGCTTCCTGACCTGCATATAGGTTTCTCAAGAGGCAGGTCAGGTGGTCTGGTATTCCCATCTCTTTCAGAATTTTCCATAGTTTATTTTGATCCACACAGTCAAAGGCTTTGGCATAGTCAATAAAGCAGAAATAGATGTTTTTCTGGACTCTCTTGCTGTTTTGGTGATCCAGTGGATGTTGACAATTTGATCTCTGGTTCCTCTGCCTTTTGTAAAACCAGCTTGAACATCTGGAAGTTCATGGTTCATGTATTGCTAAAGCCTGGCTTGGAGAATTTTGAGCATTACTTTACTAGCATGCGAGATGAGTGCAATTGTGCAGTAGTATGAGCATTCTTTGGCATTGCCTTTCTTTGGGATTAGAATGAAAACTGACCTTTTCCAGTCCTGTGGGCACTGCTGAGTTTTCCAAATTTGCTGGCATATTGAGTGCAGCACTTCCACAGCATCATCTTTTAGGATTTGAAAGAGCTCAACACCTCATGTGAAGAGTTGACTAATTGGAAAAGACTTTGATGCTGGGAGGCATTGGGGGCAGGAGGAGAAGGGGATGACAGAGGATGAGATGGCTGGATGGCATCACTGACTCGGTGGACGTGAATCTGAGTGAACTCCGGGAGTTGGTGATGGACAGGGAGGCCTGGCGTGCTGCGATTCATGGGGTCACAAAGAGTCGGACACGACTGAGCGACTGAACTGAAATGAACTGAACTGAACTGAACTGGAATTCCATCACCTCCACTAGCTTTGTTCATAGTGGTGGTTTCTAAGGCCCACTTGACTTCACATTCCAGGATGTCTGGCTCTAGATGAGTGATTATTACCATCGTGATTATCTTGGTCGTGAATATCTTTTTTGTACAGTTCTGTGTATTCTTGCCACCTCTTCTTAATATCCTCTGCTTCTGTTAGGTTCATACCATTTCTGTCCTTTATCAAGCCTATCTTTGCATGAAATGTTCCCTTGATATCTCTAATTTGGCTTCATCTAAATCTAATTACCTTCTTACTCTTCTCCAAATGCCATTACATTCAGGATTAGAGCTTCAGTATACCAGGGCTTCCCTGGTGGCTCAGCTGGTAAAGAATCTGCCTGCAATGCATGAGACCTGGGTCTGATCCCTGGGTTTGGAAGATCTCCTGGAGAAAGGAACAGCTACTCACTCCAGTATTCTGGCCTGGAGAACTCCATCGACTGTATGATCCATGGAGTTGCAAAGAATTGGACACGAGTGAGCAACTTTCAATTTCATATGAATTTTCAGGGAACACAATTTAGTTCATAGCAGAAATATATATCTTGCTAGGATGTACTTTTCCAAACTTATCAAAAGCTCAGTTGTGTCTTGACTCTTTGCGACCCCAGGGACTGTAGCTTACCATGCTCCATCCATGGGATTTTCCAGGCAAGAGTACTGGAGTGGGTTGCCATTTCCTTCTGCAGAGGATCTTCCCAACCCAGGGATCGAACCTGGGTCTGCCACATTTTAGGCAGACGGTTTACCATCTGAGCCACTAGGGAAGCATATACTTAATATATATGTACTTAACCAATAATAAACTTCACTATGACAAAATTATATATTCAACATTCGTATATATGCATTCACAATTATATGTGCACATATATACATTCCAAATTATACATTCAACATTAAATTTCTGTAAAATATATGTATTCAGCATCCACATAAGATATAGTCAATGAATAAACAGAATAAAACTCTATAGCTGAAAAAAGTCACTTATCTTTATTTTGGAAAAAAAAAAACAACAAAACACCAAATGTAAACAGAATGGGCTAAATTAGCCTATACATCTACATGTATTTTGACCGCAGTTCAAAGTTATAAGGGCTAGGAGACAATTCTAAAAGTTCCCAAAGAGAATCAGATTGACATCAGACATCATATGGACAAAGCTGCGGCTGCTGCTGCTGCTAAGTCGCTTCAGTCGTGTCCAACTCTGTGCGACCCCATAGACGGCAGCCCACCGTCCCTGGGATTCTCCAGGCAAGAACACTGGAGTGGGTGGCCATTTCCTTCTCCAATGCATGAAAGTGAAAAGTGAAAGTGAAGTCACTCAGTCGTGTCAGACTCTTAGCGACCCCATGGACTGCAGCCTACCAGGCTCTTCCACCCATGGGATTTTCCAAGCAAGAGTACTGGAGTGGGGTGCCATTGCCTTCTCTGATTGGCAATGCTAGATAGTGGTAAAGCTAGAATTCTAATCCTAGACAAACTAACATTCAAGTGTGTATGAAGAATAAAAATACTCTGAGATGTCCAAGGATTTGTAAATTTTACCATCCACAAACTAATTCTAAAAGGATTACTCAGGATAATCTGCTGCACAAAAGTAAACACATTAACAACAACAACAATAAAAAGCACACAAAAAAGCCAAGACCTAGAAAGGCTTCCTAGAAAGTGTAAGGAGAAAAGTAAAACCCAGTAATACTTGTTAATGTAGGTAGTTGGTTATATATCTGGAAAATCAAAGGAAGTCCATAAGAGCATTCAATATAAGGCTGATAACAATGTCAATATCCAACAAAGCCAATGCTTTTCTTATATATCAGCAATAACCGCCTAGAAAACAAAATGAAGAATCTCTTTTTACAATGATAACAGCAAATACATAGAAATAAACTTAAAACATGTACAGAGATTATATTAGGAAAACTGTAATGCAACTGAGGATCATGAATAATAATGTGAATAAATAGAAACATCATTTTCTTGTATAAGAAGAATCAACATTATCAGAATGCAACTGTACCCTAAATTAACCAATAAGGTCTACAATTTTAAAATAAAAATCCCAGTGACATAATGTTTTGGAAACTTGACTAATTTGTCCTGATACTCATATGGTAAAATAAGCATAGACTGTGTAGAAAAATTCTTCAGAAGAATAAGTTAGCAAAATGACTTACCCCATCAAATATTAGAATAAAAAACTATAGTCATTGAAAGAGTGTACTTTTGCTAAGGAGATAGGCATGCTAGTCAAAGGAACAAGACTTGTTTATTATAAATTGTTTGATGTCATGAATTTTGTGTCCCCAGAAAATTCATATGTTGAAATATTTACTACCCTCCAGCACCTCAGAATGTGACCTTATTTGGAAATAGGGTCATTGCATATATAATTAGTTAAGGTGAGGTCATATTGCAGAGGTGCACACATGGATTTACATACAGGATATTTGTTTCTAATTTTGAAAATTAGGAATCACCAGAATAAGGAACAACATTTATTGCATTAAAATATGCTATATCCAAGTGGCAAAATACTATGCAGCCAAAAATATAATGTAGAAAATACTATATACTGAATGATTGCAATTTGTGGGAAAACATATATACATGTACAAATACTTAGAAAAATTGACAAGCAAATAACAGAATGTTGTGTTTTTATTTCTGAAATAAAGAGTCACATTATTGATATTTCTTTATAATTCTTTATAATTTTTATATAATACAATTAAAAATATATAGTATGGGTAGACTTTTGCTATTATTCCCAGTGCTACATATATATATATACATATATATATATTCAAACAATGAGTCACACATACAATCTATATATATTATGGAAAAACACAAATTTGAGATAAAATCTTCTTTTTTCTTCCCGTGTCAAACCCATCTTCCTTTTGCCACATGTTGCTCATCTTGAAGCAGTCCTTTCAGATGCTCCTTTACCCAGAGCTCAGTAAGAAGGCTCTGTACACAACGGCAATCAAAGTGTACCATCCGGGAGACAGATAACCCTTTCCGAGAAAAGCTCTATTTTCATCCTTCCTTGCCCCTCCCCCTGCTCTTGTTCTGATACTTTTGGAGATTAGAGATTTTAACTGTATGACTTGTGAAATGCCATTTTTCTTCCAACAGCTGTGTTTATGATATATAATCTATTAGCTGCCCATATGCCAGCATTTAAAAGCATTCTGATGGATAATACTCAGCAAGGGATTAATCTTTTCCAGCATCACCCTCTTGACCTGCAAATGTACATTAGTGGGGGGTATAATGCCTGCTCTGACATTTGTTTGCAATGTATCCAAATACATTCTGGAATGCACATTCAGGTTTCCTGGCATTGAGACAGACAGGCGAGTCAGCACTGAGACATATAGTTCCCATATGCCAGGGTTAAGGGAACTAGGACTTGTTGAGTCTTTTCACTGAGCTGTGCACTGTGTACTTTCATGGCGTCCTCCCTTCAGTTTTACTCTGCTGCACATCAACCATGCCAGCTAAAGTACAATGAGGTCATGTGGCAAAAAAGATGCATTACTGGGTTTGGGCCTTCTTACTGTTCTCGGTGGATCATTTGAACAGGAAACCCTGCAATATAGGCCTTTGGAGACCTCCCTACTTTTCCACCAGCTTCTCTTGTGAGATCTGAAATTCAGTTTCACATCCTGGTTTTGCCATCTGCTATCTGTGTGAACTTGAGTAGATTACCTAGTGTTTCAAGGCTCTGCGATGGGAATAATATTATCTATATCACAGAGGTTGGGAGAAAATAGAATAAATCATGTAGGCGAACCAGCGTAGACCTGAAGCATATGAATTATGTATTACATGTTTGTGAAAACAAAATAACATGTTATGTTTTAAGACTGACTATTTTGAGTCATAAAGTAACATGTTGTTGTTCATGATTTCTCTACTGAGATAAACTCTTTTTAGGAAAAGTAGTACTATATGCTGGAAATAGTTAACAATTCAGGTTAATTGACAGCTTCTTGAAACTAGTAAGACCCACTGGAGAAGGATCACAAAATTAATTTTGAGGGGATCAAAGGAGCAAAGTCTTTAGTTAGTGGATCTGGTCCTCTGCCATCAGTTAATATCTTTATCTTCAGTAATTTCCCTACTAAAGTTTCTGCTATATATAAGCAATGAGTTTTCTCTGAAAAAACAGTTTTATATAATCTTATTTACATGGATCTAGTATTACATCTTGAGTATTTTTCACTTCCTTTTATTAAACAATTCAAAAGGAGAATATCATTTGAATATTTATTAATATTCAAATATTATAATATAATATTGAAATGTAAATATTAATAAAATTGTAGGTTGAGCCATAATAATATTTCCTACTCTTAGTCAGTTTTGAAGTTTGAACTTGACTTTCCTAGTTATGAAACAGAAAAGGAGAGTAGAATTATCATAAACCTTGAGATTATTCATTATATTGGGTGATAATTTGGGGCAAACTGCCTGATTTCTCCAGTCTCAATTTCCCTGTTAAGTGGGATAATAATATCTATTTTGGAAGGTTGTAATAGGGTTTGATGAGATAAGATATGGGGAAACACATCTATCACAGAGTTTGATGTGTTGGCAAGCAAAACTGGTAGCATTATAATTATTTTATTATTTTGCTAGCTACTGTCACATTGTTCATATTCTCAACTGAAATGCTTTGAGAGGGACAAGAGACCAATATGGGTTAGAGTGTGAGGGCAACTCTGAAATTGTGGTCTGTTTCAAAGTTTTAATTGGTTTACTGGATGGATTAAATGAGATTACAATTGTAAATAATTACAAATGGTTTAAATAAATATTATTTTTCTGGTTAGGGAGAATTTCAAGTTTTGATTCATTTTTGAGACAGACCATTAAACCCAATTACTGCAATATGTCAATTCCCTCAAGCCAAGGAGTAGAAGCACACCTCTAATTAAACATGGTTCCGTTTATTGGCTTATTACAATGAGGGAGAACACACTATGGACCTCTAAGAATGAAGGTGTTAGGCACGACTTCTGGGATTTTCCTGGAGAAGGGAATGGCAACCCACTCCGGTACTCTTGCCTGGAAAATCCCACGGACGGAGAAGCCTGGTAGGCTATAGTTCATGGGGTCGCAAAGAGTCGGACAGGACTGAGAGACTCCACTTTCACTTTCTGGGCTTTAAGCTTGTGGTAGACCTGGGACAGGCTTAAGGAAGTGAAGCTTTAGATGAGATTGAATGCTCTTAGGAAGCAGGGGTAAATCTATGCTGGAGTATTTTCATAAATCTTAGCTGGATGATGGACAGAATAAAGTGAGGCTAAAGGAACAGTCACTCACTTCAGCCAGAATGGGGATATTCTTGGTCATTTCTGTGGGTTTAGTCTTTTGTCTTGATCCATTGTGGTCACAGAATGGCTGGCCTTTTCCCATGCTGGTATTTTGTGAAATTGTTTATGTTCAATTTCTGTTTATACCACTGCCTGCCTAAGAGTGCCAGGCCAGTTCCCAGTTTTCAGTTCCTTTCTAAGTTTCCTATTTTCAAAGAATAACATTTACAGGTCAAGGAGGCATCCCTAACTATTTATTTTGAGTTTAAGTTCTGACAAAAATGAACCAACACCAAGGTTTCCCCAATTTTATCCAGTACCATATTATATAATTATCACTCAGTATTGTTAACCAGTTCCATTGGAAATTAAATGAATATTTTACAAAGAAACTTTATGTCATTTCTGTAAATAGGCATTAATATTTAGTGACTCATAATAAGAGCTAAATATAAAAGAAAATACAATGTAATAAATTCTAGCTGGATGATTTTTCCTGCTAAAGATTTTGAGGCTAAAGCCTGCTCTCATTTCATTAAAAAAAATTTTTTTGAACTTGAAGAGAGGTTTAAAATTATCAGCATATTGAGATTTTTCACTTGGTATGATTTTAAGAATTTAAAAATAAGCACAAATTAAACTTATTACTATGATCACCATCAGTATTTGATACCAAGTTTGAATGCTATCTAAAACAATCATACCCATTCTTATTTTTACCATGTTTGTATGCCTCTCACGTATTGAAAAAACACTCACCTATACATTCTATATATATGTTTAGCTTTCTGAGTCTGAAATATCCAGAAGATAATTTTTGCATTTGGTGATCTATTACAGCTGTTTTATTGAAAACAGAGTGCTTCCATAAGAAAGAAAATTGCTCTAATTCATTTTATTAACTCTTTGACATAGGTTGTTTTGCCCATAGAAGGAAAGTCTTTGTACACTGCATAGGGATTTACATAAGATCTAATTTCCAGTACACACCATCTGCAAGTGCTCTTTCTTTGTTTACAATTATCCTCGCTTCCATTAATTTTTAAGCAGCAAGATGAAATAGCACATAAGAAAGAAAACTAAGCCAAACCACAGGACACTTGGGCCTCCTTCTTTCAAAAGCTATCACTATAACATTGGGTATATCACTTGCTTCATTTTTCTCATCCCTGAAGTCTTAACCCAATTCATGTATTTGTTGTAAGAATGAAATGAAGTGATAAGCTGAATGATAATATTACTATTTACTAATAAGAAGCAAAATTCTTCTACTTAGGCAGCTTGTGTTGTACCCATAGGTTTACAGCCTTATCAAGCTTTGTTTCAGTGAAAGACTTCACATAGCAGTTTTGATCACAGAGGGTTAATCTTAAGCCTGTAACTTTTCATGATCATCTAAACTTTAGTTGTGGATTGAATGCTAAGTTGTTTTCCTTTCTTTTGAGCTTGGAAGGCCTCCTTCCAGATGGTGTCATGTGGCACAGTGTTCGTGTTGTGGTTCCTGATGACTTTGAAAGCTCATTCCATCAGAGATGCCTCACCACCTCACTAGGGACCCAGAATAGCCAGCCTTACCATATGTTTCTCCATCCCTGCCCTCCAAGTTCTTTTGCTGCTTTGCCTGCATGACAAATATAAATATGGTTCTGGACCTAGATTTCTCCCAGATGAGCAGACTTCAAAGTAAGTGTGAGGTCTCCAGGAGAAGACTTTTCCTTTGTCCATCTGTGTGCCCATTGCCAACTATGTGTCTGGTTTTCTTAGTGATAGAGTGATTAAAGGAGGTGACAAAAGTAGGGAGACAGGAAAGAGCCCAAAGTGGTTTGTGATTATCCAGAGCTGGAAGTGAATGGGGGAAATCAGATAAAATTAAATTTTCCATCTGGAACAACACATTACATTGAGAATGACAAATTTAGTGCAAGTAGCAGGTTAGCAGTGACATGGCATCAACACATACACTGTAACTTTGCATGTCATTATTTAACATGCTAATATATCACTATTATATGCTCATTACTGGCAGCAGCATCACGCTGCACAAGAGATCATTATTTACTCGAGGGCCGTGTCAGTGACTGATGAGGATCGTATAATGTAGCAGCTACCCTAGGTTTTTCATAATGGAAATGAAATAAGACTTGTGGGTAAGTCAAACTACAGATATGGTGGAGTGAAGTAGAATGGCCTTCCAGTTCTTTCTGGGGACTTGACTATCATTCCCAATCTGAGTATATAACGTTCATCTGCAAACTCTTAGACTAACACTTTTTCACTTTTTCTTTCTGCTTTCTTTTCTTTATCTTTCTCTTCTTTTGAAAGTGTTTTCCATGTTTTGCTTTCTTGCTTCTTTTTCTTTTGTAGTCTCTTCCTCTTGGGCCGAGGAATATTTCCCTATAAATGCTGTATTTCTTTCTATTCTTAAACAACGTACAAGTATTTATGGAGTAGGCTCTCAGTGCTTCCCAGTTGTGAGGTTCTATTCATGGTTGTTGAACTTCACTTCCTTCCTCTCAGAGCACTGCATATTATGAAATCATGGAATGCCTGGCTTGCTTTAATATAATGGTGCCTCTTGGCAGGAGGTATGACAAAGGCCAAAACGTTGGTACCAGTAGAAGAAAATGTTCATCAGACTATGAACTTACATGCAGGGGACATTAGATCTTTCATATTGTACCATGTTGTGGGCAAGATGCCTGACATACTGGAAATACTCAGTAAATAATGCTTTCAGAGAAAGAGACATTCATCTTCATGGTGGATGTTGACTAACGTTTTACAGAATGAATAGATGAATAGAGTGAATAAATGAATGCTGTCCATTCAGTTTTATTTTCCTACCCTTGTTTAAATCTAGAGAGCTTTTTCATCACATTAGGTAATTGTGAAAAGAGTTAAGGAAATATGGTATTAATTATTTCAATGCATTTTTCTCTTACTACAAACCCTTATGGGGCTCTTTTATCACATTTGAGGAGTGAAATGACTAAGGATAATATTTTAGTAATAATTTAATTATCACCACAATCTTGGGAAATTTCATCATCCCCTTTTTGATTCTTCATCTTTTTTTACATTTTTTAATTTTTTAATATAAATTTATTTATTTTAATTGGAGGTTAATTGCTTTACAATATTGTATTGGTTTTGCCATACATCAACATGAATCCGCCACAGGTATACACGTGTTCCCCATCCTGAACCCTACTCCCTCCCCGTACCATCCCTCTGGGTCGTCCCAGTGCACCAACCCCAAGCATCCAGTATCATGCATTGAACCTGGACTGGCGATTCGTTTCACACATGATATTATACATGTTTCAATGCCATTCTCCCAAATCATCCCACCCTCTCCCTCTCTCACAGAGTCCAAAAGACTGTTCTATACATCTGTGTCTCTTTTGCTGTCTCACATACAGGTTTATCATTACCATCTTTCTAAATTCCATATATATGCATTAGTATACTGTATTGGTGTTTTTCTTTCTGGCTTACTTCACTCTGTATAATAGGCTCCAGTTTCATCCACCTCATTAGAACTGATTCAAATATATTCTTTTTAATGGCTGAGTAATACTCCATTGTGTATATGTACAGCTTTCTTATCCATTCATCTGCTGATAGACATCTAGGTTGCTTCCATGTCCTGGCTATTATAAACAGCGCTGCAATGAACACTGGGGTACACGTGTCTCCTTCAGTTCTGGTTTCCTCGGTGTGTATGCCCAGCAGTGGGATTGCCAGGTCATAAGGCAGTTCTATTTCCAGTTTTTTAAGGAATCTCCACACTGTTCTCCATAGTGGCTGTACTAGTTTGCATTCCCACCAATAGTGTAAGAGGGTTCCCTTTTCTCCACACCCTCTCCAGCATTTATTGCTTGTAGACTTTTGGATCGCAGCCATTCTGACTGGTGTGAAATGGTACCTCATTGTGGTTTTGATTTGCATTTCTCTGATAATGAGTGATGTTGAGTATATTTTCATATGTTTGTTAGCCATCTGTATGTCTTCTTTGGAGAAATGTCTATTAGATTCTTTGGCCCATTTTTTGATTCTGTCGTTTATTTTTCTAGAATTGAGCTGCAGGATTTGCTTGTATATTTTTGAGATTAGTTGTTTGTCAGTTGCTTCATTTGCTATTATTTTCTCCCATTCTGAAGGCTATCTTTTCACCTTGCTTATAGTTTCCTTTGTTGTGCAGAAGCTTTTAAGTTTAATTAGGTCCCATTTGTTTATTTTTGCTTTTATTTCCATTACTCTGGGAGGTGGATCAAAGAGGATCCTGCTGTGATGTATGTCAGAGAGTGTTTTGCCTATGTTCTCCTCTAGGAGTTTTATAGTTTCTGGTCTTATGTTTAGATCTTTAATCCATTTTGAGTTTATTTTTGTGTATGGTGTTACAAAGTGTTCTAGTTTCATTCTTTTACAAGTGGTTGACCAGTTTTCCATTCTTCATCTTCTTTACCATAATCAGTGATGAGAAAAATAGACCTGTCTAGAAAAACATATTTTCCAGGACAATATTTCTTTTTCCAGTTCTCATATAATCACAGATTTGCTGCTTCAACCAAAGTCCTGGTAGGGCTGGTTATAGGACCACCAGGACCATTTGGGGATATAAGCTCAAAATCAAAGTCTAGGAAATCCCTTGTCAATCTTTATCTAATAATTCCTGTTAGATCATTTAATTTCAGAATTTGCTTTAAGAAACTCCCCTAGAAAAATTAAATATGACACAGAAAGTTGACATCAACATGAAATATTAACTGCTTTATAATTTTTCCTTTTGTTGATCATTTTCCTTTAATGTATTTACAATTTAATTTTGATGTGTAACCATTTCTTTATTGCTTATTTTTCTGACCTCATTATCAAGCTCATCCCCATAGTAAGATTTTTCAGTATTCATTAAATGTTTATTGATATTATTGCTATCAAATCTTAATGGAAAAATTTTGTTGTCATTTGAAAAAACAATGCATCAAAAAGCAGATGACTAATGATTTTTTAAAAGGTTAAAGAAATACATTGTTCATTTTGAAAAATGTAAATCTTATATCATTTTCTATGGATGTACTAACAAAACTTCCTCCTAAAAATTGTAGTACTGGAATAAAAACATTTTCTGTTGTTCTTAGGAACTTGGTAAACATTTTTCTATATTAAAAATAACTATACTTATTAAAAATAAAATATAAAACACCTTTTCACTAAGTGATGAGGCAATATGCATTTCTTAAGCTACCTTGCCAAACAAGGTAGCTTCATTAACAAGGACATGTTAATTCATATCATGATACATTGACACACCAAGAACAGAGCCAAAGTTTAATGCTGCCAGCAGTAATGTAGCCCTGCTAGTGAGGTAGATTTCATGCCTCTGCTGTGGACTCCTTGCCAGTAGACTGCATCTGATAGGTGATCTACACTGCTCATTACTTGGTTTATTCTTTTCAAGGATGATGGGAAGAATAGGTCTATAGTAGCCACGTTTTTCCTTCATTTCTCAGACTGTCTGAAATGTAAAGAGAACACAGTCCATACATTTTTGTTTATATTTACCCTTAATTCATCTATATACTATTTTGTAAATACAAGTTAATAACCAGAAACTTGTTGGAGTCTTCATTTCTAAATATAGAAGAAATCCCCCTTTGTCACAAATAAACTAACTTGTCGCTAGGGAGTTTAGTTTTTATTCCAAATTAAAAAATAAAAATTATAACAGATTACAACTATAGAAGGACTTTATTATAATATTTCAATATATAACAGTACTAAAAAGAGATCATCTATCAGATAGATGCAAAGCACCAGGCAAAGATGACTTGGTTAATGTAAGTACCTTAGCGCTCTCTCTGTAGGTAAATATGCATATGTATATGTGTATATATATGTGAGTGTGTAGTCTGTTGCCAAAAAGAAGGGTCATTGCTCAGGCAACTCATATAGCTCTCACAAGCAAATCAGAAACATCGGAGCTCCTTCCCTCATCCTCCTGTCTTAAAACCCTTCCTTGTGCATCTGGGTGCTTATGCTCAGTTGTGTTTGACTATTTGCGACCTATGGACTGTAGCCTGCCAGGCTCCTCTCCTCTAGACAAGAATACCGGAGTGGGTAGCCATTTCCTACTCCAGGGGATCTTCCTGACCCATGGATCAAAACTGCATCTCCTGCTTCTCCGGCATTGGCAGATGGATTCTTTACCATTGCACCACCCAGGAAACTCATCTTTAGTGCCTCTTATTAACAAAATTAACAAGAAATATAGTTTGTAGAGTCCCAGTCACAGCCACAAAAAGCAGAGGAGAGAATTGGGGCTGAAAATAGAATAACTGAAACAGAAAGCAAGCATCCAAACAGCCTCAGCTGTAGATCCACTTTGTACTGCAAATAACCACTCTTCATGAATGTCTTATGTTAATTTATTTGTTTTAATACAATGTTTTGTTAGAGCCTCACAAAAGCTACTATCTTAGGGACAAGCACAGAACCCTAACTCCATGTAACTGCCTTTTGTTTCCTTGCTGTTTCCTGCAGACTCTTCTCATCCAAGGCATACATTCCTATTAGCACATAGCTCTTAGTTTGATCATAGAAATAAAAGCACAGTGTTAGCCCAAACTCATTCTCAGTAAGATTCAAATGTATTTTCAGCTCTCAGTAGCTGAAGCATGAGCTAAGAAATGCAAAGCTTGGGCTTCCCAACAAAATCTGGTCCTTTAGGATTTTCAGTAACTTACAAAGCATGGTTTGCCAATGGAGTGGCATCCAGCCAATGTGCAGACAGGGCTCACCACCTGGATGCCCCATGGTGTTAGCTGAGAGGCATTCTCAACGTTCATCGTATTCTCCCTCCTCAGCCTCTGAGTGTTTTGAGAAGTGCTTCATTTGTTCTGAAATGAATGCCTTGCCACTTCTTTCCTGTATGTTTGGATGATATTTTACATATAGTTAATCCATTTTATATATTTAGTTAGATAAAATAAATTTGCCTTGTAAATAGTTAAAGGTTCCTCAAGACAATAAAAATATCAGATTCTGATCTGGTAAATGTAAGTTCTTTGGAAGTGAAAATTTGCAGATATGAGGGCAAAATGATAGGTTAAAAATTGAAATGCACAGAGAATATGGCAAGTGCTGCAAGTGAATCATGAGGGTAGATGGTTAGGATTGAAAAAAAAAAAAGATTTTTTGAAAATAGTATGCTTAAGTAGAAACCCTAATTCTGGCACTAATTGGCCATAGCTCTTGGTCAAGATTCTTGACCTAACTGGGACTCAGTTTCCTCATTAGGAATACTGTTAGTATTTTTGTTATTGTTGTTCAGTTGCTTAGTCATGTCTGACTCTTTGTACCCCGTGGACTGCAGCACCTCAGGCTTCCCTGTCCTTCACCATCTCCCGGAGCTTGCTCAAACTCATATCCATTGACTTGGTGATGCCATCCAGCCATCTCATCCTCTGTTGTCCCCTTCTTCTCCTGCCTTCAATCTTTCCCAGCATCAGGGTATTTTCTAATGAGTCAGCTTTTTGCATCAGGTGGCCATAAATACTGCTAGTATTTACTTCATAAAATTATTGTGAAGTTGGAATGAGGTTGTCTATGTAAAGAATTTAATCTAGTACCTGGAATACAGTAAATACTCAAAAAATGCTCGAGGGTGAGAAAAATTCCAGGCCCATGTAAATATAGTTTTTTAAATTAAATGTGATGAAATTCCTCTTGTTTCTTCCTTTCAGTCTATGTAAAACATGTAAGAACTAAAATTCAGACTTGTTTCTGCTATGTTTACAAACTGATTGCTCTTCTTCCTTACAAATTTGTCTTTTTATTTTTAATGCTTCTAAAAGTATTTTAAAGGCATTTTAGAGAATATTACTGTCTCTATAGTTTTCCCTTTTAACAGAAGTTTAGGAGAGATTGATGCTGGCAAGAGAGAAATATGGAAGACAGCGGGCTAAAATCCCCAGGGCCCTTTTGGCTTCTCTATGCCTATCCATATTACATGATATCCAACACGCATCCTCTGATCACAGTGCAGTGAGATACTGGGTAAGAACAAACCCAGTTGACTTCAGGAGGCCAGATGCAATTTAGTCTAACCTACCTGTCCCCTTACTTGTTCACTGAACAACAAGTCATTCTGGATACTGTAAAAACAGATGAAAACACACTGCCATTAATATTATCTTGCTTTATCCTCTACTTTGTTCCTTTTGGAAACTGAAGGTTTTTGTTGGCTGCTAAGATTTAAAAGTTAGGATATGATCTAAAAGTTGGCTGATTTGGAATTTTCTGTGATCTCTGTTCCAGTTGTATTTCTCTGGGTATAATCAAGTAGAGGCTGATGCAGAAAAGCCTCACCTTCTCATAGGTCCATGGAACTGTGTACAACCATCAGTTGCACCCTCAGCAATTTTTAAGCCATTCTTTTAAATTCTGCTCAAAAGTCTCCCAGGATTGCAACCCCGATGCCTCTCCTCATGTGTAGATCTGTCTCATGTTCATGGAACCACTTCTTTCCTGTCTGCTTCCTCACTAGACCATAATCAACCTGAACTCAGGACTAAGCCTTATTGAATTTGCACTTCAGGACCTAACAGTACCTTGCACATAGTGGGCATTCAATAAAATATAAATATTAATAAATATATATTAATATGTATTCAATACAGGATATACTAATAAACTGATGAACACAGTTCAGTAAAGGTTACATTAATAAATAGATGAGGATATTTCAAATGGCTGAATGTGTCGTAAAGTCTGAGAAGGAATCGGCAAATGGGGATAACATGAAATATCGAAACTGACAAGGATATTACTTACTGGATAAAAAGAGCCGTAAATCTAAGTGGGGTTTAAATGGAGATAGAGATGAGAACACTTGTGAAGATAAGTTAATAGACTTTCTGTTTTTATTTATAAACACATTTTTCTGGTTATAGTAACATTTGGTGCTCAAATAAAGGTCAAGGTAATTACTGAATTATTCTAATAGATCATGAAGGAAGTAGAATGTTATTCAAAGTGGTAATTAAGTAACTTCCAAGTTTGACCACACTTTGATGATTAAACTCTCTTCGAAAATAGCAGTGAAGTAAATAAAAGCATAAATGAATCATATGTTGTGCACCTGAAACTAATATGATGTTGTATGTCAATTATAACTCTAAAAATAAAAAAATACTTTTAAAAAGTACACATTTATATCATATGCAACTTATAAAGTACTTGTAGTATCAGAAGATTTAGTGTGTTGAATATACTGATGGAATTGTCAAAGCTTCATATATGGAATGAAGCAGTTTGGAAAAGAAATTTTTTATAAAATCTCACATTGGTTTTAGGAATGCAGAGTCCTTGGCAATGTGCCTATTCCAACCTCAACCCTACGTATCTCTACAACCTCATTTCTTTCCAGTTTCTTCCAGACCTCAGTGGAAGTGTCACCATTCAATTCTAGTCTTTTGCATACGTGTCTTCCTCCATTCCGTCCTTTAGAATCTGCTCAAATTCCAGCTCTTCTTTGGAGTCTTCCCCGACTCTGTCAGTTTGGGCAATTCCAGCATCTGTGCTTCAGCAGTTAACTATATCACTTAACTTACGTCTGTCTCCGCCACGCCAGAGGGTGTGTCCTGAAAATTAGGGGCCATGTTATATTTGTATTTATGCTTTTACCACCTAGCACCCTGACTGTTATAGAGTGTTCTTGTCATTGTTGAGTCGTTAAGTCATGTCTGACTCGTTTGCGACCCCATGGACTGTCAACCACCACGTTTCTCTATCCATGGGATTTCCCAGGCAAGAATACTGGAGTGGGTCACCATTTCCTTCTCCAGGGGATCTTCCTGACCCAGGGATTGAACCCATGTCTCCTGCATTGGCAGGCGGATTCTTTACCAGTGAGCCACCTGGGAAGCTCGTTATAGAGTGTGTATCTGATGAATAAATCAATGCTAAGTGAGACTTTAGGACCTCATGATTTATTTATTTATTTTTCTCTTTGGCCAGGCAGGGTCCTTATTGCTGCCCGGACTTTTCTCTAGTGGTGCATGAGCTTCTCATTGCGGTAGCTTCTCTTACTGCAGAGCACGGGCC
Organism: Capricornis sumatraensis; assembly: GCF_032405125.1. Classification (NCBI taxonomy): domain Eukaryota; kingdom Metazoa; phylum Chordata; class Mammalia; order Artiodactyla; family Bovidae; genus Capricornis; species Capricornis sumatraensis. The sequence continues at coordinate 70,858,122 of NC_091070.1, forward strand.
GTAGGGCGTATGGGCTTCAGTACTTGCAGCACACGGCTCAGTAGTACTCCCAGGCTCCAGAGTACAGGTTCAGTGTTTGGCTCATGGGCTTAGTTGTTCCGTGGCGTGTAGAGTCTCCCCAGATCAGGGACTGAACCTGTGTCTCCTGTATTGGAAGGCAGGTTATTTATCACTGAGCCACCAGGGAAGCCCTCAGGAACTTGGAATGAAAAAAAAAAAAATCTAATTGAATTAAGTGAAGAGTTGACTCATTGGAAAAGACCCTGACGCTGGGAGGGATTGGGGGCAGGAGGAGAAGGGACAACAGAGGATGAGATGGCTGGATGGCATCACCGACTCGATGGGCATGAGTTTGCGTGAACTCCGGGAGTTGGTGATGGACAGGGAGGCCTAGCGTGCTGCAATTCATGGGGCTGCAAAGAGTCGGACACGACTGAGCGACTGAACTGAACTGAACTGATGATAATGCTTCTATATTTGGATGTGATGTGTTATATTAATTGTGGGGAAAAGTAATTTGGGAAAAAAGGAGAGGAAAAAAATAGGCCCAGCAAACAGCTGGAGCCTCAGAATCAGAGGGCAGGCCTGGGCTACACTGCAGTTTTTGCCACAGTATAAATCTTACTTGGTTTTAAACCCAAGAAGATGTACAGCCGAGCTTTCACAAATCAACATTTTCTAGGTATATGAAAGATCCATTTGGAGTTCAGGCCTACCAGTTCAATACCTTTTCCCTCAATGACCATAGCAAGCAGAAGGTATTTAACTTCATGAATTATAAAATGACAAGAAACATTTCTGTATTGGTTGTGGATTCAATCCCACAACAGGTTCAAAAGTTCAGAAGCAGCTAATACCTGAATTTATCATAGTAAAGGTTACTACATGAGCAGCACTTTTAAATAATATATACTTTAAATTATTGAAGGTAAGCAGCAACAGGTAAGAACATAGTCTTTTTAAGTATCCTCTTGTTTCCTAAAATGCTTCAGTGCTTTTCCAGTATTCCTTAGAGTAATAAATTATAGAACTATGTACATTTTATTATTAGCAGATAACTGCTTAGAATATTTTATTATAAATAGATATTTTAAGTCTCATTTTCTCCAGATGTACTAATTATAATGGAACACTTATTGAATGTTCTGTGCCTGGCACTACAAAAACATTTTATAAACATTAACTCATTTAACAATCTTATAAAGTGATTTCTATTATCAACCCCATTGTACAGATGAAAAAACTATAGCTGAGAGAGCACGAGAAACAATCTTTTCTTATTTTTATCTCCAAAGTTTTGCTAATTCTATTGCCTTTGCCCAGAAGGTTTCCTCTCTCTCAATCCTCTATTCTAGTTTCTCTTCAAGGCTAATTTAAAATTTCTTTCATGCACTTTCCTTCAATCTTCCCAAAGTTTTCTGGACTACTGTGGCTTCCTTATACAATTATTCATTAATTCATTCATCCATCCATTGTCCATCCACCCATCCATTCACTTTTATTAGATATTATTGTGGGAAAGTTGTGGGAATTCTCTGGTGATCCTGCATTCATTTATATGTTGCCTTGTGCTTTTGCTTCGCATGGTAGGCTTGTCTCCCTAATGAGGTCAGAAACTGCTGGAGGGCAAGCATATCTGAAGCTTCTTTTAAATGAACTCAGAACCTGCATACTTTGTGTTAGGAAGTTCAAAAGAAACCAGAGTAGGAGAAAGAAGTGGTCAGAGAATGTGCAGAACCAGGAGAATGTTCAGTACTATTTAGATCTTCAGAGTGGTTTATAAAGATGGCAAACAACCACAAAGACAACTGTGTTTAGATATAGCTGGGGGCAAAGTTTCTATTCTTGACACTCAGTGCTTCTACTACTTGAAAAGAGACCCTTGGTGCCTAGAAAGTGGTATTAGTCTTGGGGCTGAGAGCCAGATATCAGACAATTTAGGAGGTTAATGAGGAAGTGAAGAAAGTAGCTGTAGGTCTCTCATTCAAGTATTTGACAGAAAATGGAAAGCAAGTGAAATTCTAATTATGAAAAGGCCAAAGAATGAGATTTTTAACATACAAGAACCTATACCTGCTAGAAAGCAAACACTGACAGAGAAAGGGTTGAAGAATTTCCATGACTGACATGAAATTGTCCCCCACCCCTTCTATGGGAAAAGAGAAGATAATCCAGTTCGTTCCTCTGACCCTTGCAAGTGCCAGCTAACCCTCTGGGCTATTGAGATCTGTCCTTCATTCCTAACTGTCAGACAGAGCAGTTCCTTTCCCTGCCTAAAAGGCTGTCTGACAGATATTGACCAAATATAGCTGCTTTTTTCTTTCATCACCATTCAATTTGCTTAAATAAAAAGTCCAATGAAAAATGACTTCCTCGAATATATATCCATCCTCTCCCGTTATTTTTGGATGTCTCTCTGGAGTGATTTGGTTATATGCATGTAACTCCCCATTCACCAAGTCTAATATGCAAGTCTTAAATTTTTAAAATTGCCTGGGCGGTCTATGGACAGTACAGAAACAGTGCAGGTCGTCCGTTTGTGACTTGAAATCTGATACTCTGAATCCAAAGGAATTACCTACCATATCCATCTCTATTGCATTTCGTGTCTCCTTTTCCTCCCCGTCGTTCACCAGACAGTAATGTTCTCAGATCAAATATCCTCTATAAATTGAGAGGACATTTAGCTGATTTATGGGGCTTTTAGCTATTATATACTTACCTATTCAATAAAAGTAAGTACTTACATCACATGACACATATGCTACCTTCACAATGTAAGATCTTTCCTTCAAGGGATTCAGGCATCAAATTGTAATGAGATTTCTTGTAGCTAATACATCACTTAAGGGCAAACTGACATTCTGAATCTATTTCTTTCTTTTTTTTTTTTTTCTCAATGGAATTCTGAACACAGCATTCTTCATAAGATCCTTAACATTATTAAAATTTTTATTTTCTGTTTTAAACAGAATGTAGACCTGTTGAATAAAGAAACTAGGAGCAGGAATATTGGTTTTGCACATAAAATCAGAAAAGGAATATTGCCTTGGTCTTTTATCTAACATTGCCAATTTCCAGAGCCAGAAGCAGAGTAAATGCTGCCTTAGCATCTACGCTGTAGGAAAACCTTGAGGGTAAATACATCTACGTGGGATCTTATTTCAGTGTATCAATCAACCCATCAACAAGAAATGAACAAATATTTACTCCACAAAGTATCTGAGTATATAAAGAAGCGTAAGACACATCCCAGTAGAGTAAATTGCTTGAAAGTCACTATAAATTCAGGCTTTCTCAGCATTGGCTCTATTGACATTTTGGGCCAGATGGCACTTTGTCGTGGGTGGCCATCCTGTGCATTGTAGATAGTTTAGCAAAATCTACCAGCTGGAAGCTAGTAGCACCCCTCCCCCAATTATGAAAACTAAAAAAAAGTCTCGAGACCTTGCTAGTGATCTCCTGGAGGACAACATCACCCTCAGTTGAAAAACTCTGCTCTGACCATACCTACCATGTGAATATGATTATTGCAAAATTCCAGTCTGTTTGGATTTACTACTGCAAAACCATGTTATGACTCTGGGAATATTGGAAATGTTGCCTCTTTTATTCCCTGTTATTATGCTTCTTGGTGCTGTGAATGTTAATTAATTAGTAAATGTGATGGGCTTTCCTGGTGGCTCACTAAAGAATCCACCTGCCAAGCAGGAGATGTGGGTTCAATTCCTGGGTTGGGAAGATCCCCTGGAGAAGGAAATGGCAACCCACTCCCCAATATTCTTGCCTGGGAAATCCCCTGCACAGAAGAGCCTGGCAGACCACAGTCCATGGGGTCACAAAAGAGTCAGGCATGGCTTAGCAACTAAACAACAACAAGCATGGTGATAAACACTTTCAAGAGACAGGTTTTAGTAAACCTGTTTGCTATATTGTGGTTTAGGGAGGCTCAGAAATTAAAGCAGATCTGAATCACAATTATGGAGTAAGAGAAGCTGGTTGCTGGTACTCATCCCACAGTATTGTTCATTGGAGTGACCTAAAACCTACTTCTGGCTAGAGATTCCTCTATTTCAGACCTAAGCAATATTCGTTACTCATCATCTCATTGTAACTCAAACTGATATTGCCTAAAAGTGAATTTAATATCCTGCTGTATGCTGAAGGTTGATTTCCCTCCCAAATTTGCAGGTCACAACAAGAAGATGGCCATTTATGAACAAGAAAATGGGCTCTTATCAGACACTAAGTCTGCCAACAACTTGATCTTGGACTTCCCAGTTTCCAAAACTGTGAGTAATAAATTTCTGTTGTTTATAGGCCACCTCATTTATGATATTCTGTTATAGCATCCTGAACAGACTAAAACAAATCCCGTAGCAAAAATAAGTCTGCTTCCCAATCAGCCTATTTCTGTTTATGGGGTCAGTATTCTCTAAAGGTCTTATCCAACCTGTCCATATCCTTCCCCATATTCCAGAAGCTTCCAGGTCCTACTGGATCTTCCTCTTCAGTGTCGTTTCAGTTGAACACTAACCTCTCTTGTCTCTGAGGATCAGCATCCTCACAGTCACCTGGCTGAGTCATTGCCACACTTTCAAGGGCTCCTAGCCTCAATGTCTCCCTTCCTCAGACTCTCTTGCATGTGCTCTCAGACTTTAAATACCATCTGCCACCCACTTCAGGGAACTGTATCATGTAACTCTAACTTTTTGAAATAAATACAGATTTCTTAGCATGCTGTTCTGAGTTGTTCCTCTGTTTATTTCATTTTTCCATCTCGACAGTTTTTGTTTGTTTTGTTTTGTTTGCAGGTCTGACTAGATCTTCCCAATTCATATTCACATTCTAATCACCCCAATCTCTGTAGTTTATGGTTCCTAATCCAGTATGTTCTTTCCTCCCTGCTGCTAACCCAACTTAATACTTGGAATAATGATAATTACTATTTATTGAAAACCTAAATCCAGACAGGTACAGGGCTAAGTGTTTACCTATGTTACATCAGGTACTCTTAGCCGTACTTGTCAAGCTCTGAGAAGTTAAGTACTGTGTCCAACTTCACACAGCTAGGATATGGCAGGATAAGTATTTGAATCTCATTCCATCTGGCTGCCACATCCAAGTTCTTAACCATTAAGTGCAGTGTGTTACACAATCCCTTATGGGTTTACATATTTGGTGTTAAGTGAAAGATGGGTAAACACAGAATAAGAAGAGTTTCTTTCCTGAAATGACCTGTCTTCCAAGGAGGATCTCTGGAAGTTTACTCTTTTCAGGAGTAAGTCTGACAATCCATGGGCTCTTCAGTTGTAAAGAGAAACAATAGACTTTGACGAAAGAGTAGCTGGAAATTTGCATGCTGTGGAACTAAGATTATAAAACCCATGCATGACAGCATTTGGCTAGTAAATACACCCAGTGGGCACCTTAGATATCCACCACTAGTCAGTTAGGTTAAGAATATAACTCAAGAAGAAGGCAAAAAATAAAAAGGAGCACAAGAAAGTAGATTAGACCTAACACTGAGAATCTAAGAGTGACTGGAAGAGGGAAATCTTTTTCTAGTGAGGAAAAATTTATGATAGAATGAGCTCTCTACCTCTCTCTCTCTATTAGAGAGAATTAATTGGGTATATACATTTTCTTTAGTTGAGTTTACTAAATTTTAATAGGAAAAATTATTTGTTATATTGGTTCATCTAAGCTAAACTTATTTCTATTTAATTAAAATCTATGGTCTTATTTAAGGTATTGTACAATTGTAATATAAGAGAATATAAGCATTTGAAAGGTATTATCTAATTGTACAAGATAGGATTCCTTTTGATTGATTCTTTTAGGTTATCTGTTAAGCTCTTACACAGTCTCAAAAGAGGACAGAGTTTGCTTATTGTCTAATTAATAATATTATATTAGGCACCTTGGGTAAACCAAAAATTATTATAACACAATTCCCAGTCACAAAGGAACTTAAAATCTAGCAGGGTAATTAAGACAAACTTACAAAGAGGTATAACATAATGCAGAAGGTAATACATGCTATAAATAGTCTAAAAACAGACTTCAGAGATTTCTGGAAAAGGAAACATTTGAGGTGGTTCTTAAAGGAATGGTTTGGAAGATATAAAAAGGAGATGAAGGAAAAGAAGGGATTTTACATACAGGAAATCTTATGATTCACTCATATCACATCACATAAAGATTTGAGGGTAAGGGTGGGTGGGTGCTGGGGTCTTGTTCCATCAACAGCTATAGGTAGTATGAGAAATTTCAACAAATTTTCCTGAACAGTACTTGTATTCCCGGCAAGCTGGATAAAGCCCAGGTCTGATCTTATGGACTGGAAGAAGCCACTTGAGTATATAACTTGGGGAGCTTTGAATCTGACATTAGAGACAGATTTGTACAATACACAGTCTTTTAACATTTTAGATAGAAACCCATCTGCAGTATGTAAAAAGAAATTACTTTTTACACAGACCTCATAGGCAGATGAATATAGGAACCTAGTCAGGTTTATGAGATTATTATATGCTCCAGGAATAAGATAATGCAAGAATGCAAAACAGACTTATAAATGAAAATTATAACAAGAGAGGTGATCAAAATTTAGCAATTGATTTGTTGAAATGCATGTGTTGGCAACAATTTATCCCTTGCAGTGTCACAAACTAAATTTATTTGCTCTTCTAAACATGGGAAAATCTGATTAAATAATTTTTATTACTGTGTATATATACAATTAAAAAAAGAGTTGATGAGAACTTCAATGAATGTATTAATATTTTGAGAGTAGTTTGGCTGGTTTTATCTCTGGCTTCAGAAGAGATCTGAAGAATTAAAAAATTTCTCAAAATTCAAAAAAATTTTTGAAGGTGATAGATTTTTTAAAGGTCAGAAACAAAATTAAGACCAAACAAGAAAAGGAAATTCAAAAGCCTGGTTTATCTAGACTAGCTACATTCCAGAAATTGAGTTGGTAGTATTGATATAATTTATCTTCAACATCCCTATCTTTACTTTAAACAGGACTTAATAAAAAACAATAAACAGCTATGACTTTTTAAAACTAAAACTGAAATATTATAAAGGGAAAATTAGCTTGGGATTTACCCAAGGGATTTACCCTGGCATATCACATCCGTTGATTGTAAGTATCAAGGCATTTTCATTTTTTCTTCTAACCGTATAAAAATAAACAAAAGCTGCATTCTTAATAGCTACATTTAAAAAATGAGAAGGACAGCACTCATGATGCCAATACAAATACTGCATCAATACACTACAAAATGCCAGCCAGCTTGGCAAAAAATCCTTTCAGTAGTTTTCTCAAGCCCACTGCCATCTCAACCCCTATTGGAGCCAAGGTCGAAAGGATAAATACACACCCTTATCTGCAATTCTGTCTGTCAGGGTCAAAGGGAACAAGAATTGAATTAACACTCTGAAAGGTTTCCTATTGCAGGTGATAAACCCAAAAGGTATATATAAAATCACTGCAAAGGAGAAATCTGTTGCCACTTGTTTTGTCTGGTGATACAAATGGGAAACTAAGAGGCTGCTAGTTTCTAAATAACATCTCTTCACAGATAAGATAGATGCTGCCTAAAGAATCGGTCAACCCAGTGAAACAACTGATCTTACCTGAGCTTGGGATCATGTAGATTAAATAGTGGATAGACTTCTCTCCCTAGATTTTATCTGGTTTGTATAGTGTACTATAGTCTAGGGAAAACATCACTGAGCCATGACCAAATCATATTCAGCAGTCAGAGTGATGTCTAGGAGAATGTTGGAGGTGTCTACCCATGAAAACAGTGTCTACCCATGAAAACTTGAATTTGGTCTAAAGTCTTTTCCTTGTTCTTAGTGGATCTTCATCTGGGCAACATAAGAAACTTACCTGAATATTCGTTTTGATTTCTTTTTCTTTTCTTTACTTGGAGGAATAGTTATAAAGCCAGTGTCATTTTATTTTTAACAGAAAATTTTCTAAGGGAGATTCCTAGAGGCACAATATAACACTTAATGTTAGATTTGTGTTAGAGAATTAAATGCAGATCTCAGATTTATAATTGCAAAATAAAGGCATAGAAAACTTTGGATTTTGAGAATCTCACCATGTGTTAGAATAAAAGGACCCATGGTGGTCTTTCTGTAGAATAGTTTGGTTAAAAGCACACAAATGAAAACATGACAATAATCATTTTTAGAAACTTGAAAATAAATTTTGACTGATGAGCTAAACTATTTCTCCCTCCTCTGGAGACAGAAAAAAGATGAAATGTTTTTACTCTAAGTGAGGGAAATTAAAGTAAGATATAATAAACTTCTGGACCAGAACTATCCAATAAAACTTTCTTCAGTGAAATAGAACTGCATCTGTGCTGTCCAGTATGTTAGCCACTTGCCATATGTTGCTAATGGATATTTGAAATGGGGCTGATGTGACTAAGGAACTAAAATTTTAATAAATACTCACATGCGGGTAGTGGCTCCTGGATTGGACCAGGTGGGTCCAGAGAAAGGGAGTTGTTAAACATCAGACATGCGGACCTCAGTGAAGTAGGAGAGTGTCAGCAATCTCTCAAGGCCCTTTGCTGGTCTCCTTTTACATCAAGTTGGGCCCCCTCTACCACAGCCCGACTTTGTCTCATTTATCTAATGAGGATTCCAAAAGTTAGGATAAATCCTGAATTTGAAAATCTGAAATAGCTGAATAGAGGCCTCATTTTTAAAACATTTAATTATTTATTTGTCTGCTCCTGGTCTTAGTTGTGGCCTGTGGGATCTAGTTCCCTGACCAGGGATTGAACTCAGGCCAGCTGCTGGGAGCATGGAGTCTTGGCCACTGAACCACCAGAGAAGTCCTGAGACCTCATTTTTAAATATTAAGAAGCATAAGTTATATTTAAAAGGCTATGAAGACACTCAGTTATCATTTGGCTAGGGGAAGAGCTTAAGATATATTATTATTCAAAATATACCTCTTGAGAAGAGCACAGATGGTAATATGATACACTATCCATGTTACAGATGATGTCCAATATAAAATGAGTTTGTGTTTCAAAAGTTCATGTGTATATATAGTAAAGTAGAATGTGTAAGTAGCAAACAGAACTCAGAATGCATTTTCCCATCGAAAACTTAAAATTAGATTACAAATTAACCAAAGTAGAAAACAAATCACTCAATAATATTACAGCATAATACCAGGGCTGCTATTCAGTGGTATGAACTGCCATAGCTGTACTAATAACTACAACCTTGCAATATTTTTATATACTTGTTAAATAGCTGCTACTTTATTCTACCCCTTCACAACCACAACCCCTTAAGACTCTCTGACCTTCCTCAATCCAGACTTAGGAGTTGAAGCCTGGATCAGCAAGGGGACTCCTGGACCCTCCTGCAGTTGGCAGTTTGTTACAGTCAGTCAGTGTCTAAGCTGTAGTAGTTGCTGAATAATTTCCCTGCCATCTTCAGCATGTTCTTCCTAGAGTACTTCTATAACACATGGTACTGTGATTTCTGGGCTTCCTAGGTGGCTCAGTGGTAAAGAATCCACCTGACAATACAGGAGACTTGAGTTTGATCCCTGGGTTGGGAAGATGCTCCAGAGAAGGGAATGGGAACCCACTCCAGTATTCTTGCCTGGGAAATCCCATCAACAGAGGAGCCTGAAGGGCTACAGTCCATGGGGTCACAAAGGCAACTAAACAACAAAAACAAAACTGTGATTTCTGGAAAATCACATGCTTTTAAAACTGAGTATTGAGGACTTGGACTGTATAGAAATTATCTGTTTCCTCACAGATTCTAAGTCCTGTGCAGAAGCATACCTAACTGCCATGTTTTGTGTTCAGACACAGGTGTATGCTGTCTAAAGCCCTTCTTCGCATAGCTGTCACCCAACAATAAGTCTCTTTGCTTACTATCTGTGGGTAGGGTGGAATCCCTCTCCAGCTATTTAGTAGAGCTTGCCACTGGGAAGAGCCTAAGGTGCAGTGAATCATGAAGAACAATTTAAAAATGGAAAAGTATATTTTCTTGAGACCTGCATTCTAAGTAGCATTTTTTTGGTATGGTATTAAATAGTTTGGATAGTTACTTGAATATGAAAATGTTTTTAAAATTTTTAATCCTGAAGAACTGGGGAAAGGGTAATCATTGAGAAGAAAACGAATCCATTCAAAGCATTTTTTCCCCTTCCTTCAATGCCCTTACATATTTCTTTCTTTCTTTTTTTTATTTCACCAAATTCTAAAATTCTTAGTAGTGTGTGAATAAGCCAACTATAACATTATTTCTGAATAAGCCTATGATCAGTGACTTGAAAAAGTCATGAAACCTGTGCCTCACTTCTGATAATTATAAATTAGGAACTGTATTCCCTGCTCTTAATTACTTTTCAAGGGTATTTATATAAATTAGATCATCCAACTAAAATGTTTTGAGATTTTAAGCTACTCCTTTGTTCTTCTGCTCCCTTAAAAACTATAAAACAATCATATTTTATAATTTCATTTTAACATTTTATATATTTATGACATATATTTACTTGATAACTGTTTATTTAGAATTTCACCACTACAGAAGGGGTTAGGAGTTAATATAGTTTATATATTAAATGGGCTTTCCTGGTAGCTCAGATATGAAATAGCTGTTGTCTCAAGAAATGAATGGTGTTCACATTTTCCATTATAGTTAATGCTTTCACTTGTCTCAAGAGTCCATGTAGATTCAGAGAGTCTGGTTTAAAATTAATTACTATGATTTCAATAAATATTTTCAAAGGAAAAATAATGAACACCACTATTAACACCCAAACCGCTATTGGAGGGGTTTCCACTGGGATACTATGGAATTTTATTTTTTGGCCCTAAAAAGATGTATTTTTTTTACTTCAAAAGAAATTTGGAATCCTAAGTAAACAGGGAGGATACTGGATACAATATCTATCTTTTTCTTTTCTTTCCTTTTTACTTTCAAGTAATTACTTTGCTTTATGCCCTTGCCAGCTGGACCAGAACCAAGCTTCTTACACAGTCAGTCAAAACTAATCCATCTTGTCTATTGGAAAGGGTGATAGACTGCCCCCATCCAATACTCTTTCAGAAGGCAAACACATATGGAAAAGCCTCTTTCAACAGACCACCAGTTAGAAAACTGGTACCTCTCAAAGAGCCATTCCATTTAATACCAGTCATCTAAAAGAATAGGTCCAATTTTCATTACCTGTTGTCAGTAGTCTATAACACAGCCACTACTGCAACACAAGAGATTATTCCCTTGCTTCACATTTGTGAACAAAACCAGCAGACAGCAAATATATGGCAAGGCAGAACTTCTCAGCACATCAAATTCCTAACATACATGTTGACTATCCTCTATCAGACACAAAGACATTTTGAAAACAAAACAAAATTAACAAAACTGTCTCATTGCCTGGAATTATTTAGGTAAATGTTGCATCTCCAAGCTTTGGAAGACCACCTCAAGTTGTAATAGCAGTCACACAAAGTGTGGACTGAAGTTTGGTAGAAACTGAATTTGGAGGTGCCAAATGGGAAGAAGTCATGGAGTTAAAGGACCTGGATTTTAGGTCCACAGTCATCACTAACTAGAAGCAAGAGGTAAGCGTTTCATTTCCTTAAGTCTAACTTTCTGTATCTGCTAAAAAGAACAAGAATATCACTTACTCATCCATATAAAGGCTATTATGAAGTCTGGAGGAATTTTTGCAGCTGCCTGCCCCTCAAATGGGCTCCCCATCCTTCTGGGAAGCATATAGCAGCGGTGACAGGTCCTTGAAACCACAGAATAAAAACACTGCATCTTCCCAGGGCATCAGTTTTGTTATAAGATTTTGTAGAATAGGTTAACTTGTTTTGATTTGGACCTTTAATTAAAATAAACACAGTTATATCATGAATTTTTGCGTGAACTTTCGAGATGAAATGTAAGATTTCAAAGAATTTTCTTACTTTTGAGGACCTACTTTGGTCTGTACTCCTGGATCCTCAGTGTTAACCATTGATTTTTGTCTGCTGTTTGTGCTTCTTTACTAAAAAAGTTTGATAATCCCAGTGAAGGAAAGCATCTTTCAAAACTTAAAAGCTCTCTATTAATGCATGCTCTTGGTTGTTGTCTCTTTAGTAATCATGTCAAGGAAGGGAGCATTCTCAAAAACATTTTTTTACTTTTTAATATAAAATATCTTTGTTTTTCTTTAAAATTTTTCATTGAAGAATAGTTGATTTACAATATTATATTAGTTTCAGGTGTATGTACAATGGAGTAATTCAATATTCTTACAGATTATCTCCATTCAAAGTTATTATAAAATAATGGCTATATTTCTCTGAACTGAACAATATTTCCTAGTTGCTTATTTATTTTATACATAGTAATTAGTATCTCTTAGTCCCCTAACGCTATCTTGTCCTCCATCCTTCCCTCTCTCCACTGGTAACCATTAGTTTGTTCTCTGTTTCTATGTGTGTTTTCCTGTCTTATTAAACACCTTCAATTTATTTTTTAGATTCCACATATAAATGATAACATACAGTGTTTGTCTTTCCCTGTCTGACATATTTCACTAAGCATAATACCTAATAAGTCCATTTACATCATTGCAAATAGCAAAAATTGCATTCTTTTATGGTTGAATAATAAAGAGTCGGACATGAACTGAAGCAATTTGGCACACATTCACACATAACGTTACACTGTAGGCTTCCCAGGTGGGACTACTGGTAAAGAACCTGCTTGCTAATGCAGGAGACCTGAGAGATGTGGGTTTGATCCCTGGGTCAGGAAGATCCCCTGGAGAAGGGAATGGCAACCCACTCCAGTATTCTTGCCCGGAGAATTCCATGGGTGGAGGAGCCTGATGGGCTACAGTCCACAGGGTCGCAAAGAGTTGGACACGACTGAATTCTCCCAGCCAGGCTTCAGCAATACGTGAACTGTGAACTTCCTGATGATCAAGCTGGTTTTAGAAAAGGCAGAGGAACCAGAGATCAAATTGCCAACATCCGCTGGATCATGGAAAAAGCAAGAGTTCCAGAAAAACATCTATTTCTGCTTTATTGATTATGCAAAAGCCTTTGTGTGGATCACAATAAACTGTGGAAAATTCTGAAAGAAATGGGAATACCAGACCACCTGACCTGCCTCTTGAGAAATCTGTATGCAGGCCAGGAAGCAACAGTTAGAACTGGACATGGAACAACAGACTGGTTCCAAATAGGAAAAGGAGTACGTCAAGGCTGTATATTGTCACCCTGCTTATTTAACTTATATGCAGAGTACATCATGAGAAATGCTGGACTGGAAGAAACACAAGCCGGAATCAAGATTTCTGGGAAAAATATCAATAACCTCAGATATGCAGATGACACCACCCTTATGGCAGAAAGTGAAGAGGAACTAAAAAGCCTCTTGATGAAAGTGAAAGAGGAGAGTGAAAAAGTTGGCTTAAAACTCAACATTCAGAAAATGAAGATCATGGCATCTGGTCCCATCGCTTCATGGGAAATAGATGGGAAACAGTAGAAACAGTGACAGACTTTATTTTGGGGGGCTCCAAAATCACTGCAGATGGTGATTGCAGCCATGAAATTAAAAGATGCTTACTCCTTGGAAGAAAAGTTATGACCAACCTAGACAGTATATTGAAAAGCAGAGACATTACTTTGCTGACTAAGGTCCGTCTAGTCAAGGCTATGGTTTTTCCAGTAGTCAGGTATGGATGTGAGAGTTGGACTGTGAAGAAGGCTAAGCACCGAAGAATTGATGCTTTTGAATTGTGGTGTTGGAGAAGACTCTTGAGAGTCCCTTGGACTGCAAGGAGATCCAACCAGTCCATTCTGAAGGAGATTAGTCCTGGGATTTCTTTGAAAGGAATGATGCTATAGCTGAAACTCCAGTACTTTGGCCACCTCATGTGAAGAGTTGACTCATTGGAAAAGACTCTGGTGCTGGGAGGGATTGGGGGCAGGAGAAGAAAGGGACGACAGTGGATGAGATGGCTGGATGGCATCACTGACTCGATGGACGTGAGTCTGAGTGAACTCCGGGAGTTGGTGATGGACAGGGAGGCCTGGCGTGCTGCAATTCATGGGGTTGCAGAGTCGGACATGACTGAGTGACTGAACTCAACTGAACTGAACTGAAGTGACTTAGCATGCAAGCATACACAGTATTGTTTGTGTGTGTGTGTGTGTGTGTGCGTGTGTGTATGTGTGGTATCACCTATTCTTTATCCAGTCATCTGTTGATAGATGCTTAGGTTGCTTCCATATCTTGGCTATTGTAAATAATGTTGCTATGAACATTGGGGGTGCATGTATCTTTTTGAATTAGTTTTTATTTTTTAGAGTGGCTATTTTCCATAGCAACTGTACTAGTTTATAGTCCCAGCAATATGTACAAGGGTTCCCTTTTCTCCATATCCTCCCCAATACTTATTTGTAGACTCAAAATTATTTTCATCTGACTTCTACTCTCTTTTATACAGAAGTGACCTTTTTTACTCTGTTTGGAATGTTGACTTTATCATCATCTTCTATATCTACTTACTTTTTAAAAATTAGGCTCATTGCCCGGTGAACAAGTAGATCTGAGAAACCAAACTAAGTAGTCCTTGGAAATGAAATAACTGACCAATAAATGCTGGCCACACTGGCCCACATGTCCATGGGGCAGAGCTGAGCAGAAGATGGGGGTGTACGCTTTCCAGCTAGCCAAGCTCCATCTCCTCTCCCTGCTTCTGGCCATCTCAGACTGCAACTGTTCTACATGCAGTCTCATTTTTCTAAAGGATACAGAATATTTTTAATTAAGCATTATAAAATTTTAACCAAATAGAAAGTCTGTAGACTATATTCTGTGTCAGAAGGTAGTGATATTTGCTTTGGAGCTTCCAATATAAAAACAAACTCTAGTGATACTGAACATATGAGAGGCAAGAATAACTCTGGGTAGCTAAAATCTAGTTGCCTTGTTCCATTGTAATGCAAGCTCAGAATAAAACCTGTGGTCCTCCTCTAGCCAGCATAGAAAGAAAGCTTTACAAAAAGCACGCCATAAATTAATTTCACTTTTTGTTTTGTTTATGTCTTTTTACTCTGATTTTTTCCTTACCCAAATTTCATCATCATTTGAAGTATTTTACTTTGTTGTGTGTGTGCACATGTATGTGCGTGTGTGTGTACTTGGTACCAACCTTGAATAGTGTAGCCCTCTGTGTTTGTGACTTCCACATCTGCAGATTCAACCAACTGTGGATTGGAAATATTCAGAAAAAAAAATTCCTGCAAGTTCCAAAAAGCAAAACTTGAATTTGCCAGACTGGCAACTATTTACATAGCATTTACATTGTATTTACAACTATTTACATAACATTTACATTGTTTAGGTATTATAAGTAATTTAGAGATGATTTAAAGTATACATAGGATGTATATAGGTTATATGTAAATACTATGCCATTTTGTATAAGGGAAATGAATATTTTCAAATTTGCATATCCCACGGGTCCTAGAACAGACACCCTACTGGTACCTGAAGGATGGTTGTATAAGTAAATATTGTATTTTTCTTTTTTTTCCACTCTTTTGCTTGTACAGTCTGTAGCATGATTGGAGAAGATGAGGAACAATGGTACTGTGAAATTATTTATAGCAAGCTTTTCCATGTCATATATGTGTGTGTTGGTCTCTCAGTCATGTCCAACTCTTTGCGACCCCATGGATTGTAGTGCACCAGGCTCCTCTGTCCATGGGATTCTCCAGGCAAGAATATTGGGGTGGGTTGCCTTTCTCTTCTCCAGAAGATCTTCCTGACCCTGGGATAGAACTCAGGTCTCCTGCATTATAGGTAGATTCTTTATCATCTGAGATACAGGGAAGGCCTAAAATATGACAGAGTTCTTATGTTTTAGCCTTCTTTTTTCCATGTCTACATTACACATTCACACATGATTAGAAGTTACTGAAGGGCTTTCCTGGTGTCTCAGTGGTAAAGAATCTGTCTGCCAATATAGGAGATGAGTGTTCAATCCCTGGGTTGGGAAGATCCCCTGGAGGAGGGCATAGCAAACCACTCCAGTATTCTTGCCTGGGAAATTCCATGGACAGAGGAGGCTGGCAGGTTATGTATGGCCCAGGGGCTCTCAAAGAGTCAGACACAGCTTAGCAAATTAACGACAACAGAATTTACTGAAACTGAGTCTCCCTAAAATTGAGTTGCTCCGCAAAGTTCATGATTAACCACTCTATTCAAAACGTTATTCCCTTTCTCATCCCATCCCTGTTCTCCCTCAAGATTGAGGAGTATCAAAACATGGGGGATTGTAACCAAGCAGGACCCCATGATGCCTTCCTGGGACAGATCCCTCCATGTCCTCTGCATGCCTCTTGTTTGTAGAAAAACTGTACCCTCCTAGACCTTTTGCAATTCCAAAGAGCAAATTTAATCACAGAAGTGAGGAAATACAGACACAAAGGAAAAGAGTCAAGCAAGACAAAATAGTAATAGTTTAGCCATTCAACAAAGTCAAGCACTTTAGTTCTTCCTCAAAGACTATAGATAATATCCTGAGCCATACCCTTGAGCTGTTTTGCAGATACTGAAAGCCTCACCAGGTGGGAGAAATTAAACATATGAGGTTGATGATGTTGACTCCCAATTACTTCATCTCCAGCCAATCAGAAGGATGTTGATTAGCTGATCACACACCTTGAAACCCTCTCCCTCATCCTGTCTTTAAAAACCTGAAACCTGGTGGGGAGTTTGTCTTTTGAGCATGAGCTGCGCTTACTGCTTGCCTGGCCTTGTACTAAATGCCGCACCTTCCTTCACCACAGCCTTCAGTAAATTGGCTTCACTGCGTGCCAGTGAGTGGACCCAAGCTTGGTTTGGTTACATTACCTTGTAGAAGCCTTGGTGCAATACTTTCATTGGTCTGCTAAGTACTACTATGAAACAGGAATTGTACTAGGTATTTTTGCTTAGGGTCTTCCCTGGTAGCTCAGATGGTCGATTATTTTGTGAAATTCTTGTGCAGTCTTTGGTAGTCTTCGGGGCCTGCATGTTTCTTAGCATCTCATTCCCTGATGCTCCCCTCTCCCCAGCCCATCCTCCAGTGTCCTGCGCCCCTGTCCTCACCCAGCCCACGCATTTGAGGTCTCCTTCAACCACCAAAGGTGAGTCACATGACCAGAGCTTTGGGGGAGTGAGAGACTGTCGGGAGGTGCGGGAGAATGTGAGGAGAGGGATGTTGGGGTGGGAGAGGGTAGAGGGGTCAGAAAACAGGGTAAATGGTGCTGACAGTCTGCTAAATTTTTCTTGTTTGGGGTTTTAATGTTGTTTAATGTATTTTTTAGTGTAATTATTATATATACTTTCTCTTTTGTTAACAAGGGGAGGATGGGGATGGAGGACATAAATATCTCACCCCAGGAACTTGCAGGACAGGAGTGGGTCGATGCCTTCTAAGGACATTTTTTACCTTGTTTAAACTTTTTATGGAGAACTAACAATGTGTGTCTCTATCTCACACAAACAAAAGTGCAACTTTTTTTTTTTTAATTTAAGGTGCTTTATCTTCAGTCTTAAAACAGCAACATCTTCAAAGTTATATTCAGTTCAGTTCAGTCTCTCAGTTGTGCCCGACTCTGTGCAACCTGATGAATTGCAGCACACCAGGCCTCCCCGTCCATCACCAACTCCCAGAGTTCACTCAGACTCGCGTCCATCGAATCAGTGATGCCATCCAGCCATCTCATCCTCAGTTGTCCCCTTCTCCTCCTGCCCCCAATCCCTCCCAGCATCAGAGTCTTTTCCAATGAGTCAACTCTTAGCATGAGGTGGCCAAAGTACTGGGGTTTCAGCTTTAGCATCATTCCTTCCAAAGAACACCTAGGGCTGATCTCCTTTAGAATGGACTGGTTGGATCTCCTTGCAGTCCCAGGGACTCAAAGTTATATTGGGGGGGGGGGATGGAAAATAGTGATATAGACATAGATTCTAAAGAAATGGAGGCATTCAAAAGGTTCCAGGTAAGGAGGCAGATAGGCAGGAACAGCTGAAAGTAGACCCCAGGAATGTTCCCAGCTGTAGACATTTGGGTCATCAGTGGCCTCTGGAAACCAAATAAAGGATTTCCTTCTCCTCTGACCCTCTCAGCTACCTGGTGGAGGGGCTGGTGCTGATAAATATCAACCCCAATGGCAAAGGTTGGATCTGCTGGGCTGCCACCAAGGTGAGTGTGGTCTAACTCTTCAGCTAGGGAAGGGTGTGGGGCCATTCTCTTGAGGGAGCAGGGGCTGCTGGGCTGGGCATCTCTAGGAGCTCTCTTCATTTTAGAGAAAAGAAAATGGAATTGCTTTCACTTTAAGGCCCCTTAGTTACAGTCAGAATTCTCTGAAGCACTGTATTGTCACCAGAAAATTTAAAAAAAATGCCATTTTAAGACTAATATCAATAACAGTCCTTCTTGACTACATGCCAGCAGCAGGCATAGCGCTGGTCTTGCCAGAGTCGCTATTTTACTTAATCCTTTCAGCAGACTTTGAGATGGGGCTTACTCATTTTATAGTAAAAATCTTGGGTAAAATAAGGTTGTATGACTTCCCTAAGACCACCCAACTACTAAACATTAGAACCAAATTGATACCAGGCCTGCCTGTTCTATTGCCAGGGACAACATTGTTTAGTTATAGCTGCTAACTGTTCACTGTCCATAGGTTATGGGCAGGGTGTCACTCTGAGCACTGATTTCCTAAGTTATTTTCCTGGTTGGAAATGAGTTTCCTAAGATATATCCTGCCCCCATTAGGAAAGAAAAAAAAAAAAAACCAATAATTCAGAATAAGAGAGAAGAAGAAATAGTATAAATGAATTTGAAAGAAGGAATGTGGCTGGGAAACTTGGCTGGGATTCCTGTTTGTTGGTTGATAACTCACCTTTGTGAAGTGACCACATGTTCTGTCCTTACTAACTGGCAATAATGAGAAGAGCATGCTGCTCCCATGCCTCTTGGCTGGGGTGCTTTTCATTGCAGTCCTCTTCAGTCTAGAGGCATCACTTACTTAACAGCTGTAATCATGCTATTAAAAGCAGTATACATAGTTTAAAAAACAAAATCCTAGATATATGTATCTACCGTCATTGCTGGCTCATCCAGCTCAATGTTGTGTTGAGAGGAGACATATTGGCTGGGGAAAAAAGTTGCTTTCTGCCACTGCAGTTTCTGCAGCCCATCATTATATACATGTCTACCAAGGCAATGGCACCCCACTCCAGTACTCTTGCCTGCAAAATCCCATGGATTTTGGGATTTGGGGATCCCATAAAAAAATCTCAGTCATGTCCCACTCTTTGTGACCCCATGGACTGTAGCCTACCAGGCTCCTCCGTCCATAGGATCACTAGGAGTCGGACTCGACTGAGCGACTTCACTTTCACTTTTCACTTTCATGCATTGGAGAAGGAAATGGCAACCCACTCCAGTGTTCTTGCCTGGAGAATCCCAAGGATGGGGGAGCCTGGTGGGCTGCCGTCTATGGGGTCACACAGAGTTGGACACGACTGAAGCGACTTAGCAGCAGCAGCAGCACCATCCCAGGTGGCTCAGATGGTAATGAATCTGCCCGCAATGCGGGAAACCTGGGTTTGATCCCTGGGTTGGGAAGATCCCCTGGAGGAGGGCGTGGCAAACCCACTCCAGTATTCTTGCCTGGAGAGCCCATGGACAGAGGAGCCTGGCAGGCACAGTCCATGGGGTCACAAAGAGTGGGACATGACTGAGATTTTTTCACACACACATACATACCATTGAATATAGACAAAAGGACTGGTGAGCAGCTGTGAGCAAGAATCTGAGTTACTTGGGATTTCAAACTCGGGCGATCCCTGTGATCTTAGCCCATCCTTAGTGTGTGCAGTGTGAGGAATCCTTATGTCTGTAGGGGATTTGTGCATTCCCACTGGTTGGTTATTTCTGATATTACTTTGAATTCTGCTCTTCAGTTCTAGTGTATTATCCTTTATCTTTCCTCTTTGCTAGCAGTAGTTAACCTAACATGTCCTGACTTAACCCACCAGGCAAAGTGAGAGCTGAGAAATGAGGATTTGCTTGTAGAACAGACCACTTTTAATCAGTTCGAAATCATCCAAGAATAAAGAACTGAGGTAAGAGTATTTTAACAACTTTACCACATTCAGATGTTTGCCATGGCTTAACTAGAACAAATTTCTTTATGTACCAAATTTCTCTGTAAAGAGAAGTTCCAGTGAGTAGAATGAGGTATTAGACCTTAATCGTGCAGTTTTTCCTTATCTTGTGTTATTTT
Source organism: Capricornis sumatraensis (assembly GCF_032405125.1). Taxonomy (NCBI): domain Eukaryota; kingdom Metazoa; phylum Chordata; class Mammalia; order Artiodactyla; family Bovidae; genus Capricornis; species Capricornis sumatraensis. The sequence goes on from NC_091070.1 coordinate 70,878,488, forward strand.
CCATTTGTTTCACATGTCTTTTCTCATCAGTAAGTTTGGAGGTAAGCGGAAGATAGGGGCTGTTTGTTTACTATCCACCACCCATGGATCTTTGAGATAGCTTAATAAACTTTTCTGAATTGAGGTATAATTGAAATATTATACATTAGTTTTAAAGTGAAGTCACTCAGTCGTGTCTGACTCTCTGCAACCCCATGGACAGTAGCCTACCAGGCTCCGCCATCCATGGGATTTTCCAGGCAAGAATACTGGAGTGGGCTGCCATTTAGTTGCATATTATATTAGGTGTATATACATGTATTGATTCACTATTTGCATATATTGTGAAATAATACCATAATAAATCTAGTTAACATCCATGATAAATCTAGTTAACATCCAACACCATGCATAGTTAGAAAAATTTTTTTTCTGGAGGTGAGAATTTTTAGGATCTATTCTCATAGCAACTGTGAAATACACAATACAAGTTTTATTGAGTATAGTCACCATGCTGTATTTGCACCTCCTGACTTACTACATCTCCCTGAGAAAGATCAGTCTCCATTATCAATGAGCTCTGTTGTTGTGGGAGTGGTGGTGATGATTGTGACTTGTGTTTTAGAGTCCACCCATAAGTGAGATCATATAATATTTGTCTTTCTCTGTCTGATGTTTCATTTAGCATAATTCCCTCAAGTTTTATCCATGTTGTTGTAAATGGCAAGATTTCTGGCTTTATTATGGCTGAATAATAAATGTGTGTATCCCCCATTTTCTTTATCCATTCCTGCATTGATAGACACATGTGGCTTCCATATCTTGTCTATCGTAAATAATTGTGCAGTGAAGGTAGGGGTGCATATCTTTTTGATTTTCATTTTCTTTGGATAAATATCCAGAAATTGATCATACAGTAGTTCTATTTTTATTTTCTGAGGAATTTCCATATTGTTTTCCATAGTGGCTGCATCAGTTTACATTTCTACCAGTGCTTGAGGGTTCCCTTCCTGGCACATCCTTGCCAACATGTGTTATTACTTGACTTTTTGATAATAACCATTCTAGGTTGTAAGGTGATATCTCACCATGGTTTTGATTTGCATTTCCCTGGTGATGTTGAGCATCTTTTCATGTACATTTTGGCCATCTGTATATCTTCTTGGGAAAAATGTCAATTCAGATCCTGTGTCCATTTTTTAACTGGATTGTTTCTGCTATTGAGTTGTATGCATTTTTATACATTTTGGATATTAAACTCTCATCAGATATAAGATTTGCAAATATTCTCTCTCATTCCATATTTACCTTTTCATTTTGTTGATGGTTTTGTTTTCTGTGAAGAACTTTTTAGTTGTCCCACTTATCTATTTTTGCTTTTGTTGTCTTTGATGTCAAACCTAAAATATCCTTGCAGAGACCAATGTCAAGAAGCTTACCACCTTTGTTTTCTTCTAGGAATTTTATGATTTCAGGTTTTACACTCAAGTCTTTAATCCACTTCTTGTATATATTTGGTGTGAGGTAGTAGTGAAGTTTCATTTCTTGTATGTAGTTGTCCAATATTCCCAACACTTTAATTGGAGATACTGTCCTTTCTGCATTTTATGTTTTTGATTCCTTTGTTATAAACTGATTATGTGTGTGGGGGGTTATTTCTGAATATATTCTTAATAAAAAGTTAAATTTTTATTTAACATTTAAGTTAAGCTTTTAAATTTCAAACTCCCTAAGTACGGATAGTTCTTAAAACAGCTTGTAAGTATGGTTCTTAGGAAGTGCTATGCCTGCTTTACAAAAAAGTAGACACAGCAAATGTCTGGGCTTCTGAAACTTTTATCTGCAGATCATAATTAATATCAATTTTTATTACATAATCAACAGTAGGAAGTTCTAAAACCAGTAACCAAATTGTGCTTTCTGTTCTTTTGACAAGGTACAGAAAGTGCTGCAAGCTGAATAAAAAATTGGTGGAGGGTGGTGCTCAGTAATCAGGCAGAATTGTATCTGAGTCCTGGAGTGTGTATGCCTTTGCTCCGCCATACTACCTGGTGAGGTCTGGCTATCTGGTTTCTTCTTTTAGTCCTGATCTCACTGTGCACTCTGGCTCTATTATGGCCTAAATGTTTTTGTCTCTCCCAGAGTCATAAGTTGAAATCCTGAAGTCCAATAGGATGATATTAAAAGGTGGGTCCTTTGAGAGGTTCTTCAATCATGAGAGTGGATCCCTCCTGAAGTGGGATTATTGCTTTTATAAGAGAGACCCCATGTCACTCCCATCCCTATTTTTACCACATGAGGCCACAGAGAAGTTGAGAAGTTGGTAGTATGCAACCTGGAACAGGGCCTTCACCAGAATATGACTATGCTGGAAATCTGATGTAGACTTCCAGCCTCCAGAACTATGGGAAATAAATTTCTGTTGTTCATAAACCACCCAGACTGTAGCATTTGGGTGTAGCAGCCTGAACAGAATTAAAAAGTCTCACACTTCTAGCCATCCCCAGTTTAGATAGCTGCCAATCTTGACACTCAGTTACTGGGCTCTTGGGCACAGGCTTTCCAAGTGTTAACCTGTATCTGTTCTCAGCTGGAACAAATGCATTCCTCTCCTATCAGTACAAGCTAAGACACTTAAGTAGGCAACAAAGCAAATGTTGTATAAAGCAATACTAACTGGTCATTTTATTCTATTATAATACATTTAAAATTCTAAAAGTTTGGAAATTGTAAAAGTCTGAAGGAGTCGACTTTAGAATCAGAACCATTTAACATCACTGTTACCTAAAATGCAACTTCTTTGAGCACAGAGACTATGGATATTCTGCAAGGTATGTATAGAAACATAAATTAACTGGAACTTATAAGTGTTTTTTAATGCTTATGATAATGAATATATGATCAAGAGCTGAGTAGTAAATTTCAAAACTAGTAACTAGAGAGTAAAAAATTAAAGATTTGCATTTACAGCTTAAAAAAATATATATCAAAGGAAAAAGAATGAAATCTTTAAGCCTCTGAGGTCTTCACTTCTAGTATTTATATGGGATTTTAGTCATACATTTCCTTAACTGTGTCCCCTATTTAAAAAGTTAATGAGAGTTTGGGTTTGTGTCATATTTGTATCTGTATTGCTAGAACATAGTGCAGCATCTAGAACACCAAAAGCAAGATTAAAAATAAAGCCATAAAAATGAAAGTATGTATGGATTAAAGAATCGGTCAGTCAATAAACATATTACTAAGAAATAGGAAAGCTCAGGATGGAGATGAGTAACTAATAGTTATCTCCTTTTGTGTTCATCGCTCAGCCATGTCCAATCCTTTGTGACCCAATGGACTGCAACATGCCAGGCTTCCCTGTCCCTCACCATCACCTGGGGCTTGCTCAAAACTAATGTGCATTGAGTCGGTCTAGCCATCCAACCATCTCATCCTCTGTTATTCCCTTCTCTTCCTGCTATCGATCTTTCCCAGCATCAGGGTCGTTTCCAATGAGTTGCTTCTTTGCATCCGGGTTAGCCAAAATATTGGAGTTTCAGCTTCATCATCAGTCCTTCCAATGAATATTCAGGACTGATTCCCTTTAGGACTGACTGGTTTGATCTCCTTGAAATCCAAAGGACTCTCAAGAATCTTCTCCAACACCACAGTTTGAAAGCATCAGTTCTTGGGTGCTCAGCCTTCTTTATGGTCCAGCTCTCACATCCATACATGATTACTGGAAAAACCATAGCTTTGACACTGTGGATGTCTGTTGGCAAAGTAATATCTCTGCTTTTTAATACACTGTCTAGGTTTGTCATAGCTTTTCTTCCAAGGAGCAAGCATCTTTTTTCATGGCTGCAGTCACCATCCACAGTGATTTTGGAGCCTAAGAAAATAAAGTTTGTCACTGTTTCCACTTTTTCCTCTTCTATTTGCCATAAAGTGATAGGACCAGATGCCATGATCTTAGATTTTTGAATGTTGAGTTTTAAACCAGAATTTTCACTCTCCTCTATCACTTTTATCAAGAGGCTTTTTAGTTCCTCTTCACTTTCTGCCATAAGGGTGATATTATCTGCATATCTGAGGTTGATATGTCTCCTTGCAATCTTGATTCCAACTTGTGCTTCATCCATTCCAATATTTCACATGATGTACTCTGCATATAAGTTAAATAAGAAGGGTGACAGTATACAGCCTTGACATACTCCTTTCCCAATTTGGAACCAATCTATTGTTCTATTTTTGGTTCTAACTGTTGCTTCTTGACCTGCATACTGGTTTCTCAGGAGACAGGTAAGGTGGTCTGGTATTCCCATCTCTTTTAAGAATTTTCCACAGTTTGTTGCAATCCACACACTCAAAGGCTTTAAAGTAGTCAATGAAGCAGATGTTTTTCTGTAATTATCTTGCTTTTTTATGATCCAGCGGATGTTGGCAATTTGACCTCTGGCTCCTCTGCCTTTTCTAAATCCAGCTTGTACATTTGGAAATGCCCAGTTCATGTACTTAAGCCTAACTTGGGTTTTGAGCATAACCTTGCTAGCATGAGAAATGAATGCAATTGTGTGGTAGTTTAAACATTCTTTGTCATTGCTCCCTAATTGATCTTAAATTTGTCCTGTACATCTGTAAGCTGGTTGTCCATACCATGCCATAATGACCTACACCAATTCTAACTTGCTTCCTCATTGGTTAACAGAAAACTTATTGGCCTCAACAAAGATAATTATTTAGATATCAGATCTAGGTTTTAGGAGAATATTTTTTAGTGCAGATAGAATTGATTTACAATATTATATAAATCTGAAGTGTACAACATAGTGATTCCCAATATTTAAAGATTATACTCAATTTATAGTTATAAAATATTGGTATGTTCCTTGTACCTTATAATATATCCATGCAGTTTATTTATTTTATATGTAGTGAAAGTGAGTGAAGTCGCTCGGTCATGTCCAACTCTTTGCAACCCGTGGACTGTAGCCCACCAAGCTCCTCCATCCACGGGATTCTCCAGGCAAGAATACTGGAGTGGGTTGCCATTTCCTTCTCTAGGGGATCTTGCCGACCCAGGGATTGATCCCAGGTCTCCCACATTGCAGGCAGACGCTTTAACCTCTGCACCACCAGGGAAGCCTATTACTTTGTATGTAGTTCAGTTCAATTTAGTCACTCAGTCGTGTCTGACTCTTTGCAACCCCATGGACCACAGCACGCCAGGTTTCCCTGTCCACCACCAACTCCTGGAGTTTACTCAAACTCATGTCCATTAAGTCAGTGATGCCATCCAACCATCTCATCCTCTGTCATCCCCTTCTTCTCCTGCCTTCAATCTTTCCCAGCATCAGGGTCTTTTCAAATGAATCAGTTCTTTGCATCAGGTGGCCAAAGTATTGGAGTTTCAGATTCAACGTAAGTTCTTCCAATGAATATTCAGGACTGATTTCCTTTAAGATGGACTGGTTGGATCTCCTTGCAGTCCAAGGGCTCAAGAGTCTTCTCCAACACAACAATTCAAAAGCATCAATTCTTCGGCATTCAGCTTTCTTTATAGTCCAACTCTCACATCCATACATGACTACTGGAAATACCATAGCCTTGACTAGACAGACCTTTGTTGGCAAAGTAACATCTCTGCTCTTTAATATGCTGTCTAGGTTGGTCATAACTTTTCTTCCAAGGAGCAAGCATCTTTTAATCTCCTGGCTGCAGTCACCATCTGCAGTGAGTTTATACTTTAATCTCTTGCCCCTATCTTGCCTATCTCTTGTTCTCTATATCTGTGAGTCTGTTTCTTTTTGTGAAGTTTGCTAGTTTAATTTTTTTAGTTCCACATGTGATATGCAGTATTTTTCTCTGTCTGACTCATTTCACTAAGCATAATACCTTCTGAGTCAATTAATGTCTTTGTAACTATTACTTTTATTCTATTTTATGTCTGAGTAGTATTTCAATTATTATTTCAATTCCAATTATTAAGGAATCAGATCTAGGTCTTAGAAAAATTTTAAAAAGCTATGCAATCAGTAATATCCTTTTCTAAAAGTGCTTTTAGTATGTATACCAGAACTCATAACATTGAAAAATAGTGTTGCAACAGAACTAAATATACATTATGATTTTAGTTACTATCTACTATAACTTAAATCTGTAAGATTTAACCAAAAGAAATTATGTACTGTATAGTTGTTCCCTTGCTGTGTGCTGTGCTTAATTGCTCCGTCATGTCCAACTCTTTGCGACCCCATGGATTGTATCCTGCCAGGCTCCTCTGTCCCTGGGAATTTTCCAGGAAAGACTACTAGACTGGGTTGCCATGCCCTCCTCCAGGGAATCTTCCAAATCCATGGATCAAATCCAGGTCTCCTGCATAGCAGGCAGATTCTTTACCATCTGAGCCACCAGGGATGTCCAGGGTAGCCTATCCCTTTTCCAGAGGATCTTCCTGACCCAGGGTTTGATAGAATTGAGTATATACAAAAACTTAATGCACATATATAGGAAAGTAAAAGAAAAAGCAATACACTAAACTACTAACAGTGGTTGCTCTGAGATGGTGGAGTTATGGATAATTTCTAGGCTTTCAACACTAAGCATATATTCTTCAGAATCAGTTTAAAACTTAATTTTAAGAAAAATTTTGAAAATGCAATGTCACATAAAGTTCTAATTAGCCTGGTGTCTGCTGACCACAGGAAAACTGGCTTCCAAAATAAAGCAAGGATGAAAATGATAGATTTTAGTCTGCACAAATGAGAGACTTCTAGTGGAAGTGAGTTCATGCCTAAATGAGAAGGCAAGAGGGCCCTTCAATATGCACCAGAGTTCCTGGCTGGATTCACTCCCTTGACTTATGGTCATGCTGGCATGTCTGTTTGCTCTGTATAACATGGACCAGTTCAAGCAAGTTATTTGAATTTGGTCTCACATTTCAAGCTTGTGAGATGCCATACAGAAAATAAAAATCACATTTCTTGTTTCTCTTGAAAATCGAATACATTGCAATACTTAATCCATATTTGTGCATGGCAATAACTTAGAGCTCTTATGTAACATGAGTTGCTCACTCTTTCTTCATTTTGGTTTTCCCTCTTCATCTAGCTCACTTCACCCTTTTATTTAGCCTGCCTGAGGCCTGGAGAGGTATCTGAGGATATGACTTTATTCTACTTCTTTTTCCTTTTCAAATGAAGAAACTGAACTTTGGGGAAAAATATAGATTTATTTTGCCTTTCATTTCTTTATATGGTTTCTTTTCTGAGTTTTGTGTGAAGAGTGGGAATGAGAAGAGAAGGATGTTGATCTTTGAGATTTAATCAAAATATGTATAGTTGTTTCCTTAAATTTGAGTATGTATAAAAACTTGAATTCCACATCATAGACTTTGTAAAGTGGCTGAAATTTTAGCAAAGAGATAATTTTTTTGAAACTAATTCCAAATTTGCCTTTTTTGGAAATTAATGTTCTAAAGCAAAAGTGACAAATTTGAGGGATGATTTCTGAAATGACTGATTATATGTAGAGGTCTTTTTGGGCCAAGATGGGTTAAATATAACTGTTAAAGACAGACATTTAAATTATTCCAGATTAGAAAATTGAGGCGTCCTTCCCAATGGAAAAGATGAATTTACCAGGGAGTAATCTGAACGTTACCTGGGCACACTCAAAAATAACTCTCTCTCCAGGAGAGTGGGAGTGGAGGAGGAGAGGGAGAAGACTGAGCAAAATTAATGGCCTCTGGAGCTCCCAGATGTGTATGACTCAGTTTTCTTTAATATTTGGAGAAGGACAAATACAGGTGAGATGAAAATCGCCAACATATGTGCCTCTTCTCTCTGAGGGTGTTCTTCTCTCATGACCCTCCAAAGATGCTGGCATTGCTCATGTGCAGCTGGAGCCCCTGCCTGAGTTGCCGTGAGACTCTAACTCAAACCTTATGATGGGTGTTTCTGATCAAAAGCAAGGTAGCTACATTCTAACTGGCCTCCATCCTCAAACATAGTGATAGAGAAAAGTAAAATCTTTTCTTATTTTTAACATCATGTTGTGTTCAAAGGGTTTTTTCTTTCCATTTTCCAATTATGTTTAACTCGCATTTTATTTTTTTTCCTATCTCCTTAGTCTATGTCATGATCATCAGGTCTCCTCCCATGTATAAATCTGACACATCAGACCGCAATTTGCACTGTCAGCTCCTATGAGTGAAATCTATTGCCCTTGCCGAGCTGTCCCGCTTTTGCCTTTGTAGCAACTTTTAGACCACAATAACCATCATCAGTTTAAAGCAGGCAGATCCATTACATTTCCTCTGTTCCTACAGCCCCACATTAAGCTAATATTATCTATTTCCCAAGTGAAAAGAGTCCTTCCAGTCCTATCAATTATTAATTCCTTGCTTGCAGCTAATGTTTTCTTTGAATTATTTAAATGCATCTTCATTTATCAATAAACATAAAATGTTAAACAAAGAATACTGATGAAGGGCATTATTTAAGCTATAACATTTTATGAGATTATTTCAAGCGCCTTTTCTGATTTATTAACACAATATGTTTTATAATTATTTTTCCATTTCTTAAAAAAATTATTCTGGGTATTATCCAGAGATTTGGAAATTTTGTGAGTGCTCTCTTCAACTTCTATTGTGATTTTGACAAGTTTCTTTTAAAATATTCTCAGTGTATGTATGTGTCTGTGTGCCTCTCTCTCTCTCTCTCTCTCTCTCTCTCTCTCTCTATATATATATATATATATATATATACACACACACCCCACATACAAATGTGGATATGTAGAAGTACAGGAGTATTTTTGTTTACTAATATGCAAGTTCATTATCCCTGATATTGTTCTCAAAGTAATAGAGACACCATTATGTCTAAATTTTCTGTTGTGAATTCCTATAGCATTATATTCAGCAAAGCATATTTACAGCTTTTACCAGAACATACACACATACATGTATTAGGCAAGTAGACAAAGAACAATGGCTTTTTAAAGAGAAAACCTTAGGTATGAGACAAAAAACCTTAGGTAGGACAACAAAATTGCCTATTTTATTGGCTATTATTTTTCTTTTAAAATCTTGGCGGTAACACCCAAATGTGCACACACACACAAATCAATCCTATTTACCATTGTTCTTTTTCTTTTCCAAAATTTGTAACCCAAAATAAATTGCAGGCTATTGAGAAATCCAGCTTTAATATTAATACACTTTATTCTGTCATCTTCTGAGATAGAGTAAAACTGAGTATTGTGAAGTAAATATTCCAAGTACAACAAGCTAAAAAAATATTTTCTATTTTTCAGTGTGTATACTTGAAAAATAAAAAAAAAGCAATTAATGTAACTATAATATAATCCAATCCATACCACGCTTTGGCCCTTCTCACTGACATTTATTTTAAAACAATGATATTCTTCAGACTTTATGGAGGTGGTATCAGTGGATCCAGTCTTTCTCCAATTTTGAGAGCTCTGAATTTTCTGCTGATCCACATTATCCAAAAAAGAAAATATCTCCATAAGCTTGTAATAATGCTCTGTGATAAAACACAGATGTATTTTAATGATCGTTATAAAATTAAATATTCAACAATATGCTTCAAAATATCCAAGATTAATTCATAATCCTCAAGAATGCAAATAATTCATCATATATTATCTCAGCAATTCATTTTGAAAGCAGAAAAAGGTCTTGGAAGTCATATAATCCAAGCCTTGCTCTATAAAAATGAAGAAACAGAGATCTAGAAATGTTATGGACTTGCCCATAGTCGTAAACCTAGTTACACTCAACTGCTGAAATTCAGAGATACATGTTAAGTTTTAAAGAAAAACTGTATATTTCAAATGGCGTTTATGGTCTATCAAATTTGTTTTAGGTTGAGTTTCCTACACTTTTAAAAAAGTCGATGGCAAGAATTACCTCTCAATAGATAAGGCTGTAATTTTGTGAACAAATACTTGCCTAGGAAAGGGTATGAAAGTTCAGGTATTGTTACCAAATCATGGACTTCATTGTGATCATTCACAAGTTTTAAAATTGTATGTAGCGTAAGGGTCTATAAATTATTAAGGGACATAAACTCAGAATGAGCCCCAGGCATGTGAACTAAGGAATGCACAGAAGTTCTTTTATGCCCTAGTCTCTTCTTTTTAAAGGGTGACAGGTCTCTAAGGCAATCGCTGATGATAGTTTACGCTTGTTACCTCGCATTTAAGGTATTTTAAAAACTAGATATCATTTACTATCCTAGACACTTTAAATAGGATGTTGTAATTACTTATAACAATCATTTCAGCCAGACATTATGTCTGCTCTACAGATGGGAGAACCCATACTCAAAGAAGTGAAAGTGATGTAGCTGGTAGGAAAACCTTAAAGCCCATTTTTTTTTCCCACTAAAAACCTTGCATTTTATCTCATGAGAAGTATGGAGAGCCATTGGAGAGGTTTTTGTAATTTTTTTAAACGGCTTTATTAAGGTTATTAGTGACTTGTAAAGAAGTGAAGTGAAAGTCACTCAGTCGTGTCCAACTCTGCAACCCTGTGGACTACACAGTCCATGGAATTCTCCAGGCCGGAAGGCTGGAGTGGGTAGCCTATCCCTTCTCCAGGGGATCTTCCTGACCCAGGAATTGAACTGGAGTCTCCTGCATTGCATGTAGATTCTTTACCAGCTGAGCTACTAGGGAAGCCCTTGTAAAGAAGTTTCACAAATTTAAAGTGTATATTTTGACAGATGCATGTTTATGACATGGGTATCCTTGTCAAAGGCAAGTTAGAATAGTCATGACTGTCTAGATAATCTGTGGATCAGTTTGGGGAGATTTGATATCTTGGTGAGATTACATTTTCCTATCCATAAGTAAGGTAAATTTCTCTAATTAATTACATCACCTTTACTTTCTGTCAGTGACATTTTGTAATTTTCAGGCTACAGATTGTGCACATTTTTGGTTGAATTATCCTTACATATTTTATATTTTTGATGCTATTGTAAATGGTAGTTTACAAAATTTAATTTCCAATTGTTTGTTCTTAATACATAAAAATAAAATTGATACATGAATATTAATCTTGTAAACTATCACTTTGCTCTACTCACTTAATGGTTCTAGTAGCCTTCTTACAGATTCCAGTGGATTTTTTACATAGGAAATCATGTCATCTGTGAATAAAGCCAGTGTTACTGCTCCCTTTCCAATCTAGATGCCTTTTCTTTCCTTGTTATACTAGCTAGAACCTCTAAGAGAATGTTGAATAAAGTTGAAAAAGACATTCTCGTCTTGTTCCTAAGTTAAGTGGGAAAGCAGAGTTTCCCACCGCTAAGTGGTATGTTGGTGGTAGCAGTGAAGTGAAAGTCGCTACGTCATGTCTGACTCTTTGTCACCCTATGGACTATACAGTCCATGGAATTCTCCAGGACAGAATACTGGAGTGGGTAGCCTTTCCCTTCTCCAGAGGATCTTCCCAACTCAGGGATCGAACCTAGGTTTCCCACACTGCAGGCAGATTCTTTACCAGCTGAGCCACAAGGGAAATTTTTTTCAATGCTTTTTCTATGCCTAATAAGAAGATCATAGTAGTTTTTCACGTTTAGCCTGTTAATACAGTAGATTATGTTGATATTTTTTTTGAGTATTAAACCACACTTGCATTCCTGAAATAAACCCTACCTTTCATGATTCATTTTATCCCCTTTATACTTTTTTTGGATTTGAATTGCTTAATTTCTGTTTAGAATATTTTTATATCTTTGTAATTTTCAGTTCAGTTCAGTCACTCAGTCTTGTCCGACTCTTTGCGACCCCATGAATCACAGCATGCCAGGCCTCCCTGTCCATCACCAACTCCTGGAGTTCACTCAGACTCACGTCCATCGAGTCGGTGATGCCATCCAGCCATCTCATCCTCTGTCGTCCCCTTCTCCTCCTGCCCCCAATCCCTCCCAGCATCAGAGTCTTTTCCAATGAGTCAACTCTTCACATGAGGTGGCAAAGTACTGTAGTTTCAACTTTAGCATCAGTCCTTCCAAAGAACACCCAGGGCTGATCTCCTTTAGAATGGACAGGTTGGATCTCCTTGCAGTCCAAGGGACTCTCAAGAGTCTTCTCCAACACCACAGTTCAAAAGCATCAATTCTTCAGTGGTCAGCCTTCTTCACAGTCCAAGTCTTGCATCCATACATGACCACTGGAAAAACCATAGCCTTGACTAGATGGACCTTTGTTGGCAAAGTAATGTCTCTGCTTTTCGATATGCTGTCTAGGTTGGTCATAACTTTTCTTCCAAGGAGTAAGCATCTTTGTAATTTTAGATCTATGTAATTTTAAACATACCTTTATATAAATGAAGTTAGTTATAGTTTTCTTTTCTCATACTGTTTCTGGTTTTGATAGACTCATAAAATAAGCTTGGAAGCATTCCTTCAATATTCTTGAAGAATTTGTGTAGAAATGGTATTTTTCTCTCACTTAAATATTTGATAGAATTCATCAGTGAAGCCATCTGGGCCTGAAATTTTCTTGAGAAAAAAATATTTTAAACAGAAAAATCAATTTCTTAATGGATATACAGGTGTTCAGGTTATCTATTTCTTCTTGTATGAGCTTTGGTAGTTTGTACTTTTCAAATAATTTGTTCATTTCCTCTGAATTATTGAATTTATTGGCATAGAATTATTCACAACCTTTCCTTTGTATCACTTTAATGTCTAATATGTAGTGAAGATCATTCTCTCATTCTTGATATGGTCATTTGTGCTTCTCTCTTTTACTCCTGTTGACTCAAAGTTTATCACTTTTGTTGATCCCACAGAAAGAGAATTTGGTTTCATTGATGTTTTTGTTTTCTATTTAATTGATTTATGCTCTGATCTCTATTATCACTTATCTCCTCTTTGGTTTAACTTTGTTTTTATTTTAATGTTTTTTTAACTGAATAAAAGATTCTTTAAATTCTATAATGCTTTACAGTTTTCAAAAGTTTCACACAGATGATTTCATGTAATCTCATAATAACTTTTTTCCCCCTAATCCTATACTGCCCCTTCTTTCTTCTCCCCACTGATAACCATGTTTGTCCTTTACATCTGTAAGTTGGCTTTTTCTTCATTTTATTCTCTAGTCTGTTGTATTTTTTTTTAATTCCTCCAGCTCTGTTCTTTATCAAGATTGTTTTGACTTTTCTAGGCCTTTCGTGTTTCTCTTTTTATAATTTATTAAAGATCCAATCATTAATTTGAGAGTGTTCTTTTTTTAGAATATAGGTATTTATGTTATATTTTTCCCTCAAAATGTTTAAATGGCATCCTACAAATTGATAATATTGTGTTTTTACTTTCATTCAGTTTGAAATACTTTCTAATTAGAAGAAATCATATATTGTTTCATCTGATGTGTATGTATAGTCATCCCTCTACATCCATATAGGACTGGCTCCAAGACCCCTCAAATACCAAAATGTGTTGATGCTCAAGTCCCTTAAATAAAATAGCATAGTATTTGCATATAGCCTACACACATCCTCCTGTATACTTTAAATCATCTCTAGATTACTTATACCTAATACGATGTAAATGCTATGTAAATAGTTGTAAATACACTGTAAATACTACGTAAATTGTTGCCCGGCTGGCAAATTCAAGTTTTGCTTTTTGGAACTTTCTGGACTTTTATCTGAATGTTTTATATCTGTGGTTGAGTCTTGGACGTGGAACCCAGCAATACTGAGGGTTTACTGTAATTAGGTCTCAACTAATGGTGATGGTGAAAATGAAAGTGATTAGAGATTCAGTAGGATTCACTGACTTGCTTTGAAAAAAGCCTTGGAAAAGTAAAAAAATGAAGTAAATGAGAATAGAGTTTTGTTTCGATGGAATGATAGTTTTGGTTTTAATATGTGAGTTTCAATGTCAGCGAACACTTAGAAATAGTTTCAGCATCCATTTGGAAATTTGAACTGGTATTTAGAAGAGCTATCAGAGATAAAATGTCTTGAGACAAAATACTGGATTAGGTACCTAAAGAATACAGTGACAGAAGTGTTGACTTACCCATATATGGAACTAACTATGTGCCAGGCATTATTGTAAGGCCTTTGCATACATGAACTAATTTAGCACACAGCCTCATGAAGAAGGTGCTGTTATTATTTGTATTTTATAAGTAGATGAATAAAGACACAGATAAGCTAGTTAAGTAATAAAACAGGAATTTGAATCTAAAGCACTGGCTCCAGAGTTCATGTTTAAACTATTACACTGGACAGCCATTCCCCCTCACATGATATACACCATAATATCTAAAACAAGTGTATAGACATTATGGCAAGATATGTTTTTAAGATATGAACTTGTGCTTTCACAGTTGAGAGGAATAAGAAAGAATAAGCGCTCTCAAACATCTATTCCCTTTTACCTATTCTCATTTAAAGAAAGTAGCTAAGGCCTCTGGGTTTGCTGCTTCATTCAGTGATTGCGTTCTGGGTCTAAAGCAGAAGTCAGCTGAGCAAAACTTGACTCTTGCTTGTTTTTTCTTTTTCTGAACATGTCAGTTCATTAAGTCTATGAAAGGGTTATGTTGAGGGGAGTGGTAGAGGCAAGTTCTAGCTTGATGGGGGAGGAGATGGGCTGTGAAAGTAGGTAGAGAGCGTGTATATTCCCCAAGAACAAGTGCTCTGCAGGGACAGAAACTCAGAGGGGGATGACCAAGTCCTGCATATAGTGCCTGACTCCAGGTGCTAGATTTCTCAGCCTCAGGAAAGTTGCCCTGCTGAGGCTTGACACAATTTAGCAGGATGACCTGTCCACAGGGACATGTAGGTTGAACAGTGGAAAAACCTAAGGCAGCCATAACAGAGTTTAAAAAAAGTTTTTATTCTGTTTGCCAACTTTCATGCACCTCATAAAATCTGTAGATTTGAGGACTTCCAAAATGACAAAATTAAATTTATTGTCATTCCAGTAGGATGGAGACTTGGAGGAAGATTTAATATGATCAAAAATTGGTTTAGAAATGTAATAAATGAAATTTATGTCTTTTACATCTGAATTTTCAGAGAAAGATATTAACCTCACACCTTCATTTTAGAAACACACTCATTCACTCATACTTACCTTAAAATATGTTTAAAGCTCTTACACGCCATATGTTTATATAAGGTATGGGATTCCAAATAAATGTTTGTAAGATGTTCTCCTTGACATTGAAAATGGCACAGTTTGGTAATTACAATTGCAATTGAATAAGCAATAGGACAGATTTATGTGTGAAGCATCAAGAGAGAAAAGAAAATGAAGCAAATTTCATAAAAAGAATTATATGAAATATAGGTGCTAAAAGCTAAATATAAACAGATTAACAGGTAGAATAGGAAGAGATGTTACAGAAAGAAGAAAATCCCCTTGGAAAGAGCATACAAGTGCAGACAAAAAGCATTTCTGAGGAACGCCAGTCAGCCTGGTATCGTGGAAAGACGGTAGAGGCAGGTGGGTCTGAGGTTGAATGCCGCCTCAATCATTTAGGACACATGGATTGGAACTCTTCTGGGCCATGGTTTGTTGCTATTGCTGTTTCATTTTTAAAATAGAGGAAGTTATTAGCCTCTTCGTGGAGTTCTTGTAGAATAGGAGGAGACAACACACACAAGACCCAGCATAACCCTTGGCCCTTTACAAATACTTAATTCCTGCCTTCCCAGACCATCCTCAGTATAAACTTTTGTTATTTGTTGTTGTTTAGTCACTGAGTCATGCCTGACTCTTTGGTGACCCCATGGACTATAGCCTTCCGCTATAGCCTATCTTTCTGTTCATGGGATTTTTCCAGGCAAGAATACTGGAGTGGGTTTCCATTTCCTTCTCCATGGGTTCTTCCCCACCTAGAGGTCAAACTTTGTCTCCTGTACTGGCAGGCAGATTCTTTACCACTGAGCCAGTATAAACTTCTGAAATTCCAAATGTGACCAGAGGAAAGAGAATGAGTTTCAACGTCATGATATGAACTTGGAAGTGTGTTTGGGGGATGGATTGGAAAAGACCATGAGTATTACCCTAAGGACTTCAGAGTTAATCCTATACTGAGCTTAAAGGTCCTAAGCAGGGGCGTGGTGTAATTAAATAACTGTTTTTAAGTGGGGAGGACATGAAAGAGGGAGGGGAGCCTGGAAGGCAGGGCTAGTTCAGGAGCTACTGCTAAGGTGAATGACAAATGAGACGACAGAGGCCCTGGAGGTGGGAAAGAAAGGAAATATTCAAAAGGGATTTTGAAAGTGGAAGTGATAGCACTCCAGATGCGCACACTTAGGAACTGAAAGGAGGCCATGATGGACTGAGACCTCTAGCCTTCCATCACTGAGACAGTGCCACCATGAGTGACTTTCGTAGGGAACAGAGGAAAGTGTGTGAGGATCTCCAGTTTTTTAGAGGTGTCAAATTTGAGGAGCCTAAAGAGGATCCATGAAATTATAAACGTGTGGGAAGTTGTACCCACATATAATCGAAAATTAGGAGAACACTAACCCAAAGGAGAAAAATATTTTATCCCTCTCTTTTATCCCTCCTTCTATTTTGTTCCAAAATATATCAAAATCCATCAGAGGTATGAAAAAGGAAGAGGCCTGATGTTTAGTAGCGTGACTTTATAGCAACACCTCTGGTCTGTCACACCATGTCACAAGACTTAGTTCCAATTATTATTAGTTTTTCAGTTTTGTAGATGGAGAAATCATAGATTAAATCAGGAAGAAACATCCATAAGATTTTTTCTCCCAAACATAACCATCAGAAGAAAAGATGAAATTTGGAAAAGATGGAGTGAGTAGTAGTGTAACCTTACACTGGGCTGCAGAGACTTGTCTGAATTAGAAAAAGGGTGACATTAGGGATTACTAAGAAAAAAAGATGAAGAAATTGTAAACCAGTCAACAGATTGAAGACGTATGCTGGAAAATATTATGTGAGCTCTTGCTGATGTGCCTGGTATGACATAAATCTTAAAATGAAAGATTTATGTTCAAACATATTGTTAACAGACTTGCTCATGTATTCAAGTAATTTGCTCATTTAACATTTTTGAGTTCTCTACTATGTGGCAGGTGTTCAGTTAAGTGCTGAGGTTAGAAAGAATAAATAAGAAATACACCTAAGTGTTGAGTAATTCATGTTTAGGGGAAGAATGGAAAAATGGTCATTTGAACTATGTAGTGAGACATTCCAATAAACGTGCACCCAGAAATTTCAGCAAGCATAGAACTGAGTCAGGGGAAGGAAGTAGCAGAGAAGACTTCCTGGAGGGAGGGATGCTGGACTGGAATTTTAAAATAGGAGGAGGAAGCTAGTCTGTGGATGGGAAAGAAGGGGGTTCTAGGCAGAGAAGTTGGCATGAATAAAGCAAGGAGGCGAGAAACAGTGTGATTCATGTGGGGAGTTCTTAGCTGCTCCGTTAATGCAAGCAGTAAGAGATGAGTGAGGTGAGTCAGATTGTGTTGGGCCTTATTCGCTTCTACCACCCCAGGTGTTTGCCAGATCACCCAGCCGTTGAGTTTTCCAATAAGATGGTGGCCTGCCCTAGGGCTGAGACGGCAGGAATGGACACTGATCACGTTGTCCTTGATTTCTGAAGCACTGACTCTATTGAATTGAGATGGTTTTTGCCTTTTCAGAAGTGGATCCTATTACACATTTGAAGAGACTGCACTAAAGTCATTCCAGAAAAGGTTCTTAAATTCAAAATTGGAAGTCAGGCTTTATTGCCCTACTTGTTCATCCCCCTCGAACTCCTTTCAAGAAATGACAGGCACCATTAGGGATTAGATTCTATTCCGAGAAACCTGACTGGGCTGCGACTGCTGCCCCAGCAGTCAGCAATACGTATTTCCTGGAAGAACATTTCAGTGTCAGAAGTGCTGACTGACTCCGACAACCCTTATGCCAACCAGAAAATTTATGAGTGAACCCGCAGTATAATTCCCCCTGGTTCCAGACTCAGGTCGAGAGCGTGTCAGATGTTTCCTTCTTCCCTTAAAATCTTTAAAAAGCACTTGTTAGGTAACTAAGTTAGAAAACAAAATCTATACTGTGTTTCTATTCTGGAGTGAAATTCTTGTTGAAGCCTGTATTACAGTCACATTAATATCACATTAGCTCTTCATGATTAATATTAGTGCCGTGAATGAATTAATAATGATTAGCCACTAAGGTTTTCCTTCTTCCCACCATGACATGAAGAGGATCCAGGGCATTGATTATCGCAAATATAATGGATTGATTTATCATTTATGGGAAAAGAGCTTCTCTTCCCATAAAGCTTATTTTTTGCTCCCTCATTCCCCTGTCTCCTGGAAATATGTCTCTGGCAGCAACTCAAAACCATCCACAGATTATTCACTACAGCCAACAGTTATAATTAAAAATGATGATTTGAATACAAGCTTTGAATGAGTAACTGGGTCTTACACAAATGAACTGTCCTATAGAAGTGCAAACCAGAAGGGGGCTCCTTTCCTCTCCTCCATCTCCCCCTGAATAGTAACCTTTGGATAGCACGGTTGTCTTCTTAATAGGATAAGCAGTTAGTTACCCTGTTGGCCTAATTGTAAGGGAAATACTATCTACTGTATTGCCTACTGGAAACCTCAAAACCTATTTAGGAGGTAGTATCTTTACATACTTGCTTCTATGCCTACTCATCTTTTCAGCAGGTGTGCGTTTACTGAATTAACTGTCCGATTTATTCCTTGAGTTTTTTCTTGGGCTTGATATTCAACATCCCTGTTGGAAAGAGTTGTTATGCTTTTGTCCTCCTAATAGAAAAATATTTCTCTACCACAATCTCTTGTGATTAAAAGCATAGCCTTCAGGATTGTCCTCATACTAGGACCTTTGGATAGGATGATACAGACTGAAATTTTCACTGTTATCTAACTTGAGCTCACTGCAGCAATTTGACATAGTTACATCTTTAATTGCATTTTAAAGATATTGGTGCATTCTTTCTTATTGATATTTTATCCATATATTAAAATCCAGCGTTAACCTCAAAATTTCTACACCTAGGCTATGCATTAAGATGATGTCTGTATATTGCCACACTACACATTGTATTGTTGCCTTTTACATAAATTCCAGTTTACTAATAAGCATTTATGGTTTCATAAAGAAATGGTCCATATTTTTCCCTAGGACTTTGGGCAATTGGTCTACAAAAGTGGCTGTGGTTTATACATGCATAAATGTGAAACAGCAAAAATTCAGTGTGAGCACACACTACTTCATTTTGACAAGCATCTATAGAGGGCCTACTGTGTGCTAGGCTCTACATTGTTCAGGGCATTGAGATTTACAAAAACAAAAGACAACCTCCCATTTTTTTTAGAGAAAACAGACATATAAAATCATTTCAGTGCCATATGGCATATTGAATAATGAATATTTTTATACATATGATATAGAACCAAAGTAGGGTCAAAAAGGAGGTGACAGCTGAAGAAGCTTTAGGCCAGGAGGGACCCACAATAATCCTCATTTTCTTTCTACTCTGGAAATAAAGAAGCTGGTAGAAATTATACTACCACCAAGTACCAGCAGGCTTTAGTTTTGTTTATCTAGGGTTTTGTGATTTGTGTAAAGGCATTAGGCCTTAATGATTTATTAGAGTCCTTTTATTTAATATATACCCCTACCAAAAAAATCCACATGATATATATCTTAGTTTTATGACATCATAAACTCATCTATTATTGTCTGTGAGCTAGTCATAATCCTAAACTTGAAAAATTAAAATAATTGACAAGAGAAAACGTTGTGAAAGGTAGCCTTCCTACGTTGATAGTCTCTAAAGATGTAGTAAGAATTGAGATAGAGCACCCCTTGTTTTGGGATTTTCGTAATTCAAAAGTGGCCTACTCATTAGAGATTAAAACAAAGCACATAGATTTGTGTTGAAGAGCAAGTTTATGATTAAGCCAAGGAAAAGAGTTTGTTAGTAATTACATGGTATGCTACAGGAGAATTGCTGCTTACGTCATCTGGCTTTTATAACCTAGAGGTGGAGTCATGATTCTGATTTTTGTTTATAAACTTATTTTTAGATTCACCAATATATAATGATATCTCGTTCCACATAATGCTTTTAAAGAACTGATGGAAAAAAATTTATTCCATAGTACTTGGAACATGCAAAGCATGACAGTTTGTATGTCATTTTTAAAATGTAAAAATCACTCTCATATTAATAAGTATATACATTTTCTTTGGCAGATATATTGAAAATAAAGACAGTGATATTGATTATTACTACCACCCCTGTGGCAGAGAAAGAATTTTTCATTTATGATACAGACCTAAAGGTTTTTTAAACTTGAAAGAGAGAGGGAGAGAGATGATTTGAAGGCCAAGGATATATATAATTTCACTCTTTCTGTTGTTTGATCTGTCTGCTTACTATTGATTTGTTTTTGAAAGGAAAAAAGTTGAGGCTGCTGTACCTCTGCTCTGTGATTTCTAGCTACATTACATCTCTCAAATTCAACATTTCTAACCTACATCTTCGTTAAAAACCCCTAATTTAAATTTTCCTTATTTTTCTTATGTTCCTCTACCTCTTCTTTCCTTGTAACAGTCTCTCCTTCACTCTCCTGTCAGATAGACTTTCTAAAGTTTATATCTAATTATGTAATTCCCCATTGCTTATCAAATTAAATGCAGTTTCCTTACCCAACCCTTTGAATCCAAGCAGACTGGATTCCTGCTAAACTTTCCCTCATATAGCTGACAATCCTCTCTTATTGGACAATTCATTTTTCCCCTGATGCTCCATAGCTTTATCCTGGGACTTTGTGTTCATTCTCTTTTCTCTGCATAGAACATTCTCCCCACTTTCCAATCTCCGCTAATGGAAATTCTACCCATTTTGAAACCTATTCTCAAGTGTCATCTGTCACATGAGAGTTTTCTTGATCGTTGTTCATTATCCCTCTTATTTGAACTCCGGTGGTATATGGTACATCTCCTGTGGTGTTTATTTCCATACACATATTGATGTAATCTAACTAGAAAGAAGTGTGCCAAGCAGTCAGAAATTAAGGGTAAGTAAAAAGATTCTGACACAGTTTCCTGGAAAAGGCTGGGAACACACATAATTGTTCTCAATACACTGTTGATAAGTATTGTGGTGAGTCCAGAGCCCTGGAGGAGAAATGAAGAATAAAGGAAGAAAACAAAACCCTCAGACTAAATAATTTGGGGAAGATATACTGAAGCAAAGGGTATGACAGTGAAAGTGAAGGTCGCTCAGTTGTGTCTGATTCTTTGCGACCCCATGGACTGTAGCCTGCCAGGCTCCTCTGTGGTGGGATTCTCCAGGCCAGAATACTGGAGTGGGTAGCTGTTCCCTTCTCCTGGGGATCTTCCAACCCAGATATTGAACAAGGTCTCCCACATGGCTGATGGATTCTTTACCATCTGAGACACCAGGGAAGCATGGGGGTGGGTGAGGGGGGCGCAGGGAGGAGCTTAACATTTGTATAGAAATTATCCGGGCTGGAAGGAAAAGGGAGTTTTAAGCTATGTCAGTGCAGAAGGCATAGAGGTGGGAACAGTAGGATGCTGAGCTGGGCTGTGCAGCCTCACAAGAGTTACTGTGAAATAGTCAGGAACTTTAAGAGCTTCTTGTTCAACTGTTGATTGTTTGAAAGCCATGCTGGGAGTATGTATATCATGGATATTGACAAACATTAAAAACCAGAGGTTTTTAATTTGTTTTCAGAAAGCAAGTTAACCAGGGCACCCCTGGTTGTAAGAGAACACGCAAGGTTCAGAGAACTGCAAGTAATTTAAATTTGACTCTAGTTGGAAATTTGCACATGAAAAAATAACCCTTGGATTAGATTCAAAGCTTCCAGAAGGAAGGAATGTTTCCTTATTCATCTTAAAATCCTCATATTGTGCCTCTGATAAAAGTAGGTAGGTAGTCAACATAGTCCATCGATTTATTCTAGCTTAGAGAAGAATGAATCACTTCAGACAAAAATGTGCTTCTTAAATTTTAGTTAAATGCATTTGCCTTTTACTGCTTATGATTACTTTCTCTCTCAGTGAAAATAAACAGCTCTTAAAGTATTGGGTTTAGAAGCAGTTATCTGCCAGAAAGGACACTAGGGAATTATAGTGGTATTTATACAAAAGGTTTAGTTTTTACTTGTATCTATTTAGTAGGATTTCCTAATAATCCTTTTCTTAAAACATTTTGCTTAAAGTTGAGAAATTATCAGTTGTCCAGATTAATAAACGTTATGACATTGAGAAAGGAGCTTTTAGAAAAGATAATTTCAAGGAGAACAGAAAGTTCCCTTACATTCAGTTCAAGTTTTCATTTATGTTCATGCCTCTGCCAACAGTTGGCCCAGCTGACTGTAAGAACAAGCTGTAATGTTTGTTAAATGGATGGATAAATTATTTTTAAAATAACCAATATTTATCAAGTATTTTCTTGATGTCTGGTACTGTTCTAAACCTTTGTATAATTGTCTCATAAGACCTAATTCCTTTTACAAATTAGGAAACTGAGACTATCATATTTGGTAGGTCTTAAAGAGCTTTAAAGATCCTTAAAGTAAGGATCTCCCTGGTGGCTCAGATGGTAGAGCGTCTGCCTGCCGTGCGGGAGACCTGGGTTCGATCCTTGGGTTGGGAAGATCCGCTGGAGAAGGAAATGGCAGTGCACTCCAGTATCTTGCCTGGAAAATTCCATGGACTGAGGAGCCTGGTGGGCTACAATCCATGGGGTCGCAGAGAGTCGGACACGACTGAGCAACTTCACTTCACTTCAAAGAGGTTTCTAATAATGAAAGACCAAATATCTGATGTAAATAATAAATTCTCTCACACTTGTATGAATATATGCTAACCTATTTCTGTTAGGATTTAAGAACATAAAATTAGATTAACTAGAAATTCAGGTAACAGAGTTGTTGTTTAGTCACTAAGTTAGGTCCAACTCCTGTAACCCCAAGGACTGGAGCCCACCAGGTTCCCTCTCTCCATGGGATCTCCCAGGCAAGAATACTGGAGTGCATTGCCATTTCCTTTCCCAGGGGATCATCCTGACTCAGAGACTGAACCCGCTTTTCCTGTGGCGCCTGCATTGGCAGGCAGGCTCTTTACCACTGAGCCACCAGGGAAGCACGAGGGAAGAGTAGCTTATTGCATTTTCTGATTAACTGTTAAAACTAATGCTTAAAAATAATTCCTAGAGAGATGGTATGGGGAGGGAGGCGAGAGGGGGTTCAGGATTGGGAACACGTGTACACCCGTGGCGGATTCATGTTGATGTATGGCAAAACCAATACAGTATTGTAAAGTAAAATAAAGTAAAAAAATAAATAAAATATTGACCTTGAAGTGAAGTGAAGTTGCTCAGTTATGTCCGACTCTTTGCGACCCCATGGATTGTAGCCCTTCAGGCCCCTCAGTCCATGGAATTTTCCAGGCAATATTACTGGAGTGGGTTGCCATTTCCTTCTCCAGCGGATCTTCCCAACCCAGGGATCGAACCCGGGTCTCCCGCATGGCGGGCAGACGCTTTACTGTCTGAGCCATGACCTTATAAGCATCAAAAAAAAAAAAAAAAAAAAATCCTAAAAAGTGGCTTCAAGTTTTCTGAAGTAGATCCGCATCTAAATTCCTCTTTTAAAGTAATATAGATTATACATATGGTTACTGGGGAATTTTCATTTCTTTCTATTTCCCCCCCACCCCACACCTAGGTCACCACCATCTAGTGTAGTGTAGATGGAAGGAATTTAGGGGAATTTCTAATAAACTAAGACAACATGCCAATTCCTTTAATATATTTTATTATTTGCTTTTTTAAACCTGAAATTTAGGCAGAGTAAAATATGTTTATTCAATATTTCAACTCATTCGGTTATAGCTAATTAAGTCTTTATTATATATTTTGTTCTTTTAATATTAGCCTAGCCTAGACTGTGGAGTCCATATCACTCAACCTGACTAGGTTAAGTCAGTGGTCTGACTTGGTGACTGGAACTTGTCTGAGCTTACCTGAACTTTCTTTACTCTCAGAAGTATCCTTTGACTGACATAATTTCTAGCATCAAGAAAGACTTACTTGTAGATTCATCAGATATTTTCTTTGTTTTAAAGTATTTTTTTAAGTTGTTCCTAATATCTTGGTTGTTTATTTGCCCATCTCTATCCCCATAGATTGTTTTGAAATTTGTGTGTCCAGTTGTTAAAGTCAAGATGATTCTTGTTCACATACAGAGTTTCCATTGTGGAAGATTGTGTTGCTACTCCCCATACTCTCTCTCCTCCTTGGGAAAGCATTACTCATCCCTGTCCATTGCTGTGTGATCCTTAGTACCTGCTGTGAAGATGCCGCTGTATGTCGACTAAATAAGACGCACAACATGACGATTGTGAGTTAAGTTTTATTGGGGGCAAAATGAGGCCTGCAGCCCGGGAGACAGCACCTCAGTTAGTTCTAAGAGACTGCTCCAAAGAGACAGTGGGGGAAGGTCATCATATGTGAGATTTTGGTGAAGGGGGAGTTCAGTACAATTAGCTGCTCATTTTACAAAAGGTTTTCTGCCAGCCATGAGGAGCTGATGTCATCATGAAGGGATTTAGTGCTTTTCTAGATATGAAGAGAAGCAAGGATTGGGATTATGATATCAGTTCCTGAAAATATCTATCTAAAGGCAGGTCCCCCCAGATTCCCTGGAGCACAGAGTGCCTCAGTCCATCCTGAACTCCCTCAGGAGGTGTTGAAGGTGAACACCTGCAGCAGCACAAGGTTCAGCCTCCATCCAGGCAGATGGCAAACGCCCTTGTTGTTCAGCTTCTGGCAATTCTCTTGACAAGTGCCAATTTGTAGTTGACATATATGACTCACTTGGGCAAGGAAACGAAAGCAGAGACCTAAGAGCCACCACAGGGTTCTGCGAGCCCTCTGCAACAAGAAGGCTTACCTCCGACAGAAACGGCTCTTTCAGCACAGACCCAGAAAGAAGATACTTCTGTGACTAGAGTTGCTGAGCAGAGATAGTCAGCTATCTCCAGCCAACATCTGACCTAAGCAGTCACTGTTTTGTTGGTATAAATCTCTGATGTTTGAGAGGTTTGTTACTTCAGTGTAAGTACTGAAAAGCTGAGTTGTACATCATGTAACATGTCAAGAAAAGCGACGTGAACTCAACCAAGGAGAGCAGGTTGACTTCTCTCTTTGCTACTTCCCATGTATACTTGGTCACATTGAGCCATAATTAGAGTTTATGATTCTTTCCTGGTATGAACTTCTACTGAAAGGACTTTAGTCATACTTCCCATCTCCTGATGAAAATGATCCTGGGGCACTGGCATGAAACTGTTTCTGTGATCCTTTTGCTGATTCTTTGCAAATATGTTCTCCTATAAGTTCCACAATGATGGTAGAAAATATTCCATGTCCCTGGGAATAGATGGAATTGTCTCAAAGTCCTTAGGGCATAAGCTTTCTCATGAAATCTTCTCTTTTCCTTCAGAGACCTCATTGCACACACCCCAAGAAGGCAGTGATTCCTCCTTTTGTCTCATTTCCAGAAGAGTCCCTTAGTAATATATTGGCCTTAATTTCATGAGTATAGACTTCTTGCTTCTACTGACTCTAGATCTAGTTACTGCGTCTACTCCCTGAGATATTTACCCCTTAAGACTATTTTCCTGTTCGGAAATTATTGCTATAAACTGATTAAGGAAGCCACCCTCTCCTTTCTTAAAGATAGGCTTAGTTATTACTTCAGAAGCAATGTGATTACACAAGATTAGTTAGATTAATCAATGCTTTACAAGGTTAGTGAGCTCTCCTAAATTGGATAGTGCCTTAGCCACTTCCTCATTTTGACCACTGCCAAGATAATTCAAATGTTTTGCTTTTTTTTTTCCCTCCTAAGAGGATCCAATTCTCATTACTAAATGTGACATCCCACCCCCCAACCCCACCACCAGTGCAACTTGTGAATGAGAAGGTTGATATTTTCCCTGTTATGTCCTGAAAGAATTGGTGATGTAGTTATTCTGTCAGAAGAATGAATGCCATTCCTCAAAGCTTGGGGCTTTCTTTTGGTCTTTGGAAGACTTTTTGTTTGGGTTTGCCAGTCACTGAACTTTCAGTCACAATCCAAGCTGAGAGGTCTCAGGCAGAGTCAATACTACAGCTTGTTAATGATACTCCATCTATTGACCTATGAGGGGGTACCAGAGTAAACTGCTCTGTGAGGCAAATTTTGATCACCCTTGAACTTAAGAAGGGTCAGAAACTGCTAGAATAATAAACAAAATGACATCCACTTTCAGCTTTGGTCTTCATCACCCCCTACCCCAAGCATCTGACTCAGGAGTCACTTTTTACTAGTAGGATTTTCTCATGCATTTGCCTTTGAATACACATTGTACTTTACTTATACTTGTGGATAACTGTGATCTGCTTCACGAAGCCGCTTGTAAAAACCTGTTACAATATGTTGCCTATATAAAGACACATTTTATTTGATAGAAGTATTGCTTAATTTTTAAGAGGAGGTTTCTTTCTTTCTTTTTTTTAAGACATTTATCTTTTATTTGTATTTATTCTATAAACCAGGCAACTTATTTTGGGAAATACCAGCAAAGCTGGATTTTGGAATCGTATTCCTTCACATATGGTATTAATATATGTCTGTCTTTGCGTTCCTGAAACACAGCAACAGATGTCTAACATTTCTGGTTTTTAATAGGCATCTGATCTTGGGAAGGTCCTTTTTTGGAATAGGCAATAGTATATGTTTTTAAAGCTACAGCTCATTTACAAGATTGTTTTATAGAATTTGTTTTTACTAATGATATAGATTTCACCCTCATTCTGAAATTTTCATTAAACATATAAGCCAGCAGCAAATTTGCTTGGTGTGCAAATGAATACTTGCATCGTTAATATCCTTAAAAGGAAAGATTGGCTTTAATTCTACCTGGAAGTAGAATACGGTGACCTGTGGTCATGCGCCTTTAATTGATACAGCCTATTTTAACTTTTCACAGATGTGCTATTGGTGCAGCTCTTTCACATACATTCTGACAGCTTTGGTCAAATAGTTCTGGTTCAGAATCTGTAGAGGAGATAGTGGAGGGGGTAAAGAGACGTTTTTAGTGAAAAGTTGAATTTCATTTTCACCATGGGATGTCACAGTAAAGACTGTCACTAATTTATTTATTTATTTTTATTATAGCCTTTCAGACCTGGTCGAAAAGATTATGAACCATGCAGGGAAACTTTAGTTCACATGTAGTCTGAAGGGTTAGTCTATAAGGGACAATATCTTCATTTCTATTAGTAAATGCTATAAGGAGCTTTATTAGCCTGATGATAATTTTATGGTGATATACTCTTGAGTTTAGCTTTCTATGATTATACTGGGTTGATCAAAAAATTTGGTTTTTCCCTACCATCCTCCAGAAAAAAAAACAGACAAACCTTTTGGCCAACCCAGTATCATATTAAAACAACAACAAAAAATGCTAGCAGTAGTGGAAAACTTCTGATTAACCAATACAATATTCAAATTTGAGATTATTTTATAGTTGTATTCAAAATGTCAACTACAGAGAACAAATGAGAATACACTTGAAATTCATCATAATGGCATGTGAGATAAGTTTACTGGCACCTGTAATTTCTATATGAGGATGGATTGAAAAAATTTTAAGATTAAAAAAATCTAATCAATGACTCATACTCAAAACATTTTAGGGGAAAGACTAGTTTTTCAGAAATATACTCTTTTAGACTATTTATTCAATGTTCCTTAGTTTTCCAGTTTTTAATTAAGAGAAGCAATCAAATTTAAGTGTTTTGCACTTAATATTTCAATGCCTAATTTAAATATGAAATTACTAGTTTAATAGAATGCTAAATTTTGGACATTGAGGGAAAAAGAGTGAGTGTGTGTGTGTGTGTGTATGTGTATTCTCCACTATTCACCTCAAAACAGGAATACTATAGGTAAATTAGCATAATACTTTCTTATTGCAGAAAATCGTGAGTGTAGGGGGTATAGAATATTTGTATTTCATTCAGGAGAAAAAAACGCTTAATCGAGGATCAAACAGCGTAGAGCTAAAAGAATAGCCAGATTCAATCTGTTCTAATTTTTAGACCTCCTATCATCAACCAAGATTTTAAAAAATGAATTAAATAAGACTATAAGGAGATAATTATATCAATCTACCTTGGTGCAGAAAGCAATAAAATAACCTCACAAAGTTTATATGTTGGTTTGTAAAATTCTATTTGCCTTTATTAACAAGTGCTTAAGGCTAATTTCTCAGCCTAGATCATAATTTTATCCATTTCTCATGCTGTGCTTTCATCAGGGTTACACTGAGAGGCTGAGAAACCTCATTCTTGGGAAGGCTATAAGGAGGCTGCTATTTTGATTGTTTTTGATCGAGTGCCTTAATTAGGTCACCAAAAAAAGTGTATTTTAATAACCTTTGTCATTATCACACAAAAGGGATTTAAATTCTACTCTAAAGAGCTTTCTTTAGTGTCAAACATCTGTTCTAAAACTTATCATGGCAATATAGTCACTGAATTGCATGAACAAATTTGATTAGCATCAACTTCTGGGAATGGTTTCTAGCTGATTGACCTGGGGACCCTATCTTTAAATATTGGCATTGTATGGATTAACCAAAATCCAAGAGAATGTCAGATATTAAGACACATAATTGCAGGTTAATTGGAAGATAAAGATACTTAATCTAATGTTGAGCTGGGGAAATATTGATGGTATTAACTTATTAGCTTGGCTGAGGGGAATAATCTTATTACCATAAGGAGAACTAAGGTAGCATTGTCTTTGTGTAAATGTTTCTTTCCTGGAATTTCTGTAATAAACAATTTGGGATTCTGACCCTAAGTGATTGTTTTATTTTATTTTTTTAACTGATGCTCCCTACCACATAGTAACCAGCTATATGAATAAAGAAATTTCAGATAAATTAGAATTTCTTAATTTTTAGAGAAACACAAATAGTGGTGCCTGTACAATGTAATAGCTCCCTTTCTAGTTGATATTTAAGGAACATAGTATTTATTACAATGTCTAAGGAAAATATTTTGGATGTATTCACAAATTTATTGAATCCCAAATGGCAAAAAGATTCCAGTTTAGGGAAATGGGAAGAGACAAGGAGACAAAACAGTAACTCTTGGAATGTAGGGGAAGATGTTCAGTGTTTTAAATCTTCTGCTATGTTTTTGATGCTTTAAACTGCCTTCAAAAAGCTGCATCCAAAGCTAAGATTTATTTATACAAGACTGTTGCTCAGGGGTAAAGGGAGGTTTCCCGGGGCTTCCTAGGTGGCTCAGTGGTGAAGAATCTGCCTGTCCATGCAGGAGATGTAGGAGACATGAGTTTGATCCCTGTGTTAGGAAGATCCCTGGAGAAGGAAATGGCAACCCACTTTAGTGTTCTTGTCTGGAAAATTCCATGGATAGAGGAGCCTGGCAGGCTACAGGCCTTGGAACCTCAAAGAGTCAGACACAACTGAGTGAATGAGCATAAAGGGAGGGCTAAGAGAAAAAATTGGAGAAGGCAATGGCAACCCACGCCAGTACTCTTGCCTGGAAAATCCCATGGATGGAGGAGCCTGGTAGGCTGCCTTCTATGGGGTCACACAGAGTTGGACACAACTGAAGCGACTTAGCAGAAGCAGCAGCAGCAAGAGAAAAAATTAGTTTTTTCTAAGCACCTGATAGAGTAGCCACTTTATGACTTGGGTGGGTGAGGAGTGGAGTGTCATTAAAGATCTTTTCAGGCTTTCAAGTTTCTTTCAAGTCAGGTAACTCCCTTGAGGTCACACAAATGTAAATGTGAAAGTGATATGGAACCCAGGGTTTCCTTATTTGAGAATTCATGATTCCACTTATTATGTTACAACTTTCTGTGTAAGAATAAGTTACTTATGTGTCTAAGACACATCATCTCCAAATTCTTTTCTCTATCAGCTCTGTTCACTCTTTCGGACTTCTGTGTGAAGTCGCTCAGTCATGTCAACTCTTTGCAACCCCATGGACTGTAGCCTACCAGGCTCCTCTGTCCATGGGATTTTCCAAGCAATAGTACTGGAGTGGATTGCCATTTCCTTCTCCAGGGGATCTTCCCGACCTAGGGATCGAACCCAGGTCTCCCACATTGTAGACAGACACTTGACCGTCTAAGCCACCAGGGAAGTCCCTTGGGGGGCTTCTGTTGGGACATAAATGACAAAACAGAATAAGCAGTTCTGGTAAAGTGATGATCAAGGAAGCCTTATAGTAATGGCTCCAAGTGAGGAAGGCAATTCTATTTCAGTTTTAATAGGTTTTTCTTATGATTATGGCTCTGATGTGAACTGGTGATGTGAAGTTAGACAAATGTAACCTTATTTCATGTCCTGTAAAATTGTAGAGTTCGTAATGGGATGGGCAGTGGGCTTTAGTGTAATCAGAGGAGAGTGCTAGAATTGGGAGGATGGTTCTCTACCAAAACTGGCCAAGTCCTCAGCTGATGCTGAGGCACCAGTAGTTTACGCAACAGTTAAGGAGGATACTTTCCTAGATCAGCTCCAGTTCTCAATGTTAAATCATAATTCTAGTTTTCATTTTTTGGTAACAAAATTCTTTGTACCAGATTCATTGCATCAGTTCAGTTCTGGCTCCTGTCAGTCTTAAATCCATGGCAAGGCCCCATTGGTAAGCGGAGGAAGGAGATACAAAGGGGATATTCTGGTTTTATAATACTTCAAAATCTGACATTTTTATAGCTAAACCATTTTTTAAATTCTGGAAACTCAATGTACCTAACTAATCATATAGGCTTTTCTGATATGTCTCCATCATTTTTGAAAACTTCCTTTTTCTTTGCCACAATGAGACATTTTAAGTTCATATTGTACTTCCTCAGCCCTGAAATCAGCCATTTCTCAAAGACAGCCTCTTTTCCTTAGTGAAGAGAATGATACTTAGAAACAAAGCTCTGAACACAAGGTGTGCTTTTTGCTACCAGTTACTACTAGGACTCTTGGTGAACAGAACTAGGAAATATATGTGTGTATACACACATATACATATGTATATCACATATCCACCTACACAGCCCTTTCTCTCCTTATGTGTGTGTAAATCCATACACACACATCTATTTCTCTATCAATGTATATATAGTAGATAAGCACATATGTAGATTGATAGAGAACTAGATATGTATGGATAAACATGTGAAAATGTAGTCACACAGTTGTGTCCGACTCTTTGTGATCCCATGGACTATAGCCTGCCAGGCTCCTCTGTCCATAGAATTCTCTAGGCAAGGATACTGGAGTGGATCGCCATTCCCTTCTCCAGGGGGTCTTCCCAACCCAGGAACTGAACCTGAGTCTCCTGCATTGCAGGCAGTTTTTTACCAGCTGAGCCACCAGGGAAGCCCCGCGGATATATATAGACGTATATACTTCAGTGTATATGCACAAATACGTAGTATATGTATACACACACATATAATCATGAATTCATTCATATAACTCTAGTCTCAACCCAATTCTGCTGGGTTTATCCTAGCTTCTCCCCTTTCCATATATGTGTTTTCGCTTGGACAATGAGGAATCTGTCTTTCATTGTCCACAGTATATTTACTTATTTTACTAAATCCTAGATTACATAGAAAATAATTTCAAAATCACTTATTCATAACTCTGTAGGAGAAAAGAAGATTACCAAAAGGGTTTAACATTTTTTTATAATTCTTTCGTCTTTAGCTTGAGGGCATATAACCCAAATACTATTGCAGAAATACATATGTCCCCCCTTCCCCTTCACTGTAGTTATACTATTAACCTGAGACTGAGTTTGGTCCATTTGGTTCTGTTTAGTGTTCATTTTGGAGCTTTCTCCCTTATCCTTTCAGGTTATATACATTTTTGTTAGTTATATGTGTAATGTGATTACAAAAATAAGAACTATGCAAAAATGTATACTCAGAGAAATGTCTATCTGCCTATTCTATCGATCTCATGTAGGTCATCTGTATCTTTAGTTTTTAATTCACCCCTCAATTTTGCATATATGAGCAGACATAGGCATATTTTCTTATTCCACATTTTTTTCTTACATATCTTCTTTCCTTTATTATGTTTTTTCTTATCATAGCATTATAAAATAACACAGGTATTTCTCATTCTTTTACACAGTTGCATAATACTCTCAAGAAACAAAATACAATCATGTTTATTCAGCAACTATCCTATATATAGGCAATCACATTGTTTATAATCCTTTGAAATTACAAATAATGCTCAATAAAGAGCTTTGTACATGCGAGTTTGTGTGTGTGTGTGTGTGTGTTTAGCAATGTATCTTTAGGCTGAATCCCAGAATTGGCACTAGTATATTAAAGTTAAATAGTTTTCGTGGTGGTTTAGTTGCTAAATCGTGTCCAGCTCTTGTGAACACATGGACTGTAGCCTGCCAGAATCCCTTTCCATGGGATTCTCCACGCAAGAATACTGGAGTGGGTTGCCAGTTTCTTCTCCGGGAGATCTTCCAACCCAGGAATTGAACCTGGGTCTCCTGCACTGCAGGCAGATTCTTCACCAACTGAGCTACGAGGGAAGCCCAGATAGCTTTGGTAGATATTGCCAAATCTTCTATAAGAAAACTTGATCTTTTCACTAGCAAATTATGAGTGCCTGTTTCTCCACAGCCTTTCTCTAAAAGAGTGTATTTTCATACTTTGAAATTTTTGCTAATCTGATTGTTTCCTTGTGATTTTAATTTACTTTCTCTTGTGAGGGTGTTTGTTTATCTTTTCATATGCTGAAGAACTACTTTAGTAGCTTTTAAAATATTATCTTGTTTATATCTTTGGGAAATTGGTCTATTAGGGTTTTTAGTTCTATTTTCTTCTATTTTAAAGATTTCTTAAAATATTAGAGATCAATCCTTTATAAGATATATTACAAATATTTTTATTTTTAGTGTCTTTGTTTATAGTAATTTTGACATGAAGATAGCTTCTAAAATTATGAATCCAGCTTTACAATTGTTTCTTGTATCTGTGTTTTGAGCAATTAGGTATGGAATGTTCTTTTAAGGCTTTTGTGTGTCCTTTGAATGTCCCTTGGTGTTCCTCCTCTATTCCAAATCCTCTCAACCATGAAATAATTACTGTTCCTTTTTTGGGGGTTAATGTAATCATTTTCTGTGATTTTTACCACACATATTACTAACCTAAATAAGGTATTATTTATTGTGTATTTTTGAACTTAGGATAACTGTAAACACACTGTATCATGTATGTCTTTATTAATCATTTTGTGACTTACTGTCATTCAATACTATCCTGCTGAATTATTCATCTTGTTTCCCATAGCTTCGCTGCTGTACAGTATTCTATTGCATAAATATGATATAGCATTTGAGCCATTTCTAGGCTTTATTTTCCTACTATAAAGGAATATGAATTATATGAATGTTTCTTACACATACAGAAGTTTCTCTAAATTCCTATATCTCGATATTCCTATATCTATATTCTATATATATTCCTTTATCTAGGAATAGAATTTCTAAGTCACAGGTGAGAGTGGTTTTCAATTCCAGTATATATATGCCAAAGTGCTTTTTATTATAAAATTGCTAGTACCCATTTATACTCCCACCAGCAGTGTATAGAAATTTCTCCTCAGTCACATCAGAAACAATATTTTCTAGTTACTTATGAATTTGTTTATTTTTTAAAAGCAGGTTGGCTTTTTTGCCTTTCCTTTTTAGGGAAGTGCCTGTCAAAGTCTTTTGCCTTTTTGGGACTGCCTTTTTTCTTAATGATTCACTAAAGTTCTACATCTGAACCATTTGTTTGTTTTGTGCTATTAATACAAGTATTTCCTCCAAGTCTACTCACTTTTTAGTATACTTTGATGAACTAGAAGGTTTTAATTTTCATGTTGTTGAAAATAACGCTTTTTCCTTGCCTTGAACACTTCTTGTATCTTGCTCAAAATATACGTCCGCACCTTGAGGACAGAAAAACATTCTCTTATTGTTTCCTAAAATTTTCATCAATTTTGCATTCACAATTTAAGCTTTAATTCACCTGGAGTTGATTTTTAGTTATGCAATGACATAAGAATCAAGTTTCTTTTCATTTGTATAACCAAGTGTCTCTCAAGTTATTTATTGAAAAATGTATGTATCTCATATTTACCTGCAATACCAACTCTGCCATAAGTCAAATATTCATAACTCTACTCTATTTCAAGATTTTTTGTTGTGTTTAATTGCTATATCCCTGAAAAAGTACCACATTGTCTGAAATAGTACAGTATTATTTTAAGGTTGGATGTCTGCTAAGACAATTCCCCTAAAAGTCATCATCTTCAGTAACAATGTGTTAATTTTGTCCCTTTACGCTTCCTCATAAATTTTAGATCAGTTTTCAAGTATTTCCCAGACTCATTCTCTCTCTCCTCTCCCACACATACACACCCTATTGGCATTTTGGTTGGATCAACTTGAATCCATAGATTAATTTTGGGAAAATTAACATTTTCCCAATGTTAAGTGATGTAATTTCATATCTCTATTTTTAGAACTTCTTACAGTAAAATTTATATTTTTCCCATAATGGGTTTGCACATTTAAAAAATATTTATCCTTTTATTTTTTATCTTTTATAAATACTTGCTATTTTGTGAATTAATTTTTTGCATTTTGTAAACAAAAATGAAATTGATTTGATATCTAAGAAATTTGTTACATATAAATTTTAACAAATTACCTATTGATTCCTTTGGGACAGTGTTGACAATCAAATTATTTGTCAATAATACACATTTTCTTCTTTTCCAGTGCTTATATCTTTTATACTTCTTTATTTTCTGCATCATTTGTTCTAGTTTCATAAAATATGGTGGAAGTTTTCTTCTTTTTCTATATTCCTTAATTGTGTGTATAACTTTAGAATTATTTGTTCCTTCATTACTAGATAGACTTAGAAAAATCTGAGCCTACTGTTTTCTTTTTTGGGAGGGTTTTTTTTTGTTGTTTATTTTTGTTTTACTAGCATTTACATATATGCTAAATTTGACCTCAGTCATAATATTTGGTTAAAAGTCACTATTCAGCTTCTTCCTCAGAAGACAAATACTACTTTGATAAGAAATGTGCAACTAGAATTTATGCATGATCAGTGATCATGTGGCCAGGCAGCATTTCCATGCATCTAATGAGGAAAAACTGTCTCAGTACAAACAAGCTGATATTCAATTTACTATTAAAGTACAAATCTTCATGTAGATAAGCATTCTATATTTCTTTGTTATATGTTAGCTATTTTTTCCTCTTAATATATCTATTTGAACATTTATATTAATGATGAATGCTAAAACTTTTAGACCCATCCTAGCATTCACCATCAATATAAACATTCAAATAGTTAAGAACTAATATATATTAAGAAAAAAAGCCACTATATGAATTTAATAAGACTATTTTATTATTTTGAGCCAAATTATGCTTCTAAAAAGTTAAGTATTAATATAAGGGGGAACAGTGGATATTGGATTATATTTTAATCCTCAACTTGGAAAGTTATTTATTTTATCATAATTCCCGTCAACAAATGGATTGTGAATAATATAAATATTATCAGCTATAAACAGTATGAAAAATTAAACCAGTATAACACAAAATTTAATCTATGAGTCACTAAATGTACATATATATAAACATAAATAATATGAAGAAAATAATATGCTAGAGAAATTTTATTCTTGCTAATAAAACTTGGCTTGGATGTAATTTAAGATGATTCTTAGGGTTTTTAATGGAGTCTAAAAATGTAAAAGAAAATACCTGTAAAAATGACAGCCATGGATTCATAACAAATTTTAGTAGCTAAAAGTATAAGAATTTCTTTAAAAAAAAATTATCCAATTTTTAAAATTCCACATGTGAATTTACTACTAGAAAATATTTTTGAAGAACTTTTTACTCTATTTTATTCAGCCAGCTATAAAGAAGTTTGCTATGTTTTTAAATATGCCAGTTGAAAAAACAGCGTATTTGGTATCACTATCGCTTGGCTACGTGACAACTGACCCTAAAAAGAAATTACTGTTCTTTAGCCAATTATGAAAGTTTGACACTATAATTGCTATCAGAAAAAAATATTTCAAATAAATTTTAGATTTACTACTGTATTCCAGAAATTTATTCTGTGATAATTTTATTTGAATTTGGCCTTGGCTTTGGTTGAATGTTTGTTTAATATTTGGCAATTACATATGACCAAAGTGAACTTTTAGTACAACTCTCATTATATAATTCTTCAGATTTTCTATTTCCTCATTAGCTTTTCTAAAAATTAATTTCATCTATGTTCTCAAGTGTATTGCTAAAAAGTTATATTTAATGTTCACATTTTCTCTTTTAAATACTTACATCATCTAAGTTGTATACTCTTTTATCTTAAAATTGTTTTATTCTCTCATTTTTCTTGGTCAATCTACTTTAATGCTTGTATATTTCATTAGTCTATTTAGAAAAACATAACTTGTGGCTTTACTGTCTCTCTTCTAGATTCCTTTTTTAAATTAAGTTTTATTGGAATATAGTTGCTTTGCAATGTTGTTTTAGTTTCTACTGTACAGCAAAATGAATCAGCCATACATGTACATATATCCCCTCCCGTTTGGACTTCTTTCCGTTCAGGTCACCACAGTGGACAGAGTTCCCTGTGCTATACAGTATGTTCTCATTAGTTACCTGTTTTATCCACAGTATCAATAGCGTATATGTCTCAGTCTGAAATTACTTTTCATTGTTTTCTTAAGCCTTTCTGTTGAGGTATAGCATGTATACTGTAAAGTGCACAAGTCTAAAATATGCAGTCAAATGAATTTTACAAACGAGTATACCTGTGAAACCACCATCCAGGTCAAGAGACAGAACATTTCAAAGAGTTCAGTTCCCTTATTCTCCTCAGAGAAAATTTCTGTCATTTTCATCACCGCTGATTCATTTTGTCTGCTCTTGAACTTCATGGAATAAAATCATACAGTACACAAACTTTTGCACCTGGTTGCTTTTAATCGACATTATATCTATGAGAAACATCCAGATTGTTGTGAAGTAATAGTAAGTAGTTTGTTCTCTTTTTTATTGCTATGTATTATTCCTTCTTTTAATCCCCACCCCCACTTCTTCTCCTAAGATATAAAATGTAGGTAATTAGCTCACTGATTGAGACTTTCTTTTCTTTTATTAAAAAGGTACTAATTTGGCTGTATTTCATTAATTATAATATTAAGTATTTTCACTCTTCCATTCTGAATTTTTAAAAAAATCCTGTGATCTAACTCATGAGAAATTAAGGAAGGCACTCATTAATTTTCAGAAGTATAGTGTGGGTTTTGTTTTATTCGTATTGTTTTCTTATTAGTTCTAATTTCCTTGCACTATGGTCAAACAAATTTGTTAAGATTTCTTTAAGGCTATGTTTATAATCAGTTTTCATAAATGTTTTGTGTGCTTAGAAGGAATATCTGTTACCAGTGTAGTGTATAATTTTCTTCTATTTTTCTTTTTTATTTTTAGTGTATAATTTTCTATGTGTCTATAAAATCAGGGTTGCTTGTTTCTTCAGATTCTCTTTATTTATGATTTTTTGGCCTATTTTATCCATAAATTACTAACAAATATGTATTAAAATATCCAACTATGATGGTGAATTAATCAGATTCTCTCTGTAGTTTTGTCAGTTTTTACATTATATGATGGCTTCATAAAACTTAGAATTCTTATACATTTTTAATAAAGTGAATTTTTATCATTTGCCTCTGCCTTAAAGTTGAAGAAGGCAATGGCAACCCACTCCGGTACTCTTGCC
Source organism: Capricornis sumatraensis (assembly GCF_032405125.1). NCBI lineage: Eukaryota > Metazoa > Chordata > Mammalia > Artiodactyla > Bovidae > Capricornis > Capricornis sumatraensis. The sequence goes on from NC_091070.1 coordinate 70,916,430, forward strand.
TGGGAGGAGCCTGGTAGGCTGCAGTCCATGGGGTCACAGAGTTGGACATGACTGAGCGACTTCACTTTCACTTTTCACTTTCATGCATTGGAGAAGGAAATGACAACCCACTCTAGTTTTCCTGCCTGTAGAATCCCAGGGACGGAGGAGCCTGGTAGGCTGCAGTCTATGGGGTCGCACAGAGTTGGACACGACTGAAGCGACTTAGCAGCAGCAGCAGCTGCTGCCTTAAAATTTCTTTTGTCTGATACAACATATCTATGAGGAGTTTATTTGGATAATTATGTGTCGTCTGTGCTCTTTAAGGGGCTTCCCTGGTGGCTCAGATGGTAAAGCGTCTGCCCGCAATGCGGGAGACCCGGGTTCGATTCCTGGGTCGGGAAGATTCTCCTGGAGAAGGAAATGGCAATCCACTCCAGCACTCTTGCTTGGAAAATCCCATGGACGGAGGAGCCTGATAGGTTACAGCCCATGGGGTCCGTAAAGAGTCGGACACGACTGAGCGACTTCACTTTCACTTTCATGCTCTTTAACACTTTCATTATTTAAATTAATTTTTATTGAGAATAGTTGATTTATAATGTTTTTCTGTTGTACAGCAAAGTGAATCAGTTATATATATAGATGTATCCACTTTTTTAATAAATTCTTTTCCCATGTAGGTTATTACAGAGCATCGAGTTCCCTGTGCTATAGAGTAGATTCTTATTAGTTATTTATCTTATATTTAGTAGTGTGAATATGTCAGTCCCAATCTCTGAATTTACGCCTCCCCCTTTTCCCCTTGGTATGCATAAGCTTGTTTTCTACATTTGTGACTTTTTCTTTTTGTTAGTTTTTAACACTTTTATATAAAAGCTTTTTGTATAGATTGCCCTTCTGTAAATATCATATAGCTTTTTATTTTTTCAGTCCTGTTAGACTTTGTATATTCAGGCATTTTGTAACCTTATATTTTAGATTGACCTCTATAAATATCATATATTTTTTAATATTTTCATTTCTGTTAGACTTTAAATATTAAAATAAATAATCCTTATAATAAATATTATAGTACTATAATGAACAAATAAATAAAGCTTTAAATATTTAAATGTAATCACATATTTTATATGACAGATATTTTTATTTTGTGCATTCTATTTGATCCACTGTTTTTATTTTCTCCTTACCTTTTGATGAATAGATCAAATACATTATATCATTCCATTTATAAAATCCTCTAATTTTAGTATACTGATTTATACCATCAAATTTCTGTTTTAGAATGCATAAAGTCAAGGTTTACATATTTCCTGCACAATACAAGGACCTTAAAACATTTTATCTCTATTTAAGATGGCCTGATTGTTAACAGTATTTTAATTTCTCTCATATGTATTTTTTATTGAGCTATAATTAACTTATTGTTAATTTTAGATATACAACGTAATAATTTAGTATTTTTATCTATTGTAAAATGGCCACCACAGTAGGTCTAGTTAACATCCATCACCATACACAATAATCAGTTCAGTTCAGTCACTCAGTCATGTCCGACCCTTTGTGACCCCATGAATCGAAGCACACCAGGCCTCCCTGTCCATCAGCAACTCCCAGAGTTCACTCAGACTCACGTCCATCGAGTCAGTGATGCCATCCAGCCATCTCATCCTCTTTCGTCCCCTTCTCCTCCTGCCCCCCAATCCCTCCCAGCATCAGAGTCTTTTCCAATGAGTCAACTCTTCGCATAAGGTGGCCAAAGTACTGGAGTTTCAGCTTTAGCATCATTCCTTCCAAAGAATCCCAGGGCTGATCTCCTTTAGAATGGACTGGTTGGATCTCCTTGCAGTCCAAGGGACTCTCAAGAGTCTTCTCCAACACCACAGTTCAAAAGCATCAATTCTTCAGTGCTCAGCTCTCTTTGCAGTCCAACTCTCACATCCATACATGACCACTGGAAAAACCATAGCCTTGACTAGATGGACTTTTGTTGGCAAAGTAATATCTCTGCTTTTGAATATACTATCTAGGTTGGTCATAACTTTTCTTCCAAGGAGTAAGCATCTTTTAATTTCATGGCTGCAGTCACCATCTGCAGTGATTTTGGAGCCCAAAATGATAAAGTTTTACACTGTTTCCACTGTTTCCCCATCTATTTCCCATGGAGTGATGGGACCGGATGCCATCATCTTAGTTTTTTGAATGTTGAGCTTTAAGCCAACTTTTTCACTCTCCTCTTTCACTTTCATCAAGAGGCTTTTTAGTTGCTCTTCACATTCTGCGTAAGAGTGGTGTCATCTGCATATCTGAGGTTATTGATATTTCTCCCGGCAATCTTGATTCCAGCTTGTGCTTCTTCCAGCCCCGCGTTTCTCATGATGTACTCTGCATATAAGTTAAATAAGCAGGGTGGCAATATACAGCCTTGAAGTACTCTTTTTCCTATTTGGAACCAGTCTGTTGTTCCATGTCCAGTTCTAACTGTTGCTTCCTGACCTGCATATAGGTTTCTCAAGAGGCAGGTCAGGTGGTCTGGTATTCCCATCTCTTTCAGAATTTTCCACAGTTTCTTATGATCCACACAGTCAAAGGGCTTTGGCATAGTCAATAAAGCAGAAACAGATGTTTTTCTGGAGCTCTCTTGCTTTTTCAATGATCCAGCGGATGTTGGCAATTTGGTCTCTGGTTCCTCTGCCTTTTCCAAAACCAGCTTGAACATCTGGAATTTCACGGTTCACATTTTCTGAAGCCTGGCTTGGAGAATTTTGAGCATTACTTTACAAACAAAATTATAAAATGTGTTTATTCTTGTTATGAGAGCTTTTAAGTTCTAATCTCCTAGCAACCTTCAAATATACAATAAAATATTGTTAGCTCCTGTCACTATGTTGTGCATTAAATCCCCATGCCTTATTTTATAATTGAAAGATAGCAGTTTTTAACTCCCTTCACACTTTTCAGAAACCGCAAACCCCTGCCTCTGGCAACCACCTATCTGATTCTCTGTCTCCAAGAGTTAATTTAATTTTTATTCTAGATATAAGTGAAATCATATAGTATTTGTCTTTTTCTGTCTGATTTATTTCATTTAGCATAATGCCCTGAAGTTCCATCCAAATTGTTGCAATTAGCAACATCTATTTCTTATGGCTGAAAAATAATCCATGGTATATATAAACCATAATTTTTTTGTCCATTCATCTATTGATGGATGCTTAGGTTGTATCCATATCTTTGCTATTGTAAATAATTCTGCAATGAATATGGGGATATGCATATATTTTTGAGTTAGAATATTCATTTTCTTCAGATATATACCCAAAAGTCAAATTTCAGAATCAAATGGAGGTTCCATTTTTAATTTTTTGAGTACCCTTCATACAATTTTCATGAAAGCTACCCCAGTCTACGTTCCTACTGTCAACTACAAATTGGCACTTACCAAGAGCATTGCCAACAACTGAACAACAAAGGTATTTGCCGTCTGCCTCTATGGAGATTGAACCCCATGCTGCTATAGCTGTGACCTTCAACAATCCCTGAGGGAGTTCAGGGTGGAGTGAGGCACTCTGTGCTGCAGGGAATCTTTAGATAGTTGGATGTTTTTAGGAACAGATTTTATGATCTCAACCCTTGCATCTCCTCATATCTAGAGAAGTACTTATATTGACTTCCCCCCACTGCTGCTTAGGAGCAGTCTCTCAGAGGTATCTGAGATGCTGCCTTCTGGGCTGCAGTCCTCATTTTGCCCCAGATAAAACTTAACTCGCAACTCTCAAGCTATACATCTTCTCTTTTAGTCAACACTACCAATAGTACAGAGAGTTTCCTTTTCTGTAGATTCCTACAAACACTTGTTATTTCTTATATTTTTTGATGATGGCCATTCTAACAGCTGGGAGGTGATACCTTACTGTGGCCTTGATTTCCATTTCCCTGATTTGTGATGCTAAGCACCTTTTCATGTACCCTTTAGCCATCTGTATGTCTTCTTTTGAAAATATCTATTCAAATCTGCACATTTTGAAATTAGATGATTTATTTCTTGCTAATGAGTTATATGTTATTTATATAGATTTGAAGTTAAACCCTTATCAGATATATAATTTGCAAATATTTTCTGCCATTCAGTAGACTGTCTTATCATTTTCCTTGATGGTTTCGTTTGTTGTGCAGAAGCTTTTAAGTTCAATGTAATCCCACTTGTTCATTTTTGCTTTTGTGACTTTCCTTTGGTGTCAGATACCAAAAAGTCATCACCAAGACCAATGAGAAGAGTTTACTACCCTGCTTTCTTCCAGGAGTTTTATGGTTTCAGATCTTATATTTAGGTTTTAAATCCATTTTAAATTAATTTTTCTGTATGGTGAAAGATAGTGTTTCAGTTTCAGTCTTTTTCTTGTAACTGTCCTGTTTTCCAAATATTGCTGATTGATAACAAATTGTTACTTATAACAAATATTATTGAGTAAACATTTCTTTACCTATTGTATATTCTTAACTCCTTTGTCATAAATTAATGGATCATATATGTGCGGGTTTGTTTTGGAGCTCTATATTCTATTCCATTGATTTCAGTGTCTGTTTTTATGCCAGTGTTATACTGTTTTGATTTCTATAGCTTCGCGATAGAGTTTGAAATCAAGGACCGTGATGCTTCCACCTTTGTTATTCTACACCAACATTGCCTTGATTATTCAGGTTGTTTTATGGTTCCATAAAAACTGTAGGATTATTTGTTCTGTATTTGTTAAGTATTACTGAAATGTTGATAGGGATTGCATTGAATCAATTGATTGCTTTGGGAAGTATGAACATTTTAAGACTATTCTTCCAATCCATGAACACAGACTATCTTTCCATTTATGTATTTAGTCAGTTTCTTTTATAAATCTCTTATGGTTTTCAGTGTACATGTCTTTCATCTCCTTGGATAAAATTTATTCCCATTTACTTTATTATTTTTGATGCAACTGTAAATGTGATTGCTTTCTAAAATTCTCTGATAGTTTGTTACTATATAAAAATACAACAGATTTTATATATTGATTTTGTATCCTGTAATTTTTTGGAATTTGTTGATTAGTTCTTACAATTTTGAGTGAAGCCTTTAGGGTTTTGAATATATAACATCATGTCATTTTAAATATTGATTGTTTCATTTCTTCCTTTCCAATTTGGATGGCTTTTATTTCTTTTTCTTCCCTGTTACTCCTTCTAGGACTTCTAATACTATGTTGAATAGAAGTGGTGAGAATGGGCATCCTCATCTTGTTTTTGTTCTTAGGGGAAAAGCTTCCAGTTTTACATCATTGGGTATGATGTTAGCTGTGGCCATATGACATATGGCTTTTACTTTGTTAAGAATTTTTTTGTACATGAATATCAAATTTTGTCAATGCTTTATTTGCATCTATTGAGATTATATGATTTCTACCCTTCATTTTGTTAATGGGGTATATAAAATTAATTGATTTTGCAAATATTGAGCTTTCCTTGAATCCCTGAAATGAATCCCACTTGATCATAGTATATGATTTTCTAATACTTTATCATATTCATTTTGAGGATTTTTGTCTCTATTTCCACTGGGGATATTGGCCTGCAATCTGGTGTGTGTGTGTGTGTGTGTGTGTGTGTGTGTGTGATCCTTGTCTGGTTGTTGTATCAAGAAAATGCTGGCCCACTGAAATGATTTTGGACTGTTCCTTCTTTTATATTTTGGAAGAGTTTGAGAATAACTGGTATTGATTCTTCTTTAAATATTTGGTAGAATTTACCATTGATTCACATCCTTGACTTTTTGTTGATATTGGGAGGTTTCTGATTATCAATTCAATCTCCTAATCAATTTGTTTAGATTTTCTATTCATCATTTGGTCTGGGTATATTGTATTTTTCTAGTAATTTGTCTCTTTTTTCAAAGTTGTCCAGTTTGTTAGTATATAATTGTTCCTACTAGTCTCTTACAATTATTTGTATTCTGTGGTTTCAGGTGCAATGTTCATTTTTTAAATGTTAAATTTGTATGATTCTTCGCTTTTTTCTTGGTGAGTCCAGCTAAAGATTTGTCAACTTTACTTACCTTTTCAAAGAACTGCCTCTTAGTCTTTGACCTTTTCTTTTGTCTTTTTTATCTCTATTATATTTATTTCTGCTCTGATCTTTGTTATTTCCTTCCATTAACTTTGATTTTTATATCTTATTTTTTTACTGGTTCTTTGAGATGTCAGTTTAGGTTTTTTATTTGAGATTTGTCTTGTTTCTGGAGGTATTAAATAGACATTCATTATTATATTTGTCTTGCAATTACTTTTACTGCTTCCCACGTGTTTTGATAAATTGTATTTCCATGTTTCCAAATTTTTTAATTTCTCTTGATTTCTTCTTTGACCTGTTGATTGTTCAGTAGTATGTTTTAAGCTCTACAAATTGGTGAATTTTCCAGTTTTCTTCTTGTAATTGATATCTGCTACTGCTAAGTCACTTCAGTCATGTCCGACTCTGTGCAACCCCATAGATGGCAGCCCACGAGGCTTCCCCGTCCCTGGGATTCTCCAGGCAAAAACACTGGAGTGAGTTGCCATTTCCTTCTCCAATGCATGAAAGTTAAAAGATGAAAGTGAAGTCGCTCAGTCATGTCTGACTCTTCGCGACCCCATGGACTGCAGCCCACCAGGCTTCTCCATCCGTGGGATTTCCCAGGCAAGAGTACTGGAGTGGGGTGCCATTGCCTTCTTCGAATTGATATCTAGTTTCATACTATTGTGGTTGGAAAAGATACTTGATATGATTGGACTCATCTTTAATATATTAAGACTTTTATGTGACCTAATACATAATCTATATTAGACAATGCTCCATGATTGCCTGAGAAGAATGTGTATACGTTGTTTTGGGATGAAATGTTCTTTATATATCTGTAAAGTTCTTCTAGTCTGATATGTTGTTTAAGGCCAATGTCTTCTCAACTAATATCTATGTGACCGCACTACCTATTGATAAAAATGGAGTATTATCCTACTATAATTGTATTGCTGTCTATTTCTCCCTTTAGGTCTGTTAGTATTTGCTGTGTGTAGTTAGGTGCTCCTTTGTTGGATACATAAATATTTTAAGATCTTATATCTTCTTGTTTGTTTGCTTCCTTTATCATAATGTTATAACTTCTTTGTCTCTTATAACACTCTTTGTTTCAAAATCTCTTTGTCTGATATCAGTATAGCTTCTTCAGCTGTCTTTGGTGTCCGTTTTCATGGAATATCATTTCCCATCCTTTCACTTTCAGTCCCTGTGTTTTTACATTTGAAGTGAACCTTTTGTAGGCAACATAAAGATGACTTAGATGTATCCTTGGTAGCAGCTACAATATCAGGGTGCTAGATGGGATCCATGCTCCTTTCTTGGAGGTACCAGAGAGTTGCAATACATCTGAGGAAAAGTACAAAGGTGGCACCTGCCAGCCTTCATCCCCGGAGAGGACCACAGTTTGTTTTGTTAAATTAGATGCAGTCTAGTGTTTTGTTAAGTTAGATGCCTGGCTCTCAGGATGGTCCTTTAGGATAAGCAAATACCCTTCTTTCACATACAGTCTTGATGCTTTTTTAAACACTCTGTAGTGGGCCCTGGGATAGGTGAATCCATGTATGAGCCTTTTAAGAATGATTTCTCAATTCACCATGACCTTTTAAATCTTCGAGATTCAAGCCCATTGGCTTTCAGAGCTAAATGTTTTAGGGGCTCATCTCTCAAGTGCAGTTCTTAAAAGATGAAGTGCCCAAAGTGGGACTGAAAACTTTCACTCCTCAGGGAGAAGCTCTGTGATTTGAGTTCCTTCTTGTAGTGGTCACTGCACAGAGGGTAGAATTATAGCAAGATTTTCTCTTTGCCTCTCCTATGCACTTTGATGTGGACTTTTCCCCTCATTTTCCTGATGTGTAGGAGTCACTTACATAGTCTTTAGGTTGTTTTCAGAGGGAAACCATTCATTTCCCTAGTATTTTGTATAACACATATTTTTATGGTTACAGTTATCATTTAATTTTAAGTTAAAGAATACCAAGGTAGAATTGTTACTGATTAGAAAAGCAAAAACATTCTCCGGAATGAATCTAGCAAATTTGGACTTTAGACCTCTTTTTATTCTAAGGAGAGGGTTAGTATGATTGTTTATGATGCAAGGGCGAGCTGTATTATATAAAATGAGAACATGTTGCTTTCACTATTATTTGAAAGTTAATTAAAAGTAGTTTGAGTGTGAAATCTGCATACCTGAAGGGCTTGTCACTTAACTATCCTTTTCCAACTTTTTAATAATGTGTATTCACTGGTGATGGTAAAGGAAGGCAGTTTATTTCCCATCATCCCTTACACTGAACATATACCTTGCATGGGCTTAGACCTATGTACTCATCTGAAACAAGCTTTGGTTACCATCTTTCAGGTCCTTTGAAGGCCTGAAAACTAAAGCTCAAGATGACCTGGGTTTAGTAAGACCCAGAGTAAAAGTAGGCTTCTGTCCTCTGCCTGCCTCTCTTGGTTCATATTTCCATTTTCACCTTTGGGAATTCTTGAGAGCTGATCAATACATTAAAGTAGCAAAACTGTCCATATGTTTAGGTGACAATCAGTAGAACGGTAGTTCCAGAGCATTTGGCTTGTCAGGTGGTAGTAGGGAGTCTGTGAATGGTAAATATTTTGGTCTTTGTGTGGGTGAAATATATATGTGTGTGTATCTATGTGGGCTTCCTCAGTGGCTCAGCGGTAAAGAATCAGCCTGAAGTGCAGGAGTTGCAGGAGACACAGATTCAATCCCTGGGTTGGGAAGATCCCTTGGAGGAGGGCATGGCAACCCAGTCCAGTATTCTTGTCTGGAGAATCCCGTGGACAGAGGAGCCTAGCAGGCTACAATCCATAGAGTCACAAAGAGTCGGACACGACTGAAGCAACTTAGCATGAATGCACATGTGTATATATATATAGATATATATATATACACACACATATACATATATATATATATATAGAGAGAGAGAGAGAGAGAGGAGAGAAACACCTGACAAAGCCACATCTGAGCCAGGAAGTGCCAATTTGTATGGTGTTCACTAGGGGTTCTCTGCCACCCTGCCCTCTACTTCAACTTCCTAATAAATAATCTAAGAGAAAGAAGAGTCAGTACTGCTGTGCTGGACACTGCCTATGGTGCTTCAAGAAGTGTCTGACTCAAGTCTCCCTATGGAATAATGGGCTTTGAGGAGAACACTTTTATTGATGTTACCAAGCTTGTGGTTTTTTTCTATAAGCCTATGCCTCTGTATCATATCTCGCTAGTGCTATACACTCATGGCCTTTGCATGCAATATTTTCCTTCTATAAAATTGAATAATTAGTACCCTCAGAATTTTGATATCCTTTCATTGTCATCTTATCTCTATTACATTTTACTTTTTACAGAAATATAGTTGATTTACAATGTTGTGTTAGTTTTATGTATATATATATATGAGTTACTTTGCTATGTATGTATGTATATACATTAATACATACAGATTCTTTTAAAATTCTTTTCCACTATTGGTTATTAAAAGGTATTGAATATAATTCTCTATGCTGAACAGTAGGTCCTTGTGGGTTATCTATTTTATAAATAATAGTATATATATTTTACTCCCAAATGCCTAATTCATCCCTTCCCACCTTTCATCTTTGGTAACCATAAAATTTTTTTCTATACCTATGAGTCTATTTCATAAATAAGCTCATTGGTATAATTTTCTTTAGACTTCACATACATGCAATGTCATATGATATTTGTCTTTATTATGTTTAATGAAAAGTTTTCTGTTAGTTCAAATACCTTTCCTTTGTAGGGTATCAATGCTTTCTGTCTTGTTGTTGCTGTTTCACTAAGTCGTATCTGACTCTTTGCAACCCAATGAACAGTGGCATGCCAGGCATCCCTGTCCTTCACCGTCTCCTGGAGCTTGGTCAAACTCATGTCCATTGAGTCAGTGATGCCATCCATTCATCTCATCCTCTCTCAACCCCTTCTCCTCTTGCCCTCAATCTGGTGGCTTCTAAAATAATTTTGTCTATTCTGCAATTTAACTTTGCTGTTCCAGAGTGTTTTATTTTTAATTATGTACTTATATTTACCCTGCTTATTACTTTGAATCCACTTTTGATCTTAGGACAGTTGGTAAATTCTCATTTCTTCACTAATTTCCTCTGTGCCATTTCCTCTGTTGTCTTCTGAAACTATAATGTGATAGAAATTAGGACTGCACACTCACAATCTGTCCTCCATGGCTTTCCTATCTTCTACCCCCACCTGCCTTCCTTTTTGTTGTTATCTTGCATGCTGCATTCTGGGTGAATTTCTCTTTTAATTTACTAATTTTTTCCAGTGCCAAGTTACTACATCATTTAGTGTTTGATTAGGAAGGCTGCATAACTCTTTTCTAGCATTTTTAAAAGAATTTGTTTCATATTTTGTTGATTGCTTCATGTCTGCCTTTTTGTTTGTTTGTTTTATGTTGTTGCTTTTTAAAATAGAAATTATACTTCACTTATGTGTGGGCACTAAACATTTATTTTCAAGATTTTCAGACTGTTTCATCATATTAACTTCTTGAGACAATATAGGTTTCTTCAGCTGATATTTGTGGCTTAATCTTCTCAGCATCCACCTTAGTTTGTATTCTCCATAGAGAAGACCTTGAGAAGAAAAACAAAACAAAACTGAATGCAACTAGTTTATTTGGAAAGTGAAGTCACACCAATAGACAAAAGAATAATGGAGAAGGGAGACAGGGAAGGAAATAGGCAATAGAAGTCAGTACCCCTGTGTGTAACTAGAGGTCACTTCTACTAGGAAAATTTTGGGACTGAGTGTACAAGAGACCTCTCAGTTATCTTAGTCGTATTGTGAGAACATTTATGCACACATTCCCTTTAGTCAGTGTAAAGATGTGCCTAGAAGGCATTAGCTTTATACCACTTTTAGTTTATTAGACCAATGCGCAAAGCAGGCTTCAGAGACAACAGGGAAACTAAAATAATAAAATGCAGGAGTTCGCTGGTGGTCCAGTGGTTAGGACTGCATGCTTTCACTGCTGAGGGTGTAGGTTTGATCCCTCGTCAGGGAACTAAGATCCTGCAAGCTGGCAGGGCAAAAGGAAAAAAAAAATGCAAGTGTTGAAAAGTCATACCAATGGACACTCAAGCAGTGAGAGGATGGAGATAGAGGCAAAGCACCAAGGGCACCTATTGCTGGATTAGGTCTTTTCCTGTTTGGGAATTTGGTTTGTGAGAGAAATTTCACTTGTATTTTGTTCTGTCCCTTTATCTATGTCGCAGATGTTTTAGCATAGCATTTACCCAGCCTTCCATCCTCAGTTCGTATGTGGCCAAGAGTATGGGATGACCTTATGGGGCTCCTATCTCACTCACTGAGGATAATACAGTTTCAGTTAATAGGCTGGTATCTAGGCTTCTCTGACCACTGCCTTGTTGCAAGAATGTATCTACCTTCTCACTCCCAGCCTGCCTTGTTAGAAAGCCTTAGCTCTAGCTAATGTCCACCAACTTTTTTTCAGTCCTATTTCATCCAGAAAGCCTTGTCTCTAAGGAGTCTTGTTTACAATGCAGAATGTTAGAATGCTCATCATCACCTGCTTCTTACCTTGGAGCAGAGCAAGACTGGGAGTTCAGACTCTCATTGATTTGCATTTTTTAAGCTTTTACTTTACAAAATTATTTTCCTTTTTAACCTGGCTGTGTATTTTGGTGCTCTATGTTTATATTTTATTGATCATTTATATATGTATTTGGGCGGAGAAATACTACAAAATGTAATTTTACTGTGCTATAGTGGCTAGATGCTTACTGCTTTTTATTTTAGATAAAATCATATAATTTTTAAAATTTAGATGATGTGTTCTTGAATTCTTATCTAAATTAAAGGAATGGTGTCTAGTGGAAAATGGTAGTTACACAATCTCGTGGAAACCATTTTCTGACACTTTGTGTGTCTTTAATTAATTTTTTCTATATGTGAGGTTTTTTGTGGGGGGAGAAGGGAAGATCTGCTTTTTTGTACCCTCTTGTGGCTTAGTCAGTAAAGAATCTGCCTGCAGTGCAGGAGACCCGGGTTCGATCCCTGGGTCGGGAAGATCCCCTGGAGAAGGGAATGGCAACCCACTCCAGTATCCTTGCCTGGAAAATCTCATAGACACAGGAGCCTGGTGGTCTGCAGTCCATGAGGTCTCAAAGAGCTGGGCACGACTGAATGACTAACACTTACTTACATACTTAAGCATACTAAATTGCAATGAGAGAGTCTCAGTTTGGAGTTTTCAAATTCATTTAGAAAAAGTTATAACTGTAATCTTTTCTGTGTCCTAAATATGTCCTCCTAAAAATAAATCAAAGCTTCTGAGAGTCACTGTTGACTTAGATGTGCTAAAAATAATAACTTCCCCAATATTTAAGGTATAGATAACTTAGAAATGGTCCCAATAGAATAAATGAGACCAGTAAAAGTTTGAGGAATTAAATATCCAAGAATGGAGAATTAAGAATTGCACAGAATAATTCAAAGGGACTTTACCACTTTCCACAACTACATCAACATCTGTAGTGTGAGCAGAAAGACCCTACCTCAGTTCCTCTCTCCAGTCTTGCCCACACCCACACCCCTCAGTACTTACTCCAGAGTCTTCAGGGTTGGGACAATTCCTGATCTCACACGGGACAAGAGTTCCTCATGACTGCTGTGTATTACATGTATGAAAAAAGGACAGAGGAGACTACCCAGACTTCCCAGGATTGGGAATGACAGCTATAAGAACAAAAGAAAATATCCTGAACAAAAGAATTTCATAGTAAGACCTAATTAAATTTTTTAAAAATTTATTTATTTTGTGTGTGTGTGCATGTATGCTAAGTTGCTTCAGTTGTGTCTGACTCTGTGACCCTATGGACTGTATCCATCAGGCTTCTCTTTCTGTGGAATTCTCCAAGCAAGAATACTGGGATGGGTTGCCATTCCCTTCTCCAGGGGATCTTCCCAACCCAGGGATTGAACCTGAGTCTCTTATGTCTCCTGAATTGGCAGATGGGGTCTTTACCACTAGCACCACCTGGCAAACCCATTTATGTTTTATTGATGTCTAATTGACATATTATATTGAGCATTCTTTGGCATTGCCTTTCTTTGGGATTAGAATGAAAACTGACCTTTTCCAGTCCTGTGGCCACTGCTGAGTTTTCCATATTTGCTGGCATATTGCATGCAGCATTTTCACAGCATCATCTTTCATCATGAACTATGAACTTCCAGATGTTCAAGCTGGTTTTAGAAAAGGCAGAGGAACCAGAGATCAAATTGCCAACATCCACTGAATCATCAAAAAAGCAAGAGTTCCAGAAAAACATCTCTTTCTGCTTTATTGACTATGCCAATGCCTTTGACTGTGTGGATCACAATAAACTCTGGAAAATTCTGAAAGAGATGGGAATACCAGACCACCTGACCTGCCTCTTGAGAAACCTATATGCAGGTCAGGAAGCAACAGTTAGAACTGGACATGGAACAACAGACTGGTTTCAAATAGGAAAAGGAGTACGTCAAGGCTGTATATTGTCACCCTGCTTATTTAACTTCTATGCAGAATACATCATGAGAAACGCTGGGCTGAAAGAAGCAGAAGCTGGAATCAGGATTGCCAGGAGAAATATCAATAACCTCAGATATGCAGATGACACCACCCTTATGGCAGAAAGTGAAGAGGAACTAAAGAGCCTCTTGATGAAAGTGAAAGAGGAGAGTGAAAAAGTTGGCTTAAAGCTCAACATTCAGAAAATGAAGAACATGGCATCTAGTCCCATCACTTCATGGGAAATAGATGGGGAAACAGTGGAAACAGTGTCAGACTTTATCTTTTTGGGCTCCAAAATCACTGCAGATGGTGATTGCAGCCATTAAATTAAAAGATGCTTACTCCTTGGAAGAAAAGTTATGACCAACCTAGATAGCATATTGAAAAGCAGAAACATTACTTTGCCAACAAAGGTCCGTTTAGTCAAGGCTATGGTTTTTCCGGTAGTCATGTATGGATGTGAGAGTTGGACTGTGAAGAAAGCTGAGCACCAAAGAATTGATGCTTTTGAACTGTGGTGTTGGAGAAGACTCTTGAGAGTCGCTTGGACTGCAAGGAGATCCAACCAGTCCATTCTAAAGGAGATCAGCCCTGGGTGTTCTTTGGAAGGAATGATGCTAAAGCTGAAACTCCAGTACTTTGGCCATCTGATGCGAAGAGTTGACTCATTGGAAAAGACTCTGATGCTGGGAGGGATTGAGGGCCAGAGGAAAAGGGGACGACAGCGGATGAGATGGCTGGATGGCATCACCGACTCAATGGACATGAGTCTGAGTGATCTCGGGGAGTTGGTGATGGACAGGGAGGCCTGGTGTGCTGCCAGGGGGTTGCAAAGAGTTGGACATGACTGAGCGACTGAACTGAACTGACATATTAGTTCCAGATGTAGAACACAATGACTAGACATTTGTGTATATTGATGTATGTTTGTTGAGTTCTTTTCAGGGAGGGGAAAAGACCTGAGGGGAGCTGAGAGAGCATGCAGAGCTGGGCTCCCCTGGCCCCAGCGTGCACCTGTGCAGGCCCCAAGCTGTGCACCAAACCAGAAGCCTTTTCTCAAGCCAAAGCTCTTGGACAAGCAAAAGGCCTCTTTTGCAAAAATACTGAGGATGTGTTTCAGTGTGCTGTCTGTGCAGGGCCCCAGGACTGATAGCTGGCTGAGACTTGCTCTCTAATTGTTACAGCCCCCTGGGATGCAGGAAGGCAAGCTTACCTAGAGGCATGTAGAACACCCTCCAGAGATATCAGATATACGTTCTTTGGATCCCAGCAGAGGGAGATGCAAAAAACAAATCAAAACAAATCACCTGCACTTGGAGATTTCTCCAAAGGATTAAGTCAGCCAAAGTAAAGTGGAAGTCGGTCAGAAACATCGGACCCTTTGTGATCCCACAGATGCAGCCCGCCAGGCTCCTCTGACCATGGAATTCTCCAGGCAAGAATACTTGAGTTAGTTGCTATTTCCTTCTCCAGGGAATCTTACCTACCCAGAAACTGCACCCAGGTCTGCTGCATTGCAGGCAGACTCTACCATCTGAGCCAAGAGGGAAGTCCCACCTGTGTTTAATCAGAAGCCTGCTACTATGGAGATAAGCTATTATAAGTCCTTTCACAGAGAGACTAGGGTCCTGAGTCTGTTTCCTCCTGGGGTGCTCTGAAGGTAGTCATCACTTAAGAATCTTTCTCTGTTGGTTATTCTCCTGTGGGACCCATGAGCATAGTCTCCACTGGAGGTCAGAACCAAGTGGGCTAGAGGTATCACCAGTGGAAGACACAAAAGTTGGGCACCAGAGGAGGGCAGAAGCTCCTTTCTGGTGGTACTGCTGAGCAAAGAGGACAAAAATGGTGCCTGCCAGCCTCCGCCCCCAGTGGGTACCCCCGGGGGCCCCTAGGTGTGTGCTAGGTTAGATGCCTGCCCACCAGGCCAATGCTCCGTGATAAGCAAATAAGCCTCTGACGCAAGTCTGGGTACCTCTCAATTGGCTGCTCCTGTGCTGAGCTCTGCAGGGGAGAGCACACGGCCCCTTTAACAGTCATTTCTCCAGTTCCCTATAGCCTTGGGTCTGGTGACTATGAGCTCCTTTGGTTTTCAAAGCTGAATGTTTGGGGATCTCATCTCTCAGGTGCAGGTCTTAAAAGTTGGGGTGCCCAGTGTGGGTTTCAAATCCCTCCTCAGAAAGAAGCTCTGGGTGGGAGCTTCTTAGCTGGTTTTTGTAGTTTGTTTGTTTGTTTTTTTTCCCCAGAGAAAGATTTTCCATATGTAGCTCTGGATTCAGTGTGTCTATAGGAGGAAGTAGGTTCAGGATCTTTCTACATCCCATCCCGACCTGGAACCCTTACATCGAGTTAATGTTGAAATACACTTCTTTTACCCATTCCCTATTTATACTCACACACGACGGTAACTGGATTAAGAGGTGTTCTAATTCAGGGTATCCTCGTGCGTTCCAAATGAGAGAAACGCTGACTTTCTTAACATAATACAATGATTTCTTTCACATGATGTATATTTTTGTATTGGATAGAACAAAAAACTATAATATAAAATTAATTAAACACTGGTAGGAACTACTACCAGTGGAGAAATCACAAAATCCCCAAATTCCCATTCTTAGAGAATTTTCCAAAATAATATTAAGACCCAAATAGTCTTCCTGAAGACTAAGATGGAAGCTAATACTGTGGAACTCCCATTGCCACTTTGTGCCAGACAGTGTGTTACAGAGGGGTGTATGTGTGTGTGAGAATATATGATGTTTGTGTGCGTGTGCTCAATCTTTAAGCCTTACTTAGAACTTGCCAGCCAAATATTAGTTTAGAAAGAAACAGATTCAGAGAGCCAGAAAGGAACTGAGCCAGCGTTCAAATCATTTCCATCTCATTTAAAACCTTATACTCTATGCTACAGTGTGGTGGTACAGTGTGAGGGCTGGACATACTATATGCGTATTTAGCACATAGTAACGTGAAATAAATGTGAGCCGTCATGACTGTCGTTACACACTTCCTCCAAATGGATTAGCACAGGCCCTGTGCTACTTTTTGCATTGGTCGCTGAGGAAGGCTTTCTTATCTCTCCTTGCTGTTCTTTGGCACTCTGCATTCAGATGCTTATATCTTCCCTTTTCTCCTTTGCTTTTCGCTTCTCTTCTTTTCACAGCTATTTGTAAGGCCTCCCCTGACAGCCATTTTGCTTTTTTGCATTTCTTTTCCATGGGGATGGTCTCGATCCCTGTCTCCTGTACAATGTCACAAACCTCTGTCCATAGTTCATCAGGTACTCTATCAGATCTAGGCCCTTAAATCTATTTCTCACTTCCACTGTATAATCATAAGGGATTTGATTTAGGTCATGCCTGAATGGTCTAGTGGTTTTCCCTACTTTCTTCAATTTAAGTCTGAATTTGGTAATAAGGAGTTCATGATCTGAGCCACAGTCAGCTCCTTTTGCTGACTGTATAGAGCTTCTCCATCTTTGGCTGCAAAGAATATAATCAATCTGATTTCAGTGTTGACTATCTGGTGATATCCATGTGTAGGGTCTTCTCTTATGTTGTTGGAAGAGGGTGTTTGCTATGACCAGTGCATTTTCTTGGCAAAACTCTATTAGTCTTTGCCCTGCTTCATTCCGCATTCCAAGGCCAAATGTGCCTGTTACTCCAGGTGTTTCTTGACTTCCTACTTTTGCATTCCAGTCCCCTATAGTGAAAAGGATATCTCTTTTGGGTGATAGTTCTAAAAGGTCTTGTAGGTCTTCATAGAACCGTTCAACTTCAGCTTCTTCAGCATTACTGGTTGGGGCATAGACTTGGATAACTGTGATATTGAATGGTTTGCCTTGGAAACGAACAGAGATTATTCTGTCGTTTTTGAGACTGCATCCAAGTACTGCATTTCAGACTCTTGTTGACCATGATGACTACTCCATTTCTTCTGAGGTATTCCTGCCCGCAGTAGTAGATATAATGATCATCTGAGTTAAATTCACCCATTCCAGTCCATTTTAGTTCAGTGATTCCTAGAATGTCGATGTTCACTCTTGCCATCTCTTGTTTGACCACTTCCAATTTGCCTTGATTCATGGACCTGACATTCCAGGTTTCTATGCAATACTGCTCTTTACAGCATCAGGCCTTGCTTCTATCACCAGTCACATCCACAACTGGGTATTGTTTTTGCCTTGGCTCCATCCCTCCATTCCTTCTGGAGTTGTTTCTCCTCTGATCTCCAGCAGCATATTGGGCACCTACCGACCTGGGGAGTTCCTCTTTCAGTATCCTATCATTTTGCCTTTTCATACTGTTCATGGGAAATAGATGGGGAAACAGTGTCAGACTTTATATTTTTGGGCTCCAGAATCACTGCAGATGGTGATTGCAGCCATTAAATTAAAAGACGCTTACTCCTTAGCAGAAAAGTTATGACCAACCTAGATAGCATATTGAAAAGCTGAGACATTACCTTGCCAACAAAGGTCCATTTAGTCAAGGCTATGGTTTTTCCAGTAGTCACATATGGATGTGAGAGTTGGACTGTGAAGAAGGCTGAGCACCAAAGAATTGATGCTTTTGAACTGTGATGTTGGAGAAGACTCTTGAGAGTCCCTTGGACTGCAAGGAGATCAGCCCTGGGTGTTCTTTGGAAGGACTGATGCTAAAGCTGAAACTCCAGTACTTTGGCCACCTCATGTGAAGAGTTGACTCATTGGAAAAGATTCTGATGCTGGGAGAGATTGAGGGCTGGAGGAAAAGGGGATGACAGAGGATGAGATGGCTGGATGGCATCACCGACTCAATGGACGTGAGTCTGAGTGAACTCCGGGAGTTGGTGATGAAGAGCGAGGCCTGGCGTGCTGCGATTCATGGGGTCACAGAGTTGGACACGACTGAGCAACTGAACTGAACTGTGCTACTTTTATAGAGGTATTTTACAGAATGTTTGCTTCCCACTTTTATAACACATTGTGGCCACTCACTACTTGAATACAAGATAGTCGTTGTTCAGTCGTTCAGTCATGTGTGACTCTGAGGCTTCATGGACTGCAACATTCCAGGCTTCCCTGTCCATCACCATCTCCTGGAGCTTGCTCAAACTCATGTCCTTTGAGTCCATGATGCCATCCAACTATCTCGTCTTCTGTTGTCCCCTTCTCCTCCTACCTTCAATCTTTCCCAGCATCAGGGTCTTTTCAATTGAGTTGGCTCTTTGCATCAGGTGGCCAAAGTATTGGAGCTTCAGCTTCAGCATCAGTAGTTCCAATGAATAGTCAGGAATTTCACTTGGGATTTTCTCTGACTTGAAGCAGTTGTGAAGAGGCTTGGCAAAATTGAAGGAGAGACTATTCCACAGAGAACTTTCTCCCTCTCTTTGTCAGCCTTTTCCTTTCTTTTCAGCTACTCTTAGCTGCCTATCCCTTGCCACAGAGTATTTTATTCCTTTAACTTTTTTTTTTTTTTTAACAGAAGACCAGAGGACCTACTTGCATAGTAAACTCAATGAAATAGCTAGGATTGACTGGTTTGATCTCCTTGCAGTCCAAAGTACTCGCAACAGTCTTCTCCAACACCGCAGTACAAAAGCATCAGTTTTTCAATATCAGACTTTATGTCCAACTCTCAGATCCATACATGACTACTGGAGAAACCATAGCTTTGAGTATATGGATTTTTGTCGGGCAAAGTATTTTGCATATTTGTATGCAAAATAGAGACAGCCTAATTTGCTAGCACATTCAGAGAAAGTTATCCCTCCAGAGACTCAAAACCCCTGACCCACTCCTCACAGCTGTATACAGTGAAGCTTAGAAGCTGTGAATGGGTCTCCTGGTTAGACTCTCAATGTTGAATTTGACACTGTCAGCTCTTCAAGTTTACTCAGTATTGGAGAAGTGCCAGGGAAAGTGCTTCTCTGATGGCTCAGATGGTAAAGAATCTACCTGCAATATAGGAGGCCCAGGTTCAATCCCTGGATGAGGAAGATCCCTTGGAGAAGGGAATGGCCACCCACTCCAGTATTCTTGCCTGGAGAATCCCATGCACAGAGGAGCCTGGCAGGCTACAGTCCATGAGGTTGAGAAGTAAGGGTAGAAAGGATCATTTAGCTATTTGGGAGAATGAAATGCCAAATGAATCACCACAGAGTGAAGAAGTGTCTGCTTAGGATTCCCTGGGGCTTTCTGAATAAACAACCAAGAAGGGCTGAAAAATGCACTTGGGATTTTCTCTGACTTGAAGTGCTTGGAAAGAGGCTTGGTGAATTTGGAAGGAGTGACTATTCCACAGGGAAATTTCTCCCTCTCTTTGTCAGCCTTTTCCTCTCTTTTCAGCTGCTCTTAGCACAGAGTATTTCGTTCCTTTTTTTTTTTTTCTTTATAGACCCGAGGCCCTACTTGCATAGTAAACCCAATGAAATAGCTACATTTTAATTAAATTTACACAGCTTTTATGACACCAGTGGGTAGCCCTCACTGGTACCCAGAGAAACCCCAGAGCCATCAGATATACTTCATATGTAATTAATCTCTAATGTTCGATTTTGTAAGATATGTAATAATGCTGCCTGGATAGAAATGAGAGCTTCAGAGAAAAGTCATATTAAAGATGGAGAGAGAAGCTTTAGGAGGAAGTGGTTTTCAAGAGAGCAACTAAGTGTGAACTTTATTAAAAGGAAAAGAAATAATGGGGATATCTCGCATTAAGTAAAAATGCTTGACATCTTCAATTTTTCTGTTTCTTTTATTTTGCCCCAGACAAATGTTTCAGAGTTTGTTTTTATAATGTATACCATGTGTAATGTTACTTTTGTAGCTTCATAGATTTAATATTTGAGCAAAGGAAAGATTTGCTGTATTCAGAAATTACAGAGAGAAAACCCCCACGGTGACTAAAGCTTCGATAGAATTTAAATCCCTTTCCCTGCAAATGTTTTGAGAAGTTTTCAATCAAGTCTTTTTTAAAATTTTTAAAGCTTTTTATCTTGTACTGAGGTATTGTTGTTGTCCAGTTGCTAAGTGGTGTCTGACTCTGTGACGCCATGGACTGAAGCACACCAGGGTTCCCTGTGCTTCACCATCTCCCCAAGTTTGCTCAAACTCATGTCCATTGAGTCGATGATGCCATCCAGCCATCTTGTCCTCCGATGCCCCTTTCTCCTCTTGCCCTCAATCTTTCCCAGCATCAGGGTCTTTTCCAATGCGTCAGCTCTTCATTGGCCAAAGTATTAGAGCTTCAGTTTCAGCATCAGTCCTTCCAATAAATATTTAGAGTTGTTTTCCTTTAGGATTGATCTCCTTGCTGTCCAAGGGACTCTTAGGATTCTTCTCCAGCACCACAGTTCAAAAGCATCAATTTTTGGCACTCAGCTTTTTTGATGGTCCAACTCTCATATCTGTACATGACTACAGGAAAATCCATAGTTTTGACTATGTGAACCTTTGTTGGCAAAGCACTGGGCTATAGCAGATTTACAAACAATATTGTAGTAATTTCAGGTGAATAGCAAAGGGATTCAGCCATACATATACATGTATCCGTTCTCCCCCACTCTCCCCCCATCTAGTCTGCCACATAACATTGAGCAGAGTTCTATGTGTTTCAAGTATTTGTTTTTAATTGTCAAACAAATGACAAAATATTATCTAAATCAGTTCTACACCTTATCTCTATCAGTACATGCTCAGATGTGTCCGATTCTTTTCTGCAACTTGTAGTTTTCACTAAAAGTTCACCATCTCACTTAATCCTCACACACAGTGGGAGAAGGGACGAGATAACATTTTTACTCTTTACATAAATTACAAAAAAATCTGCTTGTGGAGATCAAATTATTTTTCTAAGGTCAATCAAGTGGCTGAGGAAGACTATGAGTTCTGATTTACAATCTAATGGCTTTTCAATTCTACCATCTCTAACTTTTAAAATCATTATGTATATTCCAATATAAACTTCATATTAAAGTCATTATAATGATGCTTAAGCTTAGGGGATAAATTACCTAGAAGAGATCATTCCATCACTTCCTAAACAACACCTCTGCTGTAACATGTATAGCTTCCGTGACACGAGACCTCTTTCTGGTACCTCCTTTGCCAGTTCACCCTTTTCTTGGATTCTCCATGTGGGCAAATAGTATCTCTATCCAATCTGGAGGCCATGCTTCACTTTTCTTGACATTTTTTACTCACTCACCCTATTTAGTTACCAAGTTCTTTAATCCTGCCTTCAAAATGATCCCAAATAGCCTTCATTCTGCTCATTTCCACTGTCACTGCTAAGATTTAAATTCTTATCTCTTTTCTGAAATTTGCCTATAAATCATGATTCTAAGTTTTCCTCACTCTATCCTCCTTACTGTGACTAGAATTATTATTGGAAAATTTTGCTTCAGTCATGATTCTTCCCCACCTAGAAACCTCTACTGACTCTATTTACAGGCAGAGTAATACACAAATATGCTGTTATGTGGGACTCTCCATATCTACACTCAACATCTCTTTCTGCTCACTTCCTTCCCATTATTCACTTAATGCTGTACCCCCAGTGGACAAGTCCCTGACTCACCATTCCTTGACTGTTTCATGATGTCCAAATGCCTGTGCCCTTGTTTGTGGCCAACTTCTTTCCCTTTACAAGCTCAGACCCATCTATAAAGTCCTAATCAATTTCTGGGACTCAGTTCAAATGAAAGTTTCCCTGACAGCTCCCACAACCTCAAGGAATTTCTCACCAGCTTCTCTCTGCTTCCCATCATGTTAAACATTCCTTTATTTCAGCCCTTTCAAGTTACATTTTAATTATTCATTTTTTTATTAATAACTGGTAGTTGGGAAACAGATTAAATGGGCTTTGTGGGAAGAGTCAGGTCCCCATAAATTAACCGTAAATTATTTGATTAAATGTAATAGAATGAAAACTTGCATAGCCCACACTCTGAATTAGTAACATTTAGACTTCTTTCCTTACCTTTCAAAAAATACCTTCTAAGCCTCAAAGGGTGAAAGGGCAAACTTAATTGTGACTTCACGGACTGTAGCCCACCAGGCTCCTCTATCCATGGAATTCTCCAGGTAAGAATATTGAAGTCATTATCCATTCCCTTCTCCAAGCAATCTTCCCTACCCAGGGATTAAACCCAGATCTCCTGCATTGCAGGCAGATTCTTTACCGTCTGAGATACCAGGGAACCCCTTTTAAAAAGGCAAGAGGGAGTAAAAGGAACCAATCCAGTTCTATTTATATCCAGCAGAGCTTAGGTGCTGGTGTCTCATTTACAGTCACTCAAGTAGACAAGGTAGAGTAATAAAGGGTTAACCCGAGTGATAGAATTACGTATGTTTTGGCGAGCCATTCCAAACTCTAGCTGCTCTCCCACTGTTCTAAGAGCAGTGTGTGTTGTGCATGAATCTCATATTCTCCTTGAGTAGTCCAGCTAGTCTATCCTTTTCCATTAACTGATAGTGTTAATAGAGGATGAATATTCGCCTCAACATCTGAAAATACTTGTACACAGAAAACCCCAAGCCTATTGGATGCATCCTTAGGCACCTTTTCAGACTCTGTATGCTTCAACTATATCTAGTTTCAGCCACTTCTGTGGTGACCCACAGTGAGTAGGCTCCAGTCATATTCTCCCCCACCCCGCCCGAAACAACTGTATTATTCTGTGGTTGGAGAACATGTCCTTTATAATTTTAATTCTCAGATTTTTTTGAAGACTTGTTTCATAGCCCAGAGCCCTATCCATTTTGGTAAAAAAAAAATTCCATGTGCACTTGAAAAGAATGAATACCCTGCCATTGTTCAGGAATGCCTTATGGGTGTCAGTAAGGTTAATTTTGTTATTTGTTATTTTCTATTTTCACATGAATTGTTTGCTTGCTTGTTGTGGCATGTTTTCAGTTACTGATAGTCTTCTAATAGGATTGCAGATTTTTCTATTTCTTCTTTTGTTTTTTGCTCTATATATTTTGAGATTGTATTATTAAGATACATAAAAACTTAGAATATGTACTTCTTATAAATCAAACTCCTAATCACTATAAAATATTCCTGCTTTTATTTTACTGTTGAATCTTGCCTAAATATTTGGGAGCTACATTATTAGGTACATAAAAATTTAGAATTGTTATGTTTTTCCTATAGGTTTAGCTATGTTTTTAAACAATGGGTTTAACTTAATCATTATGAAATATTCCCCTTTAATTTTGACATTGAATCTTACCTAGGATATTTGTTTGATTCAGCTTTCTTTTGGATATTGTTTTCATGATATTCTTCTTTTCAACACCCTACTTCATCCTTGTATTTAAGATGCACCTCTCACATGGGCCATATATATTTTTTTTAATTAAATCTACTTTACCATTTATTGTCCAGTTACATTTGATGTAGTTATTAATTTTTTAATCTATCATCTTATATTAGTTTTCTGCTTATCTTACCTGATTTGTAAATTAGTGATTTTTAGCCACTTCTTAGGTAATGCGAAAACCTTTAGGGTACTCCTCTCATCGCTTTTTTGTGTCATGCTCTTCAATTCTATTATAAATACATCTCAAATCTCACAAGACATCATTATAATTGTTTTGCAGTCATTATACCACATTTTAATCATATCCGTTTATCACCATCCCTTCCTGCATCTTGGAGTTTTAATATAGGAACATTTTTTCCTTTTACTTCAAGAATTCCCTTTAGTGTATACTTCATCTGGGATATATTGGAGATAAGTTCTCTCTGTACATGTGTGCCTAGAAGTTTATTTTTGTCTTCCTACTGAAGATTATCATCACCAGATATAAAATCCTAAACTTGAAGTTTTAATTTGTTCTCGTACTTTGAAGATAGTACTCTGTTGTCTTCTGTATCACATCATTCCTGTTGAGAAACCAGCTATAAGTCTTAATGTTGCTCTTCTGAAGGCATTGTGCATTTTTCCCTCTAACTGCAGTTAAATCTTGTGGCTCAGCTGGTAAAGAATCCGCCTGCAGTGTGGGAGACCTGGGTTCGATCCCTGGGTTAGGAAGA
Source organism: Capricornis sumatraensis (assembly GCF_032405125.1). Classification (NCBI taxonomy): domain Eukaryota; kingdom Metazoa; phylum Chordata; class Mammalia; order Artiodactyla; family Bovidae; genus Capricornis; species Capricornis sumatraensis. Next base: position 70,941,097 of record NC_091070.1, read on the forward strand.
TCCCCTGGAGAAGGGAAAGGCTACCCACTCCAGTATTGTGGCCTGGAGAATTCCATGGACTGTATAGCCCATGGGCTCGCAAAGAGTCAGATGACGTGATTGAATGACTTTCATATATATCTATATCTATATATATATGGTCATGGACTTCTGAATCTTTCACATAATGACTTCTGTTAGGTCTGGAAAGTTCTTGCCCATTCTCTTTAAAAATTGATTTGGCCCATTTTCTGTCTCCTACATTTTGGGGACTATAATTGCATATATTGATAAGTTAGACCTTTTCTTACATGCTCCATCTATCTCTATTGATACTTTCTGTACCTTCCTTCTATTTTACTCTTGATGTGTGAGTTTGGATACTTTATACTCATCTCTTTTTCTTTGTCCAATCTGATATTAAAGCCAAATGTTAAATTTGTAGTTTCAGTGACTGCATTTTTCAGTTTCTGAATTTTCACTGAAATATTTTTATAGATTATATATATACAAATATATATAGTGAAATTCTTCATCATTTTAATCCATTTTTCATTGAACGAATTAACCACAGTCATTTTCAACTAGTGTCTCAGTTAGTTGTAGGCCTGTTTCTATTGTCAGTATTTTCTTTGGGGCCTCTTTACTGGTATGTTAGGTAATCTTTGTTTAATGACAGACTTTGTATTTGAGAAATTACAGATGGGTGTTATCTCTCAGTACAGAAGATTCCGTTTTTTTCCTGGTAAGCAACTAGAGTAGCCATCTAAACACAGTGGGAAAATGATCTGATTTCAGACTGAGTCTCAGAGCTCCTAATATCAATCCTACCTCTATTTCACCTCAACTCCTAGGGTGAAGGCTCCCAGGGACCCCAAATGAGATTCTAGAGTGTTTATTAGGGCCTTTTATATTTGCCGGGTCCTGAACTCACGTTTTTCTCTTTGAAGCGCCGAGAACAATCACAAGTTTTGTTGAGTTTTTTTGGTTGCCTTTTGTATCACACAACTAAGAATTATCAAATTATTCAAAAGGGAAACTAGTGTGGAGTGTCAAGCTTGTTTCCTTATACCTCTCTTTTCTCCAAGATGCTAGTCACTCAAATCCTGATTATCTTAAATCCTAATTCTAATTTTTGTCTCCTTAATGCCATGAGGTCATCAAAACTTTGCTTATACTTCTCCTCTTAGCAGTTACTTTTTTTACTGGGTTCTCAGCCTTCTGTCCTGACTGCTTAAGAACTGTCATATGTCTCAAGGACAAAAGTAGTAATCAGACTGTTGGGATCACCTCAGTGAACTCTAGAATTTTGGTCCCTCACTCCCTGGAAGCTCCCTGCTGGCTTCAAACAATTTTTTCCCCCAAATTTTACTCAGATTTTCTAGTTACTAGCTGACATAGAAATACATTGCTGCTGCTGCTAAGTCACTTCAGTCATGTCTGACTCTGTGCGACCCCATAGATGGCAGCCCATCAGGCTCCGCCGTCCCTGGGATTCTCCAGGCATGAACACTGGAGTGGGTTGCCATTTCCTGCTCCAATGCATGAAAGTGAAAAGTGAAAGTGAAGTCGCTCAGTCGTGTCCAAATCCTAGTGACCCCATGGACTGCAGCCTACCAGGCTCCTCTATCCATGGGATTTTCCAGGCAAGAGAACTGGAGTGGGGTCCCATTGCCTTCTCCGAGAAATACATTAACTTTACCAATCACAGCTTTTTGCATTGTTTCTCTTTCCACTCTCAAATGAAGCTGTCTCTTATAAGAAAGACTATGGTTTTGAAGGAATAATATAGGTGTGTAAACTCGGTTATGCACATTTACTGAGTGTCCCATTACTGTTCTGATGCTCTGCTAGTTGCTAAAAATAGAGTAGTAGCACAATCTTCATCCTCAAGGATTCCCAGTTCGGTTGGGTGATAAGAAGGTAAACACATGATGAGTACAGGTGTTAAGTGCAGTCTTAAGATAGGTGCACAGGATTCTCCCATAAGCAGGACAAGGAGACTCATTTAGTCAGACAGCTGGGGAGGGAAACAAATCTTGTCACTTTGGCACATTCTGATTTTCTCCATTTAAAATGTCCCTACTGCTATATAGGATCAAAGAGTACAGCTCCCCAGGTAACACAGAGATGGGTCAAAGTATTTTTAGCTCTTCACTGTCCACTCCAGATTGGTTTCAAAAACACTGTGGGAAAGAAAGGAATGTAACCTATATATCAGCTGGGGCCTTCCTGCCCTTTGGATTTCAGGGTATAAATTGACCTGGAATCCAGAAAATTTCCACAGCTTACATTATCTGCTAATTTTGAAAATTTATAATCTCAAGGCCCCATGACTTCTGCCTACTACAACCTTGTACTGTGTATAGTTTTACTCTAAACATATGTCAGTTTGGGATCTTTATGTTGCAAATAATGAGAATTCCAACTCAAACTATAAGAGGCTTAAATATTAAAGGTGCTTTCCTGAATTACCCATTTGGAAAACTAAACATCCCCACATCATTACCTCTGTGCTCTGCTATTCAAGTATAAGCTTCATCTAAACCTGACTCCCTCAGGGTCATAGGACACAACCAGAGCTGCATTATCATTTGTTCAAGCCCAAGTGAGAGGATTTTCCTCTTAGAATTCCAGCAAAGTTCCTAACCCTCATTCTGACTGCGCCAGATAAGGTGAGGAGGAGCGCGTGCTCAGTTGTGTCTGACTCGTAGCAACCCCACGGACTAGCCCACCAGGGTCCACTGTCCGTGGAATGTTCCAAGCAAGAATACTGGAGTGGGTTGCCATTTTCTACTCCAGGGGATCTTCCAGAAGCAGGGATTGAAACCACGTCTCTTGTATCTTCTGCCTTAGCAGGTGGATTCTTTGTCTCTAGTGCTGCCAAGATTGCATGCCCGCTATTGAAGCATGTCCACAACTATGGGCAGGAAAACAGAATGTGCTGTCTGGAGTTGTTATTCCACAAGCACAGGAACTATGATTGAAGGATGGACGCCAGAATGAAGTCTGGATTTTGTTAAGAAAGGAGAACAAAAGACTACTGATTTTTGGTACATAAGTAAAAATGTCCACTATATCCACGGACAGAAAAGTCAGTTCCCATTGGAGTTCCTTCCAAAGGAACTAGCTACACACAAATCTTACTGAAAAATGTAGGTGTTACCAAAGAGTTTCTGAGTGACAAAGTTAGTTGTGTAATATGCATATCACAGTGCATAATTTATTTAAAAATTTCCATCTTAGCTATGGTTGCCTTCCTTTCCCAGTTTTCTTTTCAGCCATCGCTTATCTGTTGTTTCAAATGTCCCTTACCTGTCCCTCACATTCTTCCCAGAGAAAGTGTCCAGATTCTCTGATTTCTTTTCTTTAGGGGAAGTCTTGATACCAGGCAGCAGTGGATTTAAAGTAGGAAGTTTGAACAGACCTCTACCCTAACTCTTATTCACATGTCTCTCAAAAACTACAGTCTCCTTAAAAGGAATTAATGGAGAATAAAAATTTGACCATCTTATCACACTATTAAATGCTCCTTCGTATTAATAAAAGGGAAATATTTCCACACAATTATTTGTATCCAAAGATAGCAGTATTATTCGTTATAGCTAAAAAGTGGAAACTTTCTAAATGTCAATCTGTGAGTGAAAGGATACACAAAATGTAAAGTATTAGTACAGTAGAACACTACTCAGCAATAAAAAGGAACAGTTACTAATACACATCGTGTTGTGAATGCACTTTAAAACCATTATACTAACTGAAAACAAGCCGGATGAAAAAGGCCATTTATTTTATTCAACTTATCTTTAATGCCAAGAGGAAGAAAATCTATGGAAACTGAAAGGAGACCATTGGTTGCCTGAGCCTAGAGTAGGAATGGAGAATTGGCAAGTGAATGTGCAGAATCTTTGGGGGATGAGAAATATGTTCTAAAATGGGATTGAGGTAAAGGGCATGCAGCTCTGTAAACTTATTAAAAATCACTGAATGCTTAAAATGGGTAAGTTTGATGGTATATCAATTATACCATAATAAGCCTCTTAAAAAAAAGTAGGTATGATGTGTGCTTTGCTCACCAAAACGTGAGTAAATTGGACATGTCACTTTAAGGCAAAACACTGACAGCCTGCACATGAGTCTTATCAACTCTTTCCTCTGGTTCAGTAACCATGGGGGTAAATGTTTCAGTAGAGCTTCCCTCAGCCCTGCCCTGCTCTCTGTGTGATGACAAAGAGCAGAGCCCCCACCATGCCATGGTGAACATGGCCATGAGCAGGAAACAGACCCTTGTTTGATAAAGCCACTGTAGTTTAAAGATACACACACACACACACACACATACACACACACATACATAAAAATACACAGAATAAAAATGGGAGATGTTAATAACACCGCAATGCTTTTCATTAAAAACTCAGATTTTTTGGTACCATATAAACAGCCTATTGTTGGACATGGAATGGCTTTAGACTGCTCCTCCTATGCCACCAGTTAATTAAGGCTTTGAGGATTCCAGGAATGGGGGGAAACGCCTATTTTGCCTCATAAATGCCACAGACCCAGGATGTGAGATGTAAGTTTCACCTGCTTCCTTGATTTTTCCAATCTCCGAGTCTCATGGCAACGAGAGAGAGCGAGCCATGCAATACTTTGAGCTTCGAAAAATAATTAGAAGCTGCAAGGTGTCTGTGTCTCACTCTAAAGTCAAAATGATTTATGCTACTTATTATTTAATGACCGATGCTTTGACATCCTCATTTCACAGCTGCAATTGAAAAATATCACATTGTAATATTTATGTTGTTGAAGGCAAGCATTTTTGTTTTTATACTTTGTATTTAATTCATTCAACATCCTTTTCACTTCATTGCTCCCTCTCTCCCTTGGCAAGAACACACTCATGTACAGAGCTCAGATCAGCTGTCAGTATCTGTGAGCTCTGAGAGGGCCCTAAATTTGGCAGGATATCCTTCCCTTTGCAAGAGATATTCCAAATGAACCAGCCAAATGCTGGGCTTTCCTCCGCTTGCAACCCACATTTTTCAAAAGTCTTTAAACTCCTTCCTTCTCCCTTCAACTCTCAAGGGGAATTGCACTGATAAGGTTTCTGTTCATCAAAAGAATGGAATGGCAGTGGCTCTGCTATTCCCAGGACACCTCCTTCTGGAAAAGGGCTGCTTCTCCCCTGAGAAGCTATTATAAAGAACAGGAGTTCTCCAGCTCCCATCATGAATGTATCACTCCACTTCAGTTATTGTTTCTGTAGATTCCTTTTTCCTCCTGTCTCTCTCCCCCACCCTCAAGCAGTTTTTAAAATCCATTACCTAGGGAGTTTCAAATTGTATCTGACCTATTGATTCCATGAGATGGCCGTGTCCAATGGGCATGCAATGCAATATACAGCTTGGAGCCTAGGAAAAGGCAACTCACTGATGAAATAAGGAATACAAAACAGTAAACCACAATTTGGAATTTCTAGGGAAATGAAAGAAATATTTATTAAGTATCCTGAGATGGAGTTGGGAAATGAAATGGTATATGTAATGAATCTGCGGAAAGCATTATGCAAAGATAAGATGTTGCCTTTATTAATTGCTAGAAAGTTTAATCTTAGTTCATTAGGGGCTACATGTGCTTCATCCACATCTCTCTTCTGGATTTTAGGATATTTTGTTGCTGGCATACACCTGTAATCACATGATGCTTAAAAGGGAGGGAGGCATTATATTAAAACTTGTCAGTTTTCACCCTTTTGCAAATTGAGGGAAAGTTTTGTGGAAGGTAACAACACCTCAGAAACAAACACTGGTTAAACGACCCTGTGATGCAGGGCATCTATCAAAAGAAGGGTCTGCTAGAAATCTGCCTCTTTTGCTCTCATAGTAGATATGACTGTCTGGTCTGAGATAACTGCTATGCCATGGACCAAGATATTGGATAATTCAGTCTGTTTAATTCAACCAAATCCTTATTTTGTGCTAACCTGTGACCCAACTGCTGTGTTCATCTCTCTGGGGATATTAAAAATATGTAAGACATGGCCCATAACCTCAAGGAGTTAAGATTATAATTGAAGGAACTTAACGATCAAATTGGTTTTAAAATGGAGGAGCCATTACAAATGGTTAAGATTGATTCTTCATTTTCGTTCTCTAACATATTAGCTTGAACAATCAAGAAATAGTCATGCTTTGGAGGAAAAATGAACATATTCAAGTAAAATGGAAACATGAGCTTTTTATATTGTGCCTCAAGTAACAAAGCTTCCCTTTTTCATTCAGCAGAATGAGTGGAGGGACCTACAGGATTAGATATATAATGTGTGGCCACTCTTCAGTAACCACTATTGAACTTCAAAATGAGTTTAGTCATTAGCTTTGACAAATGAGGAGTCTGTTATTGATTTTTACACATGTCTATCATGGGATCTATTTAAAAAGATCAGTCAATTCCAAGAAAGATTATGTTAATCTTACTGGTTTGATTTCCTAATGGGAGGAGGCAGAGCAGGAAGTCAAAGGAGAGGTCCAGAAACTGCAGTATCTGTATCATTTTCTTAAATCAATTCAAAAAAAGAAATTGGAAAAAAAAAATCAAGTGTCTCTGTCTTATATAAAAAAGTGAAGAAGTTACTGATAAATCATTCCAGACAATGTTAACCAACAGCTTGAGAAGTTCACAAAAAGGGACAATGACAGGAGGGATACAATTACTAATTTATTTGTCTTTTTATGGTTCAGTTAAGAGTATCTTATGTAGTTGAGCACATGGCAGCCCGTCAGACTTCACAGGGTAGCTGTCAGAGTTTTGACTGATGTACAAACACTACTTGCTCGGTTTGCCCTTCCTTTCAGTGGAGTGCACTGAAGACAGCTTGTTGGTAATTTTTATTTAATGCTCCCAGGATCTTGGCTGCACTTTGATCGAAAGTTCTAACAATAAAACACCACTCCCTGAAATTTCCAAGGTTTCTGCTATAAGCACTTCTCCGCTTAAACAAGATCTTTCTTTGGGATGAGACAACCGTTTAGGGTCTTTTCTGATGCTTTCTGATGTCGGAAACAATTGTTTAGCATGTTGGAGAGCATTTTATTTTGTTTGTTTTGGATGAGCTACCTAAGAAAGTCTAAAAGAAAAATAAAACGCAAGGAATTAGCAGTGCAAAGACTCAGCAGGGCTGTAGGAGGCCTTCATAATTCTGAATTGGCAAATGACAAGGTGCACCCACTCCGACAATTTTCAACCTTCTTATCCCCTCTCCTCATTCCCCACCGTCAGTCTAATCCACTCATTATGGGAAACTGTTGACGTCATAACAGTCTGTGATGTACATCTAGAATTTTATCTTAGTTTTCTCAGAATTGAGTCTTCTGGTCCAAAACCTCTTTCAAACAGTCGTGGACTGTTTGGTATTTGATCTGCTGCTGCTGCTGCTAAGTCGCTTCAGTCGTGTCTGACTCTGTGCGAACCCATGACAGCCCACCAGGCTCCACCGTCCCTGGGATTCTCCAGGTATTCGATCTGAAGCCTTTTAATTATATAGGAATTACAGACCAGTTTTTATACCATCTAAAATCCTTGAGCACATGTTTGAAGGTAGTCAATTGTAATATGGCCTTGAAATCCTTTTACATAATAAGGCAGCCAACTGGTACACATCATCTGATAACCTCTTCCATCCATAGAAGATCCTCTCAGTGAGATATTCAGAGACTGTGTTTCTAAAGCTATCATGATTCTCAATGCAAAACCCAATTGAGTTGTATTCTCATAGAGAAACTCTGAAGTGCTATGACATAGGCTTAATGAGCAAATCTTTTGAAGGCATACTTTGGCAGTAACTGGGATTAATCTCTCCTAAACTGGCAGTCATATGGTATATTTTTATTGTGTTTATTTAACTTTTTGGATTAATATTTGCATAATTCCAACATTTTGGAATCCTACCCCTAACAGAGTGATAATCACTTCATACAGGAAATGATATTTTGTCACAGAAAAAAAAAATGTAGGAAGAATATAAACTCAGAATAAAGTCCAGTTCTTTAAATTGAACAAATTTAGCTTTATGAAAATATCATTTCATTGTTATATCAGTTAAGTTTGATTATTCTGTAGAAAAAAATCCTAAAACCTTAGAGCCCTTAAAATGCATTCCTTGATCAAGCCGTGTATACACTGGGTCTTTTTTTGAGGGATCTCTACATTTTTCCATAATGTGAGAAGCATGGAAAAAGTAAGAGAGTGAGAGGCAACCTACAGGCTGAAACTTAACATTTCTGCAAGGAAGAAATAATACGATCTCCATTCATATTTTATTGTCCAAACAAACCATACGGATTCAGCCCTGACTCAACAAGGTAGAAGTGCATACATACTTTTGCATGGAGTGACTCTGGAAACTGATGGGTATTATGTACTCTATACTTTTCACCTTGAAGAAGCCCCAGTAATTTCTCACCTCTTTATCCTAAATGCCTGTCACTCCATCTGACCCACAGGATTAGTAATTGATTCAAAACTTAAACCCAGGTGTTTTGACTCAATTTCTTCCACACCTCAAGACCTGTTCCACAATAGCTGATACTGTTAAACATGTACAAAGATAAAGATCATGTTTATAGAGAAGTCTTGAGGAATGCTCGTCATTACATTTTTGTTTCAGAACAATCCCCCAAGATAATTATGACAGCTGTTTTAATCCTGATTATGGATTTAAGGAAACTGAGGTTTAGAGGGAAGGAAAATGGCTGACCCAAGATCCTATAATAAATGGTGGAGTGAGGGCTCAAGGCAAGATTCCTGCCTGAATTGCTGAATCCTACTGAGTTGGCAGGGATAATGTGTATCAGCAGCCCAGTGGCAGCAAGCCCCGGGATTAGAAGTGCCCCTGTGACATCTGTTGCCCTGCATCTGTTTCGAGGTCAATTCTCCCCAAACTTTAGCTTTGTGACTCTTTTCATTGAGTTCTGATTCCATTTGAATGGAAAACTCTAGCCTCAGTTTCTACAGATGTGCTGAATCAGTCCTTTGCTCTGGCATCTCTCCCTAGACTCCTTTGGCAGGCAGAGAATACCCATCCCTGTGGGGAGGTGAAAGTGCAAGTCACTCAGTTGTGTCCGACTCTTTATGACCCCATGGACTGTTACAGCCCATGGAATTCTCCAGGCCAGAATACTGGGATGGGTAGCCGTTCCCTTCTCCAGGGCATCTTCCCAGCCCAGGGATCAAATGCAGATCTCCGGCATTGTAGGATTCTTCACCAGCTGAGCCACCAGGGAAGCCGCATGGTGAGGCACTAGAGCTGAAATGTAGTACACATGTTTCCCTTAGGATATGAGCCTGAGACTACAGTGTAGGCAAAACAGCATAAGATGACAAGTTGCTTACAGAAAAAGGCCTCCACAAAATCTGCTTTCAAACTTTTTGAGATTTATTTACAAAAATGTTTCAAAATATTATTTCTGATAATAATAATCAAATACTGTATAATTATAGTGATTTTTTTGTTTTAGTAATTCTTTGATTTTTTAAAAAAATCATACACTTTTTTCATTTGTTCTTGTCATATTACTGCATACTTTCTATGTTTTATTGACTGAGGAAATTTCAAAATTATCTCCCTTTTACTGTGAGACACCAGGAAGATACAAGAGAATACTGTTTGTAACTCTCAACTGAAAAGAAACCTGTTCTATTTTCTAAATTTTCATTGATATTCAGTTCAGTTCAGTCGCTCAGTCATGTCCGACTCTTTGCGACCCCATGAATTGCAGCATGCCAGGCCTCCTTGTCCATCACCAACTCCCAGAGTTCACTCAAACTCATGTCCATCAAGTCGGTGATGCCATCCAGCCATCTCATCCTATGTTTTCCCCTTCTATTCCTGCCCCCAGTCCTTCCCAGCATCAGAGTATTTTCCAATGAGTCAATTCTCCCCATGAGGTGGCCAAAGTACTGGAGTTTCAACTTTAGCATCAGTCCTTCCAATGAACACCCAGGACTGATCTCCTTTAAAATGGACTGGTTGGATCTCCTTGCAGTCCAAGGGACTCTCAAGGGTCTCCTCAAACACCACAGTTCAAAAGCATCCATTCTTCATTGCTCAGCTTTCTTCACAGTCCAACTCTCACATCCATACATGACTACTGGAAAAACTATAGCCTTGACTAGATGGACCTTTGTTGGCAAAGTAATGTCTCTGCTTTTGAATATGCTATCTAGGTTGGTCATAACTTTCCTTCCAAGGAGTAAGCGTCTTTTAATTTCATGGCTGCAGTCACCATCTGCAGTGACTGATATTCAGCTACATTTATATGCTACCAAAAGATTGTCTCTCTTGTCAGCCTATTACATGTCCCTGAGATTCTGTCTCTAGGTTGAAACAATTTTGACTCTTCAGAGAATGTTTGCCTCAACCTCCCACAAAAGTATAGAAAGATCAAATAGCTACACTAAGAGCAAGGCTGATATGTTTGTATTTTAATTGTAGTTACAGAAAGAAACATTTTCTTAGAAAATTATTTTACTCTAAAGGGAATGTGGTTGGTTTAGGTGTTGAAGGACTATTCCTTTCCCTGTGGTTTCTGGGAAGTTCAAATGTTTTCAAGATGGCGTTATGTATGAAAACTGTATATTTAGGAAGATCCAACCTCTTATACTTTCTCTGGAAGTAAATAAGTTTAACATTTTGATGTTCTTATGTGAATATAGAAACTAATATAATGAGATTTTGCAATGTCTTAGAAATTAAATATCATTTCAGTTATGTCCATATAATCTCTTTAAAGTTATTATAATATGCCAGTAAATCTCACTTAACATATATTTAGGGACTAATGTGATAATCAAAATGTCAATTTATTGAATGAAAATTTTAAAAAAAATGTCAAAATTGATTTGTCCTGAGAATATTATGAAGTCCTGTCAATATTTAGAAAAATAGAGTATTTACTTTAAAATGAGATAAAATTTGTGTTTTTCTTGTTTGTAAAATGGGATGACAATACCTTTCAAACTAATATGAATATTAGATATATTAGCATTTAAAGTGAAAGTGGCTCAGTCATGTCCAACTCTTTGTGACCCCTATGGACTATATGGTCCATGGAATTCTCCAGGCCAGAATACTGGAGTGGGTTTCCATTCCCTTCTACAGGGAATCTTCCCAACCAAGGGATCAAAACCAGGTCTCCCTCATTGCAGGCAGATTCTTTACCAGTGGAGTTATGAGGGAAACCTATAAGACAGTGGCAATTTTACAGACATTGGTTTAGAAACATTTTTCAGCAGTAACTTTATAAATCAAGTGCTTACATATTTGCAAGTCTATCTGGACTCTATTCTGTCCCATTGGTCTGTTTATCCTTGTACCAATTGTTGTTGTTCAGTCACTCATTTGTGTCCAACTCTTTGTGACACCATGGACTGCAGAATGCCAGGCTTCCCTGTCCTTCGCTATTTCCCAGAATTTGCTGAAACTCATGTCCATTGAGTCAGAGATGCCATTCAATCATCTTGTCCTCTGTCGCCCCTTTCTCCTCCTGCCTTCAATCTTTCCCAGCATCAGGGTCTTTTCAAATGAGTCAGTTCTTCACATCACGTGGCCAAAGTATTGGAGCTTCAGCTTCAGTCCTTCCAATGAATATTTAGGGTTGATTTCCTTTATGATTGATTGGTTTCATCTCCTTCCTATACAAGGGACTCTCAAGAGTCTTCTCCAGCACCACAGTTCAAAGGCATCAGTTCTCTGGTGCTCAGCATTTTTTATTGTCCAGTTCTCATATTCATACATGACTCCTGGAAAAACCATAGCTTTGACTAGACAGACCTTTGTTGGCAAAATAATATGCTGTCTACGTTTGCCAGATTTTTTCTTCCAAGGAGCAAGTATCTTTTAATTTCATGGCTGCAGTCACTGTCCACAGTGATTTTGGAGCCCAAGAAAATAAAATCTGTCACTGTTCCTATTGCTTCCCCATCTATTTGCCATGAAGTGATGGGGCTGGATGCCATGATCTTAGTTTTCTGAATGTTGAGTTTTAAGCCAGATTTTTCACTCTTCTCTTTCACCTTCATCGAGAGACTCTTTAGTTCTCCTATGCTTTCTGCCATAAGGGTGGTGTCATCTGCATATCTGAAGTTATTGATATTTCTCCCAGAAATCTTGATTCCAGCTTGTGCTTCATCCAGCTTGGCATTTAGCAGATGTACTCTGTATATAAATTAAATAAGCACAGTGATAATGTACAGCCTTGACATACTCCTTTCCCAGTTTTGAACCAGTCCTTTGTTCCATGTCCGGTTCTAACTGTTGCTTCTTGACCTACATACAGGTTTCTCAGGAGGCAGATAAGGTGGTCTGATAGTCCCATCTCCTTAAGAATTTTCCACACTTTTTTGTGATTCATGCAGTCAAAGGCTTTACATAGAGAATGAAGCAGAAGTAAATGTTTTTCTGGAATTCTCTTGATTTTTCTATGATCCAACAGGCAATTTGATCTCTGGTTCTTCTGCCTTTTCTAAATTCTTTTCTATATCTGGAAGTTCTTGATTACATACTGTTGAAGCCTAGCTTGGAGAATTTTGAACTTTGCTTTGCTAGCACGTGAAATGAGTGCAATTGTGTGGTAGTTTGAACATTCTTTGTCATTGCCTTTCTTTGGGATTGGAATGAAAACTGATGTTTTCCAGTCCTATGGCCATTGCTGAGTTTTCCAAATTTACTGGCATATTGAGTGCAGCCCTTTACCAGCGTAACCTTTTAGGATTTGAAATAGCTCAGCTGGAATTCTATCACCTCCACTAGTTTTGTTTGTAGTAACCTCCAAAGACTCACTTGACTCCACATGCCAGGATATCTGACTCTAGGTATGTGATCACATCATTGTGGTTATCCAGCTCATGAAGATCTTTTTTGTGTAGTTCTTCTGTGTATTCTTGTCACCACTTCTTAATATCTTCTGCTTCTGTTAGGTCTTTCTGATAGCTCAGTTGGTGAAGAATCTGCCTGCAATGCAGGAGACCTGGGTTTGATCCCCGGGTTGGGAAGATCCCCTGGAGAAGGGAACGGTTACCCACTCCAGTATTCTGGCCTAGAGAATTTCATAGACTGTATAGTCCATGGGGTCGCAAAGAGTAGGATACGACTGAGCGATTTTCACTTTCACTTTTCACCTTCTGTTAGGTCTAAACTGTTTCTGTCCTTTATTGTGTCCATCTTTGCAAGAAATGTTCCCTTGGTATCTCTAATTTTCTTGATGAGATCTCTAGTCTTTCCCATTCTACTTTTTCCCCCTATTTCTTTGCCTTGTTCGCTTAGGCTGTCTTATCCATCGTTGCTATTTGGAACTCTGCTTTCAGATGGGTATATCTTGCCTTTTCTCTTTTGCCTTTTATTTCTCTTCTTTTCCCAGCTATTTGTGAGGCCTCCTCAGACAAGTTTTGCCTTTTTGCATTTCTTTGTCTTAGGGATGGTTTTGATCACCACCTCCTATACAATGTTACGAACTTCATCCAGAGTTCTTCAGGCAGTCTATCAGATGTAATCCCTTGAATCTATTTGTTAGTTCCACTGCATAATCACAACAGATTTGATTTAGGTCATACCTAATGGCCTAGTAATTTTCTCTACTTTCTTCAATTTAAGTCTGAATTTTGCAATATGGAGATCATGATCTGAGCCACATTCAGCTCCTGGTCTAATTATTGCTGCCTGTATATAGCTTCTCCATCTTTGGCTACAAAGAATATATTAATCTGATTTTGGTATTGACCATCTAGTGAACCTTCTAATTTATGTAGATTTAGAAGTCTTATATGTGGTAGTATAAGTTGTAATGCAAATCTTCTGAATATGTTCTTGAGTTTTATTTTGGTCCTTTGTGCTTCCATACAAATTTTGGAATGTCAATATCCACAAAGAAAAATTTCCTAAGATTATGATTGGGTATCAGTTTTCCCAAAATACAATCTCCATCTATAAATGCATCATATTTCCCACTTGTTTAGTTCTCTTTAATTTTTCTAAGAAATTTTTTTATCATTTTCTGTACAGAAGGCTTTCATGTCTTTTTACTTTCATGTTCTTCCTGTGGATTTATTCCTAGTATTTATTTTATGCTCTTGTGAGCAGTGTTGCTTTTCAATTCCATTTTCTAAATGTCTGCAACTGGTACATAAGAGAAATGTACCTTGTGGCCAGGGATCTTGGTAAATTCACTTGATAATCCTGTTGGTTTTTGTGTTTTGTTTTGTTTTCATTTTCAGGAAAACAAACATTTTTTTGTGTGTGTGAATAATTCTGTTTTATTTCCACATGTCCATTCCATATCCCTTTATTTTTTTTCCAGCTTCACTGAGATGTAATTGACATATGACACTGTATAAGTTTAAGGTGTTCAGCATGATTTGATATCTTTATATGTTGTGAAATGATCATGGCAGTAGTGTTAGTAACACCTATATCACCTTCAGTTCAGTTCAGTTCAGTTCAGTCACATCCGACTCTTTGTGACCCCATGAATCGCAGCACACCAGGCCTCCCTGTCCATCACCAACTCCCGGAGTTCACTCAGACTCACGTCCATCGAGTCAGTGATGCCATCCAGCCATCTCATCCTCTTTCGTCCCCTTCTCCTCCTGCCACCAATCCCTCCCAGCATCAGCCTTTTCCAACGAGTCAACTCTTTGCATGAGGTGGCCAAAGTGCTGGAGTTTCAGCTTTAGCATCATTCCTTCCAAAGAAATCCCAGGGCTGATCTCCTTCAGAATGGACAGGTTGGATCTCCTTGCAGTCCAAAGGACTGTCAAGAGTCTTCTCCAACACCACAGTTCAAAAGCATCCATTCTTCGGTGCTCAGCTTTCTTCACAGTCCAAGTCTTGCATCCATACATGACCATTGGAAAAACCATAGCCTTGACTAGACGGACCTTTGTTGGCAAAGTAATGTCTCTGCTTTTCAATATGCTATCTAGGTTGGTCATAACTTTTCTTCAAAGGAGTAAGTGTCTTTTAATTTCATGGCTGCAGTCACATCTGCAGTGATTTTGGAGCCCCCCAAAATAAAGTCTGACACTGTTTCCACTGTTTCCCCATCTATTTTCCATGAAGTGATGGGAACAGATGCCATGATCTTCATTTTCTGAATGTTGAGCTTTAAGCCAACTTTTTCACTCTCCAATTTCACTTTCATCAAGTGAATTTTTAGTTCTTCACTTTCTGCCATAAGGGTGGTGTCATCTGCATATCTGAGGTTATTGATATTTCTCCCGGCAATCTTGATTCCAGCTTGTGTTTCTTCCAGTCCAGCGTTTCTCATGATGTACTCTGCATATAAGTTGAATAAGCAGGGTGACAATATGTAGCCTTGATGTACTCCTTTTTCTATTTGGAACCAGTCTGTTGTTCCATGTCCAGTTCTAACTGTTGCTTCCTGGCCTGCATATAGGTTTCTCAAGAGGCAGGTCTGGTATTCCCATCTCTTTTAGAATTTTCCACAGTTTACTGTGATCCACACAGTCAAAGGCTTTGGCATAGTCAATAAAGCAGGAATAGATGTTTTTCTGGAACTCTCTTGCTTTTTCCATGATCCAGCAGATGTTGGCAATTTGATCTATGTATTTTTTCTGTGATGAGAACATTTAAGATCTACTTTCTTAGCAATACATTACTGTTATATTGCAACTCAAACTTTTAAATGAAAGTTTTGCCCTCCCTGTACTTTCAGTTTCTATTTCTTGACTAGGACCTCTAGTATAGCATTTAATAGAAGCATTATGCTTCTAGGTTTTGTGTTTTTTTTTTTTTTTAGTGTAAAAGAAGTTCCATATGATTTCTTAGTTTGCTAAGTTGGTTGATGTGTGTGTGTTTAAATCATGAAGGGCTCCTGGATTTTATCACAAACTTTTCTGGATGTATTGAAATTGTAGGATTTTTTTTCTTGTAATATGTTAACATGATTATATGCAAGTTATTTAATGTTCTGTCAGGTTTTGGATACCCCGTTATACTATTCTCATGAGTTGGAAAACATTCTTTTTCTATCCTTGGGAAGAGTTGTGTTTGATTGGTGCTATTTTTTCTTTAGATATTTGAAATTATTTATCTGTGAAGATATTTTGGCCCATTTTCCTTGTGGAAGGATTGTAAATTCAATATTCTGTTTCTTTAAAAGATATCAAACTATGATGTTTTCTCATTTTATCTTTTGTCCATTTTGGCAATATGTTTTTCGGGGAATTAGTCATCTAATTTTCCAAATTTATTGATAAGTTGTTCATCATATCCTTGAATAATCTTTGTAATGTGTACCTCAAGAGGAATACCCTATTTTCCTTTCTTATTAAAGCTATTTGTACTTTTTCCCCTTTGCAATAAAGCCTGTATTTCAGATGATTATTACTTTTATTCATCTTTCAAAAAAACTTTTTAAAAAATTTCTTCATTAATGCATGCTTTTTTTAAACAAAATATTTTGGTTATTTTGGCATTGACATTTTGCAACTGATTATAATTATGGTCAAAGAATATGCTTTATATAATTTGAATATTTTGTATTGGTATATGTTCTGTTTACTCCTGAAAATAATGTGTATCTTGTAAGCTATTGGATATAGGATTCTATATCTATCAATTAGAACAAATCTTGGTATTCAAAATTTGTATTTATTTTCTCCTTTCATGTTCTATCACTTATTGAGAGAGATGTTTTAAAATTTCCTATTAAGATTGTGGATTGTTTTTTTCTTATCAATTTTTTCTTTTTAAGTCTATATTATTTGTGTATAAATCCAGAATTATATCATCCTAGATTATCTAGGACCCCTCATTATTATTAAATGCTCCTCTTATATCTTGTCTTACATTCTACTTAGAATGATACTAAATTGTGTAGTTATACCAACTTTCCAGAAGAAAATGTTTGGTAATTTTTTTATCCTTTTAACTTTTCTCTATGTTAAAATTTAAGGTATGTTTCTTGTGATTAGCATATTGTTAACTTGCAGTCTGACAGAATTTGGTTTTCGAGTGTCATCTTTAGTATTTACATGAAAGGCAATTAGTAATATTTGTGAATTGAATTTGATTATCTAACTATATTTTTTACTTTTTCCTGTTTTAATTAAATCTCGTAGCAACACCATACTGTACATTATATCCCCGTGACTTATTTTACAACAGGAAGTTTATGCCTTTAGATCTCCTTTACTCATTTCACCAAATCTACAGTCTGCCCCCACTCTGTTCCTCCAAACCACCAATCTGTTCTGTTTCTATGAGTTTTCTTTTCAAAATTGACATAAAATTAAGATCATATGGCATATGTCCTTCTCTGACTTAATTTTACTTACCATACTCTCCTCAATTCATCCATGTTGTCACAGTTGTCAACTTTTCCTTCTTTTTATGGCCAAATAATATTCTACTACATGAACATGCCACACTTTTGCTTTTTCTGTTTATTCATTGACAGGCTTTAGGTTATTTCCATACATTGCCTATTGTAAATAATTCTACAATGAACATAGGTGAGTATAAGGCTTTTTGAGTAAGTATTTTTCATTTTCTTTGAATAAGCATCCAGGAGTGGAATTGCTAGATTAAGTTGTTGTTGTTTGGTTACTAAGTCATGTCCAAATCTTGGCAACTCCATGAACTTCAACATTCCAGGCTTGCCTATCCTTCACTATCTCCCAGAGTTTGCTCAAATTTATGTCCTTTGAGTTGGTGATGCTATCTAACCATCTTATCCTCTGCCACTCTCTTCTCCTTTTGCCTTCAATATCTCCCAGCATCAGGGTCTCTTGCAATGAGTTGGCCACTGAGGTGGCCAAAGCATTGGAGCTTCAGCTTCAGCATCAGTCCTTCCTCTGAATATTCAGGGCTGATTTCCTTTAGGATTGACTGGTTTGATCTCTTGCAGTGCAAGGGACTCTCAAATCTTCTCCAGGACCACAGTTCAAAAGCATCAATTCTCCAGCCCTCAGCCTTTTTATAGTCCAACTCTCACATCCATACAAGACTACTGGGAAAATCATAACTGTGACTATACAGACCTTTATTGGCAAAGTAATATCTCTGCCTTTTAATATGCTGTCTACGTTTGTCACAGATTTCCTTCCAAGGAGCAAGCATCTTTTAATTTCATGGCTGCAATCACCATCCATGGTGATTTTGGAGCCCAGGAAAAGAAAATTTGTCACTGCTTCTCCTTTTTCTCCTTCTATTTGCCATGATCTTAGTTTTTTTTTCCCCCTTTTATTGAGTTTCAAGCCAGCTTTTTCACACTCCTCTTTCACCCTTATCAAGAGGGTGAGAATATACAGCCTTGTTGTACTCTTCTCATTTTTGAACCAGTTGGTAGTTCCATGTAAGGTTCTAACTGTTGTTTCTTGACCTGCATGCAGGTTTCTCAGGAAATATATAAGGCGGTATGGTATTCCCATCTCTTAATAGTTTACCACAGTTGTTGTGATCCACAAAGTCAAATGCTTTCACATAATCAATGAAGCTGGAATCCCCTTGCTTTCTTATGATCCGACAGATGTTGCCAATTTATTCTCTTGTTCCTTTGCCTTTTCTAAAACCCAGCTTGTACATCTGGAAGTTCTTGGTTCACATACAGCTGAAGCCAAGCTTGGAGTATTTTGAGCATAACTTTACTGGTATGTGAAATGAGTGAAATTGTATGGTAGTTTGAACAGTTTTTGACACTATCCTTCTTTGGGATTGGAATGAAACCCTACCTTTTCCAGTCCTATAGCCACTGCTGAGTTTTCCAAATATGCTGACATTATGAGTGGAACACTTTCACAGCATCATCTTTTAGGATTTGAAATAGTTCAGCTAGAATTCTATCACCTCCATTAGCTTTCTCTGCAGTAATGATCCTAAGGCCCACCTGACTCCATAGTCCAGGATGTCTGGCTCTAGGTGACTGACCACACCCTTGTGAATACCTCAGTCATTAAGACCTTTTAGGTATACTTCTGTTGGATTATATAGTAGTTCTATTTTTAATATTTTGAGGAACATCCAACTGTTTTCCATTGTGGCTGCACCAACTTACAGTCCCACAAACAGTGCATAAGGGTTTCCTTTTCTTGCCAACACATGGTTCAGTTCAGTTCATTCGTGAAGTCATGTCTGACTCCTTGTGACCCCATGAACAGCAGCACGCCAGGCCTCCCTGTCCATCACCAACTCCTGGAGTCTACCCAAATTCATGTCAGTTGAGTCAGTGATGCCATCTAACCATCTCATCTTCTGTTGTCCCCTTCTCCTCCTGCCTTCAATCTTTCCCAGCATCAGGGTTTTTTCAAATGAATCGGCTCTTCACATCAGGTGGCCAGAGTATTGGAGTTTCAGCTTCAGCATCAGTCCTTCCAAAGGACGTTCAAGACTGATTTCCTTTAGGATGGACTGGTTGGATCTCCTTGGAATCCAAGGGACTCTCAAGAGTCTTCTCCAAAACCACAGTTCAAAAGCATCAATTCTTCGGTGCTCAGCTTTTTTTATAGTCCAACTCTAACATCCATACATGACTGCTAGTAAAACCATAGCCTTGACTAGACGGACCTTTGTTGACAAAGTAATGTCTCTGCTTTTTAATATGCTGTCTAGGTTGATCATAAGTTTCCTGCCAAGGAGTAAGCGTCTTTTAATTTCTTGGCTGCAATCACCATCTGCAGTGATTTTGGAGCCCCCCAAAATAAAGTCAGCCACTGTTTCCACTGTTTCCCCATCTATTTCCCATGAAGTGATGGGACCGGATGCCATGATCTTCGTTTTCTGAATGTTGAGCTTTAAGCCAACTTTTTCACTCTCTTTCACTTTCATCAAGAGGCTCTTTAGTTCTTCCTGACTTTCTGCCATAAGGGTGATGTCATCTCCATATCAGAGGTTATTGATATTTATCCCGGCAATCTTGACTCTAGCTTGTCCTTCATTCAGCCCAGCACTTCTCATGATGTATTCTGCATATACGTTAAATAAGCAGGGTGACAATATACAGCCTTGACGCACTCCTTTTCCTATTTGGAACCAGTCTGTTGTTCCATGTCCAGTTCTGTTGCTTCCTGACCTGCATACAGGTTTCTCAAGAGGCAAGTCAGGTGGTCAGGTATTCCCATCTCTTTCAGAATTTTCCACAGTATATTGTGATCCACACAGTCAAAGGCTTTGGCATAATCAATAAAGCAGAAATAGATGTTTTTCTGGAACTCTCTTGCTTTTGTGATGATCCAGGGAATGTTGGCAATTTGATCTCTGGTTCCTCTGCCTTTTCTAAAACCAGCTTGAATCTGAAAGTTCACAGTTCATGTATTGCTGAAGCCTGCTTTGGAGAATTTTGAGCATTATTCTACTAGTGTGTGAGATGAGTGCAATTGTGCAGTAGTTTGAGCATTCTTTTGCATTGCCTTTCTTTGGGATTGGAATGAAAACTGACCTTTTCCAGTTCTGTGGCCACTGCTGAGTTTTCCATTTGCTGATGTATTGAGTGCAGCACTTTCACAGCATCATCTTTCAGGATTTGAAATAGCTCAACTGGAATTCCATCACCTCCACTAGCTTTGTTTGTAGTGATGCTTCCTAAGGCCTGCTTGACACTTCGTATTTTTCTCTTTTTCATCATAGTCTAGTTCTAGTAGATATGATGTGAGACATGTTACTGTGGGTTTGATTTGCACTTCCTGCATGATTAGTGATGTTTAGAATCTTTTCAAGTAACTATTGGCATCTGCACATTTACTTTATAAAAATTTCCATTTAGACTCTTTGCTCACTTTTTATTTTATTTTACTGACATATAGCTGATTTACAGTATTGTGGTAATTTCTAACATACAGCAAAGCAATTCAGTTATTCATTGCACTTCAGTTGCTCAGTCGTGTCCAACTCTTTTGACCCCCTTGGACTGCAGTACACCAGGCCTCCTTGTCCACCACCAACTCCCAAAGTTTACTCAAACTCATGTCCACTGAGTCGGTGTTGCCATCCAACCATCTCATCCTCTGTTGTCCCCTTCTCCTCCTGCCTTCAGTCTTTCCCTACTTCAGGGCCTTTTCAAATGAGTCAGTTCATCACATCAGGTGGCCAAAGTACTGGAGTTTCAGCTTCAACATCAGTCCTTCCAATGAACATTCAGGACTGATTTCCTTTAAGATGGACTGGTTGGATCTCCTTGCAATCCAAAGGACTCTCAAGAGTCTTCTCCAACACCACAGTTCAAAAGCATCAATTCTTCAGTGCTCAGCTTTCTTTATAGTCCAACTCTAACATCCATACATGACTGCTAGTAAAACCATAGCCTTGACTATCTGGACCTTTGTTGGAAAAGTAATGTTTCTGCTTTTTAATATGCTGTCTAGGTTGATCATAACTTTTCTTCCAAGGAGTAAGTATCTTTCAATTTCATGGCTGCAATCACCATCTGCAGTGGTTTTGGAGCCCCCCAAAATAAAGTCAGCCATTGTTTCCCTATCTATTTCCTATGAAATGATGGGACCAGATGCCATGATCTTCGTTTTCTGAATGTTGAGCTTTAAGCCAACTTTTTCACTCTCCACTTTCACTTTCATCAAGAGGCTCTTTAGTTCCTCTTCACTTTCTGCCATAATGGTGGTGTCATCTGCATATCTGAGGTTATTGATATTTCTCCCAGCTATCTTGATTCCAGCATGTGCTTTCTCCATCCCAGCGTTTCTCATGATGTACTCTGCATAGAAATTAAATAAGCAGGGTGACAATATACAGCCTTGACGCACTCCTTTTCCTATTTGGAACCAGTCTGTTGTTCCATGTCCAGTTCTAACTGTTGCTTCCTGACCTGCATACAGGTTTCTGAAGAGGCAGGTCAGGTGGTCTGGTATTCCCGTCTCTTTCAGAATTTTCCACAGTTTATGTGATCCACATAGTCAAAGGCTTTGGCATAGTCAATAAAGCAGAAATCGATGGTTTTCTGGAACTCTCTTGCTTTTTTGATGGTACAATAGATGTTGGCAATTTGATCTCTGGTTCCTCTGCCTTTTCTAAATCCAGCTTGAACATCTGAAAGTTCGTGGTTCACATACTGTTGAAGCCTGGATTGGAGAATTTTGACAATTACTTTGCTAGTGTGTGATGAGTGCAATTGTGCGGTAGTTTGAACATTCTTTGGCATTGCCTTTCTTTAGGATTGGAATGAAAGCTCACCTTTTCCAGTCCAGTGGCCACTGCTGAGTTTTCCAGATTTGCTGGCATATTGAGTGTAGCACTTTAACAGCATCATCTTTTAGAGATCATCTTTTGAAATAGCTCCACTGGAATTCCATCACCTCCACTAGCTTTGTTCATAGTGATACTTCCTAAGGCCCACTAGACTTCACATTCCATACATTTTTTTCATATTCTTTTTCATTATGGTTTATCACAGGATATTAAACATAGCTCCATATGCTATACAGTAGGAGCTTCTTGTTTATCCATTTTGTATATAATAGTTTGCATCTGCTACCCAAATTCCCATACCTTCCCTCCTCCACCCCTCTCCCCCTTGGCAACTACCAGTTGATTCTCTATGAGTCTGTTTCTATTTTTTAGATAGATTCATTTTTGTCATATTTTAGATTCCAAATATAAGTGGTATCATATGGTATTTGTCTTTTTCTGACTAATTTCACTTAGTTTGATAATCTCTAGGTCCATCCATGTTGCTGCAAATGACATTATTTTTTTCTTAATGGCTATGTAGTAATATTGTACCATTGTATATGTGTGTGTGTGTGTCTATAACCACATCAATTTTTATCCATTCCTCAGTTGATAAACATTTAGATTGTTTCTATGTCTTGGTTATTGTAAACAGTGCTGGTATGAATGTGAAAAGTGAAAATGTTAGTCGCTAAATTGTGTCCAACTCTTTGCAACTCCATAGATTATAGCCCACCAGATTCCTCTGTCTATGGAATTTTCCAGGCCAGAATACTGGAATGGGTAGCCATTCTTTTATCCAGGGAACATTCCCAACCCAGGGATCAAACCCAAGTCTCCTGCATTGCAGGTAGATTCTTTACTATCTGAGCCACCAGGGAAGTGGCTTTTCAAATTCGAGTTTCAAATTCGAGTTTTCTCCAGATACAACTGGAAGTGAGATTGCTGGGTCATACGACAACTCTCTTTTTTTAAGGAACATCCATACTCTTTTCTATACTTGCTGCACCAATTTTCATTCCCACTAGTGCTTGGGTTCTCTTTTCCCCATACCCTCTCCAACATTTGTTATTTGTATACTTTTAATGATGGCCATTCTGTCCAGTGTTAGGTGTTACTTCATTGTTTTGATTTTCTGCCCCCTTTGTAAACTGTTTTCTTAGTATTCAGTTCTATCAGTCTGTTACATATTTTGCATAGTAACCCTTTATCAGATATATGATTTGCAAGTATTTTCACCCATTCAGGAGTTTCCCTTTTCATTGTGGATAGTTCCTTTTGCTGTGCAAGTTTTTAGTTTGTTATAGTCCTACTTGTTTATTTTGCCTTTTTTTTGCCTTTTGGTGTCAAATTCATAAAATCATTCTCAAGATCAATGCCAAGAAGTTTACCACCTATTTTTCTTCTAGGAACTTTATGGCTTCAGAAGCATTTCGGTGCATTTTGTATTGATTTTTGCGTAATGATATAAGGCAATGGTCTAGTTTCATTCCTTTGTACATGGTTGTCCAATTTTCCAAACACCATTACTTGAAGAGACTCTTTTTCCCCGCTTTATATTCCTGGCTGATTTTAACAATATTAAACCTTCAATCCATGAACTCAGAATATCTTCTCATTTTTTTCCTATAATTTCTTCTTACAATTTTTGGTCTTACACCTCCTTGGCTAAATTATTCTTATATATTCATTATTTTTGATGCAATTAGCTTTAATTTCTTTCCAATAATTCATTTTTAGTATATAGACACACCACAGATTTCCATATATTGCTTTTATATCCTATGAATTTAATGTGTTGATTAATTCTAACAGTTATTTTGGTGAAGCCTTCAGGGTTTTGAATACATAATATCATGTCATCTGCAAAATCAACAGTTTTGCTTCTTGATTTCTAACTTGGATGCTTTTTTTTTTTTTCCCTAGCCTAATTGCTCCAGCGTACTTCTAACATTAAGTTGAATTGAAGTGGTGAGAGTTGGCATCCTTGTCTTGATTCTAATTTTGGAGGACACCTTTTTAGCTTTTCATAGGTGAGTATGATGTTAGCTGGGGGTTTATCATATATGGGCTTTATCATGTTGAGTTACATTCCCTCCATACACACTTTGTTGAGAGGTTTTATCATAAATGGATGTTGAACTTTGTTAAATGCTTTTTCTGCATCTATTGAGATGACCATGTAATTTTTATCCTTCATTTCGTTAATGGGGTAAATAACATTGATTAATTCATGGATGTTGAACCATTCTTTCATCCCTGGGATAAATCCCGCTTGATTATGGTGTTCAGTTCAGTTCCCTTACTCAGTTGTGTCCGACTCTTTGCGACCCCATGAATCGCAGCACGCCAGGCCTCCCTGTCCATCACCAACTCCCGGAATTCACTCAAACTCACGTCCATCGAGTCAGTGATGCCATCCAGCCATCTCATCCTCTATCATCCCCTTCTCCTCCTGCCCCCAATCCCTCCCAGCATCAGAGTCTTTTCCAATGAGTCAACTCTTCGCACGAGGTGGCCAAAGTACTGGAGTTTCAGCTTTAGCATCATTCCTTCCAAAGAACACCCAGGGCTGATCTCCTTTAGAATGGATTGGTTGGATCTCCTTGCAGTCCAAGGGACTCTCAAGAGTCTTCTCCAACACCACAGTTCAAAAGCATCAATTCTTCGGTGCTTAGCTTATGGTTATTATGGTGTATGATCTTTTAAATGTATTATTGAATTGATTTGCTAATACTTGTTGAAGATTTTTTTCCCCCTATACTTCACAGGGATATTGGCCTATAATTTGTGTGTGTGTTTCATCCTTGTCTGGTTTTGGTATCAGGGTAATCTGGTCTTGTAAAATGAGGTTGAAAGTGTTCTTTTCCTCTTACATTTTTTGGAAGAATTTGAAGAGACTCTGTATTAATTTTGTTCGAATTCTACCAAACATTTAACCAGTGAAGTTATCTGTTCCTGAGCTTTCATTTGCTGGGAAGTTTTTTTTTTTAAAAATTGATTAAATCTTCTTGCTGGTAATCAGTCTGTTCATATTTTTTTTCTTGATGATTCAGTCTTGCCTGGTTGTATGCATCTAGAAATTTAGCCATTTCTTGTAGATTGTCCAAATTGTTGATGTATAATTATTTATTCTCTCTCATCCTTTGTATTTCTGTGGTTTTGGTGTAGTATCTCTTTTCGTTTCTGATTCTGAGTCCTTTATTTTGTTTGGTGAATGTAGTTAATTGTGTCAATTTTGATGCTCATTTCAAAGAAACAGCTCTTAGTTTCATTGATCTTTTTAATGTCTTTTCAGTCTCTATTTACTTCCATTCTAATCTTTCTTATTTCCTTCCTTCTATTAACCTTGCTCTTAATTTGTTGTTTCATTAGTTCTTGAGCCATTAAGTTATGGTATTTGATATGTTTCTTATTTCTTAATGAAGGCATTTATCACTATGAACTTCCCTCTTAGAACTGCTTTTTCTTTGAATCCCATATGCTTTGGTATGTTGTACTTTTATTTTTATTTGTCTTTTAATTTTTTGACCCAGCAGTTATCAGTGAATTTTAATCTCCACATATTTGTATATTTTCCAGTTTTCACCTCATAATTTATTTCTTGTTTCATACTATTATGCTTGGGAAAAGAGGCCTGATATAATTTCAATATTCTTAAATTTATGTTTTATGGTCTTAAATATGATCTACCTTAAGGACTGTTCCATGTGCATTTGAAAAGAATGCATTCTATTGCTTTGGGATGAAATGGTCTATATATGTAAATAAACATGTATATTTACATATATAGAGAAAAGTTAAAACCTTAATATTAAGCTGTTCAATTCTTACCATTTGTTTCTTACCACTTATTCAACAAATCCAATGATTATTTTTCTCAATTCTTAAGCCTGACTTTTTAAAGAATGTTTGACACTGCTTACCATCTATTTCTTGAAGATTCCTCTTAAACTACTGCAAAAATGAACTAATCTACTATCGTTCTCACAATCCTGATTCTTCATATTCTTCTCAAATTTCTCTTTCCTCCCCACATACGATGTACCTAATTGATTTTCCCACTTTTCATTTTCTTTCTATATTGTCTTAGTAATCTTATTCTAATTGCAGCAATTATTTGTAAAACTACATTTACAATTTTCTGTTGCCTGTTGGATATTCTATTGTAGAAGATATCTGAACTTCCAACCTTAATTGTCCAAAGAATTATCATCATTCTCACTACTAAATTCTAAAGCAAAACACCTGTGGTTTTTCACAGTTCTGTCACTGTTAATCAAGGACAACATTCTCATAATTATCCAAGTTTGAAATTTTAGTTATTCTTTGCACAAACTTTCAGCATGACAGTGTTCAATAAATTACTAACTTAATGTTCTAACTCTAAACTCTGATGAATTCATCTTGAACTCATTGTCTTTTTACCTTATCTATAAATTCATTTTTTCACCTAAACTTGGACTATCGAATAGGTCCCTAAATGACCTCTTGCTTTCAGTTTTTCCCTTTGCCAGCTATCCATCAAGTCACTTCTATACTAACCATCTGATCATTCTGTCCTATTGCTTAGGGGAAAACAAGCACACAAACAATTAGAGAAAGAAAAAATGCTTTTATACTGCCTAGAGACCAAACCTGAAATTTCTCACCTGCTTTATTGATCTATCTTTTCTTTAGTCCTCATTTTCTTATTCTTTAATCTATTTTTTAATGTATATCTTGTACTATTATACACATACTTCAAGTTCTGACTAGGAAAATTTAATCCATATTTTCTGAATATGACCTGAAATCTTGCACCTTAATTATTTATGTAGCAGTAGTACAGGGTTGAGTGAGTTTTAACCACCTCCTTAACCATGTCCTCTGGCCAATTAGTCACCTGAAGTTTTCTAACCCAAGTGAAAATACGGAACTGGTACTGAAAAGATAATTTTAAGATAAGACTCTATCATCGAGCCTCCTAACAACCACATGTTGCTGCGAAGTCTGTCCTGTGTAGAAATATT
Organism: Capricornis sumatraensis; assembly: GCF_032405125.1. Classification (NCBI taxonomy): domain Eukaryota; kingdom Metazoa; phylum Chordata; class Mammalia; order Artiodactyla; family Bovidae; genus Capricornis; species Capricornis sumatraensis. The sequence continues at coordinate 70,968,283 of NC_091070.1, forward strand.
AAAACAACCACTCTGTTGAAACCCTCCCATCCTATTAAATCTAAACTCAAATTTTAACATATCCATTCCTTTTTTTTCTTTTATGTGTTAAGTTGGAAGAGTTTCTCCTGGCACTTATTTTAGCATTTTCTTTAACTTCTCTAATGAGCTATTGGAGGTGGTTAAAACTCCCTCAACCCTGTACTACTGCTATGTACTGCTACAGACACATAGTGCTAAGTAAACGTTCAATGCCTGAATGTTTAGTAAATTGATTTCTTTTTTGAAGACTCAAAATATGGAACATTGATTTGTAATTTGCATATTAATTACAGAAATTTTTTTTGTCTTTCTGTGGTAACTAAAAATGCAACTGCCTTTCACTTAATTAAGTATGACTTCCAAGTCATATATATGGCAGGAGAAAAAAATTTAAACGTTTTTGGGAGGGAGACAACATTTCTCCTCAAACTCAAACTGAGGAGTCTGTAGAATGCCGTATACAGTTATGAATTTGGAGTTATTCTGAAACTGGCAAACATCTGCATCTTCCACACCTGGGGCAGCATCTGTTCTGTGTTGTTAGAAGAAAAAAAGACAAGAAAATTGGGGTAAACACCACAGCACAATATCAAATTTTACAGATCTAACAAATATATTTATTTATTGTTGATCAAGTGGCCAAGAAGTGGTGTGAGGCCCATACTAACATGCTTGATAATTGCATTTCTCAACTCCCTTTAGAAAGCGCCATACTCTAGGCCTGGAAATAACAAGCTTTTGCATAACAGCACAGGGGCCTATAAATAAGAAACTCATTAAGCTACCTGTAGCAGGCCTCTACCCCAGCCCTGCACTGGCTTGGGGAGCTTAATGAGGTGATAATGAGGAGAAAATGGTTTAGCTCCTTTTGGCCTGGTTTGCGATGGTTAGGGAAATCCCAGTCTTCAGTGAAACAGCCACCATAGAGCCCAATTCATCATTCAGGGTCAGTCTATACCAGAAAAATAATTTGCTTCTAGGCCCTGAAGTTATTTGGCTTCCCTGTCTATGGAAACAAAGCAAGCTATTCATTCACATTTGAAGGGACTGTCCGAATAACACCAATAAAGGATGTTAAACTAGCTGGTCATTAGCATTTGAAGGGAATGGCCAAATAACACCAACAAAGGGTGTTAAACCAATCCACATTGGGGTGGGTGGAGCACTGTGCAATTCTAAGTGGATTAATGCCAGCATTATTTTCTCACCATGAGTCCAGCCTCCCAAGATTTCATATTCATTCATGGCTGGACCAAACCTTCTTGGCCAATCTCACCCCTTCTTTTTTCCTATAGAAAAACTAAAGCAGTGCACTGGGATTGAGAATATAACATTTAGCATATTAGAAATGAGACAGAGATCAGATCACCAAACTGTTGGTCATCCAGGCCACAATGCCAAATTCAGTAGATATTGTATGGCAGTCCCAAAGACAGGTCCAAAAAAAATAGATGAATGATCAGTTTCATTTGATATAAGCTTTTCTAAGTTATGTTAAATGCTGCTGTTGATAATCCTCGAAGAAAAAAGAAAGGTGGATTCATAATCTCAAGAGGAAAGTATCTCAGTGTTCCAAATTCTCTATCTTGTGTCCCTTAGGGAAGGACATTCAATCTCTAATTGAAAGCAGCACAGAAAATTCAGGAAAATCATATAGCTGATAAATGTCAAGATATCATCATACTGTTCAGTTCAGTCACTCAGTCATGTCCGACTCTTTGCAACCCCATGAATCGCAGCACACCAGGCCTCCCTGTCCATCACCAACTCCCGGAGATCACTCAGACTCACGTCCACCGAGTCAGTGATGCCATCCAGCCATCTCATCCTCTGTTGTCCCCTTCTCCTCCTGCCTCCAATCTCTCCCAGCATCAGAGTATTTTCCAATGAGTCAGCTCTTTGCATGAGGTGGCCAAAGTACTGGAGTTTCAGCTTTAGCATCATTCCTTCCAAAGAACAGCCAGGGCTGATCTCCTTCAGAATGGACTGGTTGGATCTCCTTACAGTCCAAGGGACTCTCAAGAGTCTTCTCCAAAAGCATCAATTCTTTGGCGCTCAGCTTTCTTCACAGTCCAACCCTCACATCCATACATGACCACTGGAAAAACCATAGACTTGACTAGACAGACCTTAGTTGGCAAAATAATATCTCCGCTTTTGAATATGCTATCTAGGTTGCTCATAACTTTCCTTCCAAGGAGAAAGCTTCTTTTAATTTCATGGCTGCAGTCACCATCTGCAGTGATTTTGGAGCCCCAAAAAATAAACTAAACCACTGTTTCCACTGTTTGCCCATCCATTTCCCATGAAGTGATGGGACCAGATGCCATGATCTTCATTTTCTGAATGTTGAGCTTTAAGCCAACTTTTTCACTCTTGTCTTTCACTTTCATCAAGAGGCTTTTTAGTTCCTCTTCACTTTCTGCCATACTGTAGGTGCTACTACTACTCTACCTGGTGGAAATGGGAAGATAATACACATATGCTACAGAGCTCAGTAATTTTATTTATGTTATTTGTTCTTTAAATATTTTTGTGGGTTATATAGTAAGAGCCTCATTTAGTAGATAAGAGCATGTCAGCTAAGAAATTAAATAGCTTATGTTGCCTAAAATAACTAGTAAGAACTAGAGCCAAAATTTGCACACAGAAACCACTGTTTGCAGTAATAGCACAAAATTGGGGCCCAGAGAACCCAAAGACCTCAGCTGATAGGCTAGTGATAATTCAGATATAACTTTCAAGTAGAGGTTTCAAGGAAATTATGGCCTGTTAGACATGAATTTATCTTAACCCTTTACCATATCAACAACAAAGGATAAAAAATATTGCCAGCTAATGGGAGAGAAAAAGATAGCATTTGAGAATGATGCACAGCATATAACAAAGCAAAACATTATAAAGTTGAACTCTTATTATCCACTAAGGATGAGGGAAGGCAAGGTCAATGAGAAGCAAGTCAATTCATGCTGCAAAATGGGGTTGGGTGAGTAGGAGGAGGCAACAGAGTTGTGAGCTAAGATACAAGACAAGGCCCAAACAAGAAGACTGATTTAATAACTGTTCAGCTCCCTGACACTCTCCCATCCCCAGGTTAGAAAGCTTAGCAAATGTCCCTTCTTACAACTTTCATCTCCACAATTTGTGGTCTATTGGTCAGACTGATTCATAATGTCTACTTATAACCTTGAAACTCAGTAGGACCCCAAACTTCATTTTCCCCTTAAAACTAATTTCCCTTCTGAAATTTAACATTTTGGTGAATTTTCCATCATTATTAATTTGTAGTAGATTTTGTGATATACTGATATGAATCCTTGATTATGTATTCTCCCAGTTTGTGGTTTATCTTTTCATGTTTGTATTTTAATAAGCAAATTTAAAATCAAAGTATATTTACCAATATTTATTTTTTAGTTAGCATCTGTGTGTATTTTTCTGAATAGAAAACCTTTGTAATCTGAGTCTTTAAAAATATTCTCCTAAAGTTTATCCTAAAACTATAAAGTTTTGAATTGCACATTTAATTCTAATCTACTTGGAGCTTCTTTTCTTATATTTTACTGTGTAAGCCTATATGTTGCTATTTCTACATGGATTAACAATTGTCACAGCACCATTTAGTAGAGTTGCTCATTTCCCCATGATCTGTAAAATCACCTTCGTGGTACAGGTTTCCACAGATGCATGTATCTGTTTGTGGCTGTTCTTCTCTCACATTTATCCTATTCCTGCACTAGCACCATACTGCCCTGATTGCCACTGCTTTATGATGACTTTTGGTATCAGGCAGAGTAAGCTTTCATCATTTCTTCAGGAGGAGTTTCCCTTTTTCAGTCTTAGTCCTTTCCTATACATTTTAGTATCCGTTTGTCACCATCCTATTACAAAATATCTGTTGGGGTTATGATCAAAATCACAAACTTTTTAGTAATTTTGAGTTTTTATAAACCATGAATATGGTACTACCCTTATTTTTTTCAGCTTTTGTTTAATCAATGAAGCAGCAGTAGATGTTTTTCTGGAATTCTCTTGCTTTCTCTATGATCTAGAGAATGTTGGCAATCTGATCACTGATTCCGCTGCTTCTCTTATTTTTCTTTTTTTTTTCCCCTTGGAGGATAATTGCTTTATAATATTGTGCTGGCCTCTGCCATACATAAACATGAATCAGCCAGATATATATATATATCTATG